>NC_044565.1:40801710-41486710 GCF_007565055.1 Rhinopithecus roxellana | reverse complement strand
GCAGAAAATGTTGCCCCTTTCTCCCAGCAGACACCGTCCCATGTCAAGGCACACAGTGTGGCAGGCGGAGTGTAGCCTGCATTTCAGTTCCTCCTCATTCTACTGGTCAGGTAACTGCGTGTTACACAGGCTGATGCTCCATACGCAGCCCTGCTGCCAACCCCTGCTCACACCTGTGGGGTCCCAACACCCCTGTGTATGAGGTTGCCTTTTGTCCCACTGCAAAGGGCTACAGAAGACTCTCTACCTCCTTCCAGTAGAAGTGTTAAAAGGATCAGTGAAAACAAATATGAAAATATTTTGGGAATGACTGCAATAACTATGGAAAAATAATTTTGGGAACTATACCTTGTGGTACTATGGGAGGAAATGTGCTCTTTCTCTTCCTGTGGAAACAAGACTTCCTGTCTTGAGCTCAGTTTCCTCATCAGAAAACAAATCCCATGGACCTTCTGGAGGGGGGAGAAGCACCACTTCTGGCACCCAATGGGCCGCATGCTGTAAGCCCTGATTATAGACTTGCTGCTGTGTGATTTTTCCATATGGTTTTCCCAAACAAGAATCCTGAACATCCGATCCCCACTCTCCCCGCGTGCGCGCTGAACAGCAGGGGTATGAGAAGTTGGCTTTAATGGTATTTAATCTGAGATTCCCGATAGTCCTCTAAATCTGCCTCGCCAGCCGGCACCCAAGCACAAAATGCATGGCCTCAATTAGCACCAGAACCTTCCACCCCTCCTCCCAGTAGGCCTCCTGTTCAGCCTCACCAAATGTACATGCTCATGCACACACACACACACACACCACACACACAGTCTGCAGTGGGGGGAATGACCTGAACCTTACTGAAGGCTTGGAGGTGGTAGGACTCTTCCCTAATCCCTGTGTTTCAAAAGGCAGGGTGGGTGGAGTAGGTATTGTGAGGTTTTGGGGGAAAAGCGGGAAGACAACCATGGGAAAAAGGTAGAATTTCAGGGCACTGGTAGAGAGAATATTCAAGAACAATTCTATCTCAGGCAAAGGGGGAGAAAATAACTCTGTGAAAACCTTGGAATTTCAAAGTAGTGAAAAAGCAAATGTCACACAGGGGACAAACAACAGCCTCTAGGATCCTCTTCCAAGCAGAGGCCGCCTGAATTCCCGCTCTGTGTTACTAAGCATTGGCAATGGAGCACATCTGCCCATTCAAGCACATGTTAGAGTTGTGCCCCTTGCATTTGACAGATACGTTGCAAGCTCCTGAGAGTGGAGAGTGGTGTCCCTGGCCCTCTTCAGCACTTCTGAGGGCTGCAAGTTGGAGGCCGAGGTTTCTCTGGAGGGGGAGGGCTGAGATTGAGCAAGTAAGTGATTACGGTGCCTCTCCCAGCTGTAGACCACTGGCAGTGGGATACTAAATGAAGGAAGCAGGCTTGCTAAGTGGGAGAAAGGACAGTCATGGTGAGGGGGGCCATGCCCAGAGGCCAGTGTTACCTGGGAATGAGGTTTACCTAAAGCCCATCACCCTTCAGTAGTATTTCCAGCAACCTTGATCAAAGCAGATAGAACAGGACAGAAAAGCTGAGCCAGCCTTGAGTTGGGACCACGTTCTCTAAACTGGCTGGGCATCTTCTCATGGCATGTAGGCACCTGGTGAGAGATCATGGAGCAGGAAACATATGTGCTTGAGGATTGGAAAAATTAATTTACACAGGCCTCAGTTTTTTGTCCTTAATATGGGTAGAATTCTATCTTTGCCGAGTTATGATGAGAAAAATGAGACAATAAAAATGTATATACATGGCAAAGTATCTCGGGACATATGGATGTCCAATAAAGGTCTTCCTTCCTTCCTTCCTTCCTTCCTTCTTTCCTTCCTTCCTTCCTTCCTTCCTTCCTTCTAATGACAAATGACTTCAGCCACCTCTTTCTCCAAGAGCATAAAAGTGCTCTATCTTCCACTGGACACAAAGCCCAGTTGCCCCCAAAAAATCACTTATGGGTCAATTCTCACAGGATACAGCTTCTGTTGCCTTTAGTGGAAAGGCTGAAGAGATGAGGTATGCTCACATTATTTTCATACAGGCACACACCATGCTTCTGGGACAGCCCTAGTGCACTGACTCTAAAACTTAAAAGGAAGAGAGAAAATGGCAAGGTCAATGCCAGACTGTCACAAAGGTGCCCATGTACACTCAAGCCAGGTTCCTGCCATTGGGCAGGGTGGGAGCCCCAGAGAAAGTTGCAGGACTGGAAAGTAAAGTGGCAAAGCCCTGGGACCCAGCTGCACACAGAAATGTGGGAACATGCTGGCCTTCCCATATGACCTCCCCATCCCCAGCTCTGCCCCCTCTGCATCCCCGCCACATGGATCTTCGGAAGGCACAACTCCTCCTGGCCCTCCTTCCTGTTATCCCTGTTGCCCACCAAAGAAAACAGACATTCTCTGGCATCTGAGGGCCTCTGCAACGCCATCATGGAGACCTGTCAGTCCTCTCCTCTGCGAACCTCATGCTCCAGTCAAGTGTTATTTCTTACATCCATATCAACTGGAAATGCCCTCTGCCAACTCTCAAGCCCAGTTCCAATTGTCACTTCCTGCAGGACGCTTTCTCCCCAGACCACCGGCTGTGCCCAAATCAGATGAGAGGCCTGAGTGCTTAGTATTCCCATAGGAGAGGGTCTCTCATGGCACTCAACAGACCTTTTAGGATAGTCATTTGTGCTCTTGCTCTCTTCTACCACAAACAAGCATATGCACACACATGTACACATACACAAGCACATGCATAGGTACATGGATGCATGAATGCATGCGCGCGCGCACACACACACACACACACACACATGAGATCATTTACCCTTCCAGGGCAAGGACTGCCTCTTCCCTCACTCATACTAGACACTCAAATAAATACTTGCTGAGGTAAACGCTCAAATGCAAAACTACATGCAGAAGAACAATTAGTCCATGCCTATCAGTGTATGTCAGGTAGAATACTAACAAATGCAGGAGTTCTAGAGGAGGACATACTCCGCAGCAGTGACTATAATTTAGTCACAATAATGGCCACTAACCATTAAGAGAGTGCTTGTCCAGAGTACTTGACAAGCACAGTCCAAAACACTAAGTATTAATTTGTTTCGTCCTCACAACAACCAAATGAGGTCACTATTTTTATGAGCACCATTTTACAGATAGGGAAAACAAGCCATAGAAAACTTAATAACTGGCTGAAAGTCACATAGGAAAGAGTCGTGCCAGGGCCAGCCCAGCCTGGCCCCCGAGCCCTTGTGTTTAACCAGAACACTGAATGGGCTCTTGTTAAGGTGCTGGATTACAGAGGGCAGGCTGGTTAAGAATATTCCTCCTCTATGCAGCCACAAAAAAGAATGAGTTCATGTCCTTTGCAGGGACATGGATGAAGCTAGAAGTCATCATTCTCAGCAAACTAACACAGAAACAGAAAACCAAACACATGCTCTCACTCATAAGTGGGAGTTGAACAATGAGAACACATGGACACAGGCAGGGATCACACACCAGGGCCAATTTGAGAGGTTGGGGGCAAGGGGAGGGAGAGCATTAAGACAAATACCTAATGCACGTGGGACTTAAAACCTAGATGACGGGTTGATGGGTGCAGCAAACCACCATGGCACATGTATACCTGTGTAACAAACCTGCACGGTCTGCACATGGATCCCAGAACTTAAAGTAAAATAAAAAATAAAATGAAAAGAGAATATTCCCCCAGAACTTAAAGTAAAATGTTTAAAAAACAGAATATTCCCCCCTCAAATAAACCCCATCAGTACTTTGCAGACTCACAGGAGGAGGAAAACATCACTGAAGGAAAGGAAAGGCTGGGATGGTCCACATCCACTGCAGGGCAGATGAATAGTGGAATCAGGTTTTTCTGTTTAAACTTACTTTGTAGAAATGAGGCAGAATCTCCCCTGGCCTAGGTCACTGCCTGCCTTGACTTTTCCCTTTGAAGATAATAGAGCTGGTCAATTTAAAAGGGCCAGAGGTGAGGTGAGAAACCAATAAACCCCTTAAAGTTTGGCTGCCTAACTAATCAGTGAATGATGTGCTCATCAATGAATCATAGAAATGAGAGATAGCGGAGGCCCCCCGGGTCATATGCCCATCCCCCTAGTGTGGGGGATTTTCTCTGCAGCATTTTCTGTGAGTGCTTCTCCAGTCTAATTAGAAATGACCAAGCAATGGGGTTCCCACCATTGCCTCTTGGGGAAATATTCTGCCGTCTAAGAGACCTAATTATTAGGAAATTGATCATTATATTCATACTAAATTCTTCTCCACACAGTTGTATCACATCGCTTCTTAATTGTTCTCCTTTTGACCCCGCCTCCTCCTCCCCCAAACAATTCCTCTTAAGCACTTCAATTACTCTTTCCCTCCACTGATTCCCAGTCGGCCCACCAGGGAATGAAGTCGAGAGGAAACAGAGAAATGAGCGATAGAGGAAGAAGGAACAGAGGTCTGGCAGCCCGGGAGGGTGGTTCAGTCCACTGGAAGGCCCTTCATGTTGCTCGCAGGCTTCCTCCTACCTGCCACAACCCAGAGCAGACAGCAGACCACTGCACACCAGAGTCCCTTCCCATCACGGTGCCCAGCAGAGCACAGGCACAGCCCAGCCTCTGGAGTTTCCCTGGGCACACCCCACTACCACCGCCACTGCTGTAGCAGGAGGGTCCCAGACAGGCCAGGGAAAGTCAAGCAAAGCAGATGTACGGGAAGTGGGAGGGGGAATCCCATCACCAGCATGGTATAAGAATGTTGGCCTGGAATCAACAAGTCCTGCAATTCCAATTAGGCAAAAGCGAAGGAAAAGTCAAGACACACAGAATCAAGCTCACAGTGACGCTGGCACAGGTTTGGTCAGCCCTACTGTGAACGAATTACTATCGCAGAGGACTGTCCCCTATCAGTGATCCTTTCTCATGGCATGTCTGGGCATTATGATACCAACGCCTCTCAGAATGTCCTCCCTAAGACCCTGGCTGGGAGATAAGCTAGGAGCAGCACCCCTAAACAGAGTTTTGTGGGTTTTACCCTGAATAGGCCAGGGCAATGGCCAGTGGAGACAGAAACCCATTCCACACTCCAGCACTGCCTTATTCAAGCCAGATGAAGGAGCACCTTTTTGTAATTCACACAAAAGGATCATATACCCTGAAAGACTGTTTTTTTGTGATCTTTGACAACATCACATCATCCTTATAATCATGACCTGATATATCTGTGGTTCTAACGCCCTTGAGTACAAGCTCACTGAGGGTAGTGATCATGCCTCAAACTTGTAATCCCCACAGCATGCGGCACCACGGCCTCTATGTAGTGGATACAGCATAAATGTTTACTAGTCAATTACAATACTCTGAAGCCATGAGATTCAGCAGGGACACATTTCCCATCTTTTTCTTCCTTGATGGTTTCTCATTTTATCTTCCCTTTTACTTGCCTTACCTCTTCCTTGCTTTCCCCACAAGTTGTTTATCTGCAGTGCTTAAGTTTACTTCTGATAGAAGCATCACCTATGTCCCCTAGTGGCCTCAGGCAGTTCCAAAATCCAACCAATGCCAGCACAGGATCACAACTTCCTTCTCTTATATCTTGCTTGGCCTCAGGAGAAAACTAAGGCCAAGCAAGATAAGTAACTGCCCGCCACCCACTGTTTGCATCAGTGTAGGAACAATCATTTTTTCAAGAAACATGTGTGAATACCTATCATAGGTAAAGCTCTATGTTAGTTGCAAGGGTTACTACAGTAACTAAGGCAGAATTCCTGATGTTAAGATGTTCACAGCTTAAGCCACAGACTGACATATATCTCCACTATCTCCAGCACAATGAATATATGCTTTAATAGAAGATTAGGCAAAGTCCTCATAAGCCATGGGAAAAAACATAAGAGAAAAAGGAAGCCTCTTGAGAGAGGTGACATTTGAGCCAGGTATTGAAGGATGAATAGGAGTTGACTAGAAAGAGAATGCTAGGGAGATACTCTATAAAATAAAAGGATGCTCAGAAAGCAGCTAGTAAGCAGTGTGGTGGAATTCCAGAGAGCATGTGGTTAAATGGGAAGAGGTAGGGAACAAGCCTGGAGTGGTAGATTGTGAGGGATGTCTCACAAATGCCACACTAAGGAATCTGGATCTGAGTTTCATGTAGTCAACGGGGCCCACGTGACTACATTTATTTTTGAAGGAGAAATGACACCTTTATTAGCCCCTAGAGCACTTTTCAATGCTGAGACAAAAAGTAAAATGTTTGAACAAGGAAAACCAAGGCACAAAGAAGGACCTATAAGGTCCCCAGAACTCACCACAGACACACAGCAGAGGCCTTCTCTTCATATCAAGGGTAAGGGTAGGTGAAAAAGGCTGCTTTGTCCCACTGAGATATGCCCGAGCACTCTACAGGATTCTGATCAGGGAAATGACTGTATCAAAACTGCTATTTTACAGAGAATAGCGACTACAGTACAGGCAAGGCCAATTGACCAGTTAGGGATTCCGGAATTTCTTTGGTCAAGAAATAGTAAGAAACTAAACTGAGATGTTTACAGAGGGTAAAAAAGGATTGGTCAATTCTAGGGAACATTTTGAAGATTGACTCAACTGATTGTATATGAAGGAGATCAAAAAATACAAATTCAAAAATAAGTTTGAGATTTTCTAACTTGGTTAGCTAAGTGAATATGTCTTAATGGAGAGTAGAAAATACAAAAGGAGAACAGGGTTAGGGGAAATGATAGTTCAGTTTTGGAAATATCGCTCTTGAAGGCCTGGAGCTGGAGTTCAACAGGGAAGTCTCAGCTAGAAATAATGATATAGATTTCATGAGGGAATGCATGAGTGGTAGCTGAAAGCATGGGAGTGGGTGGTCACTCGAGGGAAGAGTGGATTATAAGATGAGAAGACTGGAGATGAGACTGGGAGCAAGTTACAGGTAAGGACTAGGCAAGAGAGAGATGCCAGAAAAGGGAATTGGGAAAGTAGCACCAGAGAAGTGAGTGGGGAACCCAAAGAGGGAACACCTCTGACACCAAGGAGAGGAGGGTCAAAGTCACTGCCACAGAGAGGTTGGATACGAGGAAGACTTAGAAGAAGCCAATGAATATGGCTATTGGAAGATAGACAGTGACTGACACAGAGTGAATGGTATAGTGATGGAATATGTCAGATCAAAAATTAGATTGTACTGCTTGGGTAGCAATTGAAGATGAGGAAGAATACAGACCATTCTTCACACACATTGGAGACTGGAATTCACTCAAAAGGAAGACAAGACTGAGGAAAACTTTACTTTTAGTAAAAGGAGACAATAATATTTACAAAGAATCAACACAAGAGAGGAAGAGGATGATTGATAGGTTAAGGATTCCAGAGAGCTTATGAAGTGATGTGACCAAGAGAAAAAATGGAAGAGTGTGAAATATCCTCCTTCTTAAGGCAAAGAGAATGAAACAAGGTGATCAAGGATTAGTATGTTTGGTGGTAGGATGGAGGAAAGTTGAGGGAATTCCAGTCTGTTGACCAGCAGTTTTCATTGAAATAGGCAATGGCATCTTGTATATGTGGGTGGACAGACACATTGAGGACTGTGGTAAAGGCTAGAATGGCCACCTCTCACAGCACACAAAAGGAGTAAGGAGAGATGAGTAAAATGGCAGGGTCAGGACTAGGGTGAGACAAGTGAGGAACCTAAGGCACAAAATTTAAGGAGGCACTCACCTCTGGGGTCATGTGACTGCAACGTTGCCACCAGGAGTGAGGGCCTCTTTAAATTCTAGGCACTTCAAATTGCACTCTAGGCAACTCCCTCACCCCACTCCCATCTTGGCCCTGGGATTATTCAGCAGCTCCAGCCATTTAGGTGAGGTTGGAAATCATCAATTTTTAATAAAGGAGATCATCCTCTAGAAAATTTAGAAAATTTTCTTTCATAGTGCTTAGAAGCTCAGAACAAGCAATGAAAAGCAAGAGGGGAAGAGAGAGAAGGAGGGGGAGGCTAAAACGGGGGAGAGAGAGAGAGTTAGTTCATTAGCCAGACATTGGAGAAACAGATAAAACAAGAAGTCAAAAGAGCGAGAAAACTGAATGCTTGTGAGAGTTGAGTTGAAATGGTTGCTCACACAAGGTAGGAAGAGGAATGAAGCTAGGAGGGAGTGGTATACTGCTAACATAAGGAAAGGTCAAGAGACAGGGAGTCCCAAGGAGACCAAAGAACATATTTCAAGGGCATGAAAGAGTGAGGACTGATAGAAGGATCAGAGGTTGTGGTCAGAAAGGAGAATTTCAGAGTTCAGGATTTCAAAACTGGAGCAACTCCAGTTGATGGCAAGGTCTAGTAGTTGCTATGGGAGCAGTTGCTAAAGTGGAATTGAGTGGAGGTTGTTGGAGAAAGAGGGTGTCAGAAGCTGAGCCTGAAGCATTGGATGGGTTCCTCCATGGGACACGGCTGCAGTAGTTGGAGGCAAAAGAAACCCCTCTGCTGTCCAACTACTTTTAACATAACTAGCGGGAGATAAGAACAATTCTTCACATACATACATCTGCCCTTGTTTTACCCAAATCGAAAATCATACTATGATATCCTGGAGTGGTTTCACTATCATAAAGTGCAGTAGAGTCCTATTCTCATACTGTTGTGTGGCTTTCTAGATCAACTCTTCTAGATTATGCTTTTATTGTATATCACTACATATCTTGAGATAATATATAACTCAAAGCTTATATTAATCCATGTAGTCAGATGGTGTAATTAAGTGCTACTGTAATATCACCAAGAACAAAGCTTCTTCCATTTCCCCCATTTAAAAACTTTCTTTCAATGCTGTGGAAAAGCTTGTATACGGAAGAGGGAGATTTCTATTCCTTATATTTTCTTCTCTACTATGTGAAAAAGTTGTATTTTCCCCATCCTGAGCCCTATTTCCTATCAATGCTTCAATTCACATTGAACTTGCTTAATGAATAAAGAAAACCATCTGGCCTAGCAGGACATAACTTTTAAAAAGATAATAGGTCAAGTCTAGCCATTTTTATTGGAACAAAAACAAAGTCCAACATTTAAAGACCTAAAGACCCTGGGTCTCAAGTAAGCACACTTGACCTAAGAGTTTGGATAAAAGGTCATTTTCATATGATGATGACCCAGCTGAGGCTAATAAACACTTTTATGAGACTCTGTCCATTAAAGAGCCTGTTCCAGGGCTGACCCTAGTCATTCTGGCCACCCTGTTTTAGGGGGAAGTTTAAGAGCATCTCAAAAATCTGTGTCTATAGACTGGCCAAGGCTCTTCACATAAAAGAAAACCAAGAGTCAAAAGCACCACCAAACAATACTGGAGGGCCCAAGCACGCAGCTGCCTCCACAGGCATTGAGGATACAGTTTGCCCCAATCTCTACTATTTAAGTATTCACAGACATTTTATAATTATGACTATTTTGGTATGAGCTCACTTGGCTCTCTCGCCCTTCATATATAAAACTTTAAGAATGTTTCAAGCAAATATCAACATTTTGGGGAGTATAAATAAAGGAAGCATATCTTTTTGATATTAGGGAAATCCATCCCAGTTTTTAAAATGATAGACATCAGGCCTTCCAAGAATAATGGCATTAAGAAACCCTATAGGACCCCATCTCTGAGCCTAGTTTCTTTCCACTGCATCTCCCAAAGAGAAATATAAGAATCCCTCCTTTGCACCCCAAACAGCTTCTGTGCTTTAACTACCAGATCAAATGCTACCTCCTCCAGGAAGCCTTCCCCACATATTCTAACCTCTTGACACTTCTCCTTTCTGAATGAAAGACTTTGCATGATTTAGAGACTCACACCTGAAATAAGCAGCATTTATTCTGACTGTTAACATAGCTATGTAAATAAATTAGCTTTTCCTACATCCAGTGTAGACTAACCAGGTATGAATAATAAGTAAAAAGAAAAGAGAAGAAAAAGAATGAAAGCTTTTTATAATTCTTTGAGCTATGAGAACCTAAACTTCCTTTTTCTTTTTAACTAAAATGGTAGTCACTCTACCATTTGACTATATACTCTTTTGTATGACACTGACCTATATTAATCTTGAGAGTGGGAACATCATATACCTCTTTATATGACCAACAAGACGTAGTTATGTATATAAAAGTCATATATTTCAGAAATGAAAAGTCACACCCAGTACCTAGATCTTGGTTTCTAACAACATTCTCCAATAAAAGCAACCAGGGCTCCTTGGAGAAATGGCCGATTATAAGGCTAGGGCAGAGAATACACATAATGAGCCCAAAGCATCGTGCAGTGCAGAAAGTAAGGAAGTGCTCACAAAACAAAAGGATGAGGACATGTCAAAGGGACACAGAAGCCAACCTGAAAGAGCTCCCTGTGGCCAAAACTGGAATAATTTGAGGAGCAAAATAAATAGCTAAGTATCAGATTATAATCCAAAGTATAAAATGAATATCCACAAGTCCACTTTAGTATAAATAAATGATCGAATAAATAGATAGGGAGAAGAGACAAATCTCCCAATACAGAAGTATTTCAATAATTCATGCAGATACTCCCCTACCATGTAGATACTCCCCTACCAGGAAGTGGAGCTTAACTCTCCTGACCATCCTCCCCACTAACCTTGAGTGTGGACTGCACTTAGTGACTTGCTTCCAAAGAGCGGTGTATGGAAGGGGAGGAGTGGCTTTACAGTCCAGAGATCTGGCAAACAATACCTTAACCACTTGGCCAAGGTTAACATCATCAGTTGACAGCATGTACCCTTGATATGAGGCCATGAAAAGGTCACTTCACCTCTGTGCTCTTCCTCCTAAAAACATTACCCCAGTCCAACCATGAGTAAAGCATTAGGCAAACCCCAGTTGAAAGACATTCTACAAAATACCTGACAGATATTTCTCCAAACTGTCAAGGTCATCAAAAACAAGGAAAATGTAAGATACTGTCACAGACCAGTGGAGGTTAAGGAGACACAACAACTAAATGGTATCTCAGGTGGGACGCTGAAACAGAAAAAGGACAATGTGGAAAACTAGTGAAATCTGAATAAAAGTTAAACTTCATTTGATAATAGTAATGTATCAATGGTGGTTCCTTACTTATGACATACGTATCACAAGAATGTAAGATGTCATTCACAGGAGAACTGAGTGAGGGACATACTGGAAAGCTCTGTACTGTCTTTCCAATGTTTCTATATTTGTAAGACTATTCTAAAATGAAAAGTTCATTCTTAAATGGAGAAAATGAAAAACTACCTGGTCTGGAATGTTATAACTAGAAGGAATCTTTAGAAACCACCTAAACAAACCCTTTGTCACCTGTGGAAACCAAGACCCAGAGTGGCTCAGTGTTATGCTCAAAGTTACACAGTGAGGAAAAGAACTAGAACTGAAGTCAGGGTCTCTTCCACGTCAGTGCAAGGTGTGCCCTGTTGCAGCATGCTAAGAATGGAGGGGTGAGAACCCTCCAAATAGAAGTTGAATGTTAGCTTTGGAAGACAACACTGCCCCTTGAATCAAATGGTCTGTCTTTTAGGGTAGCACCATGAGGAGGAAGGGCCAGTCCCACACACTGCCTGGCAAGGAGGAGAGTCATCACAGGCAGAGGCAGGAGGCTCTACCATGGCCCCTTGGGCAAAAGTGGTGTGAATTTTTCATTAGCTTCAGAGGCTAAGAGCATCTTGTTTTTCTTGTTGTGCCTGTTTTCTTCTGGAGGGGAAAAATAGAGCCTTGGTTCAAGAATTAGTTGGGAGCCAGGAAAAATGAATAGTAATGAGGCTATTTCTATCAAAATAGCTTCATTACCATGCCAGTGTCTGATAAAACCAAATGTTCAACTCTCTCTAATAAGAAAGGTGCTAAAGGCAGCGTCCTTCCACCTTTTGGCATGAAAGAATCTATAGCTTAAATATTTGAAAGATCTTCCCATTGACACACACCCATTTCTGATTGAACCAAATTTGGATACACATTTTCTCCAGTACAATTTTAAATAATCTAAGAAGACAATAAAGTATCACTAGTTTGGGGCTTTTTTAAATGCTTAGTTTTATCTTTAAAAAAAAAAAAAAAGCATACACACTTAATGCTATGTAAGAATGATTTGCCTTAATTCTGGAGGGGAAAATACTTTTTAAAACTCAGAAAGCTAATGTGTTTGGCCATAGATCAGGCTTCAGGAATTGTGTAAAATTAATCAAATTCTCCCTGATGTTTTTCATCCACAAGACAAGAGAGACTGTTCATTAAATGTGGTAGGGGGAGAGTCTGTCAGCTGAACACTTCTGCCATCTCGATGTATCCCAGATCCTAAATAAAATGAGAATCTGTTTTCCCATCTCCAACAGAGGAGGGGAGGTGGTCAGATCTCTAGTATCTCCAGCCCTGGAACTAGAATTCACATTTGACAAGACTAAATTCCCATGACAGGAGCCAGTTTCTGTGCAATCAGGAGCTCATCTGTCATTCTTCCTCTGCCCTTCCTCATTGTAACTTGTGATCAAGAAAGTACAGAAGGAAATAACTACCCAAATGAAACAATATCTCATAAACCATAGGAGCTAGACTCCAAACCAAAGTCCTCCAGTGGATCATTGTCACTTTAGCAGGATAGTTTGTTTCCTCCAAGAAAGAAATGAATGGGCAAAACTCTGGACTGGAAAGTCATGAGTCACTCATCCTCTATTTCCACCTGCCTCTTCCCCTTGCAGAGGAGTCTCAGAAGTTTTTCATTCAGCCCAAGTCAGAGCAGTCCATCTGTCTGATTGGTCAATGCAGGAACAGTTAACCTCGATGATTATTTTCCACTCAGTAGTAAAACCTTTCCCTTCACACAGCTTGAGAGTTCTGACTCTTCACTTTCACTCACTCTGCCAGCCATTTAAGCCAGAAACTCCAGGCAGGCTGAGTGGAAGACATCATTTGTAAACTCTGCTTGCCAAGGCGGGAGGTCTAGGGGGCTCTCCGAACCACTGCGATAGAGCCTTTTAACACTGAACAGTGCAAATTGTCCACCGGGGATGACTTGAAATATATCTTCAATGCACAGTGCCTGGTGCCTCCAACCTGGCTCCAACTGAGTTTCTACCACTTATGAAGGACTCTTACAAAACAGCCCTATGGATCCTCTCTGGCTCTAGTAAAAGAGGCAGCTTCAAATAAATTAGGGAAAATTCAAGATGGGAGACAAAATAACGGGAATCTTCTTGTAAAAATTTGAGTCGCTTGTCCCTGAACAAGATACTGTTATCTTGCTAAACACACACACACACACACACACACACACAGAGGCAGCTACTGAAAGCAAATCCACTTGTTAATGTTCAACTCTCCTATCTGGCTATGGAATAGCCTAGCAATAAAGGACAGTTAGATCAGTTCTTTTAGGCACACACACCACTGATAAATCAGAAACAATAAAGCTGGAGACAGGCTTGCTGGGTCCCAGCTGGTATTGCTTATATCTGTCCTAAGCAATCAGGAATCATGGAGAAACTTCTTTTTGGAACGCCTAACCGCAAGACTTCACAGTGACCGCCTCAATCCCACACGCCCATGTGCTGAAGGGGGGTTCTGGGGAGTGAATACCTTTATTCTTTTTGACAAGATCAATCAGTCTCTCTGGAATCTCCCCATGGCCCATTTCTTGCTGGCCAGCTCCCATCCTCTATCCCACCCCCACATCCAAGAAAAAAACATTAAAACAACGAGGTATTGCCTTTCTCCTTTTCTTTTGCCAGAGGCTAGCCAAACTCTGCTACACTCTGACGCAAAGCACACCTTAAGGAGTCATCCCCAAGAGGGTAAAGGGAGGCATTGTACCCTGAAATCCAGAGAAGTCAAAATCACACACAGCACACCCGAGTCCTCACACAATGGAGTCTATACTTCCACCAGGCCAATTAACTGGATTTCTACCTGAAATCTCTCCCACATCAAACTAAAAATTCTGGCAAGGTACAGGTGTTCAGTGATGCAAGCTCATTTTCCCACTGCAGGCCCAGAAAGCATGGTAGTTCTCTGGCCAGAAACAAGCCCTCCCTTCCACAGCATCATTTCTCTCACACCTGTTCACACACAGAAACACGGGCCCAGCCAGTCCCAGGCTAGAAGCACACTCGGCACATCTCAGCCTTTGCAAATAGACTGGCTTCCTCTCCATTCTCTCATTCTGGGGGCCACAAATGGCATCTCATTTTCATTAATTACTGCAGCCTCTACCTATTGTCAGTCATCAGAACCTGCCATATGGTTACCATCAGGTGCGCTCAAGTTCCTATTATGTGGCATTCCCGGATGCCCTAAATAGATATTGCAGAATCTGCTTGTGTTTTTACAGGGCCACTTATATTTCAAAGGAGCTCATTCTGCTTCAAGAGATTGCTAAAGGGGGCCTTTCTGTTCAGCACTGCGCTCTATTGAAAACCCCATGCTTCCTATTGAACGTTGCATCCCTTCTCTCAAACACCACTGCCATAATGGGGAGCATCCTGTAGACTATTGCCTTTGAGAAAGACAGTCTAGGGTTTTTTTTTTTTCTATCATTTTAGGCAGGTGAAGCGTGGGAGAGGATGCCAGGAGGATTGGTGAAAGGGTATATCACTTTCAGTCAAAACTAGATTCATGAAGAACAAGAATAACTCAGGAGAGCCTCAAAGAAATCATGTCCATAAACTATGTCATGTCTTATATAACTATGAAGAAATCCCTTTAAATACTTTTATACCTGCCACTGACCAAAATACAAATTCCTCCCATCTTTGTGCTTTTGGGAATACTATAAGAAGAAGGACACTTCATGAGAAACCTCCAAGCCATGTAATATGCTTATAGAACAACGTAGTCCATCCTGCTCCCCATGATTTCATCAGCCATCTGGATCTTGAGTGTGTCTGTTCATTTTCTGTCACCACAGGTGTAATCACTGGAAAATACTTCTCTGAATCCTGACACTCTGAAGGAGGTACAGCGTCATGTGGCCTGGGTAGACAAAGCCCTGTATTAAATCTTAAAACAAACTTGCCATCTGATTGGATGTGATCTTCTATCTGCAGTTGCAGCGGCTTTTGAGTTACAGACCACATTTCTGGTGGTTGCATAGAGCCTGCAGGACTGTATTGATGACTAACTTTAGAGTTTTGTGATAACATTACCATAAGTGGGACATTTCTAGAAAATTTTTCCAACATATAATTTTGTCAGTTGGGTTTACACAGACATGTATTTGTTGTCTATGTCTATGCTAAACATATAAACACTTCTTATTTCTGGGTTTCACCTGAACTCACACCTCTTAGGACTTGGTGGCCCTGGAGAATAAACCATTAGCTCACACAGAGACCCAGAAGTACACACACACATACATATGTACATACATACACATATACATGCTTCCTCACAGTGATTAGCAGAGAGAAATATGATGAAGTGCAAAATGCTGGCTTAAGTTCCACAGTCAGTACAGTTTTAAAATGTTCACTGTCTTACCCAAGATGATTCTCTGTTCTAAATTATTTTCTATTAGCCAAAGATTTTCAGAATTGCCCAGTAGCTTCCCAGGAT
This sequence comes from Rhinopithecus roxellana, assembly GCF_007565055.1. Lineage (NCBI taxonomy): Eukaryota > Metazoa > Chordata > Mammalia > Primates > Cercopithecidae > Rhinopithecus > Rhinopithecus roxellana. The sequence continues at coordinate 41,471,118 of NC_044565.1, read as the reverse complement.
GGACTAAATTAGATTTTTCCAGTCCAAGAACAGAAGAGTCTTTGGAACAAGGCACTTTCTGTTTACCTGTAGGTATAACCTTCTTTAAAAAAGCGAGTGTGACACAGGCATGTTATATTTGCTTGCCCTCTGTGTAGACAAACTTGTGGGTGACAGGGGGTGGCCACACCTCTGGCAGACAGGTATCAAATGCACTCAGTAATTATCTGCTCTTCGGAGGGGAAGCGCTCACATATACAACAGTAGTGTCCAAGCTGGTCACTGTGGCCTCACAGCCATTTCATAAATAGAAACCAACTCCATTCAAGGAAAAATGAGTCACCAGAACAAAAGAGCAGGTCTGTAACCAGGGCTCAAGGTCACATTTCTACAAACACCTGCTTGTTCTCAGATAACACCTGCTCATACTCTCAAACAAAAAAGGGCAGTGCTCTGTCGATAAAGTCTTCTGCCCTAGGCTCTGAAGGGAGGCGCAACCCTCCTGGTATGGTTAAAGGATGGATAATAGGTAGAGCTCACTTTCCTCTCTGCTTGAGCCCCATGTGGAGAATCTTTGGCATGCGGTCAGGGCAGCTTTGAGGCACCCCACAGCCTGTGCTAAGATCTTGCATTCAGCATGACCAGAGCAGGTACCCAAAGCGTATGTCATGTCAACTGGGTAGAATAAGTCCCTAGTTGAGACAATATCCGGAGAAAATTACCATTAAATATGTAGGACACTTTTTCTCTGTTATTCTCACACAACAAACTGCAGTTACTATAGCTTTCAAATTCAAATTATAATTCTGAAGGCTTTCTATGAAGAGAGTGTGGGTTAAAAGAGAGACCAAAAAAGGAGTCTCTAAGTTTCCCACTTTCTATATTTTACACACTGGGCTTCTGAACATGACTTCATTCTTACCAAAGTGTGGTAAAGACGGCCACAGATATTTGCTACTGCTCCCATTGACAGGTAAAATCTAGTTCCCCTTCCCTTGAAGTTGGTAGAATCTGTGGTGGACCTATGGTGAGCAATAGAATATAGCAGAAGTGACACTGTGCCAGTTTTCCAGGACCTGGTCTTAAGAGATTGGAAATTTTCATTTCCTCTTGTACAGAAACTTGCTTCTTGAGTTTCAAGTCAGACTTGGACTAGAGCATTGCCTGCTGCCCCTGGTGTGGCTAATCCTATGTGGGCAACAACATCTTCTAAGTTTCTCAAAGCCAAGACTGCAAAAGACCACAGCTACAATAACAGAGGTCTCTGATATCAGAAACCCTTTAGAGTGCTCTGAAAGCAGAGCTCACCAAGAGTCTAAGACTTTAACCACAAGACGTGGCATATCTACTCTTGGCAGCATGCCTTTATTGTTCTTGAGCTGATTTCCATATGATTATTGAGATGAGATAAACTAGACCACAATGAGGAGCTGAACTGAGTGACACAGATCATTAGGAAACTTGGGAAAGGGTGGAGTCCCATGGCTAGTAGTGCGGATGGGTTTCTTAGAGAAGTGTAATATGTATGTGGTCCTGACTACGGGTGGGCAAGACAGAGATGAGTGAGGATAATAATATCAACCAAGACATGTCACTAAGAGCAGATGTGACCTGTCTTATCCTGTTGTCCTCTCACATTCTTGATAAACAAACCTAACACAGGACCAACTAGATAGTAGGTATGCAAGAAGTGTGTTGAATTTGGACTTGGAATTGAATTAAAGTGAATTGGAATTGACCCCTACTCAATTTAAAAATAAGCCTGAAATCCTGACCACAATTAAACGGGAAACCAGAGCTTCCTGCCAGTCCAGGAGATTGTTCCTTAAATGCAAGGTAGCAAATTCAGTCTGCCTTCAGTTACTTTCATTGGGGCAAATCCAAGTTGATTCATGTGAAGTTAGTGTCAGCCTTAGGCCAACCTGGGGACATGGGGAAAGGATTCTGGGCATCCTCTTTTCCTCCCCAGACCTAGAACCTTCCACCCCTAAGGCTACCTTCTCTGTCTAGATCCATATGCCTTCTCACCCACCTCCCCAGGGACTGTATTTGCCCCATTCACAACTTTATTCTCACATCTAATTTGATCCTCTTTCTTCCTTTTCTTCCAGGTCTAGACTGGAGTTCAACTTCAATAGTATAGAGCAGAGAAAAGGAGATCTAACCCAGCGTTTAGAAGCCTGCCTCACCCTTGCTCTTCCACATCCTCTTCTAGGTGCCACTGCCTCCCATGTGAGGGAGTAAAGAAGGAAAAGGATAGCCAGATTCCTATGTGGCTGGAAGACCTTACCATAGTCTTCTTACTGTTTACAACTGTTATTCTAACATTGTCACTAGGTTCACTAATACCAGGTGGGAGAATCGACCCTCCCTATTGACAGGTCACGACCCCCAAACAGCTCCCCTGGGGGCTACAGCCAGGTAATTTGGAGCATATTTTCTGACTAACATCAACCACATTCCTTGGCTGCAGTAGTGTCTGGAAGTCAGTGCCTCCGCTGTCATCAACCATCCGTGGACTGCCGGAAGACCTACAGGCAAAGGCGGGATCTGTCTTCTGTACTTCTCAGAGATTGACAGGGGGACTTCATGCACACTACCCTTCCCCACAGCTGTCTCTGCTCTACTGGTCTTTACATGGAGGAGGTAGGGTGGTTAGGCTAGCTCTCTGAGCTGACACCAACCTGGAAGCCCTGTAGAGAGGTGAGTGTCCTGATTGCATTTTGTCCTCAGCCTTGAGCCTCAGACACAACTAAGGACCACAGGTCCCATCAGTCATTTTTTGACATTTGTTTTACATATTGAACTTCCAAAATTTTTTCTGAAAAATTCCTTGCTTAAAAAGTCTAAAAACCACCGCTCTCAACCATCAAGCCCAGACCCAGTTCTATGGCTCTTGTGTTTTTTGTAATAGTTTCAGTTGTTTAAGTTGTACTTCCTCATACGTTAGGGAAGGGCCTTGTCTTCCTCCTCCCTGCTCCAGATCTTGCCCCTTGCACGTGTTTGGCACGCCAGTGCCCAGGGATGCCCATGGGTGGCCATTCTGCTCACCGTCCAGGTTCTACCCTGACTACTTGCTATATGAATCGCAGCAGGGTCTTGCTAACAGCATATTGGAAATGCAGCTTTCCTGGCCCACATGGACAGGTTTTTTGTCTATTTTCGTCCTTTCCCTGCTCTGTTTAAATATGGTGTCTGTGACTGAGTTTCGTGTTCCGGAGGCACGCGGTCCAGAGAGAAGGAGCCAGAGTTGCTTCTCTGCCTTGGCGCTCAGGAAAGAGCAAATGGGGCTGCCACCTGCCCGGTCTGGGGATGGTTCCAGAATGGCTCAGGTTATTCACAGCACAGATCCACCCGGGGGTAAAAATACCATCCCAGAAGGACTCTCCTTCTAGCCACAAAAATACCTATATGGGTATAAAGACATACTCAAAAAATGACACAAGGTTTGGGAGAAATCGTCTTCTCGGAAAAGAACTAAAGTAATTAGTATTGGCCTTACGAAAGAGAAGATAAAGAGATCCAGGAGGAAAGAATGAGGGCAGTTCAAGAAGGGTATAAACTTAAGCAAGAGAAATATTGTTTAGAGTATAAGAAGAACTCGCTGACCATGAGACATGGGAAGACATTTACAAGGTGTCACCTTTGGAGATGTAGAAGATAAGATCTGCTCTCCCCTGTAAGGAATCAAAAGGAGACTGGATCTGAAGCAAAGGGTTAAGCCAGATTATTATACAAAGTTCCCACTGGCCTTGGCCATCTACAATAAATTTCTGAGGATCGACTTCCTCAGTAGAAGAGTTTATCCTTTTCAAGCCCCTTGTCCACATGTTTCCTTTTGAGTTTTATCTTTCCATTACAATATCATTTACACAATCTCTGTGTGACACATGAGACTCAGGGGTGTATGAAATGAAGAGATAGACTCACCTTTATAGAAGGTCCACATTTTGACACATTCCTTCTGGGTTTCTGGGATTCCCTTCCCTGGACCCAGCTCTCACAAAGATTTCTCCACCTTATGCTTCACCACTGGCATCCTAAACCCTCCTCTCTACTTTTCTCTACCTGCCTTAGAACCAGTCTCACACTTTCTGAGCTTGTCTCATTCAACCACTTCCATATCATGAGAAGTAGTATTGCCACATTTCACACACCAGCTTTGAAAGTGAATATTCCCAAGAATTTGTTACAAATTCTATTCTGCCTTTGACTTGGCCTTGTCCCTAGGGACTAAGATGTACCCAGAGAATCTGTCCTTAGGAGCAAAAGAAGGAGTCGTTACCAAAATGCCTGTATTTCTAATTGGTTTCTTCAGGGTGCTGGCCCCTTAGACATTGATCCTGCATCTTTTACCAGCAGTATATTTTCTTCAGCTCTTCAAAGTTATTCTGAATCTCCATGTAAATCCAGGGAGAAAAGAGGAAAAGTAATTGTCCAAATTCTCAAGAAGGTATTAGAAAAAAACCAATTTGCTAAAACACAGGAAAAAAATTACTGTACCACTGTGTGGTTAATGTTTAAAATAAACTAAAGCATTTCCCTTCATGCCAGACTGAGAAACAGAGTTCTGGCTCCTTCCTCTGGACTGCATGCTTCAGGGACATGAAACACAATCCAGAAACCATATTTAAGCAAAGCATGAAAAGGTTGAACATAGACAAACACCTGCCTTTGTAGAAAAGGAACATTTCATGGAACGTGTAGAGTACAAACCTACTAATTAATGAGAAATGGCCTGATCATGCATTCCAAGGGTATTCATTTCTCAGGTTGGAGTTTTCTGATATTTTCACTACTTTTGAATACAAGCTTGTCTCTTCATTAATGTTATACAATATTCAAATGCTGGCCAACAAAAAAAGGAACCACTTAAGACATTAAAACCTATTGTTGGAATTGTTCAGCTGGCAAACCCTCTCAAGCTCAAAAACATCCATGTTCAAGAACACACACTTGTAGCAGGTGACTGTGAGCTGCTGCCTACGATGAAGCAACAGCCCAAATGCAGGGGACAAGAAAGGAACAGTTCCAACTCCAAAGGATCAATACATGAAAATAGAGTCACGTGGCAAAATGCACTCAGTTCTGTTATTGCAGCAAGTTCTTTTTGTTCCATCTGAGGAATTAATTTGAGAATAAAGTATTTCAAATATCAAACTAACTACAAACAGCTGTTGCTATTTCCTCTGCTTTGGAAGTCCCCACATAATTTCAGATCCACAACCAAGACAAGGAAATTCTGTGGAAACATCCTAGGTCAATGACCATGTACCTTAGTAAACAAAAGCAGCAATAATAAAAATAATGAAAGCTAATAGTACCATGTTTGCTAAGTGCCAGGCACTGTTCTAAGTGCTTTATACTTGATTCTCATGAAAACATGGTGATATAGGTAAGATCATCACTCTCATCACCCAGACAAGGAGATAGGCTGCTTGTTTTGGCTAAAGAAAGATGTAGGTTACCAGAGAAAAGCCATATATCTTCCTACCTCCTGCAGTACTAATAATAATAAACACTAAAATTTATCGAACCTCAAATGTGCCAGACACCACGAAAAATACTTTAGCATTTTATCTCAGTCAATCCTCACAATAAACATAAGCTACACATTTTCCCCATTTCACCCATTAGGCAACTGAGGCTTAGTGAGGGGGAAGAAAAAAAAAAAAAAAAGACAACTTAGCCCAAAGTAACAAATCTAGAATGCAGTAGAGCTTGGATATGAATCCAGTCCACTTCATTTCAAAATCTTGGCTCCTAAATTCTACTCTGTTCTCATGCTGGGTACTTCCCATTTCTAGGGCACTTACAGTTACCATCAAAACATGGACTCTTAGGTTATTTTCATCTAGTTTAAAAGTCCTTCCTGAGGCTAGAGACAGCCAAGCGGATTGCTCCCAGAGAGCCTGGTGGCACCGTTGCCATCCGTTGGCCTCAGCCACAGCTGTGGTTTCCAAAGGAAATAACTCATGCGGCCGTTAGTCGCACCTGTCACTCATTGGAGCCAGGACTTGCATCAGAACACTGGGGCCCCACAGGGAAGAGAACAGCAGCTACGTCAAACTGATGGGCATCAACACATCATTATGGATGTATAAGCCTGCTTCCCTCAGTCAGTCCCACTGTGATCCATTCTCCCTCTTTCGGAAGGTCAGGGAGAACAGCACTAGACCATGCACATTCTGCATCTGTGGAGACAGCCTATCGCAGTGCCCTGGGCAGGAAGAGGTATTGGAAAATCCACAGGTGTGGTCTAAATTAGGTGAAGCACTTTCAAGCTCCCCTTGATTTAAAAGGCAAGGAACTGTAAGACAATGCTAAAGGAAGTAATCTAAACAAGAAAGGTCAACACATGGCCTGTGAGAACTGGGGTCTTTCTAGCAGGCCCAGAAGGAGGAGAGGGCATATGGAACCTTCAGGCCCTGGTGAAGCGACAGGAATTAAATGAGGACACTAGGAAAGGAAAATCTTCAGGGTTGTTCGTGATGGTGTCAAATTCAGAGAGATCTAGGATGAATAGTGTCAACTTGATTGAGTTGAATGCAATTATGTAAACATTAATGGAGCATCAACTAAGCATCTCCACCAAAATGTAAGGAATACATTTAAGAGTTATTGTACCTGCATCTTGACATACTCTTACTGAGGAGCCAAGCCATATGTGCTCATCACCCTTAAATAACAGGAAAGGCTGGCATGTGAGTAAGTGCTAGGATGAGTGGGGAGTTCCGTGAAAATCAGAGTATGGAGGTATGTGCGTGCTTAGGTGGGCAGAAAACTCTTTGTGAGTGAAGTAGGATTTGGTCTGGGGCCCAGAGCTGGTTCTGCAGAATTCTAACACTCAAATCCTCTCTCCCTAACCACAGCCTCCAAATTTACCTGCAAAGGCATCTGAGAGAACCAACAGTCGTGCTCTAATCCTGAATTATTTCTGTTCTGTGACATGTGGTTTCCAACACTACTTTCATATGGATCTTTGAATCCCTCCCAGGACTCAGCCTTCCCCTGTGGATACTGAAAAATCTTTAGTCCTGCATCCTACAAGCTCTATCAGCTGCTTCATCATGCGGTAGTTTTCTGGAGGTGAGTACTTAGAAGAAGGGAGAAAAGGCCTGAGTAATTGGGTTATCAAGATGTCAATTCTTTTCAGTTGAACAATTTTCCAAAAGTAAAGTAAAACTACATATTTTTTTAAAAGGAATGTCAATTTTTACCTTTAAAATATAGCCATGGAAATGGATTTGGCCAATGTAGCAATGCACAAATATCTTACCTACCTTTGTACTATTCAATCTATAGAGGACAGAGTACATTTTAAATTTGTCATGGAAAAAGTAATGGTACAAGTTTCCCTGTAATCCAATATCTTCCTGTCATTGAGTCAAAACTACCCTCCATCATCCTTGATGAAGTTGAGAATGCATATTGCTAACAGATGAGAATGTCTAATGTCTTTAGAAATACTAGGTTAAGATGCCTTTGTCAATAATCTCTTCTTTGCTCTACACATTTAGATAGTACTCTCTCTCTCTACTAAATTGCCTGTCATGAATCCTGGAACTCAAAAACAGTCTAATGCATCCCCTCCTAAAGGTTTTCTTCAGATGTTCTGAAGCCACCTGAAGACAGCAATACCCGCTGTGACTGAAAAATCCAATGTGTTTGTTTCTCCTATATGGCATTGAGGTTTCATTAAGTTCTCCTGAACGTCTGAGAATCTCTTCCTTGGAAGACTGTGGTGTTTGGATCACCCAAGTAAAATATCAGCTCCTCAAACACAAACTCATCCTCAAAGTCTTCTCCTTTTGTGTCCTGTGGCACCAAGCACAGTGCCAGGCACACTAGAGGCACTGGATAAACATGTGTGCAATGAGGCAAATCAAAGCAATGGCCAGAACAAAAATCATCACAGGAGAACCAGAAGGCAAGATTGAGGTTCTGAGACAGTTTGAGTCAGGAAGTGAACATCAGGCAGGAAAAGATATGTTGAAGCTCTTAGTAACTTTAAATTCTCTATCTCCCTGTCCAGCCCTCCCTGATCAATAATCCAATCTTGGAATTCAGTCAAGATAAACTAAAATGTCAGCAAGCTAACAGTAGACTGTGATCTTTCTTCTATTTCTTCAGAGCATAGCACTATGTTTGGCACATTGTAAGGGCTAAACAATGTTTATTGCTTAAACCATCTGAGCTCTTATATAATAGAGACAAACTTCAAGAGCTGTTGAAAGGGTTAAATTAGAATTAGAAGGGTTAAATTAAATTAGAATTAGAAGCCAGTAATTCAGAGAAAGCACTAAATAGATGCTAGTTCCCTTCCCGTTTTCAAGAGGAGTCTTTTCTTTCTTACTTCCTCTCTCCTTCCCTTCTCCCTCCCTTTTCTTTTCTTTCTATCTTTCTCTCTTTCTCTCTTTTTCTTTTCGTCTTCAGCAAACACAATTATTTTGAATGCATGCCCCTTCTCAAAGAGCACAAATCTGACATCTGACGTCAATGACAAGTCAAGGTGCCACTGCATTGTCCAACGAGTATTATTATTTCACCAAAAAATATGGAGCACATGGATGGGCTTTTTTTTTTTTACCATAAGCAATATTAAGCAGTAAAACTTTTTCTTCTCTCTGTTGTTTGTTGTTAGTTTAAGTAAACCAAACTTAATAACCTACAAGTTATATGTCGGAGATTAAATTGTTAATAGTAAACAGTGATAAGTGGCCCAAGAAGATGGAAGAGATAAGAGGAGCTTAGTATAATTTTTGAAAATGTGAACACCAAAACCTCATGTTTTCACAAAGAAAGACGCTATACAATCAATTCTAATAACATCACTTACCACTTTTCAGAGTCATAGTCTACATTGCCTTCATAACCCACTTTTGCGTAACCAACTTACCCAGAATGATTCTTGAAGTGTTTTTTTTGTGTGTTGTTTTGTTTTTTCTTTTTTTTTTTTTTTTTTTTTGGTGGGGGGTGTAGATTTGGCTTTATGGACGCTTTAAAGTTGCACTACATGAATCATATGAAACTTTCCTCTGTCCCCTCCATCTGGGGAGAAAGGAGGAGAAAAGTGAAGAAGGGATGGAGCCAGGGTAACCAAGGGTAGGAGTGAGGGAGGGATGGTGAGATTTCATAGCTTGCCAAACATTATAAAAGTCCAAAGGTTGATTTTTTGGCATCAGTTTTACCCAAGCGGAAAAATTCCAATTTTCTCTACTTGGTCCTTTCTCTCAGAGGAAATGCACCAGTTTTGTTGGACTCAAGTAAATGCATCTCCTTTTCTTAATTTTCATGTGCTGGATTCAATACTAATTTACATCCACATTTGTGCCGGAGATCTCAAAAATCTGCTGTTGTTTCCTTCCCAAGCTGTAAGGCGGGGGTTGTTGTGGGGGAGCGGAGGAGTGGAGTTTAGCACGAGGGAAAGGAGAGAGGGAATGTGGTTGGAAAAGTGAGGAGAGGGAAGAAAGAAAAACTTCATCCAGTAAGCATTTTCCATACTTAATAATTTGATTTTGAAGGCTAGTCATATCAAAGAGCAAAATATTCAATATTGTTAATTCAGTTTTGCAAAATATATTCTTAATTTAAAAATGATTTTGCTCCGGGTGGTAGTGCAGTAATAAAGCAGTTATTGACCAGATCTTATTGATTGTAGAGTCTGCGGGCAAAGAGCACTGACCTCGCTCACACTCTTATTGCTTCCTCCCTCCCTGGCCTTCTTCATCTATGCTCGCTCAATAATATATTATTAATATATATTTTTAGGAAAAACTGTATGTTACAAGGTTAAGGGCTTCTTAGTGATTTTCTTCAAGCTACTCTCTGCCTTTGGGGTGTTAGGAGAAGAATAAACTCAGTAACCAAGTGTCTGGATATAAATGGCTTTTTGTGGAAATACTTTACCCACCACTGGGAAGCATGTTGTCACCAACCACTTTTTCTGTGACATAGGGCAGAAAGAAAAGACTACCTAGGCCAAAAAGGGTTGCAGCTTGGGCAATGGTGTAAGTATAGAGAAGAAAGCACACACGGCTCTAAAGACCGAATTCAGGACACGTCTGTGTCTCTTCCAGGAAAGGAGCCCCAAAGGAGAGAAATCTGTAGTCATAACAAACTCATTGACCAGTGGTGTCCAAATCCTTCCACTCCTTCTGAAATCTCTTTCATGAGGCTTTCCCCAACAGCTTCCTGACCATCTTCTTTATGTCACAGTCATGTATGTCATGCAGCAATTGCTTACCTTCAGCATTTGCACATAAACTACCTTGCACGTCTGCCTGGGGTTTTTCCCAGCTTGGCCATATTTCCCTAATAAACATATAAGTATTTTCAAGGCAAATACTATGCCATATGCTCCTTCAATATCCCTTCTAGGACCTGTCATGTGCTAGGTTCACAGAAAGCATCTGGTAAATAATTATCAAATTGGAGTGTAAAGGATGTGCACCTCTGTACTGAACTTCCTTTCAAAGAAAGCAAGAAAACAGAGCAGCATAGTACAGTTTCCTTCTGTCCTTCACTCTGGAAACCCCGCAAAACGTGTGGTTTGCTTGTCTCCACCTGTGCACCAGGTGAGGAAAAGAAGAGCGGGGACTGTTAAGTCAGATGAATGTGGTAGAAACCGATCTCACCCTGTTGCACTAGGAAGTAGAGTGTTCGGGTGGGCAGTTTGCTCTCACGTCATGTATGAAGAAAGAGGAAAACTCAGTGATCACACCTCCCAAATGTGGAATTCAGAGAGGCTAGCAAATCCCCAAGTGCACGGAGAGATTAGAACTGAAAGTAAATGGACATGATCGTCATCTGCTACTTCTGACTGTACAACTCCACCCACATCTCCTTGCATTGCGCTCATAAATGTGGTACTTCCTCAGATGACAGAACAGACAGGTTAAAAAAAAAAAAAAACCTGAATTTCTCTCATACCATTCACACTGTCTATGCCCACGCTTGGGTTCCTGCTTCTACAAAGAAGTCAGACCATGAAATCCAATATTCATAAAGAGTGGGAAAGATGGGACAGGATCCAAATCTCTTATTTGCTGGTGGTTTCACAGCCTGCTGAGAAGGAATGAAGAAGACACCAGTGATGCAGCGATGAGACATCGTGACCCAACAAAAACAATCCAGATGAACAAGGAGGAATTCTGGGCTTTCCCTACTTAGCTGTGTGGTAACTGGCAAGCCACTCATCTTACCATTTGAGGTCCCAGCAGGCATCAGCTGCTTACTCAAAGAGTTTAATAGAGAAGAATGCAGGAAAGAACTTTTTATAGATATGTGGGGAGAATTCAGGGAACCAGTAAGGAAAGGCAAAGGGGCTAGCACCCACACTAAGTCTTTAACAACCGTGGATCTGAATGGGGCAAGATGATTCAAAAAGGTTGCTGAAAAATAGTAGAAGGTGTAAGTGTGGAAAAGCAGCCACCAATAGCAATGTGGACATCTATGGGAACACAGGTATTGCCACTACCACATAGGTGGTAATAAAACCTCAACCTCTGCCTCGTACTGCCATCTAATCTCACATAAAATCTACAAGAGATGAAGGGGTCCCTTGAGGTCAGCCTACAAGAGCAGAGAGCCAGGCAAAGCAGCAAGGGGAAATGGATCTGGAAGAGCAAACCAATGAATAGCCCCATCTTTGTGCCTCATTTTCTATTTTTTTCACACAGCAATAATTATGCAACCCTACCTACTCCACAGGGCTCTCTTAAAGATTGTGTGTAATCATAGCTGTGAATGCACTTTGTTAAAGTTTCCAGCCTGCCACAGATGCTGCGTTGGAGAAGACCCGCTCCCTCTGCTCTCTGTGGAGTCCTCCACCCACGCCCACGCCCAGGCTACCCCACCCCCAGCCAGAGCCCGAATGATGTGAACAGAGCAGAACAGGGCTCTGCAGGTGGCAGGGAGGGGGGAGCTGCACACGCAAGGAAATAATAGAGACTGGATTGTTTATGCTTGTGAGAAAGGGCGCATGAATATGGATAAAACCCTGTGCGCATTTTGCTAATTACCCAGCATCAGTGTTAAAGGAGAAAAGAGCCCACTGCAGATTTTCAAGCCAATTCCATCCCTTCAAGCCCACCCCCACCTTTGTGCGCGCGCACACACACACACACACAAACGTATCACCGCTGCCATCACCACCACCATTTTCTCTCCTTTCATATAAATAACTGACAATGTTCCCCTGAATATGAACCACATGGACCCACTAAAGCTACATGCAAATTGACAGAAGATTCCAATCCTGCATCATGCCAGAGAGCTCAAGGAAGAAAGTCCTATCCTGTGGTCTCAGTTGGCAGGAACCTCTGTCCTACAATTTCCTGACAGGGTCAAAGCAAACTTATAACCTCACAGGCAAAGACATGAGATGAATCAAGAGGGTTAAAGCAGTGGAGGGACAAAGAATCACACACAAGTGGAGGCCATTTCTACAGAGGGCCAAAATACGGAACAAAAGAAAAAAACATCCTCAGTCTTTGGTTCCAGTCTACACTGAGGCCTCTTTTCCTTTCACTACCCACCAGAACTTGATTGATCAAACTCTGGCAAGATGTCTGGAGTTGTGCAAACCCAGTTCCAAGCAAAGTAAAGATGGGAGTTCTATCCTTTGTTTCCTGGAAGCTCCTGGACTCCTCCAGACATCCCCCAGGTAGATGTCAGCTGATTCATCTAAACGTCAGCAGAGATTGGGGCATTTGGGGAAAGTGCTCAGGGGAAAAGCCTATTCAGGGTAGAGATGGAGGGAGGAACTCAAGCCACCTGGCTTTGGTCCTGACGTCCATCACCAAAGGCTGCCAAGGGACACACTGCACCTTCATCTCAAGATCAATGAAGCTAAGAGGTGGTCAGTGATCACCTGTCCTGAGCTACATGCTTTAGGGCTGTCACAAAGATACAGGCTTTTTATATTAACCCCTACATTTGTTCTCTGCAAAAAATAAAAATAAAAAGGCAGTCAGATGTACTAGAAAGGTACTGTCCTGGGAATCCGGAGACCAAGGTTCTTATTCTGGTTTCATCCCATGTAGCTGGGTGACTATGACTAAGCCATTTAGCTCTTCTGGGCCTCAGTCCTACAGTTCTCTTCATCTGTTAGATTTTAAAAGCTTGGCCTAAAGGACTCTCACTGTTCTAAGCTTCAAAAACTCTATAAATAACAATGCCAGTAGCTAACACAGATTAAGTTTCTCCTAAGTGCCAGGTATTATTTTACATACCTTCACTCAATATTTCTCAACAACCGAATGAGTTATGTTATCTTCATTTAATAGACAAGAAAACCAAGTCCCAGAGTAGTGAAGTCATTTTCCTGAGTTGGTAAGTGAAGTGGTAGGGTGAGAATTTGAACCCTACGACAGCATATTGATTGTACAGCATTTCTATTAAAAGCAGACTTTTTTCCAATTTTTTTATTGTGATAAAATCACATAACATAAAATTTACTATCTTAACTATTTGTATGTGTACAATTCAGTGACATTAATTACATTCATATTGTCGTATGACTATCACCACTATCTATTAAACAGTAACTCCCCATTTCCCTTTTCCCCAGCCCCTAGCAACCACACTACTTTCTGTCTCTGTAATTTTGACTACTCTAGCTATCTCTTAGAAGTAGAATCATACAGTATGCGTCTTTTTATCACTGACTTATTTCACTTATCATAATGTCCTAAAGGTTCACTTCTGTTGTAGTATTGATCAAAGTATCCTCCCTTTTCAAGGCTGACTAATATTTCATTGTATCTATAAACCACATTTTGCTTATCCATTCATCTGTCCATGGACACTTGCATTGCTGCCACATGTTGGCTATTGTGAATAATGCTGCTATAAACATGGTTGGGCAAATATCTCTTAGAGACCTTGCTTTCAATTCTTTTGGATGTATACTTGGAAGTGGAATTGCTGGATCATATGGTAAATCTATTTTTAATTTTTGAGGAATGATACTATTCTCCACAGCATCTGTACCATTTTACATTCCCACCAATGGTGCACAAGTGTTCTCATTTCTTCACATCTTCATGAGCACTTTTTGTTTTCTCTGTGTGTGTTTGATAGTCGCCATCCTAGTGAGTATAAGCTATCTCATTGTGTTTTGATGTGCATTTCCCTAATGATTAGTGATGTTGAGCATCTTTTCATGTGCTTAATCAGTCATTCACACGTTCTTTAGTCCTTTGCCCTGTTTTGAATTGGGTTGTTTGGGTTTTTGATGTTGAGTTTTAGAAGTTGTCTATATAGTGGGGTATTAGTACTTATCAGATACATGATTTGCAAATATTTTCTCCTATTTTGTGGGTTTGCCACTTTACTCCATTGATAGTGTTTTTTTTTCTTACCAGAGGTGATATCTGATGATAGTGTCTTTTGCACAATGTTATATAATTTTTATGAAGTTCAATTTGTCCATTTTTTTCTTTTGTTGTCTGTGCCTCTGGTGTCATATCCAAGAAATTATTGCAAAATTCACTGTCATGAAGATTTTGCTCTATGTCTTCTGCTAAGAGTTCTGTAGTTTTAGGTCTTACATTTGGGCCATGGATCGATTTTGAGTTAATGATTGTGTATGCTGTTAGATAAGAGTACAACTTTATTCTTTTGCATGTAGACATCCAGTTTTCCCAGCACCATTTGTTGAAAAGACTGTCTTTTCCCTCATTGAAGGTCTTGATGTTTGTCAAAATCATTTGACCACATACATATAAGTGTTTATTTACGGACCCCATACTCTATTCCTTTTGTTTATCTGGCTGTCTTTATGCCAGTACCACACTGTTTTGATTAGCTTTATGGTAAGTTTTGAAATCAGGAAGTGTGAATCCTCTAGCTTTGTTCTTTTTCAGGATTATTTTGGCTATTTGGCATCCCTTAAAATTCTATGTGAATTATGAATTTTAGAATGAGTTTTTCTGTTTCTGCAAAATAAAACATTGGAATTTTTATTGGGATTGCATTAAATCTGTAGATCACTTTGAGTAGTATTGACATCTTAACAATATTAAGTCTTCCAATCAATAAATGTGGGGTGTCTTTCCATTTATTTATGTCTTCTTTAATTTGAAAAGTGTGGGCTGTTCATCAATATGCTTTTCTATCTAGACTCAAGATTCTTTAGTCTAGTGTTTCTTCCACTACACTAAATAGCTCTTTGCCACTTTTCTGGAGGTATTCATTCATCTCCAGCTCAGTCTCAGAAAAATCAAGAAAAGACATTGCACCATGATACAAAACTTCTGAACAAGTTCTGATGGTTATTCCAACTTTAGTGGGCTGATATGGGCAAAATAGAACTTCTGGGTGAAAGCTGGTCTCCAAGCTCTGGCGTATACATTCTACACATTAAATACTCAGTAAATGTTGCACATACTTTGTGCCCTGCAGATACTCAAAACATGCTTAGCACAATACCTAGCATACATTAAGTACTTGATAGAATCCTGGCACAGAGATTAGGAAACATAGCAGAGACTATCGGTTGGAATGAATGAGAAAGTCATTAAATGACATCAAAAATAAGATTAGATAATAAAATTAAGTGTACGAAGGCATTGTACTATTAACACTGGTAGCTTCAACCCATAGGATAACTCCTCCACCCCTGTTCCACCACTGCCCCTACCCAGAGCTACCCATCTAAACCCACACTGCCTCCATGTGCCAAAAGAGAAAATTATCTCCTAAAACCAAAGCCTCCCTGGGCCCAGACGTACTGCCATATTTCTGCCTTGGACTTTATATGTAACTTTTCAGCAGGGGAGGCTAGAGCTGATTGGATTATAGGAATACAAATGGATTAATTTGGGGTGGATTAGATACATCACAAAACATAAGTTTGACTTGCATTAACATAAAAATGTCATAAAAATGTAGATGCTGAGGCAGAGCTTATTTGTGATGCTGCTAATGCATTGTTACTCCAGCAAAAGATGTACACAATATTTACGCTGTATCTGACCACATAAAACATGCCATATACATATGCAATTTTTCATTATGTCGAGGGAAAAGAGCCAGAGGGCCCTTTAGAATTCCAATTCTTGGGCCTCTGAATTTTCGTTCTTTTTTAAATTTTTTTCTTTATTTTCAAGAAACAAATACAGTTTTACCATCATTCCTGTATTTTGAACAGTTAATATTTCATATCGTGACATCTCTACTCAGAGGTAACAGGTTTAGTTGATTACTATTTGTTTATAGAGCTGGAGAAACCTGCAATCACAGGGAACATAGAAGGACTGCAATTAGATCCATTGGCTGAGAGCTGCACCTCGCTGACCCACGGTTAAGTGGTTAGCGCTATCAGAGAGAAAATGCCTACTGGCAGCTGGCACATCTGCACATAATAATATGGGCAAAACTGACACGGCCACTAAAGGCTGCTGCTCTCCTCTTTACCCACAAGCTGAAAACAGATCATGCTTTTTAATAGTGCATCAACACATTTCTTCTGAATTAGCATAATCGTGTGAGTTATGGGTGGAAACGGGTACATCCCGGCTAAGCTGCTGTGAATCCTTCAATGTATTCAAATAACTTTTTATTTGAATATAGGGGATATTCAAATTATGAGGTCCCCTCCCATAAACCTGATTCTATACCTAGCTAATATTTTATTAAAAAGAGAAAGGAGAGGGAGACAGCAATAGGAGAAAGAGAGTTAATCTAATCTAAGTGTTTTTAACAAAACAAGTAATGCCCCATATGTAGCCAATGTGGATACACATCACCTGAGGTAGGGGAAGGGGCATGGTTAGCATAAATGCACAAACAGGATTCTATCAGAATTGCAATACCGATGGCAATGATGGTGATAACCGATTTTAAATAAGCCCTCATTGTGTGCCTGGTACTGCATGAAGACTTTACAGGAGCTATCAACTCTTCTTGCCAACACTTCTATAGCCAAGTATCTCAGATCATCTCTCTCCACCCATCATTTTTGTCATTTCCGAAATGAACAGGATTGGGCAACTCAGCTGAAGATGCTCTCGCAGGTATGGAAGGATGACCTCTAGATAGCAGGCCAAGAAAATTTCCATGCTGTTCTGAAACAAGAAAGGGTGTCCAGAGTCCTGGTGGCCTTTTACCCCCTACTGGGGGCACACAGAAGCCACAGGTAGTCTCTGGAATGTTATCAAACCAGCTGCCTTCTGAGTCTTGCCCTCCTGTGTCACAAGAATATCACTATCCTATTGTAAAGTTAAGAGTTAAACTTTAATCCTTTGGAATGGTGAGTCTGGTCATTCGGTCTCCACTGCATGGAGTGTCAATTGTGACTGGGCCCAACTGGCCAAAGCATCATATTTATTCACTCATAGGGATTCATTTAGCCACTCATTCTTTATTTAAGATTTTGCACTGTAAGTCATTAACAAAAAGAGAAGATTGTTGAAAAAGTTGAAAACAAGAAATAAAAGAAGAGCCACAATAAAAAAAGATTTTGCAATAGACTAAGATGCTGACAAAACAGACTTTAAACAGTTCTTTGAAAATCATTCTGTTGTGCATGAAAATTATTCTGTTGTGCATTCCAGATTCTGAAAAAATAATAAACAATGAAATAAATATATACTCAGCACCAGGGAAAATTCATACCAAATTTTCGAGGCTCCTTATAAGTTCACTTACATTACCAGTATGCTAGGAATTCCAGTTTGCACACAGGTAGAAATATCCTGCAACAGGAAAGCTAGACTCCAAGGAAAATAAGTTATTTTCCAAGTAATTTTCAAGTTATTTTTCATGCTGGAGCAAACTGGTACCTAGACTTCCCAGTAGAGCCCAATAACAACTCAGCAAGACAACCACAAGAGCATTAGCTTCTAGGTAGCTGAGCTAGGACTAGAATCGTAGTTTGCCAAACATGTAAGTATGCATTCTTCACATGTGTTAGGTGTAATAGACATAAAAATTGAAGGCATATGGTCACTGCCTTCAATTTTTATAAAGTATAATTCTATACAAAAATACTTGAATCAATAAATGAGACAAGATTTGAAAACAACTTCACTTTCAGATCTCTTCAGATCTACTACCTGAGTCATAAAGCAAGCCTTAGCAAATTTCAAAGAATTTCAATGGTCACAGCCTCTAAGCACAATGCAATTAAATTAAATTAAAAAAAAAATTGAAAACTCTTATACAACCCTAACATATAACCAGTTGAAAGCCTGGACTGACAATAAAAAAGATGATGAAGTAGAGACAATATGTAAAAATAAGAATAATAATGGAAATGAAAACTTACCAATGCTAATAAATCAGATTCAAAAAGTAAAACACATCCCAAGCTCAAAAAAATAAAAAGAAATACATGCCTAGATACGTGATTGTGATAATATTGTACACCAAAGACAAGAAGTAGATTTTAAAAGCAGCCAGAGGAAGCAATAACATTATTTCAGAGGAATGATAACTAGACCAACAGCTGAACGCCCAACAACTAAATGTTTTAAATGGCATCCTGAAGCAGTGGGGAAAGTATCTTCAAATTGTTGATGAAAATATCTGTCGTGTTCATCTAGAATTGTATGCCCTTTTAAAATATCTTTCTAATGTCAGGAAAGAATTTTCAAACAAACACAACCAAGAATTGCTGCCAATAAATGTCTACCAAAGGAGATCCTACAAGCTATCTTTCAAGCTAAAGAAAAATACTCTTAAAGGTTTGTAATACAAGAAGGAATGTTTTCTGATGGCAGTGTAACATGTCTATTTGACTAGGATAAACTACATTTTGCAAATTCTGTAGAATTCCCTTTCTTGTATGTCCTCAGGTAGAATGGGTAACAAGGAAAGTCTCAGGAAATTTTAGAGGACAGCACAGTCCGCTTGTAATTGAAACACACTGTTCCTGATCTGCCAACTCACTTCATTGGTGTGAAGCAGCTTGGGGCCTGCAACCACCCTACTTTCCCTTGGATTCTCCTTCAACTTCTCTGAATGGTGGGCCAGACATGTATGTTTAGCTTCATGACAAAGGGCATCATGTTCTGCAAGACACTCAAGCTACCAAGGTCAGAGGCACCAAGAACTGGTATGAGTTTCAGTCCAACTTCACAAGTTTCCAGCTTGTACTTGTGGGGTCCAGCTTGCTCTTCATCTCCCTCACTTTGCATTCATCTTTCCTTCCTGAGCACTTGGGGACTCCAAGCTCCAACAACAGGCATAAAGACAACAGGCTTACAGAGACTACCTAATCAGGTCCTACAATTGATTAAAGCCAATTCCCTATGACCAATCCCTTATATAATATATATGTATACGATATATATAATTATATGTTGCCTGGCAAAAATCACATATCATGCTGACTTTGAATTTGTGCATATTAAAGTGTGTAATATAACGATATGTCCTATTTACATTATTTCCTTCTTTCTGTTTCCTTTGGAATCATTCTAATATTTGTATACATTATTAAGTTGGATGCTTAAATTGTTCATTTTATTACAAATGTTTAAAACTAAATATTACAAATTTTAGCAGCTAAATATTACAAATGTTTACAACGGAATGTTTTAAACACTAAATGTTTAATGATACTTTAGCATCATTCCATAGAGTAGTAAATATGTGGATAAATCTAAACAAATATTGTTTAAGATGTAACAGTAATAATTATGTCTTCTAGAGTTTTAATCAGATGGGACTTAAACACGTGACAAAAATAACATTATTTGGGATAGTATTATAACACTTAAAGTGACATAAGTTTATATATTATTCAGAAAGAGAATGAGGATTTTGATTAACTTTAGACTTTAGTAAATCAACTGTGTTAAAATTTCTAATTAGAATGGAAATAGAGTTTACAATTGTTAAAGTACAAAGAGAAAAAGAAAGAAAAAAGAATCAGCCCCAAAGTAGACCACAGAGGAAAGAAAAAAACAGACAGGTAGAAAAAATAGAAAACAAGCCAGGCACAGTGGCTCATGCCTGTAAGCTCAGCACTTTGATAGGCCGAGGTGGATCACTTGAGCTCAGGAGTTCGAGGGCAGTCTGAACAACACTGCTTGACCTCAGGCTGGGCATGGTGGTGCATGCTTTTAGTCCCAACTACTCAAGAGGCTGAAGTGAAAGGATCACTTGAGCCCAGGAGATGAAGGCTGCCGTGAATGGTGATTTGTGCTCCAGCCTGGGCAACAGAGCAAGACCCTGTCTCAAAAAAAAAGAAAGAAAAAGAAAAGAAAAGAAAAAATAGAAAGTGTAAAACAAGGTGGTAGAAGTGAGTCAAAATTTATCAGAAACTGAATATAAGGCAGAATAGGGGCCTGTGGACCTGAAAAATAAATCAACTTGAATGGCTACTTCACTAAATCTATAGATGGTACCAGAATTGGTATCATGACAAGTCAGGGCCAAGTAAGAGCTTCAGATGAGAAAAACACAAAGAGCCTCAGAGAGACACCCCATAGTCTGACAGTAGAATGCAGCAGGCTATCAAAGAGAAGCACAGCCATGAAACCACATTCCTAGAGAGTGAAAAAAGACCAAAAAAAAAAAAGGAACTTCTGGAGAATGTCCTAGTTTCCAGGAATCACAGCTTCTCTTCCTGCAGCCAACTTCTATGAGACACAGGACACATCAGCATGTACAGCACCTTTCCGAGAATTAGAAAAAAGGTATGCACTCTTAGCAAACCAATTGGAACAAGGCAGCTCAACTAGGAAAAAAGAAAAATCATAAGTCAAAAGACAAAGAATTGGGAAAAAATATTTAAAGAATGTTAAGAACGCCACACTTGCACAGGCACATGTGTGGGTGGGTAAGTGTGTTTGTGTGTAAATTAAGAAAAATGTAAA
Source organism: Rhinopithecus roxellana (assembly GCF_007565055.1). Lineage (NCBI taxonomy): Eukaryota > Metazoa > Chordata > Mammalia > Primates > Cercopithecidae > Rhinopithecus > Rhinopithecus roxellana. Next base: position 41,450,308 of record NC_044565.1, on the reverse strand, counting down.
AAAAAAGATATAAATATATTTAAAGAAGTTCTAAAAGTTAATTTAAAAAAGCAAAAATCATAGAAAAAATGAGCAAAATATATGAACAAACAATTTCTCGGAATGCATAAAAATAGCTCTGAAACATGAAACATTCAACTTCATTCCAACCAAGATAAATGCAAATAAAGATACAATGAAATATCATTTCTCACTCATCAGGTTGACAGAAAATCAAAATCCTAACAACTCACTCTATGGCAATGTTACCAGGATTCACTCTCATACATTGCTGGTGGAAACTCAAAGTTGTATAGACTGTATGAAAGGAAACTTGGCAATTTCTAACAAAAATTGCATGTACATCTTACCCTTCAACCCAGCAATTCCACTTCTAGTTATTTACCCTGTAGTTACACCTCTGACAATACAAAAATACATATGCATCAACTTAATGCAGCAGTGTTAGTAATTGATATATATTGAAAACCATCTACATGCCCAAACATAGGAGATGAGTTAGTTAGACTGTGGCATATACACATAATAAAGTACTAAGCAACTGTTCAAAAACAAGCATACAAAAAAGGAAGATGTTTATGAAGAGATATGGAACAATTTTTTGTGCATATTGTTAAGTGAAAGAATAACGTACTAAAAGGTGTTCTGTATGCTATCTTTTATACACAAGGGAGGGAGGGGAGTCAAGCATACACAAATATGTTTTCTTGTTTTTTTTTTTCAAAACAAAATCACAGGAACGATAAAACAGGAAACAATAAAATTGGTAGCTTACACAGGTAAGGCTGGTGCAACAGTCATTAAAAGTAATGGCAAAAACCTCAAGGACTTTTGCACCAACCTAATAAAAGTTTGGGTTAAAGGAATAAGAGTAGATGAAACTTCTCTCAGTGTGCTTTTGTATATAATTTTGATTTTTAGACATGTGCTAATGTTTTAATATTCAAAAGATAAAATTAAATGTAATTAATTGCATTTTTAATCTTCAAAAGATAAAACTAAAAATATTAAAATGGAATGAAAACAGAAAAAATAAATCTAACTATTTAAAAATTAATAATATAAATATACTGAATGATATGTTGACAAAGGACTAATGCAAGTGATGCAGCACAGGCAGGCAAGCCCTAAAATTGGGTCTTAGTCCAGGAGGGTTCTTGGCTTTGCCCAGGAAGGAATTCAAGGGTGAGCCAGTGGAGTTAGACAGCAATCTTTTACTGAACTGGAGCTGCTCCTGTGGAGCAGTGGTAACTCATAGACAGTGCACCCAGGGACACATCTGTGGGCTATTGCAAACTATATTTATATCCACTTATATTCCACTTTTTTCATTATTATTTTTCTTTTTTACATATATGTATTAGTTCGTTTTCATGCTGCTGATAAAGACATACCCAAAACTGGGAATAAAAAAAGGTTTAATTGGACTTGCAGTTCCACATGGCTGGGGAGGCGTCAGAATCATGGCGGGAGGCAAAGGCTCTTCTTACATGGCTGTGGCAAGAGAAAATGAGGCAGAAGCAAAAAGAGAAACCCCAGATAAACCCATCAGATCTCGTGAGACTTATTCACTATCATGAGAAAAGCACAGGAAAGACCAGATCCCATGATTCAACTACCTCCCTCTGGGTCCCTCCCACAACATGTGGGAATTCTGGGAGATACAATTTAAGTTGAGATTTTGGTGAGGACACAGCCAAACCATATCAATATACAATCATTTTGTTTTTTATTTTATTAACTTTTATTTTAGGTTTGGGGGTACATGTGAAGGTTTGTTACACAGGTAAACTCATGTCATGGAATTTTATTGTACAGATTATTTCACTGCCCAGGAACTAAGCCCAGTACCCAATAGTTATCTTTTCTGCTCCTCTCCCTCCAACCACCCTCCCAATGTCTGTTATTTCCTTCTTTGTCTTCATAAGTGCTCATCATTTAGACCCCACTTTTAAGTAAGAGCATGTAGTATTTGGTTTTCTGTTCCTGTGTTAGTTTGCTGAGAATAGCCTCCAGCTCCATTCATGTTCCCACAAAAGACATGATCTTGCTGTTTTTTTATGGCTGCATTGTATTCCATGGTATATATGTACTACATTTTCTTTATCCAATCTGTCACTGATGGGCATTTAGGTTGATTCCACATCTTTGCTATTATAAATATTTCTGTAATGAACATTTGCATGCATGTGTATTTATGGGAGAATGATTTATATTCCTCTGGGTATACACCCAGTAACAGGATAGCTGGGTTGAATGGTAGTTCTGCTTTTAGATCTTTTAGTAATCACCACACTGCTTTCCACAATGGCTGAACTAATTTACACTCCCACCAAAAGTGAATAAACATTCCCTTTTCTCCACAACCTTGTTAGCACGTTATTTTTTGACTTTTTGATAATAGCTATTCTGACTGGTATGAGATGGTATCTTATTGTGGTTTTGACTTGCATTTCTCTAATGATCAATGACATTGAGCTTTTTTTCATATGCTTGTTAGCTGCATGCATGTCTTCTTTTGAAAAGTGCCTGTTCTTGTCCTTTGACTACTTTTTAACGGGGTTGTTTTCTCTTGTAAATTTGTTTAAGTTCCTTATAGATGCTGAATATTAGACCGTTTTCAGATGCATAGTTTGCAAAAATTTTAACTCATTCTGTAAGTTGTCTGTTTACTCTGTTGATAGTTTCTTTTGCTGTGCAGAAGCTCTTAAGTTTAATTAGATCCCACTTACCAATTTTTTATTTTGTTGCAGTTGTTTTTGGCGTCTTTGTCATGAAATCTGCCTGTTCCTATCTAGGATCGTATTGTCTAGGTTGCCTTCTAGGGTTTTTATGGTTTTCCGTTTTACATTAAATCTTTAATCCATTTTGAGTTTATTTTTGTATATTACACCTTCTTTCAATTATATGCAAATTAAGAGATGAGTTACTGCAAATTGAGGGGTGGGCTATTCAGAACTTTCTAGGAAAGAGATGGTAACTTCTGAGTCATTGCCATGGAAAGGGGCAGTAACTTCTGGGTTGTTGCCATGGCATTTGTATAGTGTCATGGTGCTGGTGGGAGTGTCTTACGCTAATCAGTAATGAGGGATGCTAGGAATCACTTTTGTCACCATCTGCTGGTTCCTGACAGTTTCTTTACTTATTCCATCAGAACAGGGCAATAAATCCTGGCAGTCTCCTACCTCACAAGTAAGTTTTGAACACAGTAGTTTGATGTATACCTTAAGTCTAGGGAAAAATAAAACGATAAGCAAATATTGGACTTCTCTTTGTTTTTATAGTAGTATGTGCATAGGAATTTTGAAAGTATTTTGTGTGTATCATAGGATTGAGCAAATGAGTAAATATGTTGATGTTTTGGGGATCCAAAGTTCTCAATGTAGAAGAGACACAAATATAGAATAAGAAGAATAAGAAAAAATACAACTCTGTGGGGGAATATAAATTAAAGGTATGGGTATAAACTTCTTTCATAGTCTAGCTTCACCTGCTGAAAAGACCTGGAAGTAATTCCATGCCAGTGACAGTGAGCACAGCTAGCATTTGGATTTTGGTTTCTAAATTCCACTCTCCTCAGAAAGGAACCAGGGGTCTCCCTGGAGAAGCAGACCATTACATGGCTTGGACAGAGACGATACAAGATAAGCCTAGAACATCCTCTTACTCCAGAAAGTAAGGAAGTGCTTCAAAAAATGGGGGAAACATGTCAAAAAAGCATAGGAGCAGCTTGAAAAATCTCCCCATGGGTCACTGATCATTTGAGCATCAAAATAAATAACAGATTATAATCCACTGTAAAAAGTAAAAATTCATGAGTCCATATTGATTATAAATAGAAGAATAAACATATAAAAGAAAAGGGAGGGCTTTTTCTTACAATATAATGCCGACTGATCAATTTGAAGGACATGGTAGAGTTGAAAAGTCACCATATTAAAACATCAATGAGCAGGAATTATAAATGGCTGTTAAATTTTGGGTTCAAAATTTGATGAGTCATAAACTGTGATCTTAAAATGTGTCCCCACAGATTGTTTAATCATTACAAGGGTTTTAAAAAAACTGTCACTACACAGTGGAGAAACCAGACAATACCTTGATCCAGTTATCAAAATTAACCTCAACAATAAGGATCAGACAGATCATATGTCTCTACTTGAATTACTCTGAGAAGCACACAATACCACACATATAGAATTCTGGCCAACAAATTCTGCATAACCTTTATCTCCTCATGAGCAATTATTAGATAAACCCAAACTGAAGAATGATGTATAAAATAACTGGTCTGTGTTTTTCAAAAATATCAATATAATGAAAGACAAAGAAAGGTTAAAGAACTACTGTATTCACAACTAAAAGAGAAAAAAACACAAAACTAACTACAATACATGAGGCTGGATTGGGTCTTGTACTTGAGGAAAAAATAATATTATAAGAATGCTATTGGTATAATTGATAAAATTAAAATAAGGACTATCAAGTAGATAAAAGCATTATTTCACTGTTAGGTTTCCTACTATTTGATAGCTATATTCTGGTTACATAAGAAACCATCCTTCCCTTTAGGAAATACACACTGAAGAATTAAGGCACAAAGAATATGACACCTTCTTTCAAATGATTCAGAAAACAATACAATAGACAGATAAAACAAATGTGCCAAAACATTTAAAATTGTTGACTCTTGGTAAAAGGTGTATAAGTGTTCTCTGCATTACTCTTGCAACTTTTCTCTAAGATTGAAATTATTTCAAAATAAGATTTTTTTAAAAAATAACACACAAAAGTGAGGAAAGAGAAAAGAAAATGATGCCCACTACAGCCCCATGCCAGAGTTAGCACTACTGAATTTCAGCACTACATTCCCCTTCAGTCAAGAGCCCTTGCCCAAGGGAAACCTTGCACAGCCACACACAGCAGGAGTAGAATAAAGGGGTGGATTAGCATCTTTAAAGATCCCTACACTCAAACAATTGCTGCCCCTATAATTACAAGGGGAGGAGGACTCTACTTACCATAGACAATCAAAAATTTCCCATATCCAAATCCAAGAGTTCCAAGAGTCTGAACTCAAACACACCAGAAACATCATAGAGAAAGTAGAGAAAACCCAGTAATAGACCACCGTAGCAAACTTCTCTATCCAACTGAGACCTTTTCTTGAGATTTCTTCCCAGGTCCCTAGTCTTGGGCAATGTACACATTAATTAAAACAAGTAGAATCTAGACCCAGCAAAACTAGAAATAAGCCTGGTCTACTCTATTTCAACAAGAACATGTCACTACAAATCTTACTGGATCAAAGATAGCTAATCTACCTCCTAAGAATAGACAAAAGACAAGAAGTCTTGCATCAAAACTCTTGGGTGAAGCCAAAATATGCTTTGTTTAATCATTATTTTAATTATTTTGAGGTTACAAAGGAGTTAATACTTGTGTAACTAGATAAACTTCATTGAACAGTTTTGTAATCTAACTACATGATAATTGGATGTTTTGCAAAGCCTAGAACCCAACAAGTGAATCCAAATGAGAAGGACATTATAGTGGTCTTTCTTGAAAAGCTGAGCTATTTAGGGAGCTCTGTCAAAACTACAGGGATAGTTTTAGGGGAAATTCTTAATTGGATAGAGGAAAATATATGTCCACAGAGTCTTTAACAGAGCTAAAACCTCCTTAGAATCCTTCTCCCACCAACTGTAGCTTGTTACCTACCGGGAAGGAAAGCCTCAACAGAATAAAGGAATAAATAGAAACTAACAGTGATTTTGATGAAAAACTAATTAGGAATATAACAAGGAGGTTGTTAATTCCTGCCAGAATTAAAATTACAGACCTTATCATGCTGGAAATATGAATACTAGAAAAGAACAGCTCTCAGCTCACGCTTTGAATACTACCACCTGGAAGAGAAAGAATGATGAATTAAAATACCCTGAAGGGAATTAGAGACTTAGACAAGCATGAAGTTTAGTGGTAAAAAGAACATGTGGATATTATGAAATGGATGCAAGAATGAGAGATCATAATGCCCTGTGTGTGACTCTTGGAGAGTCAGAGTGGGTGATGGGGCATAGAACCAGAGCTGGAGCTAAGGCAACTGTTGACTCAAGGCAGAGTATCAAGAAGAAATGAAATGTATGTGGACACAGGGAGGGGAACATCACACACCAGGGCCTGTCAGGGGGTGGAAGGCAAGGGAACATTGGGACAAACACCTAATGCATGTGGAGCTTAAAATGTGGATAGGTTGATGGGTGCAGCAAACCACCATGGCACATGTATACCTATGTAACAAACGTCCACATTCAGTACATGTATTCCAAAACTTAAAGTAAAATTTAAAAAAAAGGAAATAAAATGTATATAGAGGTAAATGGAAAGAAGAACTTCAACACTGAAAAGAAAATGAACTGTGTTCTACAGGCCATAAGAAAAGTATGCTTTTAATTCTGTCTTCATGTTTTCCCAGAGTTAAACCAAATAGGTTTTAAGGTTTTTTCTTTTTTTTAATTGTAAGGAAACATTGCAATTATATGCTAAATGAGACCTATGGTCAACTTTATGTGCTTTATTTCTAAGATGGTAGAAACTTTGGCTGATGTGATTAAATCCTTAGCCCAGGGACATGAACCATAAGAGAACTCCCATTTTTCAGAGGAGAAGGGTAAATTATAAGACAAGATTTAATGGCTACTTATTTAGCCACAGAAAGCTAATTCAAAGCCTTTTTCAAAGTTGGGCTTGACATTGAGAAATCCTGCATTGATGCTGGGCTCAGACCTCTACTGGGCAGCCCTTTCTCTCTTCCCTGTCCTCACATGCCTTGGAAAAATGTATCTCTATTTTTTAAGATCATCTGTAGTTTTCTCTTCTCCCAAGTCCCCCATCAAGAGCTGGACGATGTTATAATTTTCTGTTACTAAAATTTTTATTTCTTTAAAGTGGTCATAAATGCTGGCTTGATGACAATCCAGAAATACTTCATATACCAAACACAAAAACTCACTATGAAAATTGCTTGGTTTATTTTTGTTTATGTTATTGAGTTCTTGCAAATGACACAGCTGAATGTTTATCCTACCATAGGGAAATGCATTTTGTTATTTGTATTTGTAGATTTTGGGTTTTTTTTCCCCGAGTTTTGCTTTAAAAGATAAGGGCAATAAGGAGGCAACTTAAACACACACCCAGACCCTTCCCTAGCACCCCCCAACACACACACAAATTTCAAATTTAGGAAAAAGTTATTTAACAACTTTTCAAAATTTTATTTATTTTTCATCAAGACTTAAATACCTCAAATTCAGTAATACTGAAACACAAATTGAGATAAACTAGACCTTCACCATTTTTTTCTATTCTTCCCCAAGACCTTTTCCTGGGATGGCTCTAGGAGGCCCATGAGCCTTCACCCCACCCTCGTGAAATAGGTCTCCTTGGACGTGAATGTCAGAGCAGGACATGGATGTCAGAATGGACAGAGACAAAGAGGCCCAGTGAGAAACAAAACAATGAGACCACAAGAGAAGGGCAGCTCTTGTTAATACCATTAGCGTATGTAAGGCTTCTGAAATTATAGCGGCAATAGGCAATCTAACCAGATTTCAGGGAGACTGCTGTGAAATGGCAATTAAATCTACATGAATGAGTAAAGCAAATAACGGAGACATAGGGGACAAGACATATGCATGAACAATCCCTTATTTTGCAATTAGATATAATAAATTAAAGCTTTGGGAGTTGGACTAATAATTGGAATTACATACTTCTTGGCTACTGTTGGAAGGTATGTCTGCTCCAGACCTCAATTGAACCATTGTTGAGGCCTCACCTTGTCTTCTCCTTGATGGGAAGGGGGAATGAGTGAGCACCCACATCATTATTTTATCCTTCTCACTTTTCCACGACTCTGTCGGGTGAGCAGGTTGTGTTTTTCTAAAAGATGGCCATTAGTCTCCAGCCCTCCAAACCTCATGACACTGAATGTTATAAAGCGGTGGCTGCTGGGCTTCCAAAAGTTGGCAAAGCCCATAGAGGAAAAAAAAAAAAAAAAAAAAAAAAAAAAAAAATTCCCAGTTGTACGTTTCTTCCAAGGGAGCAACATGCAATCAACTCATGGCAATCTCTTTTGAACATTTCCTTAGTGATAAAAATGTTTCAGATCATGAAAACACATGCTCTTAGAAAGAAAAAAAAGGTTTTACAGACCATATTTCCCAAAGAAAAACATCAGCAACAGATGGCCTCATGCACCCCCTTGGGCAGTTTCCATCCTTGCGGTTGCTGAGACTGTAGTCACATGTCATTTTGGTAACCTAAGTCCAGAGAGGCCATAGACTGAACAGCACTGAACAGCAACATGTGGATTACAAAGAGTATGGGCTTTGGATGGAGCTGGGTTCAAATCCTGGCTCCTCCTCTCCCTGGTGACTGTGGGGCTTATCTCTCTCTGGTGCTGATCTCTGTAAACAGGGATAAGAGTGCCTACATCACAAAGTTGTAAGGATTAAACAAAACCATGCATGCAGTGGGCATTCAGTAAACATCTTCCCCTTGCATTTAGTATACAGTGCTTGTCTCCAGGAGGATCCCAAGAGATGTTTCTGGAGATGACATTCATACAGACACTCCAGTCAGCACTAGCTGACAGACTAAGGAAAGGCATCAGGAAGGAACCTTTGCACAAAATAGAAACTAAGGCACAAATTGTGGAATTAAAACCCATACATTGAATCCTTTCCAATCATGGGACTGCGTCAGCTCCCTCAAATGAAGCTCTGTACCATAAATTTGATGCTGGGAATGAACATGAAATGATACATGGTTTCTTTGTTTCTTAAAATGTTTTCTAGTGCTATATCATATTTAAAATAAAAGCTAGGGAATCTCATGCTTAAAGTAGTTATTTTATACAAAATGCTAGAGCAGCACCGTGTTTTCTCCTATACAGCAATCTGGTAACTTAACTTACACCAGATTACCTGTGTAACAATATCAAACAGCGTCCGTAGTTTTTACAGTGTGTTCAGTGGAGACATGAGGTTCTGCATGTTTAGGGGTGGAGGCTGCTGAGTTGACAGGGATCTGGACCTCCACTTCCAGATCACTAGAGATCACCCCCACTTGAGATCATCAGATAGGGCTAGTCATAAGCTCATTGTGCCCTTGGTAAAGTATTTAATCACGTGTAGCCTATGTTTCCTCATCTGCAAAGTGAGAAGCATAGCCTATGATCTGTAAGGTCCCTCAAAGCCCAGATATCTTCTAGTCAGACAATTAAAAGAGAAACAAACTCAGTTTTACCCTTTCCACTCAGTAACACAGATCTGAACTGATAAATTAAGCTAGAAAACAGTAATACTTTCAAAATTCCAAAGCATTCTCATTGTAAGTTAAATGATTTTTTACTATTTTTTTTTTTCTGATTTACTAAAGAGTTGAAAATACCCTGCAACTACGTATGTCAGGCACTGGACCAGGTGCTTTACCTATAGCCCCTCAGTTAATCTGAGCACCTGGAGAGACAGAGGCAGGAATCAACACAAGATGAAGGCTGTAGGTGCCACATACTGGGCTGGATGAGTTACGTAAATTACCTCACAGGGAGTATATCAACATCCAGTGTACACCCTAAGATGTCAAGTGTGAAGCATAGTCACAATTCAAAGGCAGATCTGACAGTTTCCAAAGCCCATAATCTTTATTTAACTGCCTGCACCAAGTCAGAAGAGTTGGCCCATAGTGAGAGCTTTGCAGAAACAACATAACATTGAACAGAAACTTCCCATCTTCAGGCCTCGACGTTCTCACAATGAAATCCTTTAGGCTAAGCCTCAAAGTTCTCCAAGGACCTTACAGCTCTAAAATGCAATGATTATCTGGTCAGTGCAACAACCACAGAAAGAAAATGTACTAAGTATCTGTGAAGCACGGTTCATCTCTAGGTCTAATTGGATTTCATTGCTATCTGAGTTCTTATCTCCTGGTTCATCCCCTTGTCCACACCCCTACCCCACAATAACAGATGATCTCCAGGGATTTGAATACTGCAGAACAATTCAAATTAATGGAATAGACATTGCATGGTAATACACTTCACCATAAAAAAGGTGAGCAACCAGCTTATAGAAGCTTCCAAATCAAATGACTTATTTCTCTTCTTACAACTAATCAACAAGGGCTCAAGAGACAGTTATTTGTTGATCTTTGAGTGTAGGGTGATGTCCTATCTGACCCTTTCAATTCAAACATCTACCAAAAGACCTGAGAAGTTATTGTATTTCTGGGACTTTTCTTTGTTTAAAAAAAAAAGTGCAGGAAGATATTCAGCGGAATAAAAGAGAAGCATCGACGTTTCCATTGGTAATCTGGTCCGTGTATTCCCTGCTACTGAGCATTTTCAGAAGGCCTGACTGTCTGGGTTAATTGTTTAATGCTTTTAGTTAGAATTAAACTTTGCACCTGCTCTGACAGTGATAAATTAAATGTGCTCCTTTTCCAATACTGTTGCCCTCTTTAAGTAGAGACCAAGAAGTGTATCTCCCTTCTTCCCCTGCGTTTGAGGAATCTCTGCTACACTGGAGTGTAAACCAGCATAATTTGTCACCAGAGCTAGCGCCAATTAAATTGATTGCGTCGGACTGAACTCTAGGACCCCTAATGCAAGCACTAAGGGAAAAATGGGCTCTTTTCTGCCCATTCCCCCATGTGGCACTTAGGCATAGCTCAACAGTGGAAGGCTTTCAAGGTTCAAAAGGGTTTTATTTTCAAAAGAAATGGGCATTGATCAGCTGCATTTAAAGGCAAAGATAATTCCAGAGCTTGAAGGCTGGATTTGTGTTTAAGGTCTAAATCTCTTTCTTTAACCTTGGGGGGCCAGTATAACATAAAAGCAACAAAGAGATTAAGATTACAAAGGGTTTGCAAGTGTAAATGATGCGGTGGTATTCTCCAAACATAACACAGTCCCCATTCACAAGCCCAGGCACAGAACAGCATTTGATCTGTTGGTTTTACACCTGTAAAAACAACTTGTGATTATTTGTCACTCAGCAAACCGTTTTGGGCAAGAGGGGAGAAAAAAAGGAAAGTGGAGGAGGAGTGAACTTGCTCATACCACAGAGTTCAAATGCCTTCCCCCAAACCAACTGAAGAGTAAACATGGTAAAGGTCAGCGTGGCAGAGACAATCAGAAAATCCCCGCTCTTTGTCAGCGTAGCACACACTACACAGGAATACGAGAAGTGGGACACTGTTCCAAACCTCAGTTGTTTCCCTCATTATCCCGGCCCCTGATGCTTGGGTCTGTTATGCCACATCCTTCCAAGGGAGGTTGTAAACAAGCTGTAAGCTAATTTCAGCCCCTTCTTGTTCCTTTATTTATGGGTTACCAACTATGTGTTCCTCCCTCTTGCCTTTTAGTTCAGTTTCCCACAATCAGTCCTGTAGAATAGCACCATTTGAATAATCTCACATATAAATCAAGTCTACTAAGTTAGTGACTCGGACTTCACATTAGTTGATTCTATCACCGCACATGGTGAAACCAATGCAAGTGCGCCAATTCTCTCAAGTTCATATTTCCTTCTTCATCTATTCTTTCATAACGTGTATCTCCCTCAGCAACATAGATCTTCTCACATTCACTCTATCCCCTAGTTCTTCTTTTCACAAACTGAAGCCTTCTCAGGGACCCCAATCTTTCATTGCTAAACCAGGTGGCGACAATGGAAGCTTCTACTTTAGAGAAAGGAGAAAGGAATTGATGGTCATGGAGGTTTCCAAAGCCAGATTACACATCTGAGAACTCTGAGAAGGTTGACAGTTTGGTATGAATACAGGTAGTTAAGAATTCAGGGCTCCTTTAAACTCATAGTCTTTAAAAGCAAACAAATAAGAGTTCATCATTTATTTAGGAGAGAAGATACACACCAATCAGAAGGAAATAGGAAGGGATGATTCAGGTAGCAGTTCCCTATCTCCCTAGTTTCTTGAGCAGTTCAACTCTGGTCCCAAACTTGCATACTCTACCCAAAAAACAAAAGACCTATAAGGTAGTAATTACTTCTAGTAATTACTGAGTATAATTTTTGACAGTCTGATTCTCCTTCCAAGAATTTGCTCATATTTCTTCTAACCCTATTATTGCATAATCTCATCTGATAATTCTCCATTTTTAAAAAGTCCTATCTTGTTACATTTTCAAGAATGCTTTGCTATGCCAGTGATGTATTAGTCTTCTATTAGTTTTCTATACTGTGTAATAAATTATGATAAACATCATGGTTCAAAACAATACCCCTTTGTTATCTCACAGTTTCTGTACAACAGAATTCTGAGTACAAGTTAGCTGAGTCCTCTGCTCAGGGTCTCATCAGACTGAAATCAAGGCTTCAGCAGGACTGCAATCTTGTCCAAGCCTCGAGGTCCTCTTTCAAGCTCACTAGTTACTGGCAGGATTCACTTATTTCAGTTTCTGGTTTCTTACTGACTGTTGGATTGGTCTCACTCTCAGCTACCAGAGCCATCCCCCTATTCTTGCTCTGTGCCCTTTTCATAGGCAGTTCGCTGTGCTGTTTTCTTCCTGAAAACAATAAGAGAATCTCTCTGACTCCTTTTAAGAGTCTGTCTGTTTAGGTCAAAGCCACCCAGGATAATATCCCTTTTGATTAGCTCAAATTCAACTGATTAGGGACCTTAATTACATCTGCAAAACATCTGAGGGCTCTGTTCTGTTCCATTGGTCTATATCTCTGTTTTGCTACCAGTACCGTGCTGTTTTGGTTACTGTAGCCTTGTAGTATAGTTTGAAGTCAGGTAGCGTGATGCCTCCAGCTTTGTTCTTTTGGTTTAGGATTGTCTTGGCAATGCAGGATCTTTTTTGTTTCCATATGAACTTTAAAGTAGTTTTTTCCAATTCTGTGAAGAAAGTCATTGGTAGCTTGATGGGGATGGCATTGAATCTATAAATTACCTTGGGCAGTATGGCCATTTTCAAGATATTGATTGTTCCTATCCATGAGCATGGAATGTTCTTCCATTTGTTTGTGTTCTCTTTTATTTCATTGAGCAGTGGTTTGTAGTTCTCCTTCAAGAAGTTCTTCACATCTCTTGTTAGTTGGATTCATAGGTATTTTATTCACTTTGTAGTAATTGTGAATGGAAATTCACTCATGATTTGGCTCTCTGTCTGTTATTGCTGCATAGGAATGCTTATGATTTCTGCACACTGATTTTGTATCCTGAGACTTTACTGAAGTTGCTTATCAGCTTAAGGAGATTTTGGGCTGAGACAATGGGGTTTTCTAAATATACAATCACGTCATCTGCAAACAGGGACAATTTGACTTCCTCTTTTCCTAATTGAATACCCTATATTTCTTTCTCTTGCCTGATTGCCCCGGCCAGAACTTCCAACACTATGTTTAATAGGAGTGGTGAGAGAGGCCATCCCTGTCTTGTGCCAGTTTTCAAAGGTAATGCTTTCAGTTTTTACCCATTCAGTATGATATTGGCTGTGAGTTTATCATAAATAACTCTTGTTATTTTGAGATACGTTCCATCAATACCTAGTTTATGGAGAGTTTTAGCATTAAGGGCTGTTGAATTTTGTCAAAAATGTTTTTTCTGCTTCTATTGAGATAATCATGTGGTTTTTCTCATTGATTCTGTTATGTAATGGATTACATTTACTGATTTGCATATGTTGAACCAGCCTTGCATCCCAGGGATGAAGCCAACTTGATCTTAGTGGATAATCTTTTTGATGTGCTGCTGGATTTGGTTTGCCAGTATTTTATTGAGGATTTTGCATCAATATTCATCAGGGATATTGATCTAAAATTCTCTTTTTTTGTTGTGTCTCTGCCAGGCTCTGGAGTCAGGATGATGCTGGCCTCATAAAATTAGTTAGGGAGGATTCTCTTTTTTTCTATTGATTGGAATAGTTTCAGAAGGAATGGTACCAGCTCCTCCTTGTACCTCTGGTAGAATTCAGCTGTGAATCCATCTGGTCCTGGACTTTTTTTGGTTGGTAGGCTATTAATTATTGACTCAATTTCAGAGCCTGTTATTGGTCTATTCAGAGATTCAATTTCTTCCTGGTTTAGTCTTGGGAGGGTGTATGTGTCCAGGAATTTATCCATTTCTTCTAGATTTTCTAGTTTATTTGCATAGAGGTGTTTATAGTATTCTCTGATGGTAGTTTGTATTTCTGTGGGATCAATGGTGATATCCCCTTTATCACTTTTTATTACATCTATTTGATTCTTCTCTCTTCTCTTCTTTATTAGCCTTGCTAGCAGTCTATCGATCTTGTTGATTTTTTCAAAAAACCAGCTCCTGGATTCATTGATTTTTTGAAGGGTTTTTTGTGTCTCTATCTCCTTCAGTTCTGCTCTAATCTTAGTTATTTCTTGCCTTCTGCTAGCTTTTGAATTTGTTTGCTTGCTTCTCTAGTTTTTAATTGTGATGTTAGGGTGTCAATTTTAGATCTTTCCTGCTTTCTCTTGTGGGCATTTAGTGCTATAAATTTCCCTCTACACACTGCTTTAAATGTGTCCCAGAGATTCTGGTACATTATGTCTTTCTTCTCATTGGTTTCAAAGAACATCTTTATTTCTGCCTTCATTTTGTTATTTACCCAGTAATCCTTCAGGAGCAGATTGTTCAGCTTCCATGTAGTTATGCAGTTTTGAGTGAGTTTCTTAATCCTGAGTTCTAATTTGATTCCACTGTGGTCTAAGAGACAGTTCGTTGTGATTTTTCTTCTTTTACACTTGCAGAGGAGTGCTTTACTTCCAACTATGTGGTCAGTTTTGGAGTAAGTATGATGTGGTGCTGAGAAGAATGTATATTCTGTTGATTTGGGGTAGAGAGTTCTGTAGATGTCTATTAGGTCTGCTTGGTGCAGAGCTGAGTTCAACTCCTGGATATCCTTGTTAAACTTCTGTCTTGTTGATCTGTCTATTATTGATAGTGGGGTATTAAAATCTCCCAATATTATTGTGTGGGAGTCTCACTCTCTTTGTAGGTCTCTAAGGACTTGCTTTGTGAATCTAGGTCCTCCTGTATTGGGTGCATATATATTTAGGATAGTTAGCTCTTCTTGTTGAATTGATCCCTTTACCATTATGTAATGGTCTTCTTTGTCTCTTTTGATCTTTGTTGGTTTAAAGTCTATTTTATCAGAGACTAGGATTGCAACCCCTGCTTTTTTTGTTTGTTTGTTTGTTTTCCATTTGCTTGGTAGATCTTCCTCCATCCCTTTATTTTGAGCCTATATGTGTCTCTGTACGTGAGATGGGTCGCCTGAATACAGCACACTGTTGGGTCTTGACTCATTATCCAGTTTGCCAGTCTGTGTCTTTTAATTGTGGCATTTAGCACATTTACATTTAAGGTTAATATTGTTATGTATGAATTTGATCCTGTCATTATGATGTTAGCTGGTTATTTTGCCCATTAGTTGATGCAGTTTCTTCCTAGCATCAATGGTCTTTACAATTTGGCATGTTTTTGCAGTGGCTGGTACCAGTTATTCCTTTCCATATTTAGTGCTTCCTTCAGGAGCTCCTGTAAGGCAGGCCTAGTGGTGACAAAACCCCTCAGCATTTGCTTGTCTGTAAAGGATTTTATTTCTCCTTCACTTATGAAGCATAGTTTGGCTGTATATAAAATTCCGGGTTGAAAATTCTTTACTTTAAGAATGTTAAATATTGACCCCCACTCTCTTCTGGCTTGTAGAGTTTCTGCCAGAGAAATCCGCTGTTAGTCTGATGGGCTTCCCTTTGTGGGTAACCCGACCTTTCTCTCTGGCTGCCCTTAACATTTTTTCCTTCATTTCAACCTTGGTGAATCTGACAATTATGTGTCTTGGGGTTGCTCTTCTTGAGGAGTTTCTTTGTGGCATTCTCTGTATTTCCTGAATTTGAATATTGGCCTGCTTTGCTAGGTTGGGGAAGTTCTCCTGGATAATATCTTGAACAGTGTTTTCCAACTTTCAGGTACACCAATCAAACATAGATTTGGTCTTTTCACATAGTCCCATATTTCTTGGAGGCTTTTTTCATTTCTTTATACTCTTTTTTCTCTAAACTTCTCTTCTCATTTCATTAATTTGACCTTCAATCACTGATACCCTTTCTTCTACTTGATTGAATAGGCTACTGAAGCTTGTGCATGCATCACATAGTTCTCATGCCATGGTTTTCAGCTCCATCAGGTCATTTAAGGTATTCTCTACACTGTTTATTCTAGTTAGCCATTTGTCTGTTTTTTCAAGGTTTTTAGCTTCCTTGCGATGGGTTCAAACATCCTCCTTTAGCTCCGAGGTTTGTTATTACTGACCTTCTGAAGCCTATTTCTGTCAACTCGTCAAAGTCATTCTCCGTCCAGCTTTGTTCCATTGCTGGTGAGGAGCTGCGATTCTTTGGAGGAGAAGAGGTGCTCTGGTTTTTAGAATTTTCAGCTTTTCTTCTCTGGTTTCTCCCCATCTTTGTGGTTTTATCTACCTTTGATCTTTGATGATGGTGATCTACAGATGGGGTTTTGGTGTGGATGTCTTTTTTGTTGATGTTGATACTATTCCTTTCTGTTTGTTAGTTTTCCTTCTAACAGTCAGGTCCCTCAGTTGCAGGTCTGTTCGAGTTTGCTGGAGGTCCACTCCAGACCCTGTTTGCCTGGGTATCACCAGCAGAGGCTGCAGAACAGCATATATTGCTGCCTGATCCTTCCTCTGGAAGCTTCATCTCAGAGGGGCACCTGGCTGTTTGAGGTGTCAGTCGGCCCCTACTGGGAGGTGTCTCCCAGTTAGGCTATACAGGGGTCAGAGAACCACTTGGGGAGGCAGTGTGTCCATTATCAGAGCTCAAACACCATGCTGGGAGAACCACTGCTCTCTTCAGAGCTGCCAGACAGGGACTTTTAAGTCTGCAGAGGTTTCTGCTGCCTTTTTTTCAGCTATGTTCTTCCCCCAGAGGTGGAGTCTACAGAGGCAGGCAGGCCTTGTTGAGTTGCAATGGGCTTCATGCAGTTCAAGCTTCCAGGCAGCTTTGTTTATGTATTCAAGCCTCAGCAATGGCAGATGCCCCCTCCCAGCCAGGCTGCCACCTGGCAGTTCGATCTCGGACTGCTGTGCTAGCAGTGAGCAAGCCTCCGTGGGCGTGGGACCTGCTGAGTCCAGCATGGGATATAATCTCCTGGTGTGCCATTTGCTAAAACCATTGGAAAAGCACAGTATTTGGGAAAAAGTACCCCGATTTTCCAGGTATGGTCTGTCATGGCTTCCCTTGGCTAGGAAAGGGAAATCCCCTGACCCCTTGTCTTCCCAAGGGAGGTGATACCCCGCCCTGCTTTGGCTCACCCTCCATGGGCTGCACCTACTGTCCAAACAGTCCCAGTGAGATGAACCAGGTACCTCAGTTGGAAATGCAGAAATCACCTGTCTTCTGCATCAATCATGTTGGGAGCTGCAGACCAGAGCTGTTCCTATTCGGCCATCTTGGAACCCCCTTCCCAAATCTTTCCCATTGTTAAGGCTCCAAGGCAAACCCTACCTCCTCCAGAAAGGCTGCTCTGACAGTCTCCATGACCTAACCTTGGACTACTAACACCGTCTCACCTGGTTCTTGGGTTCTTCCAGATAAGTAATGCTTTCTCTCTAGCTCCATTCCTAGTCCCTAAAAGGTGGGGTCCCTTACATATTCCTGTTGCTAAATTCTCATTTGTTGCTTAACTGCTTCAGCCTGCCATAGTCAGGTTAGGCATTTTAGAGAAGTGAATAAACAGTGTGGGACCAGGAATGTGTCAAAGCAATTGGCAAAGCTGAAGTCCAGCACCATGAAACCCCAGCCTTTTATTTCAAACCATCAAGCATTTATAGGATGCCTACACCAGGAAAATACAGTAAAAAGTGATAATGGAGCTTACAGCTTAACAGTGGTGCAGACAGACAGGTAGGCAATCAACTAAAGTGCCTGGCAGAAAGGAATGAGGGCTAACTCAGGTATGAGATACAGGTTGTGGAGATAGGAAAGGGTGATGAAGAAAGGGTAAGAGAGGGCTTCACTGTGAAAGTAGCATCTGAGTTGAGCCATGAAAATCAGTGAGGATGTCACCAGCAAAAGACTTTGAGGCATGTCATTAGCTCCATTTACAAGACTCTTTTCAGATTCCCTGGGGCAGCAGGATTAGGAGCAACAGAGATTACAGCAGGAGATCACAGGCAATCCAGGAGTACCTGCCCCGCTTGGCTTCAAGACCTCTGCCAATGTCTAGGCTGGAAAGAGGGCTGAGCAGCCAGAGGTCAGAGGTTTATCCAAGAGGCCTGCTGCCTAGGTCATTCTGGTGGTCAGCTCCAAGTTGCAATGGAAGAGGCCTCGCCCCTGGCTCCCCGGGGGCATGGAAAACCAATTGTAATCAGGTTGCTACTTTCCAGAGTGTAGACTGTATCAACTAGCAGCCCTAATCTGTGAATGTCTGGAATAGGAATGAGTGGATTAGCATTTCAAACCTTCTTGGATCAGGTCAAAGTCTTGCTGGGGCCAGTGCTCAGAGCCAGGTTGAATCTGCCCCCAGGAAGGCTTGTATTTTTACATTGTTTGGTCAATGGGAGGGAGGTCTGTCTTCCCTTAATTGACAGTTTGTCTGGTTGCAAGACAATTTCACATTTCTCCTGGGGCTCAGGAAACCCCAGAGAGCCAGGGAGAACCTATTCACTGAATTTTGGTCCACATGGACCCCCTTACAGGGGTAAAACCCATGACGCCAGGAACCTCAGACTCCCCACAAATCCTCTGATCGTTTTTTTTTTTTTTTTTTTTTTTTTTTTTGAGACGGAGTCTCGCTCTGTCCCCGGGCTGGAGTGCAGTGGCCAGATCTCAGCTCACTGCAAGCTCCGCCTCCCAGGTTTACGCCATTCTCCTGCCTCAGCCTCCCGAGTAGCTGGGACTACAGACGCCCGCCACCTTGCCCGGCTAACTTTTTGTATTTTTTAGTAGAGACCAGGTTTCACCGTGTTAGCCAGGATGGTCTCGATCTCGTGACCTTGTGATCCGCCCGTCTCGGCCTCCCAAAGTGCTGGGATTACAGGCTTGAGCCACCGCGCCCGGCCCTCTGATCAGTTTTTTGAAGGCAAAGTCTGTTTGATTAAAGATTATTCCACACAAAGTTGCCAAGAACCAGCTGGAGGGATTTGCACACCTCACTTCCAACCCAGCAGAGGAATGCATAACAGGATGCAGTCCTATCTTTCTCTTACAACCCAGAAGCCTGTGCTAAGGGTCTCTTCAGTCATTACCACCTACTCCCTTTGGGCTCTTTATGGCCAAAAGCTTAAGATTTCTGATGTGCTTATGAGTGTGAATTATAACTCCTTCTCACACCTATCTTCCTCCCTCTCCCCACAGAGGGCAGATGAATTATACCCATATGAGAGATGAGAAGACTGACAGTAGAGACAGATCAAATGTTCTGGCTCATTCTAGATTCACCTTCTCTAATCAGAGCTCTCATTTCCCAGAGCCAGCATGCAAGTCACATGAAGATTGGAGTGTGTGCTGCAGGAGAGCACGTATTCCCAAGAGACTTGTTGGGAGGACTGTGTATAAATCTTACCAATACAGACTTCTTTCTTAAAAATAACATCTTTTGTTTCTCACTGATATAAAAGTATTAAATCTCCATTGAAAAAAAATGGAAAATATAGAAAAGAAGAAAATAAAGATCACTCCACAATTCAATACCCAGCGACAACAATTGTTAACATTTGGTATCCTTCAAATATTTTTGGTATGCATGAATTTCTTTTCTCCAAACTAAAGTTACACTTCAATATACTTCAGCATTCTGTTGCTTTACACATAACAGTCTCTTGCATGTCTCTGTGTTGATAACTATTATTCTACTACGGCATTTTAAATAACTGCATGATCATGCACTGCGGGGATGTGCCGTAATTTATCTTACCAATCCCCATTTTTGGACATTTGAGTTGCTTCCAAATATTCTCAAATATAGATAAGGCTGTGGTGGAAATACCAGCTATATTAAGGAAAGATGATACAATACGGTAAAAGCCCCAGGCAGGGTTTCATCTCTATAATTAATCTTTTTTTTTTTTTTTAAGATGTAGTCTTGCTCTGTCGCCCAGGCTGGAGTGCAGTGGCACAATTCCAGCTCACTGCAACCTCCACCTCCTGGGTTCAAGCTATTCTCCTGCCTCAGCCTCCCAAATAGCTGGGACTACAGGCATGTGCCACTGTGCCCAGCTAATTTTTGCATTTTTAGTAGAGACAGGGTCTTACCATGTTGGCCAGACTGGTCTGGAACTCCTTACCTAGGATGATTGGCCTGCCTCAGCCTCCCAAAGTGCTGGGATTACAGGCGTGAGCCACCATGCCCGGCAGATTAATCTATTTTTTTATGGAAAGGGTACTCAAGTGAGGCTTGGTATCTCCTTCCCTGGATCCTTTTATAAACAGGACATATGGCTTTTATAAAAGGACATATCCTTTTATAAACAGCACATTCTGATGGTACAGGTGGCCTCAGAAAGGGGAACACTAAACTAAGAGTTGGGAATGCCAATTCTATTACCAACTCATAATTCACTGTGTGACCTTGAACAAGTCACTTTACCTCTCTGAACACACTTTCCTCATCCATAAAATAAAGGGATTGGGTTAGATGACTTTAGTATTCTTTCCAGCCCTAACACCATGTTCTACAATATTTTTAGAAAGACAACATTCAAAGCCAACTTAGTGAATTTTATAGGACTATCTATTATCAAAGGTCTTTTGTGCAATCTTTTGTGTGAGTCAGAAGAGCAGTTCTCAGCCTGAGTTAGAATTCAACTGTGTGTCACTATCAAAAACGATGCACATCACAGGCAAATTGTTCCTCATAATCATTTATGATTTGAAAATAATCGATTTTGTTTTAATAATTGAGATTCAAGATTTCCCCCATGATAAGGTCCCTGTCACTCCCACTCTGGCTGCTCCTGAGAGAGCAAGAGAACTGAGTGGATTCTCAGAAAGGCACAGCACTTGGCATATATATTATTGGGTGGACTCCTTAGGACTGAGTCCTTGTGGTTTCCAAAGAGCCATAAAAGGACATTACTGCTCCTGCCCACCCCCTTCACCCTCATTCCCAGGGGAAAGCAGACCAATTGCATCCATCTGAGAGATGAGGAGCCTGAAATACAAATGTTTCTTCTCTAGACAACAATAAAAGAGACTCTCACGGTTCAGGCTCCTGTGCCTAAGCCTGCAGCACTCGTCTAATGTCAGCCCTTTGCTGCCTGATCTGGGCGTGCCCGTGGCAGTACCTTGTATGACACTGGGGAAACTGGTGGTCACATCCACTGGGCAACAGGATCACCACTACCCTGTGAGAATGCGGCTCCTCAGGGGAGCTGGGGAGTAGACGGGACCCCATGGGAAAACAGGGTGTGGACCAGCAGAGAGGAGAAGGGAAAAGAAATTCCCTGCAGGGTGAGCCAAAACCTTAGGGATCTGCGTTCCTTCCCCATGGGCTCTCAGCCAGTGCCATGCAGCCCTTGTCGGGCAGCCTGGGTTTCAGGGGCTGTCTCTGGCTCTGCCTCCATTTTCTCAGGCAACTAGTGATAAAGTGGCCACTTGGCTGACATTCAAACTTGTCTCTGCTTACAGCACCTATGTTCACTATGTCAGAGCAGGGCGTCATCTCCATGAAGCTCTCGTAGGCTCTGTGCCTGAGGGGCTCCAACCCTGTCTTTGAAATATGCAAGGGACACTAAGGCCAGCATGGAGCTCATCTTCACTCCTGTGTCAGGAAACTATTCTTGAAGGGTACAGCCTCTGGTGAATCATCCCCTCCAAGCCAGTGAGTACAGAGTGTAGTTTATCCCTAGCTGAGAATGCAATACAGAACAAACTAAGAGAGTTGGCAGTAACAACCAAGAACAAGAAAAGTCCTCCAGTGCAGAATGACAAAGACTGACTCAAACACTCAAAATTACTACCGGGGCCATATTCCCAGAGGGAGCTCAGCTTAGGAGGGAGAAAAATTCAATCAATCCCAAAGTAGCCATAAATAGATGGATATATATCCAGATATATGTGTGTGTGTGATTGTGTGTGTATCTGGAGAGAGAGAAAGAGAGAGAGAGAGAGAGAGAGAGAGATTGAGAGAGAGTGAGAGTAGTGGGCAGGGAAAAACAACAAGATTTTTCTGTCCAGGGACTGCCCCCTCATTCAAAGCCCAACGGTGGCTGGCGAGTCCAGAGACCTGAGATTCTGTAAGGCTACATTCCTCCTCCCTGTCGTCCTCCCCGGCTTCTCCTCCTTCCCCTTCCTCCCCCTCCCCCTCCTTCCCCCTCCTTCTCCTCCTCTTCCCCCTCCTACTCCCTCCCCCTCATCCTCCCCCCACTCCTCCTCCAGAAGCTGGGTGGCCCCAGGAAGTTCCCTGATCCTTTCTGAGGGACCTGGATACTTGAGAAGTAACTCATGGTTGGCCAGCCAAAGATTAGGAAGACTTTGAGGCAACTATCAGAGGAAGTTAGATCAGTCCCAGCTTTCCACCCCACTGGCCCAGGTCCTGGGGAGACAAGGTGTGGATGGGAGCACAGAAGACTGGGCTCTTGTTGAACTTCTAGCAGGAACCTGCTGTGGGACTTGGGGACCAGGGAGCTTCAGCCAACTCAGTCCTCTTGCCTTTCAGTCTGGGGATTTTAATACATGCCCAGCCCCTCTTGCCATGTTCTCATGAGGCTGTGTGGGAATAGCTCCAGTTCAGCCAGCATGGAGGCTCCTTCCATGGGATGTTCCTGGAGTACAGACATGGGGACAGTAGGGTCCCCATCTGGCATTCCAATAGAGCTAACCCTTGTGTTACAATGTAGGGCAACAAGCTTTTGCATCTGCAAAAGCACGAAAGGATACTAATGAGGGAAAAAAAGAAAAAGACAAAATGCCTATGTACAAGGAACATAGATGTATTGAGGCACAGGCTTCATACTGGGGAGGCCAAACAAGGCTCTGTGGGAGAGCAAGACCTGGACTGGCTGCAGGTGGAACATGGAGGGGCATTCCAGCTAGAAGGAAATGTGTCTGTGAAAGCACAAATGTGGCGTCTGTGGAGAACTGAAATCCATTTTCCCAACAGTACCTCCCAGTCCTCAGTGTTTCACGGGCTCAAAGGGTTCTCACATTTTCCATTTTAGTCTTCAAAATTCTGTGAAGTAAATGATTCCTCATTTCACAGGAATTGACTTATCAAAACTTAAACATTCATTGAGCACCAACTACATGCCAGGCAGAAGAGCCTAGTGGTATCTCACTCACCAACCACATTGCCCAGCTCCTCATTCACTAGCTACATGACTGAGGCAAGGCATTTACCCCCCAGGGCCTCATGTTTTGCATATGCAAAATGAAAACAGTAATTGTCTGACCTCATTGGATTGTTCTGAGAATTAATTGAGATAACCAAGAGATAATGCAGAGAATTAAATGAAAGCGTATAGTGTTCAGCCTGGTGTCCAGCACATACTAAACAACTGCTCAATTAATGTTGGTGAGATAATTAGCACACAGTAGTTGAGTATAAGACCTGCTAGCTGCTGTGTGATCTTGGGCAATTTTGTGTGATCTAATGTCCTTGGTCTTTCTGAACTTCGGTTTTCCTGTCTGTTGAACAACCGGGTTGGATTAGGTCATCTCTGAATTTCCCATCAACTCTAACATTCTATAATTCTAAACAGATCAAAGCCTGTTATAAAGCATCTCAAATATAATCCTTCAGCAAAATATTTCTGAACACTGTCAACCTGCCCAGCACTGTCCTGGAAACAGAGAAATTCCCTCAAGGACTGCAGAGTTTGAAGGGGTAAATAGACATGCCGGTGGATATTATATTGGAATAGAATGTGTATCTATGGAGGTCACATAGTGAGTTATGTAATGGGGCAGAGCTTGCCCCAAGCTTCCATGGTTCTCCAAGCAGTGTACCTGAGACAGCAAAATCAGCATCGCCTGGGAGCTTGTTAGAGATGAGGATCACCAGGTCCACCTCAGGCCTATGGAATCAGAAAGTCTGAAAGTGGGGCCTAGAAATCTGAGTTTTAACAAACCATCTAGGCAACTTGGACACAAGCTAAAGTTTGAGAACTGCTGCTCTAGAACAACAGAGGAAGTCTCTGTGGCTAGGAGTCTGCCCTTGCTATCACTCAGCTTTCCCCATCTCAAATCATGAAAATCCAAGCAGAGGCAGCATGGGGAACTTCCCCCAGCCTCCCTACCATGCCTTGTTTCCTTGCTTTTGGTCTCAAGAGTGACCAGTCATAAACCATCAGTCAGAGGCTGAGGCCAAGTAGAACTCAAGTAGAGTGCCCTTTCTGCATTCTCATCCTCCATCCCTTACCAGGTCGTTCCCAAGGCCAGACAATGCTGCATCCAAAAAACATTACTCTGCAGCTCCACAGAAAGGGTCTGAAAACCACATGAATTGCTGAGGGGACCAGAGGAAATGTGAGGCTGCCTTGAGGGAGAGTCCTGGAAAGAAGGGAGTGTTTGTAAGGAGCTAACAGGAGGCCCCACATCCCCAACTTCAGGTGTTTGGTGTCTCCCAAATTCACACCTCAACAGCCAGGCAGTCTCAGGCCCCCAGCCCTGGGCCTCCACCCTGGCTCCTGGAAATATCAGCTTAAGAAGGCTGCCCTATCACCCTCCTTCATTCCATCCTCAGTGGTCTCCTTTGTGGGTAACTAGAAGGAACAAAGCAAAAGTGTGTGTTTGGGTTTTGTTTAAGATTGGGCAGGGCATGTTTTTTTCTAACTCAGGAGAATCTTTTCTACATCTGAATAGATTTCCAACAGGCTGCAAGCCCTATCAGGAACATAGAACAATCACAAGGATCCTGGGCCCAGACAATATCCTACGCAGGCCAGGCACACTGTGGCAGAATGAAAGTGCTCTAGAGGTCTTCAAAGTGAAACCTTCTTCCTTCATCCCAACTTTCAGATTCTCCTGCTAATTCATTTCTTGCTTCTTCTATTTCACAGCCTTCAAGGAAAGCCAGCAAGCCCATTTCAGGCCCTTTTCTGGGCACAAGGCAGCCCCCTGGCTGATGGTTCCACACAGTGGGCTCAGGTACTTTCATAGTGAGGCCAGGATCACCTCCCTGCCTTCCCAGCACAGCCTGACTTTCAGGAACTTCTAAACATGGTGCTGTGGGAACCCATGGACCCTGCCACTCTTACCTACCTGCACCTTTCGTTCCCCTCATCTACAATTCAGGAGAAAAGACAGAGAGTAGGAAAGATAACCAAAGAGTGAATACTGAGATGACAAAGTATTAGTAAACAAATAGAAAGAACACTTGGGGATTCAGGACTGGGAGAGGGTACCAGGTAAGAAAAGAGCCTCAATTTGGCTTCCTATCCTCTGACCAAATGGCACGGCATCACATTTTCTTTCTGAAAAGTTGATGAGTCTGTCTTTGGATTTATAGACAAAATGGTTGTTAATACAGAAATATAGTCAATGCAAGATTTCCCACCACCCATTGGTGGGAAATTTTACCTTCAATGTTTTACCTTTCCTCTATCCCCTGGACAGCTGTTGGATGAGCTGATCTCAACCTCTAGAGAGTAAAAGTAGGCAAGGACTTTAGACCAGACTAAATGATCAGCTTAGGCCATTAATAACTCATTACTCCAGCCAAACAGACTGTTAAAGCCACTTTTCTATCACCTCTCATCTGATGTCATTTTAATTCACTTTGAATGTTTAAAGACATTTGTGCTAAAAATATGACCATCCAGCCATCTTCCATAGCAAAGACAAGGTCTTCCCCACAGACAATTAAGACATGAAATTGTTGTTTACTAACATTATGCTCTAAATGTGAGCTATCTAGGTTGGTGAAAAAGTCATTGCAGGCTTTGCCATTGAAAATAATAGCAAAAACTGCAATTACTTTTGCATCAACCTAATGCTTCTGATAGAGTTTATAAACTTGGAATGGTAGGTGGCTATGGAGGTTCGAAAATTATCTCAGCCTCATTGACATAATACTATTACCTTGATGTTTTACATTTTCAAAAGAAAATTTGTTCCTGAGTTCTTTTCTCTTCCTCCTTTTCCTCCTCCTTTTTCTCTTTTTCCCTCCCTTTCACCATTCCTCCCTTTATTCATATTCTCCCTTTCATATCTCCTTTCTCAAACTAAAGTGATATATGACTTTGGCTAGGAAGAGTGATTACACACAGATTCAAGTGGATGAACTTTTAGGCATTCCTTTCTCTTAAAAAAAAAAAAATTCCCTAGGAGAGAAGAGCTAATAAAGTCCTATATCGTTGATGATAGTGATGCAGCAACACAAACAAATTATAGTGTTCAGAAAGTTTGAGAGACTAAAGAAATGCACAATGTGTAACACCAAATTTGCCTGTCAAGGGTTTTTTTTTTATTACTATTACTGCTTGTTTCATTTTATTATATTCTTAAAGCTGATGTTTGCAGTGATTTGCTTCACTATAGGAAATTCCAGATTCAAGAATACTGATTTACAACTTCAATCATCACCTGACAAATACAGCCCTTGCTAAGTGAGAGCTGATCCATAACAGGTATTTCAAATTTTCATAAGTCACAACATATCAACCTTAAAGTGAAGAGTTTCATTCACAGGGAACAATTTTCTGAAATCAGCAAATATTTTCTATAAAGAAAGAAAAAGTAAAGAATAAAGGCAAAAAAAACCCTCCTCTCAAGATAACTTTATCCCTGAATATAAGAATCCATATGCTGAAATATGGTGAGTCTGTGGATTTTATTATTTTTATTATACCTCTCTCCCACACCCCAGTTTTAACTCTTGTCTTCCTCTGCCCAAGCAGCTTTCCAGAAACTGACACAGATGGGCTAGTAGCCTTAATAGAACACCCAGAGTTAACCTGTAAGTCCCACTGCTTCTGCCAAGAGCTGTTGGCTGCTTACTGTCACAAAATATTGTGTCTGAGCCACTCTGACATCCTTCTTCAAGTTTTCATGGAACATGAGACCATTTCGGCATTGAATCATTGCCTCTGATCTATTGTGTATGTGACCAAAAAAAAAAAAAAAAAAAAAAAAAAGTGCTGTTGCTGCTGCCAAAACTGTTAATCCCTAGTCTGATATAGAAGTACGAAGATTAGAAATGCCACCCTTTTAGTAAAAGTTCTTTCTTCTCTATAACTCTTTCTACTATTTGGTTTTGGAAAATACATAATATTTTTACTTCTCCCAAAAAAATGAATTGTGTCTGGAAAATTTATGCAGTTACTAGTGAAACCAAAATGTCTAGATAATTTCTAGATTAATCAGAAAAATGAGACTGAAAATTTGAATAATATAAAATTTATTTCAAAGATACTTGCCAAATTATTCATTTTTAGTATACTTAATATATTTTCTTTTTGAAAATATCTTTTAAAAATAAGTTATTCTGCAAAAGTGAAGGCTTTTAGCATTACTAGACTGGTTCACCAATTTCTTTACAAAAACTCAAATAACAAACTTGGGAAATTTTCAGGCTAGGGCTATGGCTTCTCATTTGTCTAGAGGAACAAATATTTCTTCAATGCAAACTTATCAAAAGACCAATATACAAAATTTGAAAACCATCGAGGCTTCTGTGCCCTCAAATTACTTTGGGGGAAAAAATAATCCACGGTGCTCCATATCATATGTTAAAGAGCAGCACCTAATGGTAGAATTAGGTATTGCAGGCCAGCTCTCTTAGGCATTGGAAATATGCCTGGCAAAAGAAGCCTAAGAGGTGAGGACATTCTCCAGAGTAAAACGTATTCCTTCATCTAGAATAAGTAGAGATAAAGGAAGCAATGATAGAAAAGTGTTGCCAAGAATCTTGTCGCTCTACAGTAATTGCAAAAGTATACTTAATATATCTTGAGGAACCCACAGACCTGGCTACTATATTAGCATTGTTTTCATATAGTATTTTCAACTCATTACTTGGTAACTTTTAGGAATATCCAAGTAACTTTTTATAGAATCAGCTGGAAAAATCAGATTTGACATAAAGCCAATTTTATTAAACAACAATGATTTTGTAAAGTAAAATATAATGATATCATCAATTACTCCTGAAAATAGTGGGATAGGTCAAGGACAATGCAAAATTACACATAATCTATTTTATTTCTATTTGGCTTTGAAACGAAAAGCACAATTCTACTGCACAAAGAAACTGTCAAACCCATAAAATGTAGTGATAAAAATCAGCAAGATCATTTAGACTCAAAAAATTATTTGACTGCCTTTATTTTTTTAAAGGGCTTTGTCAACCCTTACTAACACATATAGTCGACACAAACAAACCATTTTAAATAAAGAGGACTGTTTAATGAGTGGCACTTTTGTTACTCACCTACTGCTTGATTTGTAATATAGAATTTAAGTAGCCACACTGCCAGTCAAAATGTTGAGAGTCATTTTTGAATATAAACAAAGATAGGGAGCATATCTGAGAATGCTGCCACTCTGACTCCATGCCCAGCCTCTCTTCTGAATTAGTTTGAATGCTGGCAAAAGTGAAGACCATTAGTCTGAATGCTGAGCAGGAGTAAAGAGAAGAGAACTCTAACCTCCATGAATAAGCACCAGTAGATTAAAAAGAGCTAAACACAGTGGCTTTATGGAGTCAACAGAACACATACTGAAACTAAACCTTTTTCACCTTCAAAACAGAGCTTTATTTCTCCTAAATCATGATGTTAAATTTAGAGTACTCCAAACCTGGTTTAGAGTGCTATTTTGTGAATGTTCAAATAAAAAAAATGCATCTAGATGAGGGATAGTAAATAGATTGTATATTACTTACATGTTATTAGATTATAAATTATAACCACTGCTTAAAAGAACATACATTTACCATCTCACAGTTTCTGTGAATCAGGACAAGCATAGTTTACCTTACCTGGATCCTCTGTAATGCTGCCATCAAAGGACTGTCAGGGCTGGGGTCTCATCTGAGGCTCAACTGGAGAAGGATTCACTTCCAAGTTCACACAGTTAACAGCACTAAGTTCCTTGGACTGAACACTATGGAACTGAGGCCTCATCTGTTTGTCATCCAGATAGGTTCCTTGGCAACTGACCCTCTCCACAGGCAACTCTCAACATGGCAGCTTATTTCTTCAAAGTCAGCAAGAGAGAATGATGACAGACAGCTATCACAATCTTATGTAATAAAATCATGGACATGTAATTACACACCTTTGCTGTATTCTGTTAGTAGAAGCAAGTTCCAGATCACTTCCACTCTCAAGGGGAGAGGATTACTCAAAGGTGTGAAAAGTAAGAGGTGAGGATTATGGGGGGAAACCTTGGAATATGTCCATGACAGGTTATTAGAAAGCTAGTGGCAAGTAGTTGGCAACAGCTACCTGCAATGTGAAGTCAGCAAAGATTCTGAACCGCAGCTCATTCATTCAACATCTGTTTTTTTTAAAACATGCACTGTTTCCTCAACAAATAAGAAGGATATAATAGAGAACAACACAGATACAGACCTAACCATCACAGAGTTTGCGTTCTAGCAAGTGGGGACAAAAATACATTGTAACATCAGAGAGTTCATGAGGAGTTACAGAGAAACATCATCCCTTAGAATTAAAGAAATTTTGAAATCTGCTCACTTCATGCCCTCATTACAGAAGCTGTGGTGGTATGAGTGGGATGGCCAACAAAGACTGCAGCAATTTCACCAGCTCCACTGCTACCAGTTATGAGTTTTGTAAACTTAGGTGAATTCATTCACCACTCTGAGCCTTAGTTTTTACAACTGTAAAATGGGGAGAAGCTTGGAATAAGTGGTGTCAATGGTTCTTTCCAGTTTTAATCTTTTATGGGTAGATTTTACATAAAACAGGAACCAATCTGTTAAATGGTTTTGGTTGTACGTTTTTAAGTAAATTTTTGTCAATTCTTATTATGTTCCTATTACATTCAAAACATTGAATGATGATCTTCAACAACTTACATTAAAAGCAAGTGTTTTCCTTACAGTTCCTCTCAGATGAGTCTAATTTACCATCTTCAGTTAATACCAGGTAAGTTATTGATTTATCAGGGTATATTTCTATTCACTGTTATTTATAGAGTTCTCCTCTTACCGTTGATAATTTTTTTTTTTTTTTTTCTTTTCTTTTTTTTTTTTTTTTTTATTTTTTTTTTATTTTTATTTTTATTTTTTTTAATATACTTTAAGTTCTAGGGTACATGTGCATAACGTGCAGGTTTGTTACATATGTATACTTATGCCATGTTGGTGTGCTGCACCCATCAACTCGTCAGCACCCATCAATTCATCATTTATATCTTGTATAACTCCCCAATGCAAGCCCTCCCTCCTCCCCCCTCCCCCCTCCCCATGATAGGTCCCTGTGCGTGATGTTCCCCTTCCCGAGTCCAAGTGATCTCATTGTTCAGTTCCCACCTATGAGTGAGAACATGCGGTGTTTGGTTTTCTGTTCTTGTGATAGTTTGCTAAGAATGATGGTTTCCAGCTGCATCCATGTCCCTACAAAGGACGCAAACTCATCCTTTTTTATGGCTGCATAGTATTCCATGGTGTATATGTGCCACATTTTCTTAATCCAGTCTGTCACAGATGGACATTTGGGTTGATTCCAAGTCTTTGCTATTGTGAATAGTGCCGCAATAAACATACGTGTACATGTGTCTTTGTAGTAGAATAATTTATAATCCTTTGGGTATATACCCAGTAGTGGGATGGCTGGGTCATATGGTACATCTAGTTCTAGATCCTTGAGGAATTGCCATACTGTTTTCCATAATGGTTGAACTAGTTTACAGTCCCACCAACAGTGTAAAAGTGTTCCTATTTCTCCACATCCTCTCCAACACCTGTTGTTTCCTGACTTCTTAATGATTGCCATTCTAACTGGTGTGAGATGGTATCTCATTGTGGTTTTGATTTGCATTTCTCTGATGGCGAGTGATGATGAGCATTTTTTCATGTGTCTGTTGGCTGTATGAATATCTTCTTTTGAGAAATGTCTGTTCATATCCTTTCCCCACTTTTTGATGGGGTTGTTTGTTTTTTTCTCGTATATTTGTTTGAGTTCTTTGTAGATTCTGGATATTAGCCCTTTGTCAGATGAGTAGGTTGCAAAAATTTTCTCCCATTCTGTAGGTTGCCTGTTCACTCTGATGGTAGTTTCTTTTGCTGTGCAAAAGCTCTTTAGTTTAATTAGATCCCATTTGTCAATTTTTGCTTTTGCTGCCGTTGCTTTTGGTGTTTTAGACATGAAGTCCTTACCCATGCCTATGTCCTGAATGGTACTACCTAGATTTTCTTCTAGGGTTTTTATGGTATTAGGTCTAACATTTAAGTCTCTAATCCATCTTGAATTAATCTTCGTATAAGGGGTAAGGAAAGGATCCAGTTTCAGCTTTCTACTTATGGCTAGCCAATTTTCCCAGCACCATTTATTAAATAGGGAATCCTTTCCCCATTTCTTTTTTCTCTCAGGTTTGTCAAAGATCAGATGGCTGTAGATGTGTGGTATTATTTCTGAGGACTCTGTTCTGTTCCATTGATCTATATCTCTGTTTTGGTACCAGTACCATGCTGTTTTGGTTACTGTAGCCTTGTAGTATAGTTTGAAGTCAGGTAGCGTGACGCCTCCAGCTTTGTCCTTTTGACTTAGGATTGTCTTGGCAATGCGGGCTCTTTTTTGGTTCCATATGAACTTTAAAGCAGTTTTTTCCAATTCTGTGAAGAAACTCATTGGTAGCTTGATGGGGATGGCATTGAATCTATAAATAACCTTGGGGAGTATGGCCATTTTCACGATATTGATTCTTCCTATCCATGAGCATGGTATGTTCTTCCATTTGTTTGTGTCCTCTTTGATTTCACTGAGCAGTGGTTTGTAGTTCTCCTTGAAGAGGTCCTTTACATCCCTTGTAAGCTGGATTCCTAGGTATTTTATTCTCTTTGAAGCAATTGTGAATGGAAGTTCATTCCTGATTTGGCTCTCTGCTTGTCTGTTACTGGTGTATAAGAATGCTTGTGATTTTTGCACATTAATTTTGTATCCTGAGACTTTGCTGAAGTTTGTTATCAGCTTAAGGAGATTTTGGGCTGAGACAATGGGGTTTTCTAAATATACAATCATGTCATCTGCAAACAGGGACAATTTGACTTCTTCTTTTCCTAACTGGATACCCTTGATTTCTTTCTCTTGCCTGATTGCCCTAGCCAGAACTTCCAACACTATGTTGAATAGGAGTGGTGAGAGAGGGCATCCCTGTCTTGTGCCAGTTTTCAAAGGGAATTTTTCCAGTTTTTGCCCATTCAGTATGATATTAGCTGTGGGTTTGTCATAAATAGCTCTTATTATTTTGAGGTACGTTCCATCAATACCGAATTTATTGAGCGTTTTTAGCATGAAGGGCTGTTGAATTTTGTCAAAAGCCTTTTCTGCATCTATTGAGACAATCATGTGGTTCTTGTCTTTGGTTCTGTTTATATGCTGGATTACGTTTATTGATTTGCGAATGTTGAACCAGCCTTGCATCCCAGGGATGAAGCCCACTTGATCATGGTGGATAAGCTTTTTGATGTGCTGCTGAATCCGGTTTGCCAGTATTTTATTGAGAATTTTTGCATCAATGTTCATCAGGGATATTGGTCTAAAATTCTCTTTTTTTGATGTGTCTCTGCCAGGCTTTGGTATCAGGATGATGTTGGCCTCATAAAATGAGTTAGGGAGGATTCCCTCTTTTTCTATTGATTGGAATAGTTTCAGAAGGAATGGTACCAGCTCCTCCTTGTACCTCTGGTAGAATTCAGCTGTGAATCCATCTGGTCCTGGACTTTTTTTGGTGGGTAGGCTGTTAATTGTTGCCTCAATTTCAGAGCCTACTATTGGTCTATTCAGGGATTCAACTTCTTCCTGGTTTAGCCTTGGGAGAGTGTAAGTGTCCAGGAATTTATCCATTTCTTCTAGATTTTCTAGTTGATTTGCGTAGAGGCGTTTATAGTATTCTCTGATGGTAGTTTGTATTTCTGTGGGGTCAGTGGTGATATCCCCTTTATCATTTTTTATTGCATCTATTTGATTCCTCTCTCTTTTCTTCTTTATTAGCCTTGCTAGTGGTCTGTCAATTTTGTTGATCTTTTCAAAAAACCAACTCCTGGATTCATTGATTTTTTGGAGGGTTTTTTGTGTCTCTATCTCCTTCAGTTCGGCTCTGATCTTAGTTATTTCTTGCCTTCTGCTAGCTTTTGAATGTGTTTGCTCTTGCCTCTCTAGTTCTTTTAATTGTGATGTTAGAGTGTCAATTTTAGATCTTTCCTGCTTTCTCTTGTGGGCATTTAGTGCTATAAATTTCCCTCTACACACTGCTTTAAATGTGTCCCAGAGATTCTGGTATGTTGTATCTTTGTTCTCATTGGTTTCAAAGAACATCTTTATTTCCGCTTTCATTTCGTTATGTACCCAGTAGTCATTCAGGAGCAGGTTGTTCAGTTTCCATGTAGTTGAGCGGTTTTGATTGAGTTTCTTAGTCCTGAGTTCTAGTTTGATTGCACTGTGGTCTGAGAGACAGTTTGTTATAATTTCTGTTCTTTTACATTTGCTGAGGAGTGCTTTACTTCCAATTATGTGGTCAATTTTGGAATAAGTGCGATGTGGTGCTGAGAAGAATGTATATTCTGTTGATTTGGGGTGGAGAGTTCTATAGATGTCTATTAGGTCCGCTTGGTGCAGAGATGAGTTCAATTCCTGGATATCCTTGTTAACTTTCTGTCTCGTTGATCTGTCTAATGTTGACAGTGGAGTGTTGAAGTCTCCCATTATTATTGTATGGGAGTCTAAGTCTCTTTGTAAGTCTCTAAGGACTTGCTTTATGAATCTGGGTGCTCCTGTATTGGGTGCATATATATTTAGGAGAGTTAGCTCTTCCTGTTGAATTGATCCCTTTACCATTATGTAATGGCCTTCTTTGTCTCTTTTGATCTTTGATGGTTTAAAGTCTGTTTTATCAGAGACAAGGATTGCAACCCCTGCTTTTTTTTGTTCTCCATTTGCTTGGTAGATCTTCCTCCATCCCTTTATTTTGAGCCTATGTATGTCTCTGCATGTGAGATGGGTCTCCTGAATACAGCAGACTGATGGGTCTTGACTCTTTATCCAGTTTGCCAGTCTGTGTCTTTTAATTGGAGCATTTAGTCCATTAACATTTAAGGTTAATATTGTTATGTGTGAACTTGATCCTGCCATTATGATATTAACTGGTTATTTTGCTCGTTAGTCGATGCAGTTTCTTCCTAGCCTCGATGGTCTTTACATTTTGGCATGTTTTTGTGATGGCTGGTACCGGTTGTTCGTTTCCATGTTTAGGGCTTCCTTCAGGGTCTCTTGTAAGGCAGGCCTGGTGGTGACAAAATCTCTAAGCATTTGCTTATCTGTAAAGGATTTTATTTCTCCTTCACTGATGAAACTTAGTTTGGCTGGATATGAAATTCTAGGTTTAAAATTCTTTTCTTTAAGAACGTTGAATATTGGCCCCCACTCTCTTCTGGCTTGTAGAGTTTCTGCCGAGAGATCTGCTGTTATTCTGATGGGCTTCCCTTTGTGGGTTACCCGACCTTTCTCTCTGGCTGCCCTTAGGATTTTTTCCTTCATTTCAACTTTGGTGAATCTGGCAATGATGTGTCTTGGAGTTGCTCTTCTGGAGGAGTATCTTTGTGGCGTTCTCTGTATTTCCTGAATTTGAATGTTGTCCTGCCCTACTAGGTTGGGGAAGTTCTCCTGGATGATATCCTGAAGAGTGTTTTCCAACTTGGTTCCATTTTCCCCCTCACTTTCAGGCACCCCAATCGACGTAGATTTGGTCTTTTTACGTAATCCCATACTTCTTGCAGGCTTTGCTCATTTCTTTTTCTTCTTTTTTCTTTTGGTTTCTCTTCTCGCTTCATTTCATTCATTTGATCTTCAATCGCTGATACTCTTTCTTCCAGTTGATCGAGTCGGTTACTGAAGCTTGTGCATTTGTCACGTATTTCTCGTGTCATGGTTTTCATCTCTGTCATTTCGTTTATGATCTTCTCTGCATTAATTAGTCTAGCTGTCAATTCTTCCACTCTTTTTTCAAGATTTTTAGTTTCTTTGCGCTGGGTACGTAATTCCTCCTTTAGCTCTGATAAGTTTGATGGACTGAAGCCTTCTTCTCTCCTCTCGTCCAAGTCATTCTCTGACCAGCTTTGATCCGTTGCTGGCGATGGGCTACGCTCCTTCGCAGGGGGAGATGCGCTCTTATTTTTTGAATTTCCAGCTTTTCTGCCCTGCTTCTTCCCCATCTTTGTGGTTTTATCTGTCTCTGGTCTTTGATGGTGGTGACGTACTGATGGGGTTTTGGTATAGGTGTCCTTCCTGTTTGATAGTTTTCCTTCTGACAGTCAGAAGGACTGTCTGTTGGTCTGTTGGAGATTGCTTGAGGTCCACTCCAGACCCTGTTTGCCTGGGTAACAGCAGCAGAGGTTGCCGAAGATAGAATATTGCTGAACAGCGAGTGTACCTGTCTGATTCTTCCTTTGGAAGTTTCCTCTCAGGGGTGTACTCCACCCTGTGAGGTGTGGGGTGTCAGACTGCCCCTAGTGGGGGATTTCTTCCAGCTAGGCTACTCAGGGGTCAGAGACACACCTGAGCAGGCAGTCTGTCCGTTCTCAGATCTCAATCTCCGCGTTGGGAGATCCACGGCTCTCCCCAAAGCTGTCAGACAGAGTCGTTCGCGTCTGCACCGGCTCCTGCTACTTCCCCTGTTGGTCTTCAGCTGTGCGCTGTCCCCAGAGGTGGAGACTACAGAGACAGGCAGGCTTCCTTGAGCTGCTGTGAGCTCCACCCAGTTCGAGCTTCCCAGCGGCTTTGTTTACCTACTTAAGCCTCAGCAATGGCGGGCGCCCCTCCCCCAGCCTCGCTGCTGCCTTGCGGATAGATCGCGGCAGACTGCTGTGTTAGCAGTGAGGGAGGCTTCGTGGGCGTGGGACCCTCCCGGCCAGGATTGGGATATATTCTCCTGGTGTGCCTGTATGCTTACAGCGCAGTATTGGGGTGGGAGTTACCCGATTTTCCAGGTGTTGTGTGTCTCAGTTCCCCTGGCTAGGAAAACGGATCCCCTTCCCCCTTGCGCTTCCAGGTGAGGCGATGCCTCGCCCTGCTTCAGCTCTCGCTGGTCAGGCTGCAGCAGCTGACCAGCACCGATTGTCCGGCACTCCCTAGTGAGACGACCCCAGTACCTCAGTTGAAAATGCAGAAATCACCGGTCTTCTGTGTCGCTTGCGCTGGGAGTTGGAGACTGGAGCTGTTCCTATTCGGCCATCTTGCTCCGCCCCCACCGTTGATAATTTTGAGGACTCCTAATTTTGCCAATCTCTTGCTCTTTTGCAAACCCAAACCAATGACTCAGTGACAAAAGTCTGCCATGGGGAAGGAGGGCTGAGTCTCACATGGTATTTACCATTTTTCTTGTAGATGCTTCAACTTTCAGACCCTAACCACACTAATTGAGCAGAAGAAAGACCAACACCAAATCCAAGCAGAAAACTTAGCTGAGAAATTTACTCTTGCAAATATCCATCTACACTACCTGAACTAGTGTAGACAGAACTCATCGAGCATTACCACCATCGCAAAAGTAAACCACATCAAGGTATAAAATATTCGCACCCCTATCAATGTGATCAGGATCCTAATGTTAACCTTGTTGTCCTCAATTGTAGTCAGTTAGCAAAGATCTTGCTTTAACTGTTTTATCTATGTCCTGCCATAATTTGATCCCCTATGTGAGCTTATACTAACAACCATACTAACGTAAGCCTGATGATCCACTAATTTTGCAGACAAGAGTTGAAAAGGAATCATTTCAAAGAGTCATGTCTGTTCACCTTCCCTTAGAAAATACTGACAAATAGCAATAGTGTTCAAATCAGAAAACATTAGATCCCCTGGCTATTTAAAAAATATCAGATAAGGACCTCCTCAAATCCTCAGCACAATTGGAGTGTGATGCATTTTTTTAAACTTTTTTTAATTCTTCAGTACTTTTTTAATAGAAAAAAGTATTCGTGTTTAGAATATTAGTCTGGTTGGTTAATCGAGTCTAAAAATAAATACTGTTCCATTTGCCTACATGTTCTGAAAAACAGGTCTTTTATCCATTCTTTAGATGAGATTACTCTTCTTGCCTTTTCCTTTGTTTTCATTTAAACATTT
Organism: Rhinopithecus roxellana; assembly: GCF_007565055.1. Classification (NCBI taxonomy): domain Eukaryota; kingdom Metazoa; phylum Chordata; class Mammalia; order Primates; family Cercopithecidae; genus Rhinopithecus; species Rhinopithecus roxellana. The sequence continues at coordinate 41,413,002 of NC_044565.1, read as the reverse complement.
GTTAGCTTTTCAGGCTTGCAACTCAGCAGGGATGAAAAATTTAAAACATGTTGTGTCAGACCAGTACTAAAATCTAAATAAATTTTAAGTAATCTAGTAACATAAAACTCAGTAGTCCATTACTTATGAAATAAGCATAAAACGTATTCTAAAAATGTCATGTTTTCATATATAAAAATCTTATTAATATACTGTAGCTACAGATATTTTTTCATAATCATTCATTTATTTAATAAACTTTAATTGAGTTTCCTCTGTACTAGATCCCAGGCTTGGTGTTGGAGATAAGACTGTCTCTATTCCTGCCTTCAAGAAGTTCACAATCTAGTATGATTGTTTCCAACACACACACATTTTCTTTTTTTTTTTTTAATTATACTTTATGTTCTAGGGTACATGTGCACAACATGCAGGTTTGTTACATATGCATACATGTGCCATGTTGGTGTGCTGCACCCGTTAACTCGTCATTTACATTAGGTATATCTCCTAATGCTGTCCTTCCCCCCTCCCCCCACCCCACAACAGGTCCCAGTCACACACACATTTTCAAATGAAGTGGATCCTCCAGCCTCTACCAAGCCTTCAGATGACTGCAGCCCTCACTAACATCTGACTCTAACCTCATGGAAGACCCTGAACCAGAGTACACAGACATTTTAAGAGTCAATAAGTTACTGGCTTTTGAAGTAATTTATTATGCTGCAATAGATAATAATACAGAATGTGAGCTTTTTTAAATTTTTATTTATTTATTTATTTATTTATTTATTTATTTATTTATTTATTGAGGTGGGGGTCTCACTCTGTCACCCAGGCTGGAGTGCAGTGGCACAATCTCAGCTCACTGCAGCCTCTGCCTCCCCGGCTCAAACCACTCTCCCGCCTTAGTCTATAGAATGTGAAAGTTCTGTGTAAATAACTAGTAGAAAAGTAAGTTGAAAAGAGTATCCTCTTTCAATCATTTATTAAACAATTATCCACAAACAGACCTCTTTATGCCCAGTTCAATGCTGAGCCTGTAGTCACAGTGGTGAGCAAAACACAGACCTTGCCTTTATAGAGCTTACAATGTAGCCAGGAAAAGAGGCAACTAGGAACAAATCATTAAAATAATGTGTGAAATTTTCCATATCGAGGGAATGCAGTATACATTTGAATCTTATATCAAGGGCAACTAACCTATTTGAAGAGGTCAAGGAAGGTACCCTGGAGAAAAGAAATTTTGAAGCTAAGAGATTGCTGAGATGGCCAGAGGTCAAAACAGACAAAGAGTTGCCTTTCTTTTTTAGTCAGCAAATTTGTAGTAAATGAGTTTGGCATTGAAAAGTTCAGAACTGCCATACCAACTTCCATTCATTCTTTCAGCCAAAATTTATTGAGAGCTTACTATGTGCCAGAAACTGTTGTAGTCTCTGGAGAGTCATTAGTGAACAAGGTAGACTAAAATTCCTGCCCTCATCATTGGTGTTGAAGAAAGTAAGAAACTATCCTTAGAGAGGCAGTTGAGTAATAATAATTAGGAATATAGGCTGAGCACAGTGGCTCATGCCTGTAATCCGAGCACTTTGGGAGGCCGAGGCAGGAGGATCACAAGTTCAGGAGATGGAGACCATCCTGGCTAACACGGTGAAACCCTGCATCTACTAAAAATACAAAACATTAGCCAGGCGTGGTGGCGGGCGCCTGTAGTCCCAGTTACTTGGGAGACTGAGGCAGAAGAATGGTATGAACCCGGGAGGCGGAGCTTGCAGTGAGCCAAGACTGCGCCACTGCACTCTAGCCTGGTGACAGAGTGAGACTACATCTCAAATAATAATAATAATAATAATAATAACAATAATAATGAATATAAGTTTTGCACTCAGACCACCAGTTCAACTACACACTCTACATCTGACTGGCTTTGAGACCTTGGACAACATTTTTCACTGCTCTGTGCCTCGGTTTCCTTACACTCAATAGGTGTAATAATAGCACCTACCTCCTGGGTTGATGCAAGAAACTAAATAAGTTAATGCACATGGAGCCCTTGAACAATGTACAGCACATAGTAGGAGCTCAATAGACTTTAGCTCCTTTTGACTTCCTTGTGATCATGCTTATGAAACTCAGGGCTTCACCATCTTAACTTACTTTCTCCTGTTCCCAGTTGAAGAAAAGGCACAAGGTTAAATTTAAAATACACAAGATCCTCACAAAGTAGGTCATTTCTGTTTCAGCATAAGGTTGACATCCTGAGTAATTTATTGCCTGAATAATTCTGAAACACAGAAATGCAAATGTACAAGAGTTCTAACCATGTTGCAGATGGAACAATGCTTCTTATCCAAGAACTCATTTCATCTGTTAAACAACCTCTAAAACAGGCTCTTTCTATACAATACTGAAACAACCTGTTGAGAAATAAGAAATTTAGTACCGTGCAGTCCCAAAGAAACTGCCTTTATATTTAAACACAACCTTTAAGAATAGTTTTGCAAGGCCAGGCACAGTGGCTCACTCCTGTAATCCCAGCACTTTGGGAGGCCGAGGCAGGTGGATCACCTGAGGTCAGGAGTTCAAGACCAGCCTAATCAATATGGTGAAACCCCCATCTGTACTGAAAAATACAAAAATTAGCCAGGCATGGTGGCATGTACCTGTAGTCCCAGTGACTCAGGAGGCAGAGACAGGAGAATTACTTGAATCTGGGATGTGGAGGTTGCAGTGAGCTGAGATTGTGCCACTGCACTCCAGCCTGGGTGACAGAGCAAGACTCCATCAAAATATATATATATATATAATATATATATATATATATATATATATATATATATATATATATATAATATATATATATATATTATATATATATATATATATATATAGTTTTGCATTTGATCAAATATTTTAAATGAATAAATAGAGACAAAAATAATAAAGTTGACTTTGAGAACAATAAACTCCAATTTCTTTCTTGTTTTTTTTATCACATTTGTTTCTCTCCGGCCAGTTTTGAATGGGAAAAGAAGGCCAGGAATGGAGGGTTCCTCAAAAATGTTTCATCGCCGTGTATTTTACTAACAAAGATTTCATGTGTCTCAGGCCCCAGAGAGTAGCCATAGCTATAGCGCTTCAGTAAAAAGCAGACAATCCTGAAATCGTAGACACTACAGATGGAAAAGACCTTCGAGGTTATCCTGTCCACTCTCTTGTCAGCTCAGTCCTGTTCCCCACGGCATATTCTCAGGGGCTTTTTAGCAGCCAACTTGTAAATGATTCCAGCACCACTGGCCCTGCCACTGTCCCCCTGGAGAGACTACTCCGCTATCTAATAGACCTTTCTGTTAGGTAATTTTTTTCCTTGATATTCAGACCAATTTTACCTTCTCTTAGTTTCATCCCATTATTCATTGACGTACCCCATTGGACCAAGCTAAGCATCCCTTCTCCTCTTTTAGTAAAGATACCTTGTCAGATTTATTATGGCATCAGCAGCTTCAGGGAGCCACGTTCACAAGGTCCAGTACTATAGCATTTAGGGAGACAGATCCTGGCATGAATGCCTCATCTAGAAATTTACAGAAACAATGCCACTGACTGCAAGATCTTTTCTTCTTTGTCCCTCATTATCTATTTCCACAGCTTGCTCAGGGTTCATGTGGTAAGGGCAGCGGTGTTTGATACTTTCACTTTTCCCTAAAATCCTTTCCTTTCTCTGGCTTCCTTTTTCTGGCTCCAGGATGATGAGAAGGGGGCTCAAGAATGCCCCCCACCTTTAGATAGCAGTTTACCAGGCCACAGTCTTTTCCATCCCAATAATGGATTCCAATATTCACTTTAGCCTTTAGCCCTGGGACATAACAGTCCTATTCTAACTCTCTAATTGTCTTGGATTTATAAAACTGAAGAGGACTTAGTTTCAACTTGGCTTTATTCATATTTGCAACTTAAGATGCCTGGTTTGTGTGCTGCTTTGTGGGAAGGCAGTTAACCCTAAGTGTGTGCATACGTGTGCATGTGTGTGTCTTTGTAAAATCACTTTGTGGTATACAAATTTTGTCATTGTTCCTTAGGTGTAAAAAGTAGTGACTATCAAACATATTTTTGCCATAGGCTAAAAAAATAGATTTTACATCACAATTCAATACATTATATTTGTGTGTATATACATATGGATATATAAAATGTATACATATATAGAGAACTAAAATAAAATTTCAAGAAACAATATTTATCCTCACCATGTGTGATGCACTCTATTTCCTATTCTCATCCTTTTCAGTTATTTTTAAATGCTGGCTCAACCCATTAAGGTGATTTTACAACGCAGACCAGCAGTTTGGAAAGCCTGCGGAGAGGTCCCACCTCCACCTCTGATCCTAGAAGCAGCTGGTGTTCAGTGCAGCCTCTGCCTTTCCTCCCATCCTCACTGCGACCGGTGGCCAGACTCCCAGGAAGCCTCATTCCACTTGGAAATAGGCAGGCTTAGCCCCCCTGCCACAGGCAGTTTCTGGTTCCCTGACCTCAGGTCCCAGAGCAGAGGAGGACAGAGGTTGAGATCATGCAGAAGCATGCCCAGCCAAGTCGCCAAGCCAACTTTCTCCCAAGAGGCTCCATGCCCACCAAATACCCTGTGGATCAGGAGTGGCACCAGCAAATATGGGGGCAGAGACCAAAAGTCTTTCTGATATTGTTTTTATAATCAAGCTCTGAGGTGTAAGCCTCATGATGTGGCCAGATTTGCCCATTTTGTCAAACCTATCAATAGCAATATCAAGGGACACGAAAAGACACATCTCGAAAAGGGTTTTCAATGACATAATATTGTTGGTATAATTACTGCGGTTCTTGGTCCCTTTTAAAATATTTTCTTTATCTTCAGGAATTTCCTGTTCCCTTGGTGTTTATTTATATTAACTACGTTATATGTGAGACTCAGGGAGGTTATTTGAAAGTTTTAAATATAATACATTTCTCTTAAGCTTTTTCTTTTTTTTTTGCTTTTATAGTTAGTTTCATATTCAGGCTCCTCTTAAGTTAATTAATAAGTCCTCTCTAAAATGACGGTTCCCCTTTCTAAAAAAAAAAAAAAAAAAAGATATCCCATGCCACTCATAGCTGCATGGAGTGGAAGATGCCTATTCCTGTCTTGGACCATCTATCCAAGGATAACCCTGAGTGAAGAAGCTAGAGCTCCCGCAACAGTAGTATGTCTGCTTTACAGAGGCCTGTGTTACATGGCAGCTTCAACCAAGTCACAGGGATCTGATTAGTGCCATTTTGCAACTGAAGCATCCAAGGCTCAGGGAGATAGAGCAATTGACCCAGGACCATAGAACATAAGTGCTTCTGAATCCAATGCCTATTCTCCTTTGTCTTCAAAAAGAGTGCCTCCTGTGAATGCACATGGGTTTGTGTGTTAAAAAAAAAATAGCAATTTTTATACCTAATAAGAAATCCATTACTTAAACATTTTTTTGTGTGCAGACATACTTGAAAAACAAAAATTGAGGCCAGGCGCGGTGGCTCACGCCTGTAATCCCAGCACTTTGGGAGGCCGAGGCAGGCGGATCATGAGGTCAGGAGATTGAGACCATCCTAGCTGACATGGTGAAATCCCGTCTCTACTAAAAAATACAAAAAAAAAAAAAAAAAATTAACCGGGCATGGTGGTGGGAGCCTGTAATCCCAGATACTCAGGAGGGTGAGGCAGGAGAATGGTGTGAACCCGGGAGGCAGAGCTTGCAGTGAGCCGAGATCGCACCACTGCACTCCAGCATGGGCGACAGAGCAAGACTCTGTCTCAAAAAAATTTAAAAAATTATATAAATAAATAAAAATTGAAGTCAAGGTTAAAATATGATTTGGGGCCAGGTATGGTGGTTCACGCCTATAATTCCGGCACTTTGGGGCCAAGACAGGTGGATCACGAGAGGTCAGGAGTTTGAGATCAGCCTGGCCAATATGGTGAAACCCCATCTCTGCTAAAAATACAAAAATTAGCCGGGCATGGTGGTGGGCTCCTGTAATCCCAGATACTCAGGAGGGTGAGGGATGAGAATCACTTGAACCAGGGAGGTGGAGGTTGCAGTGAGCCGAGATCATGCAACTACACTCCAGCCTGGGGGATGGAGTGAGACTCTGTCTTCAAATATATATATATATATAAAATATGTATATATAATATGTATAATAAATCATATATCTATATAATAAATCATATGTATTATATAGATATAATAAATCATATATATTATAGAGATACGATTTGATGAACACAGTTTCATTTTAACCCCCAAATATATGTAGTAATATACATACACATATATAGAAAGACTATCATACATTTTGTGAAGGCAAAATAGAATACTAGAGAGGAGGCATGACTCACCCTTTTAAAAATAGAAATAAAAGATTGTTTTTCAAAAAATAAATAAGGAAATGGCTATATTTTTTAAATGGACTCTGAAAAAGTAAGCTTACTGTACATTCAAAAATGTATTTGATTTTATCTTTAAAGACTTGCTATACCATTTAAGGAACATGTATTAGATTAAATGTGGTTATCCAGTATCTTAGCTCTACCAAACTACACAAGAAAGCAACCAGAAGTTTCATCCATATTTAAAACTGGCCTATCTGAACTGGCCTCAGCACTGGTAATAATGATTAGGATGAACACATTTCTGTGACCCTCTAAGTTTATGATTAAAGCCAGAGCCCGTGTATCGACTCTGGGAGGCTCCCCGTCTTGGCACGTAGTAAGCAGCACTCCCTCTGGACATAAGATGGTACTCACTGGCTCCCTTTCTTTCCAAAGCTTTTTTTTGTTTGTTTGATACGGTCTCGCTCTGTAGTCCAAGCTGTAGCGCAGTGACACAATCATGACTAACTGAAGCCTCCACCTCCCAGGTTCAATTGGTCCTCGCACTTCAGCCTCATGACTATAGGCGCACACCACCACACCCAGCTTATATTTGTATTTTTTTGTAGAGATGGAGTTTTGCCATGTTTTCCAGACAGGTCTCAAACTCCTGAGCTCAAGTGATCCACCCACTTCAGCCTCCCAAAGTGCTGGTACTACAAGCGTGAGCCACCAAGAGCAGTCCTCAACCTTGTTTTGGTTTCACATTTGTGAGAGCCACATAGAAGAAACCTCTGTCCAACTTTCACCTTTCTGCTATAGCCAACGTGCACATGTGTTTATACATCAGTAATTTCTGCTTCCATGGAAACCCAGATGAGGAGACAAACTAGGGCTGGAGAATGAAGAGGAAAACGAGCGGCCAGGGAAACATTCAATGTAATGTGTCTTTCAGACATTTCACATACGTTCAGAAGGAGCCACACTCCAGCACAGTCCAGGCATTCTCCAGCCAAAGATATTGACTTGAGATTTTTATGATATGGTGCCTCCGATCATTTAAAACTCATGCTGACCTCCCTCCCTGAATCTTTTAAGCCTTAAGATATATGTGGGTAATAAAAAATGTAAATGGATTGAGAGTTTGGTTCTCATGAAATAAGATGGTTAGCTTCAAGTTAACCTGTCTAGACATGTGAATAAAGTGTTCTGCAACTGGAGCGCCCACTAGGGTCAAGATAGGTTTTTCTGGGGCTGTCCGGTGGCTGCATAATTTTCTATGAGCTCAACTCACCTCACGAAACTCTAAAAATACAAAAGAAATAATTAAACCTCAACATATGGGAATGTCTGTGGTCTCTGCTTCACTTTCTGCCTCCTTTCTTTTTGTATCACAGCTTTCCGGAGGTGGTATGCAGGGAGTGTTTGGTTATCTGAATCCTCCCAACCTGCAAAGACTGGATCCCAGGCCATCTTTCTGCTTCAGCTCACTGAGGTTGTATTGGTCTAAATCAATAGGAATGGTATCACCCTAGGAATCCGCAGGTGCAATTTAGGGCAGTACAATGATGGCAGGGGCACTGCAGGCATGAATGGATGGGACCAGCATCAGAACTGCCTTCAGACAGCACAAGAGGCCCCAACACTGGGACCCATGCATCTGGGCAGATCTGTCCCTTCACTGGCTTGTCCTTCCCAACAGGTACCCAGGACCCCAGATCTCCCGCCTAAAAAGCCACAAGCCTGTTTCCAAGACCCTTCATCTCCTGAGGGCAGACCATGCCATTGGTGCACACATCCTTAGGTTTCAGAGGGTGGCCAAGAGGCAGTGTTAGCAGGGGATGTGGACAAAGTGGGGATATGTGGATTAGGATATTCACCCACATACACGAGTCCCCTCGCAGTGTGGGTCAGCACTGGAGAATGAGAATAGAGGCCTATGCCACCCAGGACCTCTACACAAGGACTGGGACCACAGACCGCCTAGATCCCACCCCAGCCCAGGAGAATCTGAGAGTCCGTGGAAAAGAACTAGGAGGAAAACATCTTGGAAGCCGACAGAAATAAGTAATTAATCGCCACGACCTTGGTCTCTACAATGTGTGAGCTTGTGTGAAATGGAAAGGAGGATGAAGATAGAGATAATAGACTCTAAGAAAACTATACATAGCTGAGAACTAACAAAGTAAAAAAAGAAAAAATGAAAATACTGGGTTGCTTCATACCAATCATAGTCATTTATATGAACTGTTTACCATTTGTGCTTACATACATCACAATCATGATTTTATATATATATAATATGCATATGTATATAAAATGTAAAAATTGCAGTTTCAACAGAGATACGAAAATACCATAGATGTGAAAATCCAAAATGTGGACTGGACCATTCCAAGGAAATGAACTGTAACTAGTTTCACAACCCTTGAGCCCCTTACTCACTTAGAGAATATAAGAGACCAGAAAGAGAGAAAAAAAAATCTGTCAGAAAAAAAATTTCTCTAGAAGAAAACAAGGACTGCCCACCCCCAACTCAAACCTTGACATTGAGGCAGGACAAGGGGGACTTCAATGAGCTGATAATGAGACCCTGGGGTTTGGGAACAGAGTGGATGCCACCGAAGAAATCTAGAATGCAGGAGCCTGACCAAGGAGCTGCTTTTGCAGAGGAGGGTAACATGCAGGTTAAAGAACTCGCCCACATTTCCTACAGAGACTGGTGCCTGCCTTAAAAGAGTGCACTTCAGAGCCTGAATGCCTAGGTCTGAAACTCTGACACTTAACAGCTGTTGGTATTGAGAAAGTTGTTTAGCCTCTCTGGGCTCAGTTTCCTCATTTGTAAAACAGAGATAATAAAAGTACCTACCTCATAAAATTGTTGTGAGAATTAAATGAACCAACATACGTAAAATGGTACCTGGCACGAGGTCAGTGCCATGTCACTGCATGTTATTAACCAGATGGAGACTCCCTCCAGGAGGCAGAGCCACCTAGAGCCATTTTAAGTCCAAGAGGACTGGGGTCCTTTGTGGACTGGATCCCCAGAGAACAGCGACTTCCAGGGAGCAGTCCACCAAAGCAAAAACATCATGCACATCAGGGCCATTCAAGCCACAGGGTCTGGAACCTCTGGAGCCCCCATGGAAGTGCCCACAAAGCAAAGAAGCAGAAGAAACAGCAGCCAGGATCAAAGGATCCCACCCTGACTTACAACAGTGTCCTTCACTCCAGGACTTTTCATGCCCTATTCCCTCCTCCTTCCCCATTGAGGGGTCAATTACTGCAGCCAGCCAGAGGGCAGGGAAAGTGACCCCAAAAGAGGGAAATGAGTCCAGGCATCCACCCAACCCCCACCCCACCTTAAGCATGCAACCCACAAGGGGCCTCACTCCACATGGAGCTATGTGACCTTATGTTATATTGGGACTCTAGATAATTACATAAGACTGGGCATTCTAAGGACAGTGGGAGAATGTATGAGTCAGGATTCTCCAGAGAAACAGAGCCAACAGGAGTATGTATGTGTATATATAGAGAGAAAGAGGGAAGGAGGAGAGATTTTAAGGAATTGGCTCACATGATTGTGGAGGCTAACAAGTCCAAAATCTGCAGGGCAGGACAGCAGGCTGGAGACCCAGGGAAGAGTTGACATTGCAGCTTAAGGCTGAAAGCAGCTGGCTGGCAGTGTCCCCTCTTCCTCAGAGGAAATCGGTCTTTTTTCTATTACGGCCATTAATTGACTGACTGAGGCCCGCCCACATTGTGAAAGGTAATCTGCTTTACTCGGTCTACTGATTTGAATGTTAATCTCATCTAAAAAATACCTTCAAAGAAACATCTAATGTTTAACCAAATATCTAGATAGCATGACCTAGCCAAGTTGACACACAAAATTAACCAGCACATAGAAAAATATGCTTCATTTTAACATTGATCACATCCCACAAACAGGTATGTTTCATGTACCCCTTCTACACACACACACAATTTGTTGTGTGCTTTATATTAAAATAGTAAAGGACATGGATCTGGGCTTTGTTTTTTTGTTACTAATGGTATAACAAATGCTGGGGTGGGGTGGGGTGCGATCTAGGTGGTCTGTGGTCCCAGTCTTTGTGTAGAGGTCCTGGGTGGCATAGGCCTCTATTCTCATTCTCCAGTGCTGACCTACACTGTGAGGGACTTGTGTATGTGGATGAATATCCTAATCCATATATCCCCACTTTGTCCACATCCCCTGTTAACACTGCCTCTTGGCCACCCTCTGAAACCTAAGGATGTGTGAACCAATGGCATGGTCTGCCCTCAGGAGATGAAGGGTCTTGGAAACAGGCTTGTGGCTTTTTAGGCGGGAGATCTGGGGTCCTGGGTACCTGTTGGGAAGGACAAGCCAATGGAGAGACAGATCTGCCCAGAAGCACGGGTCCCAGTGTTGGGGCCTCTTGTGCTGTCTGAAGGCAGTTCTGATGCTGGTCCCATCCATTCATGCCTGCAGTGCCCCTCCCATCATTGTACTGCCCTAAATTGCACCTGCGGATTCCTAGGGTGATACCATTCCTATTGATTTAGACCAATACAGCCTCAGTGAGCTGAAGCAGAAAGATGGCCTGGGATCCAGTCTTTGCAGGTTGGGAGGATTCAGATAACCAAACACTCCCTGCATTTCTCTACTCCTCACTCAGAAATTAAAATGAGCATTGCCTGTCTTCCAAAGAGATCGTGAGTTCCACGTGGAAAAATACAAAGCTTTGTCTTCTGTATCTTTGCACTTCTAGCCTGGGGGACAACGAGTATTGGTCTATGTTCAACATGGACTTGCTTCCTGATTAGGCCTGCTTTTTGTAAAAGGAATGTCAAGTCTCTATCTAAATCATCTGACTGGAGTTTTAGAGAATCAAGTTGACAGATGTAGGTCCCTAAGTGGAGAATTCCTCCTCTGCTTTTACTTGGAGGCAAAGTCAGGAGTGTAAGGGGAAAAAGAAAGCCAACAAGGAAAACAAAGGCATACCCCATGTTAGCTGTTGAAGGTTTTCTCAACCACAGTTATGGCAGCTTTACATATTGATTCCCAAACATCTGTTGGGTGCCTGCAATTTGATAATGGCTGTCCTTTTAAAAGTTATTATCCTTTTTCTAAGCAATGCACAGATGTACTTCATTCCCTGGGACACACTCATGTCTCCCTGGCCGAGGTCACGCTGAGAGTTCTAGACCAGAGGTGACATCATCTGGCTTCCAGCTTCAGCTGCGCCACTGTCTTATTTTGTGACATCAAGTTAGTCACTAATCTTCCTGGCCCTTTTTGCTTCCTCGCCCATTATAGGATGGCAATTATAACGGCTTGATTACTCATGGACTTGTTATAAGGATTAGTGAGATAGTATATTTGAGAGCACTTTTTAAAGAATAAAAGTGAGTACAAATATAAGGTGTTCCGGAGATTTTTCCTACCAGCCTTCTTTTAGGAGAAGCTGACAGAGCCAACTGGTAATAATATAAGATAATAGCCTCATTAGGGTGACTTTCTATCTGCTTAATACCCCACCAGGGCTCCTCAAAGGGAAGATGCTGGCAAGGCTGGCCTTACAACTTTCTACTCCCAGAGAGTTCCTACCTCGGCCTATTATTTATATCTGATGCTCAACCACTAGAGTGTCATTCCTTTGAGCTAAACTGTCCCCTCAAAAAGCAGCCCAGTAAGTGATTAGGTTATTTAGAGCCTTCTCTGTTTTAATATGTATTGGTTTATTAGGCCCATTCTAATAAAACAGCTAGAAGAAAAGATGTGGTTGGAAGTCAGGAAAGAGTGATCAGGAGGGATCAGTGAAAAACTTTATTTGACAGATTGGGAAACTGAAGCTTAAAAGAATGCAGGTAATTGTTCACTATCACACAGCAAATTAGAGAAAGAACTGCAGCAGTCTTTAAGCTGTGTGTCTTCTCTACTGTTTGAACTTCATGCTGACAATTTCTCTGTGCCAAATGGATTAGAAAAACTACTTCGTTATTAGAAATCTACTGAACTAATGGGCTCTATTTAGAACCTCACCAAATTCTAGGTGCACAGTAAATAATCAGTAAATACTTTTTGATTTAATTGTTAAAAAGCTTTATCATAGGGCATTGGTGTTATTTCTTTAATTGCTTTCAACTTTACAATCCCATTTTTATCTGCATAGCTTATAGGGTAGTTATTATCTAGCCCAAGAACAGGAAACTAAGGTTCTGAAAGGTTTCATGCCCATCCACAGTAGGCAGGGAGCCTGGCTAGAATTTTGGTGTCCTAACTTGCTGTCTGGTGTTCTTCCATGGCCTGGAATCAGCAACACTGCGGGAGCCAAGAGTGAATGTGGGTGCTGCAGCAGCAGATGGCTCCTTGCTGCCTTGGGAGGTGACTTTGTGTCCTCAGGAAGCTTTCTCCACCCTCATGGTGATGGGAGACAGGCAGGCACTGCTTCCGTGAGTTCAGTTTATAATAGGGAAATACTGGCCTTGCCAACGTGCCCTGTGCTCCCAATACAGGGCAAAAGAGGTGGCCCAGGCTTTGCCTTCAGGATTCCCAAGGTGCCATCCTCAGAGATTCAGTTCTAGCTGCCATGCATCATAATTTTTCCCTGGGTCATCTAAAAGTCCTTCAGGAAAAATTAATGCCTTTTCTTTTTGTAGTGCACACACACACGCACATACACGCTTTGTACATAGTTTTGAAGCTATTCACATATGACTATTTTCTCCCACTTGGCTCTTAGACAACAGTGTCAGAACCTTCTGCCGTGTTTTTATCTTTGTATCTCCAGTGCCCAGCTTGAGTAACATGGAGGTTTGACAAATATTTGTTGTCTTGAAATTAGGGTGACCACGATACCCACTGGCAGGGGTAATGCATGGGGTAAAACATGAAATCATGAACTCTTCATTCTGAATGGGGAGCTTGTCTTGGGTCTTTAATGAAGACAGGTGTCCTGGGACAGCAGGAGCCCCAGCCTCTTGAACGTATGGGGGTAAGAAGGAGGAGGTAGCTGAAAAGGAGGCCCAGAATAGACAAGGAAGTCCTGATTCCAGAATCCCAGGTTCCAGAACTCTCTTCATTTTATTGCAGCTCCTTTCAGTTCCACCTGAGGAGCAAACTTGTTCAAATATCTGTGATTCAGGACAGGAAAGCTGCAAACACTGATACCAACTAAGCCCATGTGGATTGTCAAGGCTGTGAGTCTCAGGCATTTCTACACCTGCACAGGCCTCCCCTGCCACCCCCAGAAATTTACATAGGACTATTTACATATGACTATCCTTCTTTCCTCCATACGTTCAAGAGACTGGGGCTCCAGGCAGAGCACGGTGGCCCATGCCTATAATCCCAGCACTTTGGGAGGCTGACATGGGCAGATCACCTGGGGTCGAGAGTTCGAGACCAACCTGACCAAATGGAGAAACCCCGCCTCCAATAAAAATATAAAATTATCTGGGCGTGGTGGCACACACCTGTAATCCCAGCTACTCAGGAGGTTGAGGCAGGAGAATCACTTGAACCCAGGAGACGGAGGTTGCGGTGGTCAAGATTGCGCCACTGCACTCTAGCCTAGGCAACAAGAGTGAAACTCTGTCTGAAAAAAAAAAAAAAGACTAGTGCTCCTGCTGTCCCAGAGCACTTGTCCTCCCAGAAATGTGGGCTCAAGAAGTAGATCTGGTCGCCATTGTTCGAAAAAGGAACTCAGACAGAAACAACTGGTGCTGCCTAGGTGGGCCGTTATCATCTTCTCCAGGATGACTGGGAGTTCTTGTTTCCCTCACCTCCAGGTAGATTTCCCAAAAGTTCAGGCGTATGCCTGTGATCAGATGATGTAGGAGAATGAAGTGGAATGTCCAGATATGGATGCAGGGCCCTTGGGGAGTCTGATGGGGTTGCTCAGCACTGCGGGGAAAGACAAAGGAAGAAATCTCCCTGTGCAACAAGCGGAAATAAAATCAAGTTCTGAAAACATCAAAATCGTCTAGATTTCATTTCATAGACATAGGCGACATTCTTTTAGACTGGGGAATATAGAGTTACTGTTCTTATCTCTACAGCACATTGTGGCATTTTCAGATTCTATTTGTCGCTGATTTTTAGGCAGTCCAGTGCTTATTATATGCCCAACACAGCTCATGGGTTGATCTATTAAGATTTTTCATCAGGTCTATGGGCTAGATATTATTGTGCCCAATTCACATGTATGGACATTGAGAGAGACGAATTCGCTTCTATAAGATCATACAGCCAGTAACCAGCAAAACAAAGCGATTCATATTCAGGCCTAGTTGACTACAAAGCTCTCGCATCTTTCCGTATCCCAGGCCATTCCTTTATCCCACCATCCCCTGCCCCGCTTCAGCGAGGCTTTTCTGGGGACCAAGAAGGTGCAGAACATTGTGTTGGTTCATGTGGAAGTAATGAAAGCAGTAGAAGCCCTGCCTCCCTATCCTCTACAATGTCATCAACAATGAATAAGGTACCCAGTGAAAGCTGATGACTGACTAAGAGGTATACCTCCCTTTGTGTGATCTAAGATATGATAAGTCAAATGCATCGGTCCTACTCAAGATGAAGCTGAGAAGCCCCCATCATGCCACCCAGAAGAACTTGGAGATTACTCAGTTTACACAGCATTACCACTCACGGCTAACATCTTGGTTTTGACCATTTATAATTTTTAAACCCAGGAATTAGGAGAATTTGTTGGGAAATCAAGGTATGCAGTAGTAAATTTAAACAAAGTCAATTTTTTCTCTATATGGTATTATTCTTAGAATCTTATCATGAAGTTAAAAAAAAAAACTCACACACTGAAAGAAATGTATTTAAGAGAAGGAACCTATACTAAGAATAAATCTGGAAATGTAATGAAACCTGAATCATGGCATAAAGTCAGGTATTTTAAATCCAAAATATAGGCTTGACTATTTTGCCATGGAGCCCAGACCCCCAAAGTCCAAATGCTTTACACTGGGCCACAAGAGCCTTTACAGTCTGGTTGCAACTTAACCTCCCACCCTCAGTTCCTCTCTTTTCCTAAAACACAGCCTGTGTCCCAGCCATGGGCTGCATCATCTCATGCTCTTCCAGAACTTTATGCCTTTGAACACACTGCTCCTTCTGCCTGAGTTGCCTCTTCACCATCCAGTGATTCATCCTTCCAAACCTTCTGTTACCTCCTCTTTAACTTTTTCTTCTGTTCTTGCAGGAAATATTCTTCCTCTACTTCTCATAATGCTATAACCAAAGTAGCCAAGAACTCTGAGCAGTGCCCAGACTGAGTCCACTGCTGAGAATAAGATCTGTCTGGGGATGTCCAATGAGTGGGTAGAACCTCCTGAGTTAGAACTTCTAAAGGAAGAGGGAGTCATGAAAAACAGTCTTCTTCATAGGAGAAAGAATCACTGAGCAGGGTGAGATGTCCCCATCCAGCCCCTTATGAACTAGTGTCTGCTTCCCAGGGAGCGAGATGGCTGTGAGTAAAACCCAATAGCTCTATTTCTCCTTAAACCTCTGTAAGATGTTGGGGAACAACTACCTTGGGTTTCTCCATCTGTGTGCATTGTATGCACACAAGAAGGCTGCAGTTGAAGCAGAAGTTGTGGCTAAAGGAGGCAGGGATGGAAAGGATGTCTGCCGAAGGATAGTGACTAGCAGCAGGGGCAGCAGAGCCCAGACTGGGAAGCCCACCCAGGGGCCAGGACAGAACCATGGGAAGAAGAGGAATAAGGAGTGGTTGCCATATTAGCTGACTGGACTTGGATGTGAGCACATAGAAGACAATTGGGTACCACAGGAATGCCAGGAAGGGGCTTTCCAGGAAGCTAGGTAGGAACAGAAAAGAGTGACATACCAGTTACATCACTACAGCACGTATAGACTTGCTTTGGTGTTGAATGAGTGCCCATCTCCCATCCTACCCCTTCTAGCCAGAAAAAGCCAGAGGGAGTGACCCTACCTTTAGTCTATTATATCCCTCTCCCCACAAGGAAACTTGCACTACATCTGGAACATGGTACCTCGTGGTCAAGACATCAGTGGATGGATGGATGGATGGTTGGATGGATGGATGGATGGTTAGGGATACTGGTAGGGACATTGTGCTCATTTCAGGAAAAGTAAACAACATAAACAAGAGCATAGCGATGGAAATAAGTAAGCATGAGGAGGACATAGGGAGAAAACACCAGCCTGACTCTCAAGTTACAGTGAATATTAGGGAGTGGTGAGAAATTAGGTAGAGAGTAGAGAGGGAGGGTAGGGCCTTGTGATGAAGAGCCTTAAAAGCCAAAGAGGTTAGACTTGGGCAACAGGGAACTCAAGAGTCTTTGTGAGCCAAGGCATATATATATATATACACACACACACACACGCACATATACATGTATACATATATATGAATATATACATATACATACATACATATATATACATACATACATATATACGTGTGTATACACACACACACACACACACACACACCCCAACCAGTTTGTCAGCAATGGGGAAAAAAAAATTAGACTTCAGTCAAACATTGGTTCCTTAAGATCTATATGATGTTAAATGACCAGTTGAAATTGGTTCTCTCATCCACTTAATTTGCTTAGTTGGTTTTCAGGTTTGGTTCCAGTTGGTTTCCTGTTGCTTTTAGCTTTGGTTTCAGGGAATATTTTGAGGGCTGAGTACAGGTACTTTTTTGTTGACTTGTTTAATTGTAGACACAATGTGCATGTTAAGCCTGCTTTCTAGATGAGAATCCTGAATATCAAATAAATGAAAGGAGCTTTATTTTTATTAAAAATAGAGCTTGACAACAAATAGACCCTCACATACTTGGTCTGTTTGTTGGATGAAGAGTTTTTACCAATTCTGTTCCTTTCTATGGGTGTTTGAATGAATAGCCCGCCTCTAACTGCACCATCTCTGCAGCCCTCAGAGCCATTGATAACTGAACTGTGCTGCTTCTGGCTCCATTCTCTTTGCAAGCACCCAGGTACTGAAACCACCAGCTACATCTTCAGACATTCCAGAACTACCACACTCTCACAGAATGGGATTTAAGCCCCAAAGAATCCTCTGCCACCTGCTTTATTCTATTCCTTCTTTGCTTGTGAGCAAAGCCCAGTGGAGCTGAAGAAAGAAGAGGGAGGGAGGAGAGGAGAAGGACAACTTTGTTTCATTTTTTAGTTAGACAGCCCACTTTCCTTAGTTTTCCTATCTTCAGTGTAGGAGGCAGATATAATTATGTTTATTGGGGAATTTTACTTCTAAATTCCTTTAAAACCCGTACAAATCAGTGGGTGTCTTTGTGCACACCTGTAGTCCCAGCTACTCAGGAGAGTGAGGCAGGAGGATTGCTTGAGCCCAGTAGGTCGAGGCTGCAGTGAGCCATGATTGAGCCACCGCACTCCAGCCTCAGTGACAGAGTGAGAACCTATCTTTAGAAAAAACAAAAATTAATTAAAATGAAAGAAAAAAAAAAGAAGACAAAACGTCAAAGTGTGAAGGAAAATAAAAAGAAAAAAAAATAGTGAGTAAAGAAAAAAGAAAGAAGGGATGAAGAGAAGGAAAGAAACAAACCCATGGTTTTAGGTCTTCTCCTTGCCCCATAGAGATAGCTCCCAAACAACGTCATGACCACTTAGCACATCTGCCCCACCTGCTCCACACGCCCTTTAAATTGGCTTAGAATTTTACTATGTGTTCAGCTAATAAAATTCTCCTTATTCATAGGACATGCTCTCCAGGTACAGCATGAGTGGCCCAACCTTCACTTCTTTGGGAACTTGCACATTGTTGGTAGGTGTGCCTTTATAGGCTGATTATATTTTATAGATGATTTCCTTTTTCAAAAACAGATGTCTCCAATGTCTTGTCTCCAAGACAAAGTGCCAAAGGCCTGGTCTTCATAAGCCACTGAATGGGAGCCAGTGAGAACATGTACAGTGAAAAAAGGCAGTATGCTCTCTGTGGGTCCTGAACAAAGCCTTTAAGGTGCTTTAATTATTGTCATAATGACTCAATGGTCAGATTTCTAAAGTGAGAAAAATAAAGATTTTTAGATACTTTTATGGTCATGTGTTATTTATTACACTATGAGAAGTGGTCTTTTTATCTAGGTGTCTGTACCTGATTATAGTTATGATAAAAATAATAAGTCATATTTTTATAGGCCTCAAATTCCAAAGGCCCTTGAGCACCTCATATCATCATCATCATTATTGTTAATCATAGCTAATTATACACTGACAGTCTCAGCATGCAAGTAAGAACACTTGTCTATAATCTGATTCATTTGCAATGGTAAGGTCAATGGTTCAAATCCTAGGAAGGATGTTGACGAGCAAAGGTGGTTGCTGCCTCACAGGTACTCCATGTCAACAGGGCTGGAGGCTGTAGTCTCTGAGGGATGGTTGCAGTGTCAAAGTTGCTGTCATAGCTCAAGTCTGGGAATGAGCCATCACCTGAACTGGCCAGGGCTGGAAGGTGATCACATGGTTAGGATTTTCTAAGGCTGTCTCAGTTTCAAAATACATTTCTCTTTTAACAGCATATTAGTTTGCTAAGGCTGCCATAACAAAAAACCACAGTCCAGGAGGCTGAAATAACAGAAATGTATTTCTTCAGAGGTCTGGAGGCTCGAAGTCCAAGATCAAGGGATCAGCAAGGTTGGTTTCTTCTGAGGCTTCTCATTTTGGTTTGTAGATGGTCGTCTTCTCACTATGTCCTCATGAAGTCTTCCCTCTTCGTAAGTCTGTGTTCTGATCTCCCCTTCTTATAAGAACGCAGGTCATTTGGCCCACCCTAATGACCTCATTTTAACTTAATTACCTCTTTGAAGATCCTGTTTTCAAATACTGTCACATTCTAAGGTATTAGGGTTAGAAGATCAACATATAAAATTTAAGGGGGACATAATTCAGTCCATAGCAGACAATATCCCAATTTGAGGTTCAGAAAATATGTACTGTATGATTCATACTGTCCCTTTCACCCACTCTTCAACCAAAATCTGACATTCCAGTTAGGGGCAAGAGATAAAACTCTTCCCCATGATTTTCCAAGAGATAAAACTCCTCCCCGTAGTTCCCATTCAAAGTCAAGCCCAAAGTCACCTACTCAAAGAGGCCTTCCCTGACTCTGGAAACTAATGTTGTCATGTACCCAACCCCTGTATCACATGGGCCTACTTACTTTTATCATAGCACTTATCACTATCTGAAATTACTTTGTTCCTCAATTTGTTTACTTGTTTACAGTTTATCTTTCCCACTAGACTAAATTCCAAAGCAACAGCAGCCTATTCAGGGTTTGTAGCTGGATCCCAGGGCCTAGGAAAGAACTCAGCACATAGTAGGGTTCAAAATATGTTTGTAAAATAAGGTGTTTGAAAGGGTAGCAAGTAGAAAGATGATTTTCTTAAGTGAATGTAGTCCTCCTGGGGGGAAAGTTAGCAGCCTATTTCCTAAGAGTTCCACAAAAGGACTTTCGTTCCCAGATGAATGTACCTAGATCCAATTACAAAGGTTCAGAAGCCAGGTTTTGTCATCACTCAAAAGACAAGTCTATCACTCAGAGGAAGATGCACATTATACCAAGCTCACCAGGCTGATGTACTAAAATGGATGCCATGTTAGTTCATTGCACTGAGCAATATCTGTCCAAGGACTGAATACTTAAAGTGCACGTGACCAGCACATCCTACCCCTGTAGGTAGATCTACAGTGGAGGCCAAACACAGTCCCAGGGTTATGCAGTACACACGGACTTTGAGGAATGGAGTCTGATTAACTGAACATTTAATTACAACTAGCTAAATGCTCTAATCTCACAGCAGGTCTTGCCAATGGTCCTAGAAGACCCATCTTTCAGTGGTAGAGGCTCCTGGTCAGTGTTTGCAAGGGGCAATGCTGGCTTCAAAGACTTTCCTTGTAGGTTTCTGGGGGCTGGCCAATCACCTCTCTCATTGATGCATTCTTGCTTGAGGTATGTGAATGCATTTAGTTCCTCACAGTCAAGTCTTGGCCTGGGAACTAATCCGTCTGTTAGAGGAAACTTCCCACATCCCTGCCCTGATTTATTTCAAAAGTTTCCATCTCAGAGAGCAAGCATTTCTCTCATTCCAAGCCTTAAGTATTAGCAAAACCAGAAATATTGGACTCTATGTAGTTAGCATATATTCATTCAAAAATATGCATTGAGCACCTTTTATGTGGAGAGGGGAATGAAGATACAATGATGAATAAGATAAAGATCTCTCTTCTCAAAGTGCCCACTTTTTAGTGGAAGAAAAGGACAATACACAAATAAACAAAGGAACAAGCAAGAAAGTATCAGAGAATGACACAGGCTGTGATGAAAACTGAGAGAGGGTGATGTGGAAAAGGACCTCCCTTCTCAAAAGAAGGGACAATGAAGTTGAAAACAATGACAGGAAGGCACGGCATGTACAGATCTAGAGGAAGAGCATCCTCGGAAGAGGACACAGCAAGTGCAAAGGCTCCTGATCAGAGCACACGTGGGGGGCAATAGGCTCCAAGGAGCAGCAAGCAGGCTACAGAGGCATTAGCAGGGTATGCGGTGGGGAGCATGACGCATTGGGAGGCTGGAGGCACAGAGAAGCCAGGCTTACCTAGGCTGGTAGCAAGAGTGCAGCGGGAAGCTGTTGAAGAGTTATGACCAGAGAAGACACATGATTCGATTTACTTTTTAAAATATCACTCTGGGTGCTGTGTGGAGAGTGGATTGCAAGAGACAAAGATGGGAGCAGAGAGACCAGTTAGGAGGCCACAGCTGTAGTCCAGGAGAGAGATGATGGCCGTGGGGACCAGTGGGCAGCAGTGAAGATAAGGAGAAGTGGACAATTCAGATCTGCTTTGGAGGTAGAGCTGGCAGTTAGGTTTGAGACGCCTATTAGTCAAGTGGAAATGCCAAGTTGGTCACTGTAGAAAAGAATCTAGAGTTAAAGAAAGAGTTTAAAGTTAGAGTTATAAATGTTTACATCATCAGCATATATATTGTAGTTAAAGCTGTTTGCCTGGCTGGAGTCACCCAAGAAAAGAGTATGATTGAGAACAGAAGCAACTCTGGTACATTGTAACATTCCCATCTGTGATGGTTAATTTTAGGTGTCAACTTGACTGGGTTGAGGGATACCCTGATAGCTGGTGAAGTATTATTTCTGGGTATGTCTGTGAGGGTGTTCCCGGAAGAGATTGGTATTTGAATCAGTAGGCTGAGTAAGGAAGATCCACCCTCACCCAATGTGGGCAGGCACCATCCAATCAGTTGAAAGCCCAGATAGAACAAAAAGGCGTAAGAACAGCAATTTTTTTCTCTCTCTGCTGAAGCTGGAACATTGGTCTTCTCCTACCCCTAGATATCAGAACTCCAAATTCTCTGGGCTTCAGACTCTAGGACTTGAATCAGCAGTCCCTCTGGTTCTCAGGTCTTCAGCCTCAGGCTGGAAATTCTCAGGCCTTCAGACTTGAACTGAGCTATGCCACAGCTTCCCTGGTTCTCCAGCTTGCAGATGGCAGATCACAGGACTTCTCAGCCTCCATCATCACATGTGCCAATTCCCGTAATAAATCCCCTCATCTCTCTACATGTATACATCCCATTGCCTCTGTTTCTTTGGAGAAGCCTAATATTCCACCAGAGAAGAAAGAACCAGGAAAGGGTTTCAAGAAGAAGTGGACAAGAGGTGGGAGAAAAACCAAGAGAAAGAGGTGTTATGGAAGCCAAGAGACAAAGGTGTTCCAAGGAGAGGGCATGGTCAACTAGAATATTTGCAGGAAACTGAGTCAGATGAGGATGGAGAAGCAATATTGAGATCAGTGATGAACTTGAAAAGTGCAGTTTGGGTTTAATAGGTTGGAGCCCAATTGAGGTGTGTAGAGGAGAAAAGTGCAGTAAGGGAGTATAAATAGTCATTATAGACAGTTTTCTTAATTTGCTGGAGAATTTGATGGAAGGAGTAGCCTCAAGAGGCAGGTATTGTTTTAAGTGGTTTCAAAAGTATGTTTGTGTGCTAATAAGAATGACCCCATACACAAGAAGAAATCAATGATGCAGCACTTGAGGTCAAAGAGATAAGATCTGGAGCACAGGGGAAGGTTAGCCTTTGTGAGGGGCAGGGACTCACTGCCCAAGGGGATGGAAGACAGAGTATAGCTACAGAAGCAGTTCAGTGGGTCCAGCAGAGGAGGGACCCGAGAATTTCTTCTATCTTCTCTGGGAAGTATGAGACAAAGTTGCCAGTGAAAAAGAGGTAGGAAGGAAAGGAGGTGGCGGGGCGTGCCTGAGTAGAAAAGAAAAATGTAACAGGATGCTTACACATTGTTGAAGGTGCATTCATGGTTTTGGCTCATGGATTTAGAGTTAACCCAGATGGTCTCAAATTAATGATAGACATCTGGTGGCTATGGTGACTCCAGGGAAGGAAAGAGAACAGTGAGCCGGCACAGTCAGGGAAGGCTTCACAGAAGAGGCACAACTTGAGTGGGGACTTGATCAATTTGTGTAACTGAGATACACAGGCCACACCCTCCAGGTAAAAGGACTCGGTAGCACAGAGCAAAGCACAGAAGTGGGGATGAACAAGGCCAACAATCCAGCTGCAGAGGAGTAATGGAGAAGGAACAGGCCTTATGCAACAGTGGACGCTTCTGAAAAAGGGGCTGCTAGCAAGGATAAGGTATCATTTGGGAAGACTAACTCAGCATTTGGTATATTGAATGGGTTGGAAAGAGATTTCTGGCCAAAAAGGGTGGCCATAGTTAAGCCCAGGACACTAAGGTTGTATCCTCCTCGGGAGGAAGAGGACACAAATGAGAGACCCCCCATCCCTAGGATGACATCTTCAGCCCTTCACTTTCTCTTGGAGATTTTATATTCCTTTTGGGAAGTATGAAAAGTTGAGAATATTTTTCAAGATCTTGTTACTTTTGAAGTTTCTGAATGATGTCTAATGCCCATCCTTCATAAAGAAAACAGTCCATCCACTGAATGTTCAAGGACAAATCCACATGGTCATAGTGGTGGCCATGGTTAATACATTGAGTGCTTAAAATATTGCTAGTAACGTGCTAAGTCCTATGCATGCATTATTTCATTCAATGCTCAGAACAACCCTTTGAAGCAGATGTCTTTACTATCCCCATTTTATAACAAGAAAACTGAGCCACAGAGCAGTGGAGTAAGTTGCCCAAAGTCACACAGCTGGTGACAGGAGGGGCCAGGTTCAAACCCAGGCTACAGTCGGGGCCATGTAGCCACTGCCCATGAGATCCATAACTAGACAGTAGCCTTGTAAAGGGAAACACCAAGAGACTTTAGCCTTAGGCTCAGCAGAGAAAAAGTAGGGCCCAAATCACTTGTGGCCAAAGTGGAATGCAGAAGAAATACATGGAGGAGATCACAGACCATGGGCCTCTCCTATGAGGCTAGGTGGACACCTGTCACCTTCAGAGACCCAAAGAGAAAAGCAGAGAGAAAAAGGCCTCACTGTTCCTGATACAGCACCTGTCCCCAAAATAATTACACAGGAAAGCACCAAATCAAGGAATTACGGTGCTATCCTGACACCCAACTTTTGAGAAGAGATTATAATTCATCAGTGAGAAATAGAAACAGGATACATGGCCTCTGGGGCCCAAAAGACTTAACGTTTTAACTTGTTTGGGGTTTATTTCTTCCATGATTTTACCTATTTCTTCTATGTTTGTTTCCTGAGCCACCCATAGTTGAAGAAGGTATCTGTGTGGCAAGGACACACTGCAGACCCTTCCCAGAACGTGTAACCAATAATGCACTTATGTTAGTTGTTATCACCCTGGAGCCAGCAAGCTTGATGATAGGTGTATAAAGTCAGATCATTTCCAAATACGTTTGGAGAAAGAGAAGCTGGAATGGAAGAGTTTATTTTGCTTCTCCCCGTAGGTCAGTTTTAGAATCGCAAAGTGTTCTGAGGTCACTTGGAAAATAAAGAAAACAGAATGTATCCAATTGCTGCCCAGGCTGGGGAAGCAAATCCCCAAATCACACAGAACTAGGAAGGATTTGGTTTCATTAAAAGCAGCCACTAGCATTTGGCCCTTGAAGATGAAAGTAAAAGCCCCTAAAACAGGCTCGAACACAAGCTGAATTTCCGGACAAGTCCCCAGGGTGCCAGGATTGTTTCAAAGGGAGGCATGAACGTCCACAGCTTCCCAGAGATTTGAAAAAGGAGAGCAGTTCCAAACACATTTATGCCAACCTTGTGGAAGAAACTGGGGAATGAGGAGCCAACATTTCGGGTGCTAAAGAAATGCTTTGATTTAATACTTATAATAGTCATATGTATATTACTATTCCCATTTTACTATTGAGGAAACTGAGGCCTCAGTAAGGATCAGTGGCCTGCTGAAGTTTATATAATAAGTGATGGTCTCAGAAATGCAACAGAAGTCTTCTTTCTTTCTTTCTGTATTTATTTATTTTGAGACAGAGTCTCACTCTGTCACCTGGGCTGGAGTATAGCAGTGTGATCTCAGCTCACTGCAACCACTGCCTCCCGAGTTCAAGCAATTCTCCTGCCTCAGCCTCCCAAAAAGCAGGGATTACAGGCACGTGCCACCACACCTGGCTAATTTTCATATTTTTAGTAGTGATGGGGTTTCTGCATGTTGGTCAAGCTTGTCTCGAACTCCTGACCTCAAGTGATCCACCCGCCTCAGACTCCCAAAATTCTGGGATTATAGGTGTGAGCCACCATTCCCAGCTCAAGAAGTCTTTTGAACATCAAAGTCCATGTTCTTGTTACTGCTTAACAGAAAAATTCATGTTTCCAAGTCAGTGGGTCAGATTCTTGCCAGGCCTAACTTTTCAGGTCATCATAAATCAGGCCCTTTGGTCTTTTCCTTTGAGTTCACCAGTTTATATTCCACTCTAGCCTGGTTCTCAGAGCCAATTTCTAGAAGTCTATGCCCTGGGCTCAATGTTTGGGTTAGTAAGCTCATTTACTAATTTGTGTGTTCATAGCAGCCTTTGTCTAAAAAGAATAAAAGTTAGCTATGCAGGCTCTGTAAACTCCACAAGAGAACAAAAGGAGTCAGAAATGAAGCCCAAAGAAATGCATGTCCTAATTGACATATACTTTTATGTCTGATAGGCCACAGATCTGTGGTTCTGAGCTAACCCTGATCTTAGAAAGGAAATAAGGAATGAGAGAAATAATAGAGGAGAGAAGGAAGAGAGGAAGGGAGGGAAGACATCAGATTCACTATGTCCACAAAATTGTTAAAAACAAAACACCAGATGAAATAATAACACTATCTCTGACATTTTTATAATCATAAACTAAGGACACACTATATAGAGCTAATTCATAAGTCAGCTTTTATCCTACAGAACATTTCAATGAAAGCCATTCTGCAGAAAGTCAGTGCAACGCTGTCTCCTGAGCATAGTTCTTGGCTTTCTGCTAAGACATCTCCAGGGGTCTCAGTTTCAAAAGCCTCAGACTATACTCTCTTCCAGGGAACAACTCACACAGGCTCTTGGTCACAAGAAAGGTCACAACAGAATGTGCATGGATCCCTACAAAGCCTACCCCAGGTGAAAAACATCTGCCCTCTGGAAGTTAGACTATCGGTACATGCCAAAGCTGATTTGGGGAATCTTCCTAAAGGCCCAGAGTCACATCTAAGGGAGTGAAAGCACCTTCCTTTTCTTCAAGATTAGCTCTGATGTTGGGAAAACCTACTTCTCTAGAGTCTGTCTCATGTTTCCACCTAAAATAATTCTAAATGCCCATCAAGACCCATCTTCTGGTTTAAAGAATTTTAGACATTTCATTTTTTCTCAATGTTCTCTCTATGGTGAGAGCTCCTGAATCTCAAGGAACAATCCAGTTTGTCATATTTCCAGCCCGAGTTTGCAGTCCCAAGTCTACATACAAGTTTCATTTTCTGTTCTGAAATCACTCACTCTCCTCCCTCTCCCATCATGAAACCCCATCAGGAACAGCAAGGGGGCAGAGAGACACTCACTATCCCTCCAGCAGCCTCTGCCTGTGCATGGCCAGGTCAGGGAGGGACAGGAGCGCAAGGCGCTGGGGACAAGGAGTGTCACCATGCACGACTCCTCCAGCCTGTTGTCTGACAAGGCTTAACAGAACCCTGTCCGGGTCTGGTTCTCCTGCATGGTGCACACTTCGGGAGGTGAATCCAAGGGCCTTTTCCAGCCAGGGTTTCTGAATGTCTCCATGCTGAGAGGTGAAGTACTTGACATTTGGCTGCCATGCTGTTGTGAGCACGTCTGATTTTGCACAAGGCATGTGGAAATCAGAATGTACCTGTCACAGGTGTCAACCTCTGTCTGACGGGTACAGATCTGGAGAGTGGTCACAACTTGCTGTTCCTCATTGCAAATATCTTCTTTGTGACCTTTCATCTGCAGATGAGCAGGCACCAGGCTTTACATGCTAATGTGTCCCTTTACATTCCATGGTTTTCCTTCCAGTTTTAAGGCTGTATGAAGGGAATTCATGAGACAAAGTAGCTGGGGGTGAGCACACTTGTCACTAAGACCACAGGAAGCATGCTTGGAAATAGCATTGACTTTTTCTGGCCACCAGGATACCAGTGGAGAGTTACAGCTTTTGTATAATAGGTGAACTTGCCAATCTTTTGCACATTTAAGAATATATTATTTGATACCCCTTTACATTTATTTAGGAATACCCTGTCTTGTTTGACAAAGGATTACAGATAGCTATTGCATCTTATAAAGCGTAGGCAATTTTCCCATTGTCTTAAGTTTTCATAACGTACATTAGACCTAGTTAACTAATTACTTTTTAGGGAAGATGATTTTTCATTAAGCACACCACTGTTGGTAATAGCACGGTTGCCATTGGGAACTAGTACTGCTCAAGGTGGAAAAAAAAATCTGTTATTTTGTTTGAGTCACTGGCAACTCAAGTAACACCATGTTCTTTCATTGATGGATGGTAGCTGGAAATTTCTTCTAGTTTTATGAGTGTTTCAACTTTTCTCATTGAGTTTGTAAGACAATGGTAGCTGGAAATTTCTTCTAGTTTTATGAGTGTTTCAACTTTTCTCATTGAGTTTGTAAGACAATCTTTCTTTCAATTTTTATTTACTGTATTATCACCTTCATGTATCAAAACAAAATGTATTTACAGCCATTAAATTTCTTATTGAAATTTATTTTGTACCTCTGAAACTCTGTAACCCCAAAACTTCACAGACAAAGAGTCATGGCCAAGATCTGCTTCCCTGGAACAGAAACCACTGCAGCCAGAAACTGGAAGAAACACTTAAGCAGTAAATTTGATGAATTGTTTCTGGCTGAATATGGACTAGCAGGAGAGTGAAAAACTCCTACAGGCCACGAGCTTAGTGGGGTCCCTATACATTCAAGGGCTTTACCTCCAGGAACCCTACTAGGTTTTCACAGTACAAAACCAAGGAAGATCTCCTCATGGCTATAAAAGAAAGTGGGAAAAAATAATCATTTTAAAATACATCAAGAACATTCTCCATGTAAAGTCCTGTTGTGTAGGAAAACAGACTTTCCCAGATCCTTATCCCATATATGAGAAGGGACATTTACCCAATATTTACATCACACTGTAGCCTTCTTTTCTCATCTAAGGAGAAAAGCAGCTAATACTTGTGTGAGTCACAGCCTAGGTCCACTAAAACACTAAGCTTTTATCAGAAGATTATAGAACATTTTTCCTCCTCTACTTCTACCACTATATCAGTAGGACTCTAGTATAATAACAGTAGATCACTGCTGTAAGAACTGCAGAGTACAGACTTTACTTAAGGAGGAATCCTTAAAGAAGCCCTTCAAAGAAAACATTGGAGGCAAACAGAAGGACACTAGAGAAAATAGAAGCCCTTGGCACATAAAGCTACAGAACACATCAGGCAAGCCCAGACTCAAGCCAGATTAACTTAGAATCTCATACTAAAGGACTGTTACCTCATTTCTTACTACCCAATACATCATGCCCAGCTTTTAGCAAAAAATTATAAGACATGCTGAAAAAGCAGAAAAAAAACACAGTCTGAGGAGCAAAGCAAGAATTAGAACCATACTCAGTTATGACACAGATTGTGGAAGTATCAGATAGAAAATTTAAAACAACTATGATTGGTATTTAAAGGGTATCAATGAAAAAGGCAAACAACATGCAAAAACAGATGAGCAAGGTAAGCAAAGAGATGAAAACTCTAAGAAAGAATGAAAAATAATGCTAGAAATAAAAAGCACTGTAACAGAAATGAAGAATGTTTTTGATGAGCTCATTGATAGAATGATCATGGCCAAGGAAAACCTTCTAGGTTGAAATACAAAGAGAAAAAGAATAACAAAAAGAGAACAAAACATAAAAAAAACTGTGGAATAATTTTTTAAAGTATAACATAAGCATAACTGGAAGATCAGAATGACAAGAAAGAGAGACTGGAGAAGAAAAAATATATGAAGCAAAAATGGCCAAGAATTTAACAAAATTAATGACTAACTGTAGATCAAGGAAGCTCAGCAAACACCAAGCAGGACAAGTCCCCCCACAAAAGAAATCTACACCTAGGCATATCATATTTGAACTGAATAAAACCAAAACCAAAGGGGAAAATCTTAAAAGAAAAAACAAAAACAAACAGAAGCATCTTACCTATAAAGGAACAAAGAATTACATCTTACCTATAAAGGAACAAAAAAATTACAACAGACTTCTCATCAGAAGCCATGAAGGCAGGAGAGAGTGGAGCGAAATATTTAAAGTATTAAATGAAAGAAAAACAACAAAATAGATTTATAAGTCCAACAAAAAGATTTTTAAGTGAAGGAGAAATGGACATTCAGATAAACAAAAACAGAGAATTTCTCTCCAGACTTGTTCGATGAGAAATGATAAAAGAAGTTCTTCAAGGAGATGGAAATTGATACAAGTCAGAAACTTCAATCTACATAAAGAAAGGAAAAATACAGGAGAAATAATAAATAAAGGTAAAATCTCTTTATTTTCCTTATTCTTAATCTAAAAGTTAACTGTTTAATACTACTGATAGTGTATTGGTGATCATAGCATATGAATAAATGGAATGAATGACAGCAATGTCATAAGACATGAAAGAGAAGAATTGGTTTGGAATACTTTATGATAAGGTACTTGAACTTCATCTGAAACAATATAATGTTATTTGAGGTAGACCTAGATTACTATCATTGTAAATGTGCACTGCAAACTCTAGGAGAAAAAAAAATTAAGTATAGTCAGTATGTTAAGAGAGGAGATAAAACTAATTGTATAAAATGCTCAGTGATGGTTTTCTGTTCTTGTGATAGTTTGCTAAGAATGATGGTTTCCAGCTGCATCCATGTCCCTACAAAGGATGCAAACTCATCCTTTTTTATGGCTGCATAATATTCCATGGTGTATACGTGCCACATTTTCTTAATCCAGTCTGTCACAGATGGACATTTGGGTTGATTCCAAGTCTTTGCTATTGTGAATAGTGCCGCAATAAACATACGTGTGCATGTGTCTTTATAGCAGCATGATTTATAATCCTTTGGGTATATACCCAGAAGTGGGATGGCTGGGTCATATGGTACATCTAGTTCTAGATCCTTGAGGAATCGCCATACTGTTTTCCATAATGGTTGAACTAGTCTACAATCCCACCAACAGTGTAAAAGTGTTCCTATTTCTCCACATCCTCTCCAGCACCTGTTGTTTCCTGACTTTTGAATGATTGCCATTCTAACTGGTGTGAGATGGTATCTCATTGTGGTTTTGATTTGCATTTCTCTGATGGCCAGTGATGATGAGCATTTTTTCATGTGTCTGTTGACTGTATGAATGTCTTCTTTTGAGAAATGTCTGTTCATATCCTTTGCCCACTTTTTGATGGGGTTGTTTTTTTCTTGTAAATTTGTTTGAGTTCTTTGTAGATTCTGGATATTAGCCCTTTGTCAGATAAGTAGATTGCAAAAATTTTCTCCCATTCTGTAGGTTGCCTGTTCACTCTGATGGTAGTTTCTTTTGCTGTGCAGAAGCTCTTTAGTTTAATTAGATCCCATTTGTCAATTTTGGCTTTTGCTGCCGTTGCTTTTGGTGTTTTAGACATGAAGTCCTTGCCCATGCCTATGTCCTGAATGGTACTACCTAGGTTTTCTTCTAGGGTTTTTATGGTATTAGCTCTAACATTTAAGTCTCTAATCCATCTTGAATTAATCTTCGTATAAGGGGTAAGGAAAGGATCCAGTTTCAGCTTTCTACTTATGGCTAGCCAATTTTCCCAGCACCATTTATTAAATAGGGAATCCTTTCCCCATTTCTTGTTTCTCTCAGGTTTGTCAAAGATCAGATGGCTGTAGATGTGTGGTATTATTTCTGAGGACTCTGTTCTGTTTCATTGGTCTATATCTCTGTTTTGGTACCAGTACCATGCTGTTTTGGTTACTGTAGCCTTGTAGTATAGTTTGAAGTCAGGTAGCGTGATGCCTCCAGCTTTGTTCTTATGACTTAGGATTGTCTTGGCAATGCAGGCTCTTTTTTGGTTCCATATGAACTTTAAAGCAGTTTTTTCCAATTCTGTGAAGAAACTCATTGGTAGCTTGATGGGGATGGCATTGAATCTATAAATAACCTTGGGCAGTATGGCCATTTTCACGATATTGATTCTTCCTATCCATGAGCATGGTATGTTCTTCCATTTCTTAGTGTCCTCTTATTTCACTGAGCAGTGGTTTGTAGTTCTCCTCGAAGAGGTCCTTTACATTCCTTGTAAGTTGGATTCCTAGGTATTTTATTCTCTTTGAAGCAATTGTGAATGGAAGTTCATTCCTGATTTGGCTCTCTGTTTGTCTGTTACTGGTGTATAAGAATGCTTGTGATTTTTGCACATTAATTTTGTATCCTGAGACTTTGCTGAAGTTGCTTATCAGCTTAAGGAGATTTTGGGCTGAGACAATGGGGTTTTCTAAATATACAATCATGTCATCTGCAAACAGGGACAATTTGACCTCTTCTTTTCCTAACTGAATACCCTTGATTTCTTTCTCTTGCCTGATTGCCCTAGCCAGAACTTCCAACACTATGTTGAATAGGAGTGGTGAGAGAAGGCATCCCTGTCTTGTGCCAGTTTTCAAAGGGAATTTTTCCAGTTTTTGCCCATTCAGTATGATATTGGCTGTGGGTTTGTCATAAATAGCTCTTATTATTTTGAGGTACATTCCATCAATACCAAATTTATTGAGCATTTTTAGCATGAAGGGCTGTTGAATTTTGTCAAAAGCCTTTTCTGCATCTATTGAGATACTCATGTGGTTCTTGTCTTTGGTTCTGTTTATATGCTGGATTACGTTTACTGATTTGCGAATGTTGAACCAGCCTTGCATCCCAGGGATGAAGCCCACTTGATCATGGTGGATAAGCTTTTTGATGTGCTGCTGAATCCGGTTTGCCAGTATTTTATTGAGGATTTTTGCATCGATGTTCATTGATCTAAAATTTTCTTTTTTTGTCGTGTCTCTGTCAGGCTTTGGTATCAGGATGATGTTGGCCTCATAAAATGAGTTAGGGAGCATTCCCTCTTTTTCAGTTGATTGGAATAGTTTCAGAAGGAATGGAACCAGCTCCTCCTTGTACCTCTGGTAGAATTCAGCTGGGAATCCATCTGGTCCTGGACTTTTTTTGGTTGGTAGGCTGTTAATTATTGCCTCAATTTCAGAGCCTGCTATTGGTCTATTCAGGGACTCAACTTCTTCCTGGTTTAGTCTTGGAAGAGCGTAAGTGTCCAGGAAATTACCCATTTCTTCCAGATTTTCTAGTTGATTTGTGTAGAGGTGTTTATAGTATTCTCTGATGGTAGTTTGTATTTCTGTGGGGTCCGTGGTGATATCCCCTTTATCATTTTTTATTGCATCTATTTGATTCTTCTCTCTTTTCTTCTTTATTAGTTTTGCTAGCGATCTGTCAATTTTGTTGATTTTTTCAAAAAACCAACTCCTGGATTCATTGATTTTTTGGAGGGTTTTTTGTGTCTCTATCTCCTTCAGTTCTGCTCTGATCTTAGTTATTTCTTGCCTTCTGCTAGCTTTTGAATGTGTTTGCTCTTGCTTCTCCAGTTCTTTTAATTGTGATGTTAGAGTGTCAATTTTAGATCTTTCCTGCTTTCTCTTGTGGGCATTTAGTGCTATAAATTTCCCTCTACACACTGCTTTAAATGTGTCCCAGAGATTCTGGTATGTTGTATCTTTGTTCTCATTGGTTTCAAAGAACATCTTTATTTCTGCCTTCATTTCGTTATGTACCCAGTCGTCATTCAGGAGCAGGTTGTTCAGTTTCCATGTAGTTGAGCGGTTTTGATTGAGTTTCTTAGTCCTGAGTTCTAGTTTGATTGCACTGTGGTCTGAGAGACAGTTTGTTATAATTTCTGTTCTTTTACATTTGCTAAGGAGTGCTTTACTTCCAATTATGTGGTCAATTTTGGAATAAGTGCGATGCGGTGCTGAGAAGAATGTATATTCTGTTGATTTGGGGTGGAGAGTTCTATAGATGTCTATTAGGTCCACTTGGTGCAGAGCTGAGTTCAATTCCTGGATATCCTTGTTAACTTTCTGTCTCGTTGATCTGTCTAATGTTGACAGTGGAGTGTTGAAGTCTCCCATTATTATTGTATGGGAGTCTATGTCTCTTTGTAAGTCTCTAAGGACTTGCTTTATGAATTTGGGTGCGCCTGTACTAGGTGCATATATATTTAGGATAGTTAGCTTTTCCTGTTGAATTGATCCCTTTACCATTATGTAATGGCCTTCTGTCTCTTTTGATCTTTGATGGTTTAAAGTCTGTTTTATCAGAGACTAGGATTGCAACCCCTGGTTTTTTTTGTTCTCCATTTGCTTGGTAGATCTTCCTCCATCCCTTTATTTTGAGCCTATGTATGTCTCTGCATGTGAGATGGGTCTCCTGAATACAGCAGACCCACCACCTGTCCCCAGAGGTGGAGTCTACAGAGACAGGCAGGTTTCCTTGAGCTGCTGTGAGCTCCACCCAGTTCGAGCTTCCCAGCGGCTTTGTTTACCTACTTAAGCCTCAGCAATGGCGGGCGCCCCTCCCCCAGCCTCCCTGCTGCCATTTCGGTTAGATCGCAGACTGCTGTGCTAGCAATGAGGGAGGCTCCGTGGCCATGGGACCCTCCCGGCCAGGTGTGGGTATAATCTCCTGGTGTGCCCGTTTGCTTAAAGCACAGTATTGGGGTGGGAATTACCCGATTTTCCAGGTGTTGTGTGTCTCAGTTCCCCTGGCTAGGAAAAGGGATTCCCTTCCCCCTTGCGCTTCCCAGGTGAGGCAATGCCTCGCCCTGCTTCAGCTCTCGCTGGTTGGGCTGCAGCAGCTGACCAGCACCAATTGTCCGGCACTCCCCAGTGAGATGACTCCAGTACCTCAGTTGAAAATGCAGAAATCACCAGTCTTCTGTGTCGCTCGCGCTGGGAGTTGGAGACTGGAGCTGTTCCTATTTGGCCATCTTGCTCCGCCCCCCAGTAACGGTTTTTCTTTTCCATATTTAGTCCTTCCTTCAGGAGCTCTTGTAACACAGGCCTGGTGGTGACAAAATCCCTCAGCATTTGCTCGTCTGTAGAGGATTTCATTTCTCCTTCACTTATGAAGCTTAGTCTGGCTGGATATGAAATTCTGGGTTGAAAATTCTTTCTTTAAGAATGTTGAATATTGGCCCCCGATCTCTTCTGGCTTATAGGGTTTCTGCAGAGAGATCCACTGTTAGTCTGATGGGCTTTCCTTTGAAGGTAACCTGACCTTTCTCTCTGGCTGCCCTTAACATTTTTTCCTTCATTTCAACCTTGGTGAATCTGACAATTACGTGTCTTGGGGTTGCTCTTCTCAAGGAGTATCTTTGTGGTGTTCTCTGTATTTCCTGAATTGAAATGTTGGCCTGTCTCACTGCATTGGGGAAGTTCTCCTGGATAATATCCTGAAGTGCATTTTCCAACTTGGTGCCATTCTCCCCATCACTTTCAGGTACACCAATCAAATGTAGGTTTGGTCTTTTCAGATAGTCCCATATTTCTTGGTGACTTGGTTTGTTCCTTCTCATTCTTTTTTCTCTAATCTTATCTTCATGCTTTATTTCATTAAGTTGATCTTCAATCTTTGATATCCTTTCTTCCGCTTGATCAATTCAGCTATTGATATTTGTGTATGCTTCACAAAGTTCTCGTGCTGTGTTTTTCAGCCCCATCAGGTCATTTATGTTCTTCTCTAACCTGGTTATTCTAGTTAGCAGTTTCTGTAACCTTTTATCAAGGTTCTTAACTTTTAGAACATGCTCCTTTAGCTCGGATGAGTTTGTTATTACCCACCTTCTAAAGTCTACTTCTGTTAATTTATCAAACTCATTCTCTGTCCAGTTTTGTTCCCTTGCTGGCAAGAAGTTGTGATCCTTGGAGGAAAAGAGGCATTCTGGTTTTTGGAATTTTCAGCCTCTTTGTGCTGGTTTTTCCTCATCTTCGTGGATTTATCTATTTTTGGTCTTTGATGTTGGTAACCTTCGGATGGGGTTTTTGTGTGGCCATCCTTTTCATTGATGCTGATGCCATTGCTTTCTGTTTGTTAGTATTCCTTCTAAAAGTCAAGCCCCTCTTCTGCAGGTCTGCTGGAGTTTGCTGGAGGTCCACTCCAGACCCTTTTTGCCTGGGTATCACCAGCAGAGGCTGCAGAACAGCAAAGACTGCTGCCTGCTCCTTCCTCTGAAAGCTTCATCCCAGAGGGGCACTTGCAAGATGCCAGCTGGAGCTGCCCTGTATGAGGTGTCTGCCTACCCCTGCTGGGTGGTGTCTCCCCATCAGGAGGCATGGGGGTCAGGGACCCACTTGAGGAAGCAGTCTCTCCCTTAGTATATCTTGAGCGCTATGCAGGGAGATCTGCTGCTCCCTTCAGAGCTGGCAGGCAGGAATGTTTAAGTCTGCCGAAGCTGCACCCACAGCCGCCCCTTCCCGCAGGCGCTCTGTCCCAGGGAGATGGGAGCTTTAATCTATAAGCCCCTGACTGGGGCTGCTATCTTTGTTTCAGCAATGTCTTGCCTAAAGAGGAGGAATCTAGAGAGGCAGTCTGGCTACAGTGTCTTTGCTGAACTGCAGTGGGTTCTGTCTAGTTCAAAATTCCTGGCAGCTTTGTTTACACTGTGAAGGGAAAACCACCTACTCAATCCTCAGTAATGGTGGACTCCCATCCCGCCACCAAGCTTGAGCATCCAGCTTGACTTCAGAGTGCTGTGCTGGCAGTGAGAATTTCAAGCCAGGGGATCTTAGCTTGCTGGGCTCCATGGGGTGGGATCCACTGAGCAAGACCACTTGGCTCCCTGGCTTCAGTCCCCTTTCCAGGGGAGTGAATGGTTCTGTCTCACTGGTGTTCCAGGTGCCACTGGGATATGAATGAAAACTCCTGCAGCTAGCTCAGTGTCTGCCCAGTCACCCAGTTTTGTGCTTGAAACCCAGGCACCCAAGGGAATCTCCTGGTCTGCAGGTTGCAAAGACCATGGAAAAAGTGTAGTATCTGGGCTGGATAGCTCTGTTCCTCACAGCACAGTCCCTCACTGCTTCCCTTGGCTAGGGGAGGGAGTTCCCCAATCCCTTGCACTTCCCAGGTGAGGCAACACCCCACCCTGCTTCTGCTCTCCCTCCATGGGCTGTACCTGCTGTCTAACCATTCCCAGTGAGATGAACTGGGTACCTCAGTTGGAAATGCAGAAATCACCTGCCTTCTGCATTGGTCTTGCTGGGACCTGCAGACCAGAGCTGTTACTATTTGGCCATCTTGCCCGGGAATCTCCAGGTTTCATTTTTAAGCAGTTCAAAATTATTCTTATGTTTGCCTGTCATGAAGGTGATAATTAAGATAACTCTTTTATTTACACATTTATTTATGCCATGTTACAGGTGAGGGCTCCTATAATTCATTAGTTAATTTAAAAAGTTTATTCATTTTTGTAGTAATGGTTAGAGGGCAAAATGAAATGATGGGCAAAATAAATACTAAGGCAATAGGCTACCAGCAGTATCCTATAATACCCAGGTACAATCGGTGACAATGGCTGCAAGCTTAGCTGGCCTTACATGATCTTTCTTCTTTCTTTCTTTTTTTTTTTTTTTTTTTTTTTTTTTTTTGGTTAAGTATTTTATACCACATCTTCTTTTTTTTTTTCCAGCATTTCCTCCAATATAGATCCATATTATTTTCTGTCTTATAATTGGTTTTTTCCCCCCTGAGTTATTCTCCCTTTTCCTCTGACCTACTGACTCCCAAGAGTGAGTTGCATACAACATAAGAATCTCATTTCCCTATATTGGTAAGACTGGGGTGCCCCAATATCATTGCTTGCTTTTGTTGTACTGGGCTGGTAGGCCCATAAAAAAGCCAACCTGCCTCTGCCTCCACTGCTCTTTCCCTCATGCCCACCAGTCAACCACTGCCCCATGGAAGCCAGCAGAAGGATCCTCTCTGGCTTTTGTTTCTCCGGAGAAAAAGGAAAGGGGATGTCTGTGGCCTGAAGTAGTCTTGGCATGAAATACTGAAATTACCCTGCCTCCTTCCTGTGACAGAATCTATCTTAGCCTGCAGTGTACTGAGTTTTGATTGAGCTCAGAAAAGTGTAGAAGCCAAGTAGTACCAAGTGCAGCCGAGAAGCCTTTATCACTTTGTTGAGGAGCTAAAATGCTTGTAGGCCAGTATTCAATAATTGTTGAATGGATAAATCTATGAATTTAGAAGGCATTGCTTAGAAGTCATTGTGATATTTCACTGATGTGTAATTTGTATAAATCCCTAGGATAATAGTATTTTCAAGCTACAGAAAGGCCTTGGAGAAAAATCTTCTCATCTAAGCCTTTTATTTTCTAAATGAAGGAACTAGCTCAAAGAGGTTACTTAACTTTCCTAAGGTCATACTACTACTGGTTGATCCTTGAACCAGAATCCCTTTTATTATTACCAGCTTTCTAACTAAATATATGATGTAGTGGTATAATAATATGTACTGAAGATTGGTACCCATTTGTTAGTGTGAACTCTAGTTAATCCCTGGGTCCCATCTCTCTCAAGGCATTGTTTATAACTAGACTCTCTCATGCTCTCATTGCCATTTCCTTTTTGCACATTGTATGAGTATATTTATGTTTGTGTGTCTTTCCTCTCCCTACCCATTTAGCCTCAATTAATGCAATGGCATTGAAGATTTAAAGACCCAATCTTGCTGACCATTACCCTCTACCCCAGAAACAGGGCATCTTAAACTACCCCATGGCTTAAGAAGAACACTTCTTCCAAATGAAAAAAGCAAACTTGTATTTGATCTTTCAAAATTAGACTCTTTTTTGGATCAGTGCTTCATTGGCAACATAATTAATTAACAATCAATTTAATTGATATAAAGAGAAACCCAACTTTGACAGAAATCAGAGCCTCAGGCTTGGAACTTTCCTATGTAAGTGCATTGTCATTGCCTCAAACATAAATTATATGGATAGCTATTCCCAACACAGTCATCATTCAAGGATTTAATTTTTGATCGTGTCACATGCTTTAGAATACATTTGTAAACTGCCCCTCTTTGGAAAACAAATGCTTCATAAAAATAACACTTACACTTTGGTATGTTCAGTGGAATCAGGACAGGATATTCTACCAGTCCAATCAGACCATGACATACAACTACATACTCAGACTAAGCTCTTAGTCCTAGTTCCCAAGAGTAGAAACAGTTTTAAATGATTACAGAATTCTGCCATGACCAAAATTCTTTGTTCACTAGATTTGGCTAATAAAAAGTTCCTTGTTTTAGCCTTCAAAGGTTATTCTTAAAATGCAAGGCAACCTCTATCACTGTCAGCCAGGAATCTCTTAGCTGTAATTAGCTTATCAACACTGGGTCAGCTATGTTTTTATGGGAACAAAGATTTCATGGTCTGGAACAGAAAGCAATGGCAAAGTAGGTCCTGGAAAGCCAAGGACCAGCAAAAGTGTACAAGGGAAACCCAATCAGTATTCTAAATAATCGATTTACAGGCCTTTTGATAAAACATGCAGTATGAAGATAGTTGATTGCTTTGTTAATAGTCTATGCTTAATTAATATTAGTTAGAGTGAGTTGAGAGATATTTTTCTCACCTTCAAATAGTTTCCCATTGCTGGAAGTATGCATGTATACGTTAGATGGTCATGTTGAGGGGTGTCAGTAGTCTAGTGCAAGTAATGACACACTAGCAGCACATGAAATTAACATGGAATTGAATGGAATGGAAAATGTCACAGTGTATTACATGCAGTAAGGATAAATACTGTTTTGTGAAACTTTTGTTTCATTTGTCTCTGCCTACACATGTACCTAAGCATAACACGGCCATTGTGGCAAGAAAAGTAAATCACTTGTTTAGATGACTTCCAGAACCTATTCTATTTATTCATCTTACCTCTCCATTATATTTTACACCACCTCATTCATAGCAGGTGCTCAAGAACAATTATCCATAAAATCAAGTAGAAATAATAGAACCTTGGAGTCTCAACAACTCTGCAAGGGAGGTATTCTGACCTTGGTTTTACAGAAGATTAAATTAAATCACTTGCCTACATTAAATGACTTGCTCAAGGCCACCTAGCTGATAAGCTCCTGTGCCAATATTTGAATCTAGTCAGAACAGGGCTCTCCAAGACCAGATATGAGCGATACTCCCTAATACTCTTCAGAAGCTAAATTATGAAATAGCAGAAATTAAAAGTAAAAATTTGCCAGGAATGTTTAGCCAATGAAAATACAATTATTGTGACCACTTCAGAAATGGCAACATTTTCAAGTTGTAAATTTCTATTATTAGGATAAACAAAACTCTGAATCACATAATCTAAAGTGACATTACCCAAGTGTTAGTCCATAGATTGTCTACATCATAATCACTGGAGGAGCTTTAAAAAATACAGATTCCCAAGCTTCGCTCCTAGAGAACCTGAGTGAAAGGTACATTTACAAAGCCTCCAGTGGTTATGCACAGACAGGTTTGAGAACCACTAGACCCACTCACGTTCCTAGGTTTAAGAACTTTTTAACTGGAGGAAATGTTGGATGACATCTAGCCCTTTGGTGGCAATAGATTTCACCTTGAGGGCCAAAGGCAAACAATAAATAATGGCTGCTCAGAAAATCAGCAGAGACAGATTCCAAAACAGTGCCTAGGCCCAAGAGTAACAGACGATGTCCGACATGGATAAGGAGGTAGAAAGAGTCCCACTATAATCCAAGCCCTTTATTTTCCCACCCTGTATGCCCAAAAACATACATTTCAGTGACATGGGAATAAAACCCAGGCTTCCTCACTCCTAGTTTGGTGCTTTATTTATAACAATTTCCATTACTCATAATAAGGCTTATCAGAAATGCTGGTTTCTAGAGTGCTTCTTGCTAGTATATGGCAGAAAAAGTCAACATTTACTTTATTTCAAAGATTAAGGCAAATCTGCCTTAATTGCTCCTACTCATCAATGCCTTGGCCACTTTAAAAGGCAGGTTGTCTATTTTATTCCATTATTATCTACAAAATTTTAAAAACTGAGATCCCTTGAGAATTAAATATAGAAAATTATATGTTTTATTTCCAAAGTCCTACCACAGTTTCTGGCTTGGGTTTAAATTCATACTAAAGAATATATGACTGATGTAAGATCTTTTCTTAAGAACAGATTTGGTAAAATTGTACAGCATGAAGAAAGAATGACTGGTACCTGAGGGGAAGAAGAAACATCACTGAGGGAAGAGAAAGGCACAAGAGATGGTGCTTGCAGTATGAAGGGAATCTGTCCACTTCACAATTGTGCTAAAATAGCTATGATATGGTGAAGAAAAGAAAAGTCGGAGAATGTGTGCTCTTCCATCTGGGGCTTTACGCACATTGCTTCTTTAGTATCAATATCCTCATCAGTAAAACATGGGTAATAACTCCTACCCCTCAGGGTTGTTCTCAGAATTCATCTAGAAAAACCTTAAGCTCCAGAAACAGCCCAGTGCAGCTCCCAGCATATACAATTCCCCAGTAAATGTTTATTTAATCGATGTGCCAGGTATGGGCAGAAAACTTTGTATGTACTGAAAAACCTCTCCATGAAAACCAACATCGAGATCTGTTTAACCCAGGGCCCTACCTGAAATGAGACCCCTGAGTCACCCAAAACAATACCCAAAGGGAACGAACACAGGAGGTAACATTGTGTCACAGGCCCCAGAAGACAGGGCTAATCACAGAGTGTAGTACCCAGACACAGGAAGGGCTTGGGATACCAGGTTTACAGACAAGGAAACTCCAAACCACCCATGGTCAGGAAGCATGGCCCCTTGTCCCAGCTTCTGTAAGCAGTGTCTGGGTGGCACCTCGGGAAAACATGTATTTCTGGCCCTGGAAGGCTTCATTTTGGATTAAACACAAGGTTTTATAGGGAACTAAACATTTGGACTTCATTCCTTCTCCAGCATGATGTCTGCCGAATATTTCCAACAGGTACTTTTGAACAACACCTATTCTGAGGTGATATGGGTAAATTGCAAAAACATTAATTTACTATTAACATAATTACAGGGTTTTTTCTCCTCTCTAGATGTTGTTTAGTGCTTGGGGCCAAATCCCTTTCACTCTCACAATACCTTCTTTGTCTTAAAAAGGAGATACTACAGTGTCTGGTTGGTGGGGGGAAAGTGCCCTTTGAAATTTCCTGTTATCACAGTCATAAGCTGTCTCTAATCAGAAGCTGTGCAATAAATAGA
The DNA here is from genome assembly GCF_007565055.1 of Rhinopithecus roxellana. Taxonomy (NCBI): domain Eukaryota; kingdom Metazoa; phylum Chordata; class Mammalia; order Primates; family Cercopithecidae; genus Rhinopithecus; species Rhinopithecus roxellana. The sequence goes on along the minus strand of NC_044565.1, from coordinate 41,371,784 downwards.
CACAAGGCTCCCTTAAAATGCCTACAGTCTGCTAAGAATTAAATGTCTTCCTTTGCGTCTCTCCTCAAAATATATTTTTAAATAGTTGCTCAGTCCTAAGCTTTCCCTAATAAGGTTTCATTTAAATAAATTTGGAAATATTTTCCTTGTTTTAGAGAAAGCCACTCTATTTGGAAATGTCAGATAAAAATACACGTACGTTATAAGGCTATCACCTATTTTCAGCGATGTTTTTTCAAGCTCTCGCTTTTCCTTTCTTTCTTTCTTTTTTCTCCTTCCGTTTGCTGTTCCCAGTAGCTTCTGGGAGCTCCCTCACCCAAGAGGACCAGGCTCATCAGATCACAAACAATTTCATCTGTTTTCCTGGCTGTAGCCATTATACGAACAAAACTGGCCCCCATTGTCCCATATAGCCCTCCTGAGTCACCCCAGCTCTCTAAACCCCAGCCGGGGCCATGTGACTGCATTGAAACCAACTTGCCCTTAACTTTGGAAAATTAGCCACTCTCCTCCTTGCTGTGCCATGTCAAAATTAAAGAGTAAACAGAGGTCCCCCCAATCCCCCTGATTGCATTAATCATTCAAATGACGTATTAGCATTCTTCAGACTCTTCTGTTGTGCTTCTAAATTAACACCTCCAGGTTCAAGGGAATAGAAATTAACTGAATTATCTGGCAGCCCCAGATGTCCTAGCATGCTCTTCCTTCTTGCTGATTTAATACGCCTGAAGAACAGTTATGAGGCAGAAACACCGCTAATGGTCAAGAAATAATTTATGACATGTGTAACCAATAGCCTTAGCCCTCCTCCCACCTTCCAGAGTTGTCCGGATTCCAGGTGAACCCTGGTTACCACGGGGACCCCACTGCCACTGGGCACGGCCACCTTACTAAAGCCAGGAGTCCAACTGCCCAGGACCAGCTGCATAGAACCCAGAAGCAGAGCTTCAGAGCTGGTCTGAGGGGTCTGTCCCAGAGAGCAGGAGAGGGTGTGAAAGGAGAGCCCGTGGGATCCAAAAAGGGGCCCCTCTGACACCTCCCAGCTCTGGCCATGAGCAACCTTCTTGTCGAGGCATGAAAAGGATCAGCGATTCCACAGAGTTGTGGAAGGGCTTTTTAGAACATTGATGTAATCCTTCACAACAGAAGCCAGTTTCCCTTGGGGGTTAATCCTGTCATTTGGGAGTGTCTCCAGGGCATTAAGCCATAATTGCTTGCATAACTCCAAGAGGCAAACAGGAAGCTGGAGCACACACTCATTCAGAAGCTTCCTAGAGCAGGCAGGTCCCGTCCTCGGAATTGCAGCTCCTTCCAGACCAAAGCGCCATCCCCCATCCATTCTGAAGGATGTCCCCCCAAAAAGAAGGAAGCCTGAGAGCTCACACAGGAAACTCACCCCTGTCCTGGCTCCCAGCTGCCTGGCTGTCCCCAAGCTAGGAGTAGAGAAGGAAGCCTGAGAGCTCACACAGGAAACTCACCCCTGTCCTGGCTCCCAGCTGCCTGGCTGTCCCCAAGCTAGGAGTAGGGAGATGAGGATCAGGGGAGAGTCAACACGAGTTGTCACCCGAACACAGGGGCCTCACAATAATAGGCAGAAATGCAAACGCTTTCGCCATGTCTTGGTGGGAACCAAAACATCAGATGTTTATTAAATGCCATAGCGGTGGTGACTACTTTGCACAGCGAGCCCAGAAGTGTATGCTGTCACTTTAAAAAAAATTGAGCCGATGCCAGGCTAGTCATGGTAATGCTCCCATGGCATGATTAGATTCATGCCCAGGGTTGTATTTGCATATGATATTCAGGGCATGATTTTTTTATTGTTCTTAATCAGAGCCGAATGTCAACAAAATAAATGAAGTTGCGAGTTGAAGTGAAATTTTTATCACATCAGGGATGTGCTTTTTCTCCCATTTATCACAGCCCATATTGAGAGAGTGAAATTTTTTGAAAATGTGGTAATCAATGGAAGAGCTCCATATGGCAGGGATCAAAGGTGTTACATAGTGTGTGGTTCTGCTTTATTGCCAGCCAGTACTGTTAATTGGACAACAAGATCAGAGGCAATATTAAAATCCAATTAAATTGATATGAACAGATTGCCAAGTGATGTACACTAATGTATAATTGAGTATCAAGCAAATGCAAGTCCCCGTCTTCTGCTTCTACCTCCTGAATAAATGATGGCGCCATAGAGGACAGAAACAAGTTTGCACATTAGCTGCACAGCTCTGGGCTCTCATTTGTTACTTTCAGAGTTGATGACTTTTGGTTTTCCTCCTAGTCTGTCTTAAAGAGACAGGCCCATTCCCCGCCCCCCAAGCCCCCACCCTTTACCCCCCACCTGGGGTGGGTTTTCTTCCCCGAAATCATTTTCCCCTTTCGGGGACTGGAAATGAAACCCATGTTTCATATGCTTCATTACATGTCTATTATACAGCAGGTCCTAAAGAGCAGTGCATTGATAATATATTGTGCTAGTTGTAAATGATCTGTCCATCTGGAGTGGCACGCTAACACATTTCTAATGCCGTTTCCCAGATATAAATTATAGCAGAATGTTTCTCAATTCGAAAGGAAAAAGAAAGAAAGCAAGCAAGCAAAGCCCTGAATGAACACTGTCGAAATACCTCCGCACACAAAGAAGGGCCGGAGCCGCAGGTGAAAGAGTTGTCTGGGATGTGGATCCGCGGAGTAGATCCTGTGGCCCAAGCTCCTGACTGGTTACCAGCAGGAGCTGAAGTGGGCCTCCATTCATTCGTCTCCAAACAAGGCCGGGAAGGGACAGATCGAGAGGAAAGCAGTCCCTCCCACTCAATTAGAGCAATTAGCTCACAGGCCGTACAGGGGCCAGGCCTGGCTGAATGGGATCCCCCAGCCCCACCGTTTGTTATCCGAGCTGAGCTCACACAAATTAATGAGGAGAGGGAATGAGGAAAGCCAAGGGCTGTTGCTGGCAAACACTCTGGGGGCCTCGTCCCTTCCTCCTGTAAGAACAGCCCCAGATTACCCCCAACAATAAAACCTGTTAACTTATACAACTTTGCTTAAGAAACAAGCCTGATGGGACGTTGGCAGACTTCCCTGCTGCCAACCGAGAACTATTGCGGGCAGCCGCGGGCTTCTCAGGACTTAAGCGCATGATGGAATGGTAAACGAGGGAGCAGACTGTTTATTCCAGCAGCCAGATTGTTTCTGGCCATAAAGTTCTGTGTTTGGAAAGTTTTTTTTTTTTTTTTCTCCCCGGTATATTACCAAAAAGTGGGGGGGCAGGGAGAAGAGGGTAGAGAAAGAGGTATTGAGCAAAGATTTTTTCTTTTTTTTTATTCAAGCTGTTCCAAAAAAAGCATTGACCTTCCTGGGTTTAAATGGGCTCTGCTAATAAATACATAAGCCCATTTCAGTATTGCAGAAAAGGGAAGGGAAGAAGGAAGCGAGTCCAAGCCGGAGCAGGGAGGAGTGGTGTTATTAAAATAAATTCTAAGGAATGGGATTTTAACTAGTTTGGAATTTGAGTTGCAAAGTTAGGCACATTTCAAGTTTTGATCAAACATTTATGTTTCTTTACAAATAGGTACACACTTTAAGAGATTAAATTTTATTTGTGGGCCTTAAAAAACTGAGATGATATCTACACTCATAAACCAGTTTGAATTGTATTTTTTGGCTTATATTAGTCAAAAACAAGTGGCAGATTCCTGGTCAGTAGCTACTTACTAAGCAACTGATACATCAAAATGATGTTTTGCTTTCTTTTCCCCAAACCCTCCTGACTTAGGTCCAAACAGCCTCATATTTGCAGTTCACTTTGAAAGTGGAGCAAAGAGAAACTCCAAGTGGAGGCAGACCTACCACACACCTAGCAACACTGTTGAAACCTGGGATTCTGCCCACACAAACCACAACAGATAAAGCCGGTGAAGGCTGGCGTCCTATTAAGCGAGGAAAGCAAGACCAGACTGTCTTTTGCGTACAGCAGAAGTGTGCTTTTTAATAAGGCAGGCAGCTCAGGGCTGGAACTCCTCTCTGTAGCAAGAGTTTCCCCACAAGTAACAGAAAGATGGGCTCTCTAGCATGATACTCAAAGGTCTCTTGGAATTAGGGTGGAGTAGTTTCTAGCAGCTGCTGTTTTACCTGAATTCTGTGGTGCCTACTTGCCCATACTGTGAGCGGTGGGTTGCCAAAAGCAGCTCTAAGATGGGAGGAAGCAAGGCAAGACCCTGAAATATCTTTCTTTTTTTTTTTTTTTTTTTTTTTTTTTGACATTATGGATGGATGTGTAGCATGAGCATAAAGCCGCAGATGTTTGGGGTAGTTTGTTACTGCAGCATAACCTAATCCCCCTGACAGATACAATGAACTTAATATTTTAGCAAAATAAATTGAGTAGTCTGCAACAAACAAAAAGTAGGTTGCTTATCTTGAAACAACATCAGCCTCACTTGGTAACAGTGCCCCAATATTTCTGGACCTGTTCTGGTGCTCAAAATGTGGAAAATCAAAACATCTGAAGAATTGGGTGATGCTGATCAGAACAGCTCCTACAGTAGAACTGCTCTTGGTGCCCATGATTGTGCAGTGCATTTCAGAACCTTTCTTCTTTCACTCATCACAACCTGCAAAGTAAGAGGTATTATGCTTATGTTTTCAGAGGAAGCAACTGAATCTCAGAGAGGTTAAGTAACTTTCCAGAAGTCACACAGGGGAAGAGACAAAACTGAAATTTAAATACAGACCTACCTAAATTTAATCTATATTTTTTTCTTACTTTTGTCCTACACAATCCAGCCTCCCACAGTTGCTTCATAGAAAACATCGGTCATTCCAAAGTCTATTTAAACTACAAACTTGAACCCATCACTACATGGAGACCTGGATTCAAGATGCTTAAAGAAACAAGAGTTATCCCTGAAAAGACCAAGGAGAGTCTCAGAGGTGGTTCTGAAGGCAATGCATTAGAAATCTGGGGCCCCGGTATCAGGATTTTTGCTAAGACATATTATGGCTTTGAGTAGGTCACTAATTCTCCCTCTCTGTGTTGTTCTACTTTCTCTAGAAACAGTGGCACCAGCAACCTACCTCTTTCCCTTAAATGCAGATTTGTTTAAACACTGAAATCACTTTAAATTCTTCAGGGAAGAAAACAATCTAACCAAATCACCATTATTATCATATATCTATGTTGTAATGATCAGGACCATTCCCATTCATTCTGACTTTCTTCCTTCCAGGAAACATGGTAGGATTTGAAATTAAATGTGGGCAGGTATTTTTAGACAACACAGAAAGTGGTAAGTGCCCCTCCTGATAGGAGATTTTTTGTTTTTTGTTTTTTGTTTTGGTTTTTTTTTTTAATGGAGTTTCATTCTTATTTCCCAGGTTGGAGTGCAATGGTGTGATCTCGGCTCACCACAACCTCCGCCTCCTAGGTTCAAGTGATTCTCCGGCCTCAGCCCCTGCAAGAAGCTGGGATTACAGGCATGCGCCACCATGCCCAGCTAATTTTATAGTTTTAGTAGAGATGGGATTTCTCCATGTTGGTCAGGCTGGTCTTGAGCTACCAGCCTCAGGTGTTCCTCCTGCCTGGGCCTCCCAAAGTGCTGGGATTACAGGTGTGAACCACAGCACCCAGCCCTGATAGGAGATTTAAAAGCCAGCATGCTTCATTACATCCTTTCCCCTTATGGCAATGATATGGGAGAACATACTGAAATTGAGCCTCCATCAGCTTAAATCCTTGTGTGACTATGATGAGCAGGGCCTGTCTGTGACCTGAGATGGATATGTAGCATGGAGAGTAAAGTCAGAGATGTTTAGGGTACTTTGTTACTGCAGCATAACTTAATCCCTCTGACAGATACAGATCCTACAGAGAGTATCAACAGGAGGAAGCAGGCTGGAAAGTAAAGGTATTGAATGAAGAAAATCCACTCATTTAAGAAATATTTATTAAGCATCTATTTTTATCACTGGGTACGCTGCTGTGCTAGAGATACAGTAGTCTTCCTGAATTGGGAAATCCAAAAGAGCATTTTCTATAGAATAATACATACATATGTATGTATTATTATAGATAGGTTTATTATGTATTATGTGATTGAAATTGGAAAAGTATTTGCTTTTGACAGATATTTTTATTATCAAAATCCATTTGTAGTCTACAGAAAAAAAAAAAAATCCCCCCAAAATCATCCACAAATCTACCTCTCAAGTGAATCTGCTTAGTTGCTTCCTTCTCTTTGATTCTCTGTGGTTATTCATTTGTAAAAGTATGGCTAACTACACATAAAAGAGAGAAGACTGTAACCTAGGTGTATTAAAACATTGCAGGCTGGTGAGCATTTCTATAGACTTCTTCTAAAGGCTAATATTAAAGATCAAGATTATAAAAGAAATAGACTACTCCTCCCCATGGGTATCCCATCTTTATTACCACTTAGGGCCAAATACATAAATAAGTAAACTTGAGGTTTCCCCCATTTAACAGAGTTTACATAAAGTTCAGTTTTGTTTGGGAGAAAAACAATTGTCCGTTGTAATGAGTTCACGCTACGTGCGGCTTGGTTCTCCTTTCCATCTCTTATGGGCTTCCCTTCCCTGTGCTATTGAGGTTTTCACATTGGTAGGCAGTGGCTGGCATTCCATCATAAATAACCTAACAGCATGCAGTGTAAAACCTTAGAAAAAGCTTTTTTAGGAAACTTGGCAAGAAAAATGTTATGTGAGAAAATGTCAAATACCATAGTCCCATGGTGATTTTTTCAATTCTTTTCCATTCTTATAATTGTTTATGAAATTAAAGTTTTCCATAATTAAGCATTTCCATACATTAAATAGAAATTCATTTTTGTAAATATATATACACACACAACAGGCACACACACACATATGTATGCATGTATGTATATATACATTTAAAAGGCAAGTTTAAGAGTATGTGCTGTTGAAGAGTACATGCTCAGGAGTAAGAAAAACACCGTGGAGTGGTCAGAAGCAGCATGATGTTGGGAAAAGCCCCAGCTCAGCTACTCCCAATCTCTGTCCTTACAGCAAATCCCTTCACCTCTCTGGGCTTCTGCCATCTCACTTACAAAACAAGGAGATCTTGCCAGATGCTTTCAAATGCCCCTTCTTGCTAGTCCATCCATGGATCCATTCCTAAAGCTGCTTCCAGTTTGTAAATGTTATTGGGTAAATTGAAAGTCTGTGTGGCTAGGATTCCAACTGGGTAGAAATATGTCAGCCAACAGCAAAAAGGGAAAACTCAAACATGAAAAAGTTGTATCAGAATGGTGGAACGGCGGAAGATGTTTCTGTTTTCCCACATTTGCTCAGTGTTATTGCTATATTACTTTTTACAATTTTATAAATTAATAAACATTAAATAAAGAGAACAGCCTGTGTACAGGGCAGTATTAATAATTACTTTCAAAGAATGTCAACACATGAACACAAACCCTTCCTTATCTTTATAGGCACACAATATATTTACTATACACCAAATCAATATGATTATCAGCTCTAATTTTCAATAGCAAAATTTTCTTAAGCAACACAATTTATTTGCCTAAAGATGTCAGGTAAACTCGTTTGGCAAGCACTTTTGTTATTCAATTGTCTGCTTTAGCATCATGGGCACTATAATACATTTCTAATGTCATCCCACCTCACCCTGGCCACGCATGCACATGTGCTTATAGACATGACCAAGTTGGCATTCTCAGGTTAATACTTACACCAAAGGTCATAAAAATCATGTTAAGCAGAAGTGCCCAGGGAATTTGGGTCTCTCTCTATTACCTTATTCTCTCTGAAATTTTGACAACATAATATGATTACATAATAAGTCAGGGCAGGAAGTAACAGAGACACCATTCCAGAAACCCAGGTGAAGCCTCCATGGAGCCACCTGAGTTGCATATCCTACCTGTGTGTAAAGTCAGGGAAGAAAACACTGCTGAGCCCTGAAAATTCCCACTCACTTCCCCACTCCACTCCCACCCAACCAAAAGCAGTTTCTTCCATGGGAGAAATTATGCAACTGAGAAAATGATATGTTCTCCATAGCATTACACACTGATAGTAACAAATGAATTATTTTAATCAACAAAAAACTTGGTGGCCCAAAGAATCACTTCCTCCTCAGTGCATTCTTACTGCCTCAAAATAACACCAAGTAGTGTCTTTTTGACCCTGGCTATACGAAATCAAGATTTTAAACCATCTTTCTTTCAGAATATTTGAAGTTTTCACATGAATTCTACATCCCACAAACCAGCTCACCAGAAATGCAGGCTCAGTCAGTGGCTCTAAAACCCTTACCTGAAGAATCTCAAGTCTGGTTGCTGTCAATACTTTCCTGAGGTTCAAGAAGAAAGAAAATGCAACTGACCCACCCCTACTCCCTACAAAGTGAGACTTCGGCATTGATAGGTGTCCTCCTACCTGAACAAAATAAAACTGCACAGAGCAGGAAGCCAACTGGAAGCCTTGGCAACAACCAAAAGAGTGAGACAACCATTCCACAGAATTTTCCTCCTCACAAGCTTCACTCATTCTCTTTTTGAAGGCGGTTCCTGATTTCTCCTCCAGCTGGTAATCCAGCTTTTGTAATAGATAAACAAACATTATTTGTAAATCTCTTGTCTTGTCACATTTTAGAAAATCCTTAGTCCATCTAAGATCAGGAGATCCTTAAACTAGGCAGGGAACTGTGAAGGGAGGCAATAACCGGAACAAAGGTGCCTAAGAATCACTGAGGCCATGTGCTGCATTGCCCAAGTACCTCATAGAAATTACTTACCTTGACTCTGAAGCCAAGGTATTGAGTTCTAATCTCAGCTCTGCCACTTATCAGCTTGTAATCTTGAGCAATTTATTTCCTCACTCTATGTTTGTTTTTTTCACTTGTGTAATGGGGATAACAATAGTGCCTTTTCCATTGGATTCTTGTGAAGATTAAAGGAACACTTATAATAGCACCAGGACATGGTAACTATTACATATTAACTATTATTTTTGCCACTTAGCCATTGTATGTCTTTGGATAAGCGATCACTGCACCTTCTTGAGTCTCCATGGACAAATGAAATTAATAATATCCTTATCCACCCAACTTACCTCACAGGGTTATTGAAAAGATCAAATAACCTAATTGAGGTAAAAAGTTCTTTAGGATGGAAATACACTTCACAGTAATATCTATAATATATTGCTTTTTAATATAATATATAATAATATTATACTTCAGTTGATTAAAACAAAATGCTTCATTTTAAAGGAATTAAAAAAGAAAAAGAAGAACAATCCTGGATTGGCCAGAAACTCCATCATGGGCTAAGTTGAGGGGACAAGTTGGAAGGGAATGTAGCAGCCTTGATTTTACTTCCAGTAGTACATCTTACCCCCAGTCTATGGAATGAATTGGGGGAATATGATAAATCTGCATCACTATGGCTCTGTGGCAAATCATTTGTGTTTGTTCTGAGTGGCAAGACAATATAGTTTCTGGTCAATTCTGTCTTACTACAAGAGTCCTCTAAAATCAGAAATGTTTTGGGCACTGCTAGTAATTGCTAGGCAATGCAATTTCTGACCCCAATAACTGTCACAGGGGACTGGCAGATGCTGCTGTTAGAACTGCCCAGTCCCAATAGCTAGCCAGGCCAGATGATGATTTGGAGTTCAGGCCTCACAGGCAAGCCACTAGCTCTCCCTGAATATTGGTTGGACTGAACTTTTGGATTAAACGGCCAGTTGTGCTGATGCCAGGTGAACATGGTTGGAAGCAACAAGATGCCAAATGAATCAACTCCATGGGCACTCCTAGTCAACAGCTGAATGCATCTTTCATGTTTTTATTCTGTCAACCTGATGCCTTGCTAACACACAACCTTGACCATGTAACTGTGTGTCTTCTTCTTACTACCCCCTCCATTTCTTCCTCCCTGAAGTGCTGTGTCTTGGACTATCAGTCTCATTTCCACTCATCTGAACCCACTTCCATTTCCACACTGTCCATGTGGTTCTCAATAATTGGAGTTTTTCCTCCTCCTAAAAAATTCCTATTTCAAGGGGCGGTTCCAAGATGGCCGAATAGGAACAGCTCCAATCTACAGCTCCCAGCGTGAGCAATGCAGAAGACGGGTGATTTCTGTATTGCCAACTATGGTACCGGGTTCATCCCACTGGGGCTTATCAGACAGTGGGTGCAGCCCACCGAGCATGAGCCAAAGCAGGGTGAGGCATCGCCTCACCTGGGAAAGGCAAGAGGTCAAGGAATTCCCTTTCCTAGCCAAGGGAATCTGTGACAGATGGCACCTCAAAAATCGGGTCACTCCCACCCTAATAGTGCTTTTCCAACGGTCTTAGCAAATGGCATATAAGGAGATTATATCCCGCGCCTGGCTCAGCGCATCCCCACGCCCACAGAGCCTCAGTCATTGCTAGCACAGCAGTCTGAGATCGAACTGCAAGGCGGCAGCGAAGCTGGGGGAGAGGCGCCTGCCATTGCTGAGGCTTGAGTAGGTAAATAAAGCAGTCGGGAAGCTCGAACTGAGTGGCGCCCACCGCAGCTCAAGAAAGCCTGCCTGTCTCTGTAGACTCCACCTCTGGGAGCAGGGCACAGCCAAACATAAGGCAGCAAAAACCTCTGCAGACTTAAATGTCACTGTCTGACAGCTTTGAAGAGAGTAGTGGTTCTCCCAGCACGGAGTTTGAGATCTGAGAACGGTCAGACTGCCTCCTCAAGTGGGTCCCTGACCCCTAAGTAGCCTAACTGGCAGGCACCCCCCATAGGGGCAGACTGACACCTCACACGTGTGGGTGCCCCTCTGAGAGGAAGCTTCCAGAGGAACGATCAGGCAGCAACATTTGGTGTTCAGCAATATTCACTGTTCTGCAGCCTCTGCTGCTGATACCCAGGCAAACAGGGTCTGGCATGGACCTCCAGCAAACTCCAACAGACATGCAGCTGAGGGTCCTGACTGTTAGAAGGAAAACTAACAAACTGAAAGGAGGCCCAGTGCAGTGGCTCACGCCTGTAATCCCAGCACTTTGGGAGGCCGAAGCCAGCGGATCACGAGGTCAGAAATCGAGACCCTCCTGGCGAACATGGTGAAACCCCATCTCTACTAAAAATACAAAAAAATTAGCCGGGAGTGGTGGTGGGCACTTGTAGTCCCAGCTTCTCGGGAGGCTGAGGCAGGAGAATGGCGCGAACCCGGGAGGCTGCGGAGCTTGCAGTGAGCCAAGATCGCGCCACTGCACTCCAGCCTGGGCATCAAAGCAAGACTCCGTCTCAAAAAAAAAAAAAAAAAAAAAAAAAAAAAAAAAAAAAAAAGGAAATCCAGACGAAAACCCCATCTGTATGTATGTCACCATCATAAAAGACCAAAGGTAGATAAAACCACAAAAATGTAGAAAAAACAGAGCATAAAAGCTAAAAATTCTAAAAATCAGAGCACCTCTCCCCCTCCAAAGGAATGCAGCTCCTTGCCAGTAATGCAACAAAATTGGATGGAGAATGACTTTGACTAGTTGAGAGAGGAAGGCTTCAGACTATCAGACTTCTCCAAGCTAAAGGAGGAAGTTTGAATCCATCGCAAAGAAGCTAAAAACCTTGAAAAAAGATTAGACGAATGGCTAACTAGAATAACCAGTGTAGAGAATGACCTGATGGAGCTGAAAACCATGGCATGAGAACTACGTGACTAAGGCACAAGCGTCAGTAGCTACTTCAATCAACTGGAAGAAAGGGTATCAGTGATTGAAGATCGAATGAAATGAAGCAAGAAGAGAAGTTTAGAGAAAAAAGAGTGAAAAGAAACGAACAAAGCCTCCATGAAATATGGGACTATGTGAAAAGACCAAATCTACATCTGATTGGTGTACCTGGAAGTGATGGCGAGAATGCAACCAAGTTGGAAAACACTCTGCAGGATATTATCCAGGAGAACTACCCCAATGCAGTGAGACAGGCCAACGTTCAAATTCAGGAAATACAGAGAACACCACAAAGATACTCCTTGAGAAGAGCAACTCCAAGACACATAATTGCCAGATTCACCAAAGTTGAAATGAAGGAAAAAATGTTAAGGGCAGCCAGAGAGAAAGGTTGGGTTACCCACAAAGGGAAGCCCATCAGACTAACAGCAGATGTCTTGGCAGAAACTGTATAAGCCAGAAGAGAATGGGGGTCAATATTCAACATTCTTAAAATAAAGAATTTTCAACCCAGAATTTTATATCCAGCCAAACTAAGCTTTGTAAGTGAAGGAGAAATAAAATCCTTTATAGACAAGCAAATGCTGACAGATTTTGTCACCATCAGGCCTGCCCTACCAGAGCTCCTGAAGGAAGCACTAAACATGGAAAGGAACAACCAGTACCAGCCACTAAAAAAATGCTAAGAAGAAACTGCTAGGAAGTTTCAATGCTAGGAAGAAACTGCATCAACTAATGAGCAAAATAACCAGCTAACATCATAATGACAGGATCAAATTCATGCATAACAAGACTAACCTTAAATGCAAATGGGCTAAATGCCCCAATTAAAAGACACAAACTGGCAAATTGGATAAAGAGTCAAGACCCATCAGTGTGCTGTATTCAGGAGACCCATCTCATGTGCAGAGACACACATAGGCTCAAAATAAAGGGATGGAGGAAGACCTACCAAGAAAATGGAAAGCAAAAAAAAGCAGGGGTTGCAATCCTAGTCTCTGATAAAACAGACTTTAAACCAACAAAGATCAAAAGAGACAAAGAAGGTAAATAATGGTAAAGGGATCAACTCAACAGGAATACCTAACTATCCTAAATATATATGCACCCAATACAGGAGCACCCAGATTCATAAAACAAGTCCTTGGAGACTTACAAAGAGACTTAGTCTCCCACACAATAATAATGAGAGACTTTAACACCCCACTGTCAACATTAGACAGAACAACGAGACAGAAAGTTAAAAAGGATATCCAGGAATTGAACTCAGCTCTGCACCAAATGACCTAATAGACAGCTACAAAACTCTCCACCCCAAATCAACAGAATATACATTCTTCTCAGCACCACATCGCACTTATTCCAAAACTAACCACATAGTTGGAAGTAAAGCACCCCTCAGTAAATGTAAAAGAACAGAAATTATAACAAACTGTCTCTCAGAACACAATGCAATCAAACTAGAACTCAGGAGTAAGAAACTCACTCAAAACCACTCCACTACATGGAAACTGAACAACCTGCTCCTGAATGACTACTGGGTGCATTACAAAATGAAGGCAGAAATAAAGATGTTCTTTGAAACCAATGAGAAGAAAGACACAACATACCAGAATCTCTGTGACACATTTAAAGCAGTGTGTAGAGGGAAATTTATAGCACTAAATGCCCACAAGAGAAAGCAGGAAAGATCTAAAATTGACACCCTAACATACAATTAAAATAACTAAAGAAGCAAGAGCAAACACATTCAAAAGCTAGCAGAAGGCAATAAATAACTAAGATCACTGCAGAACTGAAGGACATAGAGACACAAAAAAACCCTTCAAAAAAATCAATGAATCCAGGAGCTGGTTTTTTGAAAAGATCAACAAAATTGATAGACTGCTAGAAGATTTAAAAAGAAGAAAAGAGAGAGGAATCAAATAGATGCAATAAAAAATGATAAAGGCGTTATCACCACTGATCCCACAGAAATACAAACTACCATCAGAGAATACTATAAACACCTCTATGCAAATAAACTAGAAAATCTAGAAGAAATGGATAAATTGCTGGACACATACACCCTCCCAAGACTAAACCAGGAAGAAGTTGAATCTCTGAATAGACCAGTAACAGGCTCTGAAATTGAGGCAATAGTTAATAGCCTACCAACCAAAAAAGTCCAGGACCAGACGAATTCACAGCCAAATTGTACCAGAGGTACAAAGAGGAGCTGGTACCATTCCTTCTGAAACTATTCCAATCAATAGAAAAAGAGGGAATCCTCCCTAACTAATTTTATGAAGCCAGCATCATCCTGACTCCAAAACCTAGCAGAGACACAACAAAAAAAGAGAATTTTAGACCAATATCCCTGATGAACATCAATGCAAAAATCCCCAATAAAATACTGGCAAACCGAATCCAGCAGCACATCAAAAAGCTTATCCACCATGATCAATTGGGCTTCATCCCCTGGGATGCAAGGCTGGTTCAAATACGTAAATCAATAAACATAATCCAGCATATAAACAGAACCAAAGACAAAAACCACATGTTTATCTCAATAGATGCAGAAAAGGCCTTTGACAAAATTCAACAGCCCTTCATGCTAAAAACTCTCAATAAATTAGCTATTGATGGGACGTATCTCAAAATAATAAGAGCTATTTATGACAAACCCACAGCCAATATTGTACTGAATGGGCAAAAACTGGAAGCATTCCCTTGAAAACTGGCACAAGACAGGGATGCCCTCTCTCACCGCTCCTATTTAACATAGTGTTGGAAATTCTGGCCAGGACAATCAGGCAGGAGAAAGAAATAAAGGGTATTCAATTAGGAAAAGAGGAAGTCAAATTGTCCCTGTTTGCAGATGACATGGTTGTATATTTAGAAAACCCCATCATCTCAGCCCAAAATCTCCTTAAGCTGATAAGCAACTTCAGCAAAGTCTCAGGATACAAAATCAAGGTGCAAAAATCACAAGCATTCTTATACACCAATAACAGACTAACAGAGAGCCAAATCATGAATGAACTCCCATTCACAATTGCTTCAAAGAGAATAAAATACCTAGGAATACAACTTACAAGGGATGTGAAGGACCTCTTCAAGGAGAACTACAAACCACTGCTCAATGAAATAAAAGAGGACACAAACAAATGGAAGAACATTCCATGCTCATGGATAGGAAGAATCAATATTGTGAAAATGGCCATACTGCCCAAGGTAATTTATCGATTCAACGTCATCCCCGTCAAGCTACTAATGACTTTCTTCACAGAATTAGAAAAAACTACTTTAAAGTTCACAGGGAACCAAAAAAGAGCCCACGTTGCCAAGACAATCCTAAGCCAAAAGAACAAAGCTGGAAGCATCATGCTACCTGACTTCAAACTATACTACAAGGCTACAGTAACCAAAACAGCATGGTACTGGTACCAAAACAGAGATATAGACCAATGGAACAGAACAGAGCCCTCAGAAATAACACCACACATCTACAACCATCTCATCTTTGACAAACCTGACAAAAACAAGAAATGGGGAAAGGATTCCCTGTTTAATAAATGGTGCTGGGAAAACTGGCTAGCCATATGTAGAAAGCTGAAACTGGATCCCTTCCTTACACCTTATACAAAAATTAATTCAAGATGGATTAAAGACTTAAATGTTAGACCTAAAACCATAAAAACCCTAAAAGAAAACCTAGGCAATACCACTCAGGACATAGGCATGGGCAAGGACTTCATGACTAAAACACCAAAAGCAATGGCAACAAAAGCCAAAAGTGACAAATGGGATCTAATTAAACTAAAGAGCTTCTGCACAGCAAAAGAAACTACCATCAGAGTGAACAGACAACCTACAGAATGGGAGAAAATTTTTGCAATCTACTCATCTGACAAAGGGCTAATATCCAGAATCTACAAAGAACTCAAACAAATTTACAAGAAAAAAAACAAACAACCCCATCAAAAAGTGGGCAAATAATATGAACAGACACTTCTCAAAAGTAGACATTTATGCAGCTAACAGACGCATGAAAAAATGCTCATCATCACTGGCCATCAGAGAAATGCAAATCAAAACCACAATGAGATACTACCTCATACCAGTTAGAATGGTGATCGTTTAAAAATCTGGAAACAACAGGTGCTGGAGAGGATGTGGAGAAATAGGAGCACTTTTACACAGTTGGTGGGATTGTAAACTAGTTCAAACATTGTGGAAGACAGTGTGGCGATTCCTCAAGGATCTAGAACTAGAAATACTATTTGACCCAGCCATCCCATTACTGGGTATATACCCAAAGGATTATAAATCATGCTGCTATAAAGACACATGCACACGCAGGTTCACTGCGGCACTATTCACAATAGCAAAGACTTGGAACCAACCCAAATGTCCATCAATGATAGACTGGATTAAGAAAATGTGGTGCATATACACCATGGAATACTATGCAGCCATAAAAAAGGATGAGTTCATGTCCTTTGTAGGGACATGGATGAAGCTGGAAACCATCATTCTCAGCAAACTATTGCAAGGACAAAAAACCAAACACCACATGTTCTCACTCATAGGTGGAAATTGAACAATGAGAACACTTGGACACAGGGTGGGGAACATCACACACTGGGGCCCGTCGTGGGGTTGGGGGAGAGGGCAGGGATAGCATTAGGAGATATTCCTAATGTAAATGACGAGTTAATGGGTGCAGCAAACCAACATGGCACATGTATACATATGTAACAAACTTGCACATTGTGCACATGTACCCTAGAACTTAAAGTATAATTTAAAAAATCATATTTCTCTCCCTCTCTAATTCACCATGCATAGAAAGACAACTTTACTATTGTATATTTATGAAAATAATAATAATAAAAACTGACATTTATTCCGTTTAATCTCAGCTGGGCATTGGTCTCAGTACTTTACATAAATGATCTCACATAATCCCAAAACAAGTCTATGATGTGAGTACTATTATGTTTCTTTTTTTATATATGAATGGACTAAGGCATACACATGTGCTGAAGGCCATACAACATGCATGTGGGACATCTAGACACTGGTAGAACCAGGATATGAGCACAGGAAGTCTGATTCACAGAGCTGCAGATTTTTAGTGAAGTGCAATAGACTCCAATATACTCACATGGGACATGTGTCTTTACAACCCACAGTAATTTCAGGTCACACTGTATTCCCTAGGGATGGTAACTCAGGTAGATTTGTCTTACATCCCTTCAAGGAACACAAGAAAGGATTACTTCAAGGCTCTTTGAGCTCTACAACACGGACTCTTGGTTTGACCCCAAGATTCTAATTTTCACCCATATAACTATGTGTAACTATATGAATATTCTTCCTTGCTGTGTACAAACTTTCGGAAACACAATTACACCTTCCAAATGGATGCCATAACTTTGCCCCACCAAAATGTGATGGTCAAGAACTTGTTGTGCCTGCCCCCCTGGGGGCCCAGTGGTGAAGATAGCACTCATGGACCCTGCCCAGATGGAGATTATCACAATTTAGTAAAGAAGACAGCCATCAAATGAATGATTGTAAATAATTAAGAGAACAATGTAAAGAAAGCAAAGTGCCCTAAAGAAAATACAAGATGCTTTTGAGAAAATGGAGGGAGAGGTAGCTAATTTCCTTTAAACCTATGGCATCCTTCTTGGAATTTGAACTGAATGCTTTCAAAATTGCCCCAAATCCTGAAATCACTTAATAAATATTTCTGAATTAATATCCTAGACAAGGGAAATGAGGTAATACTTGCAAACCAGAGGAACGCGTGGCAGTTTCTTTATACTCCCAATGTTGGGAGAAAGTTGAAATGAGCTCGAACAGAGAATGACAAGAAATGCAGGGCACATTTTGCTGTGGTTACAGCCCTCGCCACACTAGCTGGATTGTTTTGGTCCTCATTTTCATGAGGCTTAATACAATCAGGAAGAGCTTAGACGCCCAGCCAGTATAAATACCCCACCAGGAGACTGATCAAGGAGAGAACCAAAAACTAACCAGTCTGGGCTCTCTTGCGGTGCCCAGACACACATGTGGGCAGCTCCGCCAGCCAATAACTCTGGCCCCCTCTGGAGGCTCCCCACCCCCACCAATCAACACATTCTTAAAGTAGCCTCAGGCTGCTGACGCTCATAATCAGACCTGGGTTGGATTGCAAACATCTCTATACTGCCAGTGCTGGCTAATGTGATTAGGCACAGAGCATTAGCCAAATAAAAGGGAGGGGAAACAAGGAGCCAGAAAGACAAGGAGATGGAGAGAAGGAAAGGAAACTGTGTGCACAAAGTGGGAAGAAATGGGGAAAGGCCGTGTGTCACCCCCAAAAAGAGGACATTAAAAGTCAAGGGAACCCTCAAATCAAAATAATTTATTGCTGAGTCAAACAGCTGTCCAGCAATCAACAAATCTTGAGCTCCTAGTGTGTTCAAGTGTTCCCTTACCATCAGCCAGCTCACAGCCTACCAGAAGGCACACTCAAAACAAATACCATAAAGCCCTATGCTTAAAGCACCCATCAAGATGATATACACTTTCATAACAGAGTTTTTGAAGGAGAGAATGAATGAATGGATATAAAAAACCAAGTCCTCTACTATAGGGTTAATTCTGTGTGTCAACTTGGCTAGGCTATGGTGCCCAACTGTTTTATCAAACACTAGTCTAAATGGTGCTGTGAAGGTATTTTTTAGATGAAATTAATGTTTAAACCAGTAGACTGACTAAAGCAGATTACCTTCTATTAAATGGGTGTGTCCCATCCAATCAGTCAAAGATGTTAAGAGCACAAACTGAAGTCTCCTGAAGAAGGAGTAATTCTGTATCAAGACTGCAAAATTGCAATCCCACCTGAGTTTCTAGATTGCTGGCCAGCCCTGCAAATTTTGGACTCACAACCGCAATATAATTCTCCCCTGGGTCTCCAGGCTGCTGGCCTGCTCTACAAATTCTGGACTGACTATGATTGTGTGCACCCTATGACTGTGCGCACCTCAAAATATCAATGTATCCACTGAAATAAAGGTTTATATATATATATATATATATCAGATTTTGTGTAGGTGTGTCTGTGTGTGTGCATTCTATTGGTTCTATTTTTCTAGAGAAACCTGTCTAATACACCGATTAAATATGCCCATTGATTGTAAGGCAGGCCCAAATTCCAGGAATGTTAAAATGTGAAAAACTTGTGCTTCTTAGAATTCAGAGGATAAGGTCACTGTAATTAGTATAATAACTTCCAGTGTACTGAGGACTGCCAAGGAAGACAGGGGATGCTACTGGAATTAGTGCAGAAATACCCACATGAACCTGGCAGGGTCAGAGCACTGGGTAAGCAGAAATGAGAAGTATTAGAAGGCATTGCCAGCCAGAAGACAAAATGGGCTCAAGTGGCAGAAAAGAAAGGAAGCATTCTGGTAAAGAACAAGGAACCTGCGTGTGCTGTCCACAGACACTCCCACCACTCAAAGCCATGACCAACTTGCACTGTCCTGAAGGCCAGCCTCCTGCATGTGGCCCACCGGCCTCTTCTCCAGCCCCTGGAAGAGCAGAGCGTCTCACCAGTGGGTGAAGGTCTCCAGCTTTTGCATCCGAGACAAAAAGCTGTGAGCCCACATTCTACTTGCACAATGCCAAAAGGGTTAATTCCCAACATCCCCCTCTCTCCCCAACCCTGTAAGTAGTGGCAATCTTTTCTAATCATTTCCATTTCTATTCCTCTTTAATTCTCCCACTCCCCTCTTTGTTTTCATGACCTGTGGGAACCTGAACTGCAGCTGGAGGTAGAGACTGCCTTTATACTTAAAGCAGATATTTAAGCAATTATCCTGTCACTGGGCCTTGCCTTGCCTCCTGCATATGGGTTGCTCCCAAGCAAGGCATTTGGTTTCTCCTTTGTTCCCGGTGCACAGAGTAAAATTGTTCCAGAAAGCCCTTGCCCTTGAGCAGTGAGGCCAGGAAGATGGGGGTGAACTCTGCTGGGATCCTGGATGTCAGAAAGGAGGCAGGCAATTGTGACTTGAGCCACTTTTGGCCTCTTCGGCTCTGTCTACCCCATGCTGCACAGGCCATCTCCCTCCAGCAGCAAAGAGTCTGTGAGACATTCATGGCTGCTCCTCACCACAGAAGCTCAGGTGGTGGGAAGGCCAAGCCTGTGATGTAGAAAGTTCTGCCTGTTCCCCTATGGCTGCAGGTGCATGCGTGCTCTCCTCTAGGGCTCTCCTAACCCTGCAGGAAGACCCAGGGATCAGGCAGCCCAAGGAGAAGCAAGGATAGCCCCATCAGCTTTGCTATGACCTGAATGTGTCACCTCCAAGAAGATGATCACAAAGAACCACTGGTATTGGTTTCCTGTGGCTGTTGCAAAAAATGACCACAAACTGGATGGCTCAAAACAAGAGAAAATATATTCTTTTATAGTTTTGGAAGCCAGAAGTCCCAAACCAATAAAACAGGGATAAAAATCAAGATGTCAGCAGGGCCATACTCTCTTAGAAGGCTCTAGGAGGGAATCTCTGCTTCTTCCAGCCTCTGGTGACTGCCAGCATTCCACGGCTTGCAGCAGCATCATTCCAATCTCTGCCTCCTTTGTCAAATTGTCTTTTCCTCTGCATGCATCAAATCTCTCTCTGCCTCTGTCTGATAAGGACACTTGTGACTGCATTTAGGGCCCACCTAGATAATCCAGGGTAATCTCCTCATCTCAAAATCCTTAATATAATCTCATCTGCAAAGACTGCCACGTGAGGTAACATTCATAGGTTCCAGGGATTGGGACACGATGTTACAGTCTCACCAATGCAGCAGACTCACCACAATGTAGCAGTCTCTTGTGAGGTATCACCCAGCGTTCTTTGTCTCAAGACCAAGAGAATTAAGGAGTGTGGACACAAAGGGTGGGGTTAGAGTGAAAGTTTAATAGACAAAAGAAAGCTCTACGCTGTGGGGAGGGTCCCTGGAAGAGGGACCCTCTGGAAGAGGGTTGCTGTTTTTACAGCTGGATGCAAAGGCTTTTATAGGAAACCAATGAAGGCTGGGCATCTCATTTGAATAAGGTGCAAATTTCTGGTAGCTCCACCCTGTCCTCTGAATGTGCATGCAGGCTCTTAGCTTGAGTTACTCCATATTGCTTTGTTCCCCTTACTGCACATGTGTCAAGGGAGGGAATTTTCCACTGTGGGCAAGTCCCCCTGTGCAAGCTCCCTTATCTGTGCCTGCAGGCTGTTCTTTTGTTTGACATGATTCAACTGCAGATCCATGCTAACTGCAGACCCAGGCTAACTGCAGACCCAGGCTAACTGCAGACCCAGGCTAACTGCAGACCCAGGCTAACTGCAGACCCACGCTAACTGCAGACCCACGCTAACTGCAGACCCACGCTAACTGCAGACCCACGCTAACTGCAGACCCACGCTAACTGCCGGCCTGAGTTTTTTCCTTTCTCCTCTCTCACTATCCCTCCCTACAGCAATCTTATGCCTACTTCTCTCAGAGTAAGAGATGGGACCAATAGATAAGGTGGGATGGACCTCTTTCCTATCCTACATTCCTAGGGTCTTACCAGATAAGTAAGGACCAGCTCCTTCACAGTCACGAAGGACAAAGAGAAGAGAGTGGAATGGTTGGGCTTTAGTGCCCCATTGTCAAAAACACTGGGTAGAATTAGGTCATGAAAAGATGTCTGGGCTTAATCTTATACAAAATTATTTACTAACAATGTGGCTTCCAACGAGTTAACCTGATATCTCTACGCTTTGGCTCCCAAACATATAAAATGGGCACAATAATCCCTACCTCCATAAGGAGTCATTAGGACTTATTTTGCATTCACCGTGTGCTGGATATCATGGTGAGCACTTTCCAAATATTTTCTAATCCTTACGGAGATTCATAAATTAAGGATTATTATCCTCATTTTACAGATGAGTAAATAAAGATTCAGAGAAATTATGTAATACGCCCTGGGGTCACACACCTTAAAGTCACTTACAGAGACTTACTTTGTAGCCAGGCCTGTCTGATTCCAAATCATAAGACAATTAGCCCAAAGAGAACTTAGCCCCAGTCCTCATTCCTGGGACCCATTAGAATCACCTGGGGAGCTTCACATGTGTGGCTGTGCAGGGCCATCCTGACCAATTAAATCAGGATCTCTGGGGATGGGGCCCGGGTGTTTGTTAAAAGCCTCCCAGGTGACCAATGTGCAGTCAGGGCTGAGAACCTGTCAGATACGTGAGCCCCTCCCCCTCCTCATGCTGAGTGAGGGCCGTGGTCCTTCTCTGCAGGCTGGTTGGTCCCAGCTGCACATCCTCGGTCAGCCCTTCCTGATAACTTTGTCTTGTTCTAACAACGGAAGCCTTCCCTGCTGAACAAAGAACATTCTCAATTATTCATTCATTTATTTACTCGTTTATTGAATGAGTACAAACTCCATACTGCTTTCTTTCCAGCCCCTCCAACAGTACCTGACTCTTAGTAGGCATTTGGTGAAACTCATTATTTCATTCAGTGTCTACTGCAGGTCAGGCATTATAAAGGTTTCCTTGTTATGTATCCCTTAGATATGTTCTCTTTCCCATTTTGTCTAACCTCCTCTGCCCCATGAGGACAGGTCCCCTGACTCCTAGTGTGGGCCTGACCCTGCTGTGCCTATTTCCTGCCTTTGCCACTTGTGGAAGGTTGAAACATGGCCCCCCAAAAGACATCCACATCCCAATTCTTGGAATCTGTGAATGCTACCTTATTTGAAGCAAGAGTCTTTGCAGATGTGATCAAGTTAAGGATCTTGAGATGGGAACTCTCCTGGATTATCTGAGTGGGCCCCAAATGGCATCACAAGTGTTTGTAAATGAATGATACATAAGAAAGAGAGGCCAACAGAAGAGGCGACAGCAATGTGACCCTAAGGCAGAGGTTGGAGTGATGTGGCCACTTGCCACAAAATGCCCACAGCCACCAGAGGCAAAGATTCTTCTCTAAACCCTCCAAAGGGAGTGTGGGCCTCATGACATCCTGAGTTTGGCCCAGTGATACTCACTTCAGACTTCTGGCCTTCAGAACTATAAGAGAATAAAGTCTGTTGTTGCTAATTTGTTATAGCAGCCACAGGAAACTAATACAATATTTATCCTGATATTTTACCTTGTGCCCACCTCAGAGCTCTAACCAAACCAAGCCTAACCCCCAACACCTGGTCCACTCCATGCCAAGTTATTTTCCCACATCATCATTCCAGAGGGGCTTTTAATCTTCCTGCCGACTCCTGAGAGCAAGGACCTAGGTTTCCTTGCTAGGCCAAAGGTCAGACTGGCAGATACAAACTTTAGAGTTTGTAGGACAAGACTCTGGGTGAAGAAAAGTGGAATACAAGACTGATACCAAGGAGCCATCAAAACAAGCAGGCTAGTCCCTTCCATGGACAGCCCAACAGAATAGTTCACGTCCTGGAGAGTCCTGGGGCGTAGGGATACACAGAAATAAAACAAGCTTGGAGACTAAAGTACAAAGTCAGAACTTCACATTCGCCCCATGCCACAACTTCTCTGTAGCCTCACCATTTCACCTTTCCCTACAAGGATCATGGCTCTATCTTCTGTGAAGTCTCTCACATTTACACAGCATTTACTGCTTTTGAAAAAGATTTCCACATCCATCACTTTATTTGAGATCCACCCTGTGAAGTAGGTGGGAGTGTTACCGTCCTATTTTACAGCAAAGGTCAGAAGACTCAACTGAGATTGGACAGTTTGGGAAGTTAATGCAACAATCAGTCTAACACAACAGCAGGTCTCCTTACCTGCATCCAGTTCTCCACCCACTTCACTTCCCCTCTTGCCTTCTGTGCCTCCAAGGCTTCAGTACAAGAGGTCCAAGTATAGAGAAGTTAACAGACCAGGCAGGGTGACCAACAGCTCACTCTTCTACTCACTCCGTAGAAGCTCATACTTCTACTACACTTAATCCTCACAACAGCCCTAGGAGGCAGGTACTATTCATTATCCTCATTTTGTAAATGAGGGAACTGAGGCACAAGGAAATTTACCAATTAGCCCAAGTTTTAATGGGTAGCACGTGGAGAAGCCAGGCTTTGAACCCAGGCAATTTGGCCCCAGAGTCTGTGCTCTTAGCCCAAAGAGAGCTAATGTAGTACTGCAAGAACTATTATCTTTGAGCTGGAACTTCTCAAAATACATTATAAACCAATGATGTTCTAAGCATTCTTCAAAACAAAGAACCAAAGGCAAAATGAAACTAAATTAGCCCTTTAGAATGAAAGTGATATTGCTTTGAAATTCCTGTTGGAAACTCTTTCCACCAGATGTGTCCATTTGTAATGTGGTCATTATTAGCCACACATGTTTGGGGCACACGCGCACGTGTGTGTGTGTGTGTGTGTTAGTTCATGTACTGTGAGATGAGTGGCAGACTCTCCAGATGGTTCACTAGAAACCTTACTTCAGGGCTCCCCCTGTGCTTCTGCTCCATCAAAGGGACTTTGAGTTTGGAGTTTGAGTAAATTAACAACATCCCTGTTCTTTATTTATCTCCCTTCTGACTGTGATAAATAGCCCTGGGGAATCCTTCCTATTTCTGGGTTGAGAAAAAAATGAAACAT
This sequence comes from Rhinopithecus roxellana, assembly GCF_007565055.1. NCBI lineage: Eukaryota > Metazoa > Chordata > Mammalia > Primates > Cercopithecidae > Rhinopithecus > Rhinopithecus roxellana. The sequence continues at coordinate 41,347,414 of NC_044565.1, read as the reverse complement.
CTCTGCCTACATTTTACACCAATATGGTTTGTAGAGTATTTATTATAAGCTAGCTGTATTCTAGTGGTATAGTACATGCTTTCAGTCTCCCAAAAGTAATAAGTGTGCTTATCACCATCATTTCAAAGCCTTACTAATTACCTTAACCAGGTGGGGCAGGATGCCACCGCTGTGTAGAAATAACTGTAACTTCCCTATAAGAACTGGCAGTAAAACCCATATGTCCAATGCATACAGCCTACACGAAAGAATATGCTGACACTGGCTGAAAGATGGGTGTGGGAGGTCTCCCAGTCTAATCTCTATCATACAGATCTGAAACTGAGGTCCAGAGATAAGAAATGATTTGTCCAGGATTTCTCAGCAACAGAATAGCAGTGCCTGCTTGTATTGGCACATTAGGTAACTTAGATGAACCTTCATACAGAGAATAATCAGAAAAGCTGGGCAATATTTTAAAAATTATCTGGCACAAGAGATGTTCCAAGTCAGGGAAGAATTAGAAGACCAAGACTGAGAGAATAAAAAGGAAACCCAGAGAAGTCAGTCTGAAATTTTAGACTACTTTTCCTCCTGACTCTAGAGGCTCAGTCAATTCCAGTCGAGGTGTCTGAGAAGTTTGAGAGTAAAATGTAACAGACCTTTTGACAGACTATCTTGTGGATATGAAAAAAATATATATATATATTCAGGACCCACCAGAAGTGAGGGGCTGATAAACTCCTGAGCTTTGGGTTGGGACATGAAAGGGACATAAGCTTATCCAAGGAGTAAGTTTGAATCAAAAAATAGACTAGATCTCACTGGACTAAAATCCAGATTTGAGCCATTTATGCCTAATTATATTAAGGTGGTATTGAATTTCAAAGGGATGGTGACTTTCAGTAAGATGCAATTTAAATCCTCTCTACAGGAAGATAACTGTATGCTTAGCCTCAAATTATCTCTAATTTTTATATACAATACATATTACCCAATCAAAAATAACCAGAAGGACTCAGATAATAGAGTTTTCAGACTCAGACTTTAAAATGACTATGCCTAATATATTCAAGGCATTTAAAACCAAGGTGAAAAATTTTGCCAATCAACTGGAAACTATTTTAAAAATAAGAAAATAAAATTTCTAAAACTAAAAAATACAATAACTAAAATTTTGAAATCATGGATGGTTTTAAGAACAGATTAAATGGAATTGGAATGTTAATTAGTAAGAGGGATTAAGAGAGAAAATAGGTTGGAAGAAATCATCCAGAAGAAAGCACTGAAAGATAAATGATGGAAAATAGAAAAAAGAACATATGAGATAAATTAGGACCTATTGCATAGAAAGAAAATATCCAAGTAATATTTGTTGTCATAGAAAAAAAGAGAGAAAGAATAGAGGAGGAGTAATTTTAATTTAATTTTTAACTTCAGAGCATTTTTCAAAGCTGCTGAAAGATAAAAAGGCACAAATTCAAGAAGTACTTAGCATGGATCTTAAGCATGATTTTTAAAAAGTTAAATCTTAGCTACACATCAGAAAAAAACTGATAATTAACCAAAAAATAGAGGATTCTTTAAAAGAAAAATTACAGAAACAAAAATATAACTCACATCTGACCTCTCATCAAAGAAAACACAAGCCTGGCAGTAAAGCAATAGTATCATAAAAGTGCTGAGAAGACAACTGCCATTCTATAATCCTATACCCAGCTAAAATATCCTTCAGAAAATGTCAGTGTAATCAAGATATTTTTCACACAACAAAACATAGAGAATTTATCAGTAGACTTGAACTAGAGGAAATGTTTATAAGCAGTAGCAAAGTGATTCCAGATGGGAGCTTAAAGGCGCAATAAGACGTGAAGAGCAACAGAAATGATAAACAAGTGGATAAGCTAAGTGAGCAGTTACTACATAAAATAATAATAATACTATCTTGCAAGATTTAATATATGTGTCAATGAAAATTTGTGGTCATAGCAGCATACTAGTTGAAGGTGAAAAATATAAAGTGCTTTAGGGCCCTTGCTTTATTCAGTAAGTGATGAAAGCTCCAATTTCTGTTATAGTTGTTATATTAAATATATACATGTAAATTTTCATAACCACTATAATTATAAAAAAGAAAATACCTACAACAATCACAAACATATAAATGGCAAGCTAATAGAGATAGAAGTGAAATCATAAAGGAATAGTAAGTCCAAAAGAATGTGAAAAAGGAGAGAAAATGTAACATCATAGGTAAGACAAACAGGAAACAGTAAGACTGTAGATTTAAACTCAAATAGATCCATAAATGCAATAAAAGGCAAATGGACAAAATGCTCAAATTAAAAGAGAAAGATTATCAGAGTGGATTAAAAACCCAACCCCCCCCAAAAAAATGTGTGCTGCTTACAAGTGACACTCATTGAATGTAATCATAGAAAAAGGCTGAAAACATGGGAAAAGATACACTATGCAAATACTAGCCACAAAGAGCTGGCAAAACTAAGTTAACATCAAACAAGTAGAATGTAAGGCAGGAATGATTTGTTGAAATAATCAGGGACACTTCACAACGATAAAAAGTATTCAGTTGACCAAGAAAGTACATAATTCTAAATTCACACGTAGGTATTAATATAGCTAGTCACCAGTGGGCTAGGTCCCAACTGAGGAGAAAAGAATACCTTTGGCTTCAGAGAATCCTCTTAAATGAAGACAAAAACAGGAAAAAAAGAGGAAGAAAAATGGAAAATAGATTAGGAGAGTCATGGAGATAGGAAAGAGATGCAGAGAGAGAAATTAAAAAGATAGTTGAGTATGGAGAAAAAGTCTAGGGAAAAATGAAAGAGAGGGAAAAAAGAAGGCTAGAAAGGACAGAGAGCAAAAACCAAAAGTAAAGTTAAAATGTGTTGAGAGAAAAAGTATGAAGTCATTGAGATTCCACAAATGCACCTCCTTCAAGGAAGCTCAGCTCTTCACACCCAGGGTCAGACTTTCCTGTGGCACATCAAGTGATAACTGCCTTCATTAATTGCAAATATCAAAATCAGAAATCAAAAGCAGTCATCACCATAACCCGCTTTCTGGCCTCAGAACTTGCATACAAATTGTGATGTTCTCCATGTCATAAGAGCAAGAACAATCATGCATTTCCTTTCTGCCCAGAAAAGCCAAGAAGTCACAGATTACGCAGCCATGCCCTTACCCAGCCAGACTGCCAGGACCAGGTCCTGTGTATGGTCTTGTCAATGATGAAACCAGTGAGGCCTAAAGTCGACTCAATTAAACCCTGAATTCCACTTTTGGACCATTTTCCACAGACGCAAGTTGACTCCTGGGTAAACAGGCTAGGGAAGATGATTTTGTAGCAAATCTATTTCTGCTGTGCCCTATCTGCATGCAATGTTTGCTCTGCTTTGTTGTACTTAAAAGTGCTTTGGGGATTTGAAGTTTTTTGCTGGGACGAGTACGTGAGACAGAAGAGTCATCGTTCTTTAAGCAGAGAGATTTTAATAACAGTTTTGAAAACACTGACTGGTGTGCAGGGCCTGCAGCTGTAAGAACTCTATTGATCCCACTGACATGGTATTTGTAAAACTTATGGCTTCTTGAAGGATTCATTCATTTATTTAACCAGTAATGGTGAGCAAGGCAGATATGACCCTACCCTAACAGAGCTTACATTCTAGTGAGGAGAACATGAATAGTCAAACAAAGCAATTACCACTTTTTATGAGACATCAGGACAGAGAATAACTGGAAAGAGGAGAGAGCCCCCTTTGGAGAGGGTTGTCAGGAAAGGTCTCTTCGAGGAGGTGACACCTTGGCCAGGTGTAAAGGAAGTGAAAGCGAGCCACGTAGGAGCTAAAGACAGCTTTTAGCAAGAAGGGAAGCATGCGAAAAGGCTAAGGTGAGAAGGGAGTCTTTGGTGTGTTTGAGCACTAAGAGCCAAGTCCTGCCCGTTGGTGTGCAGAGGAGGTGCCATTTGAGGGACCATCATGGTGGAGATTATGCAGAGCCTGCAGGCAGTGGTCAGGAGTTGGGTTTCACCATGCCAGCCATGGAAAGCTTCCAGGAGCTTCCAGGTAGAGGAGTGACTTGATCCATTCAACAACTGCAAAAGTGACAGCTCTCAAGGGCAGCTGCAGAAGAAAAACTGTGAGACTTGAAGAACTTCCTGGCTAAGAGTGGCTGGCACCAGAGCCAGTAGGTAAGCAAGTCCCAAAAGCCTCCCTGCCCCAAGGCTCCAAAAGCCCAGCCTTTTTCAGTTGAGATGGTCTAAGAGAGATGGATGTTCCTTAGGGAGAGGAGAGCCTGGACCAGTGACTCAGAGGTTGTTCTTGTGACTGTAATTACACTGCTGAGGTTAATCCCAGACCCAGTGCTGCCACAGTACTTCTGAGCATTGATTCCGTCCAAAGTTAGGCAGCTAAGTTTTACCCAGTAAGGAGATACTACAGGGTTAAGCCAGGTAAACTATGAACCTCAACCAAGTGAAACAAATACAAGCCAACTTTGAGTAGAGAGACAGAGGAGATGTTGGTGTGGTCGAGATTTTGGACCAATATTTCTCTAGTGTGGTCCATGACTCATCTGGATCAGAATCAACTAAAAGACTCGCTAAGAATTCAGACTCCTGGTTTCATACAATTCAGATCTGCTGAATCCAAATATGGCTTTAAGTTTGGAAGGGACCCTTTGTGGCAAATGCATCCTTGCCTGTCACATCATTGGAATAATATATCATAAATATAGGAAAACACTATTGAATATGTCCTGTTAGTTTTCCAGACCCCCAACGATCCCTGAGCATCCCTCTTATCTTAATGAGTCTCAAGGTGAATTTACAGAACTATGAATATTTAAATCCAGATATATAATTTAATCTATTTTGTTTAAAAATAATGTTGCTTGCCATAAAAAAGAATGAGTTTATGTCCTTTGCATGGACATGCATGAAACTGGAAACCATCATTCTCAGCAAACTAACACAGGAACAGAAAACCAAACACCGCATGTTCTTAGTCATAAGTGGGAGTTGAACAATGAAAACACGTGGACCCAGGGAGGGGAACATCACACACTAGGGCCTGTCGGGGGATGGGGGGCAAGGGGAGGGAGAGCATTAGGACACATACCTAATGCATGCGGGGCTTAAAACGGGTTGATAGGTGCCACAAACCACCGTGGCACATGTATACCTATGTAACAAACCTGTGTGTTCTGCACATGTATCCCAGGACTTAAAGTAAAATAAAAACATAATAATAATAATGTTGCTTTAATATGCTTGTGTTGTTTCCTAACAGCTCTGAGATATAACTGTTGTACAATAAACTATATATTTAAAGTGTATGTGTGATAAGTTTGACACAGAAATACATCCATGAATACATCACCACAATTAAGACAGTGAACACAGCCATCACCACCAAAGGTTTCCTCATGCCCCTTGGTAATCCCACTCTCTGGCCCCTCCCCCTCCTTCACCCCATTCCAGACAACCACTGATCTGTTGTCTATCACTGCAGATCAGTTTGCACTTTCTATATGTTTTATAAATAAAATCACACAGTATATCCTCTTCTTTTTGTCTGGCTTCTCTTACTCAACATAATTATTTGGAGATACATCAACACTGTGTGTATTAATAGTATATTTTTATTGCTAGGTAGTGTTCTATAGTACAGATATACCACCATTTGTTTATCCATTCATCTGTTGATGGACAGCTGAGTTGTTTAGAGTTTTTGGCAACTTCAAATAAAGATGTTGTGAACATTCTGGGACAAATCTTTACATAGAAAAAGGCTTGCATTTCTTGCTGGTATGTACCTAATGGATGGATCCTCTGGCAGATGTACATTCAACTTTTAAAGAAACTGCCACACTGTTTTCAAAAGTGTTTTATTGATTGCTTTGCATTCCCACCAGCACCTTATGAGAGTTCCAGCTGCTGCATATCTTTTCCAACACTTGGTATGATCACCAATTTTTATTTCAGACATTCCAATAGAGATACAGTGGTGCTTAATTGTGGTCTTAATCTGTATTTCTTCTATGTTTTAATCTGCATTCCTCTTGAGTATTTTTTATGGATTTGCTGGTCATCAATATATCATTTTTGGTAAAATGTCTATTGAAATGTTTGCCCATGGTGCAGAGGTTAATTTTCTTATAACTGGGTTTGGAATTTCTTTATATGTTCCAAACATGAATCCTTTATCAGACATGCAGTGTACAAATATGTGCTCTCTCTCTCTCTGTGTCACTTGTATTTTCATTCTTTCAACAGTGACTTTAAAAAGCAGGAGTTTTTAATAAAATCCAATTAGTCAATTTATTTTTCTTTTATGAATCATACTTTAGGTGTCATATCTAAGAAATCTTTCCCTAACCCAAGGTTAAAAGATGTCTATATTTTCTTATATGGTATTCTTAGAGGGTATTTTGTGTTTTCTTATAGGATATTTAGGACAAAGATTTAAGTTAATTGTTGTACATGGTGCAAAGTGTGGGTTGGAATTCTTTGTTCTGTTTTTTTAATATGTATATACAATTGTTCCAACACCATTTACTGAAAAGAATATTCTCTAGCCACTGCATTGTCTTTGAACCTTTGTCAAAAATAGGTATATGTATATGTGTGTCTGCTTCTCAACTCTATTCTGTTCCCTGATTTGCTTGGTTATCTTTGTGACAGTGCCACACTGTCTTGATTACTGTAGCTTTGTAATGAACCCTCCAATATTGTTCTTTTTTTTTTTTTTTTTTTTTTTTTTCGAAGTTGTTCTGGTTATCCCAGGTCCTTGGATTGGATTTATAGATCGTTTGGACAGAATCTTAACAATAGTGAATCATTTTGTTCATAAACAGTTTATCTCTCCAATTATTTATGAACTCCTTAATTTCTCTTAGCACATACAAGTCTTGCTTGACTTTTTTCATATTTGCTTGCAGTATTTTCTGTCTTTGATGCTGTTGTAAATGCTATTTTTTGTTTCAATTTCTGATTGCTCATTGTTAGCATATAGAAATGTAATTAAATATTGTGTCTTGGTTTTTTGGGGTTGTTTGTTTTTGTTTTGTTTTGTTTTGCTGTTTTTGAGACAGAATCTCGCTCTGTCACCCAGGCTGGAGTGCAGTGGTGCAATCTTGGCTCACTGCAACCTCTGCCTCTCTCCTGCCTCAGCCTCCCAAGTAGCTGGGATTACAGGCATGTGCCACTATACCCAGCTTTTTCTTTTTTTTTTTTTTTTTTGAGACAAATCTTGCTCTGTCGCCCAAGCTGGAGCACAATGTCACAATCTCATTTCACTGCAACCTCCACCTTCTGGGTTCAAGAGATTCTCCTGCCTCAGCCTCTTGAGTAGCTGGGATTATAGGCACACGCCACCATGCCCGACTAATTTTTGTATTTTTAGTAGAGGCAGGGTCTCATCATGTTGGTCAGGCTGTTCTCTAACTCCTGACCTCTGGTAATCCACCTGCCTCAGTTTCCCAAAGTGCTGGGATTACAGGTGTGAGCCACCATGCTGACCCTGTATCTTGATCTTTTATTTTGCAACTTTGTTAAATTTACTTACTAATTCTAGTAGCTTCTTTGTAACTTTCACAGAATTTTCCACATATGCAATCATGCCATGCCTAAATAAAGACAATTTTTCTCCTACCTCTCTTATCTGGAGGATTGTTTTCTTTTTCTTGCTATTTTTTACTTCCTACACCCTCCAGTAAAATGTTTAATAGAGGAATGAACATCCTTGTCTTATTCTTGAACTTAGGGAAAAATCATTCAGTCTCTTACAATTAGATACAATGTCAGTGGTAGATATTACATAGATGCTAATTATTGTTAGAACGTTTACTTCTTTTCTTGGTTTGCTAGACATTTAGAATAGGAGAGGAGCTGATTTTATCAAAATGCTTTGGATTTATTTTGTTTAGCATCTACTGAGATAATCATTTTATTTTAAAATTTTTTAATTTAAATTGTTAAATTGGTGAATTACAATGTTTGATTTTTGAATGTTAAATAACACTGAATTCCTTAAACACCACTTGGTCACCACTTTGGTCTGTCAAAGGGTCTTCAAAACTTCATGGAAAGTACATATTATGAAAAAACTATGCATGGATTTTAATTTTTTTGCATCAAAATACAGTTGTGCTAATTTGTTACAACATGTCTGAACAGAATCAAGTTTGAGGCACTAAGAAAGATAAAATATCAGTTTGAAAAAAGCTCTTAACAGAGTAACATGAATTCTGCTAACACTGAAGCAAGAACAAGCATTAAATCTATGATGAAGTTTGGATGGAAGAATGGTGAAATCATTGAAATCATTGACAAAGCTTATTGTCACCATAAGTTTTACATAAGCTTTACAAAAAGCTTATGGTGACAATACCCCAAAGAAATCATCAGCTTACAAATGAGTAACTCATTTTAAGAAAAAAATAAGATGATGTGGAAAATGAAGCTCACAGTGGCAAGCCATTTACATCAAATTTTGAGGAAAAAAAATCATCTTGTGTGTGCCCTAATTAAAGAGGACTGTTGATTAACAGCACAAACAATGGTGAACACCAAAGACATGTCAACTTATGCAGCTTACACAATTCTGAATGAAAATTAAAGTTCAGCAAACTTTCCACTGGACGGGTGTCAAAACTGTTGCACTCAGGTCAGCTGTAGACAAGAGTAGAGCTTTCAATTGAAATTTTAAACAAGTGGAATCCTGAAGCATTTCTTTAAAGAATTGTAGCAGGAGACAAAACAGGACTTCACCAATGCAATCCTGAAGACAAAGCACAATCAAAGCAATGGCTACCAAGAGGCGGAAGTGCTACAGTCAAAGCAAAAGCAGATGTCTGCTTTTGAGTATCAGTGTAATGCTGTCTTACAGGTTGAGTTCAAAAATTTTTTTTGTCTTCCTTCAATTTTCTGGAAAAGTTTGTGTAGAATTGATATTTTTCTTCCTTAAATGTTTGGTAGAATTTCCCTCATGAAACCCTCTAGGACTGGAGTTTTCTTTGTGGGAAAGTTTTTAAATATGAGTTCAATTTTTAAGAAATAGGAATACTCAGTTTACTTACATTCTCGAATGAGGCTTTGTAGTTTGTATCTTTCAAGAAATTTGTCCATTTAATCTAAGTTGTAGAATTGATGGCTAAAGTTCTCCTTTATTATCCTTTAAATAATCTTTACTGATAACTCATACCTACTCTCTCTTTTTCTAGTCAGTCTAGCTAAAGGTCTATCAATTTTATTGATAATTTTATTGATCAATTTTCTTAAAAGAGTCAACTTTGGGTTTTATTGATTTTTCTCTATTCTTTTTCTAGTTTTTAAATTTATTTCCATTGTGATGTTTTTGTTCTTACTTTGGTGTTCTCTCTTTTTAATTTCTCAAGGTAGAAATTGAGGTCATTGATTTGTAACTTTTTTTGATATAGACATTTAGTACTATAAATTTTCCTTTAAATATGACTTTAGCTGCTTCCCACAAATTTTTATATATTTTCATTATTGCCAACTCAAAATAGTTTTTAACTTTGCTTTTGATTGCTTCTTTGACCCATGGGTATTTTTAAGTGTACTATTTCATCTCCAAATACTGCAGAGGGTGGTGGGTTGAAATACCTTTCTGTCATTAAAGTTTTAATTTACTTGCTTTGTGGTCAGAGAATGATTTGATTTGGATTCTATTATATTTACTGAGATTTGTTTTATGGTTGAGTATAGTCTATCTTGGTAAAGAGATATCCCATGGAAACTTGAAAAGAATGTTTATTCTGTTGTTATTGGGTAGTGTGATCTATAAATGTCAATTAGAACAAATTTCTCTGTAGTGTTGTTCAGGTCTCCTATATCCTTACTGATTTTTCTATTCACCTATTCTATCAAGTACTAGAAGTCAAATGTTCACATTTCACTATAATTGTATATTTACGTATTTCTTCTTGCAGTTCATTTTTTGCTTCTTGAGTGTTTAGGATTGTAATATCCTATTGAGAAATTGACACTTTTATCACTATAAAATGATATTCTTTATTCTTGATAATCTTATTTGTTCAGAAATCTACTTTGTCTGATATTAAAATAGCTACTCCTTTCTTTTCATTAGTGTTAGCATGAAATACCTTTTTATATTCTTTTATTTTTGACTTATTTATGTCTTTAATTTCAAGTGGATTTGGGGGTTTTGCTTTCTTATCAAATCTGAAAATTGTGACTTTCGCTTGGGATATTTACATTTACTGTAATTAATAATACACTTGGATTTTAATCTACTATATTGCTATTGCTTTTCTATTTGTCCCATCTGTTTCTTTTATTTCTTTCCCACCTTTTTTGAATTAATTGAATATTTGTAATAATTTCATTTTATTTGGATTGTTGATTTGTTAACTATAACTATTTCTTTTATTATTTTAGTAGTTTTTAAGGATTTATTTCATTCGTCTTTAACTTATTACAGTCTACCTTTGAACAATATACCATTTTACATATGGTACATGATGGTTAATTTTATATCTCAACTTGACTGGACTATGAGATTCCCAGATAGCTGGTAAACTTTATTTCTGGGTGTGTCAGTGAGAGTGTTTCTGGAAGAGTTTAGCATTTGAATCAGTAGACTAAGAAAAAAGATCCATTCTCACCTGTGGGGATGGGCACCATCCAATCTGTTCAGAGTCCAAAGAGAAAGACAGGTGGAAGAAGAAAAAACTATTTCTCACTTCTTGAACTGGGATACTATCTTCTTTTGCCCTCAGATAAAAGAGGTACTGCTTCTTGAGCCTTCAGACTCTAGGACTAACACCAGAACCATCCTTTTATCCCCTTACACCTTTGACTCCTCTGATTCTCAGACCTTTGGATTCAGACTGAATTATACCACCAGCTTTCCTGGTTCTCCAGCTTGCAGGCGGTGTATCATGAGACTTTTTTGGCCTCCATAATCACATGTCAATTCCCATAATACATCTCCTCTTAAATGTCTATATATACATATCCTATTGGTTCTGTTTTTCTGAAGAACTTGGACTAATACTTTGCTACTTCAGAGACTACAATAGGAGGATTCCTTGAGCCCAAGAGGTTGAAGCCAGCCTGTTTAAAATAGCAAGACCCCACCTCTTAAAAAAAAAAAAAAAAAAAAAGTTCTCATGCTGCTAATAAAGATTTACCCCAGACTGGGTAATTTATAAAGGAAAGAGGTTTAATTGACTCATATTTCCACATGACTGTGGAGGCCTCACAATCATGGTGGAAGGTGAAAGAGAAGCAAAGTCACATTTTACATGGCAGCAAGCAAAAGGCCATGTGCCAGGGAACTCCCCTTTATAAAACCTTCAGATCTCATGAGACTTATTCACTATCATGAGAACAACATGGGAAAAATATACCCCCATGATTCAGTTATCTCCTACCAGGTCTCTCCCATGACTCATTGGTATCATGGTATTATTACAATTCAAAGTGAGATTTGGGTGGGGATATAGAGCCAAACCATCACACCCATATACTTCATTTTTCACTGTTTCTCATTTCTGATGGAAATTTAATCCATTATTTTCTTCAATTTGTTTTTATCCTTCCTCTCTCTCCTCTTTAAGGGCTTCAGTTACACATAGACTACTTAGAATTGCCTCACAGTTGATTGGTGCTATGTTTCTTCTCTCTCTCTCTCTCTCTCTCTCTCTCTCTCTCTCTCTCTCTCTATATATATATATATATATATATATATATATTGAGATGGAGTCTCACTCTGTCACCCAAGCTAGAGTGTATCTCAACTCATTGAGGCCTCTAAATCACAGGTTCAAGCAAGATGGGGTTTCACCATGTTGGCCAGGCTGGTCTTGAACTCCTGACCTCAAGTAATCTGCCTGCCTAGGCCTCCCAAAGTGCTGGGATTATAGGCATAAGCCACTGCACTCTACCTCAATCTGTTTTCCTATCTGTTTTTTTACCTTGGATAGTTTCTATGCCTATGTCTTCAAGTTCACTGATGCTTTCTTCTATAATGTCTAATCTACTGTTAATCTCATTCAGTGTATTTTTTTTTCTCTTGGACATTGTGGGTTTTGTACCTTCCATGTCTCTACCTAACATTCTTAATTTTTTGCTAGTTTTTTATAAACTTAAAACAGTTATAATTGTTTCAGTGTCCTTGTCTATAAATTCTATCATCTGTTTAATTCCTTAGTTGGCTTCTATTGATAGGTTTTTCTCTTTGTGGGACATATTTTTCTGCTTCTTTGCATGTCTCGTAATTTTTTATAAGGTTGCTAGACATTGTGAATTTTACCTTGCTGAGTACTGGATATTTTTACATTTCTATAAATATTTTGAGCTTTCTTCTATGACACAATTAAGTTGCTTGGAAACAGCTTGGTCCTTTCAGGAATTTTTTGAGCTTTGTTAGGTAGAATCAACATTTAATCTGGAACTAACTTTTCTCACTACTGAAAAATAACTCTACTGAGTATTCTACTCAATGTCCTATAAATTATAAGGTTTTCCACTTGAAATGAAAGAAACGGACTATTCCTGGCCCTAAAATCTTCAGAAGTAATTTTTCTCTAATCCTTTAAGGTAATTCTTTCTCTAGCCTTGTGTAGCCTCCTCAATGCATGTGCCGATTAACACTGCTCAGCAGATATCTGCGTAAAACCCTCTATAGAGCTCTGGAGCTCTTTCTCTATGAAAGTCTCTTCACTCTGCCACTCTACCTTGTGAACGCTAGCCACATTGCTTCCCCAGACTTCCAGCTATGTCTTCTAAGGAACTTGCCAGAATCCACTGGGTTTCCCCTCCCTGTACCATGACCTGGAAACTCTCTCCAGGCAATAAGCTGAAGTGATCATAATACTCATTTCATTTGTTTCCCATATTTTCAGGATCTCCATCCTTGTTGTCTTTATGTCTAATGACTTGAAAGTCATTATTTTATATACTTTGTCCAGTTTTATAGTTGGTTGGGGGTGGAAAAGTAAACCTTATCCCTGTTACTTCATCCTAGTTGGAAGAGGAAGTCATGAATATACCTTTATCATAGTAGTTCCTACATCTGTCCATGTAATGGCCCTTTACAAGACCATACCTTCTTTGAGACTAGGAGCATACTTTACCCACTACTAAATACACAGAATACATTTAATTAGTATTGATTAAACTGAGTTACTATGACAGAATGTGTCTCAATCATTCCCACTCTAGTAATGACATGGAAGATACAACTCTCTTTTGTTTAACATAGGGCATGGGAATTAGGATTTCTGGGTTCTGATCCTGCTTCTACTACCAAAAAGCCTATATAGTTTTGGAAAAATACATAATCTTGATAGTTCTTGATAATGAAATGAGGATAACCGCTCTTGCTAATTTCACAAGATGGCTAGGATGAATTTTCTAAGTGCTAAAAAATCAGCTCAACTCAAAGATTACTGAAGGCAATAGCAAGAATCTCCCAGAGTGCCTAAGAAATGACCAAACCTGGAAATACATTTTTGAAGTTAATATGACTGAATATTTATCATCATTACTTTGCAGAATTGTAAAGTGCTAGAATGGGAAGCAAGAACTGAAGGGATCTTTTCACATTTATAGATAGGAAACCTGAGCCTAGAAAGGTTAAGTGATCTGTGCAAGGACATTCAGACAGTCAGTGACAGAACTGGGAGAACAGCTCTTCTCATCACAATGCCACGCCTTTCAGTCTAAACCATCACTTTATTATTGTTTTCATTGATTTTTTTTCACTTATTCTTTGGTATTCCTGATGATTTCACAATCTCAGTGGGGGTCATTTCCATGGATGTAGTGAACTGCAATGTCACAAATTTTTTTAAAAATTAACGAATCCAAAGGTCACTTGCATAACTGTCATAGTGGGCATTAGGAGGATGATTTTACAGATGCAGAGAATATTCAGCAGCAAAGGGTTCTCTGGCAGTAATAGTGTTAATTCTATGTCACATGCTGAAGTTTGAAGCTGGAACATTATTAGGGAAAGAAACCCCAAGACCAACGTGTTAGTCTGTTCTCATGCTACTATGAAGAAACACCCAAGACTGGGTAATTTATAAAGGAAAAGGGTTTAATTGACTCACAGTTCTGCAGGGCTGGGGAGGCCTCAGGAAACTTACAATCAGGGTAGAAGGGAAAGCAAACACATCCTTCTCCACATGGCAACAGGAAGGAGAAGAATAAGAGAAGTGCAGAGCAAACGGATAAAGGCCCCACACAAAATTAACAGATCTCATGAGAACTCACTCACTAACATGTGAACAGCATGAGGGAACCATCTCCATGATTCCATCACCTCCCACAAGGTCCCTCCCCCAAAACATGGAGATTACAATTCGAATTACAGTTCAAGATGAAATTTGGGTGGGCACACAAAGCCAGACTATATCAACCAACATATTTTAATATTTAACCAGTGATCTTCAGAATTAAAAGAAACACCACTGTGTCTTAGGGCAGACCCCGACCGATCAAAACCAATGGCTTGACAGATGAAAGTAATCAAGGGCAGGAACTGAAGGGAGAAGAGTCCAGAGGGATGAATGCTGAATGAAATCTACTTAGCTTCCAACCTACTGAACTTCCTCTATTGGACAGACCCAAAAAGCACACACCACAAAAAGGGAAAAATCAGAAAATAAGGTCCTCCAAGACACAATGTAACTTAAGTCCAAGGGACGTTCCTGGAGCTGAGGTCAAGTGGAAGAGGAGACTGCTAGGAAGCCTGGAAGTATTGGGCACTTATATTTTGCTTGAGTTGTGCCAAAGATGCAATATGGTAATGGATTTTTCCATTGCCATATCCTAGAGCATCTCAGCAATATCCAAAGCATCCTTTAGAATGAAATTTCTTGTTCTGGGTTGATGGTGGAATACAAACTTGCTCCCTGGCTTCTGAACATTTCTTATAAGCAGACTCTCTGCACGAGGAGCCCAACAAAGAGTCTATGCAGCCATTCATGCTGTGATCTTTGAGAATGCCCTGCCCCTCAGTTTTTCAGTGTGCATGCTCAAAACTGTGTGTGGCAGCCCTGCTATGATATTTTGAGACACAGTACATAGGAGCTATTTGTTGTTCCACATAACTAACAAGGGTTCCAGTGATCTTATAAGACTCATTTCTTCAAATCAAGCTCTAAAGAAAAACATTTATCTTTCTCTTTGGCCAATATTTGGGTTTCTGATATCTGGTCTGCAACACTGAAAAGAATAGGGGTCCAGCTAAGTAGAAAAATATCTTTATTCAGAAGTAGATAAAAATTATACATTTAAAGGCTGAGGAAGCAAAGCCTCACATGGATATAGACATTTGTGTATTTGTATCTCAGTCAGGATAGGTTAGATTATGCTGCAGTAATTTAAAAACCCAAACTTTCAGTGGCACAAGGCTACAAAGGTTTATTTCTTGTTCACATCATGCATCCATGGGAGATCAAGCAGGAGCTCTCACTCCAAGGCCCAAGCTGATGGAGTAGCTACTATCTGGAACTTTGCCAGCAAATATAACAGAAGAAAAAGAGAATGCTTGTTTCTCACAGCTTCCACCTAGAAGTGACACATATTGGCTTTAGTTAACATTATCAACCAATCCAAGTCACATGATGGTGTCTGCCAGTGTCCAGGAAGTGGAATTCTTCCCACAAGCAGGTGAACTGCCAATCGGCGAACAACGGTTCAGTTAGGCCGGCATGAAAAGAAAAGTTTTCGGGGAAGTTAATCTAGGATGGTGACCTAATATTTGGGAACAAGATTTATTTTTTATTCATTCGTTCATTCATTCATTCATTCACTTAACTAGACCCATTACTTACCTAGAGTGAGGGGAGAACACTGCTTTGCTCAGGAGAGGCAAATGAGACCAACCACAAATTTACAAAGAAATAGGCCTAAGAATCAGCAAGAAACCATGAATCTTGCTGAACACAGTGAGAGAAAATGTAGAAAGGAATAGCAGAGATTGGGTAGAGGAAGAAGGAGAACCCAGCGAGCTACCAAAAGCACATCACTGAGGGACATTTGAGGAGTAGGGAGAACATCAGAAAGGACAATAAATTGAAATTGAGACCTGTCCCCAGACAGCAGCCATCAACTGCCCTCAAGTAGCAGCGTCTGGACACAGACTCCTGGATCCGGAAGATGCTCTCAGTACACTCACCAACAGACCAGTGCGCTTCCCAACAAGGCTGCAGACCACTCCACGGCCCAGTCGCCCTCCTGGGACAGCCACTGTCTTCCTCTCCCTTTTCCATCTTGAATGGCAATTAGGAGAAGGTTAACTGAGTGTCTTTCTCCCAGGAATCCTCTTCTACTTTTCAAAATCACAGCGTTAGCAAAAGAAAATCCCAGCTTAGGCTAACAGGTAGGAACGTGGTGCAGCCCTGGGAGCTGCTGTTGGAAGTGGGGAGATTGGGTGAATCTTCCCAGCGGGAGGTTAATACTCATCATTCGGAGTTGCAGCTGAGGCCCATTTGAGTGACAGGCAGCCGGGAGCTGAAAGAGCCGCTCGGATCCCAGAACTGCTGGCATGCGGGCTTGAAAGAGATTTATTTCAGGATAATTAGCTGGGAGTATTAAAGGTGGCCAGGAAGATCCGCAATTACTGTTTAGCAAACAGAAAGAAGACACACACATGCAAAAAAAAAAGCCAAAAATGAAATTAAAAGACCCAAATTTTTCTCCACTTGAAAGTTGTTGAATAATTGAAAAAAAAAAAAAAAAAAAAAGCTCAAAGCAACTTCATTGCATTGACACACATGCAAAAGTGTTAGAGGAGGAAGGAAGGGGAAAACAGGGAGGAAGGATTGGGATCTTGGGTGACAAGGCTGGTGGCAAAAATACGCTCACCAAAACTGAGTATTTGGAGGGTGGAATCTTAAGGCAAATTGTTCTTACATCAAATGGAAAGTTCTTGCACCTCTTTTCTTGTTGCTTCCTTTTACCCACACAAAAAGAACTATGTTAACACCAGTATTCCTTTAGTTTAAAAGAAAATCAAATCAAATCCTAAAGCCCAAGTATCTGAAACAAGAAGTTTCACATATCCCAGACATTTTACAAGAAAAACTGAAAAAGAGGGAGGGAGGAAAGAAATGAGGGAGAGAGGAGGCCCTGCTCCTCCATCGCTTGTGCCCTAGAGGAAATCAGCACCTTCATCTGCAGCCAAAGGAACTGCCAGCTCTTCACCTTTTAGAGTTGGAGTTGGAGGGTTGAGAGAGCTCCTCCTCCTGTTTTCTGCTTTTGCACCCTGGCTGGAGATGAGGTTGTCCAAAAAGGAAGATATTATATTTTTACCTCATTTTATCATGAAAGGACCGAGTATAGAATTTTCTAAGTAGTCTGATTAATGACAGTTTTGTTCCTTATTTGGGACAGGCAGACTGGGTGGCATCTTCCTCGCCATACCTAGTCACCAACCTTGGCCAAAGCAGTAAATACAACTGCACCCATTACAAGGCTTCATTTCTAGAGTGCACCAAGGAGGAGCCCAAATGGCTCCCGACTACTCATGGAATCCACTCAATAGAGATGCATTCATTCCTTAGCTTTCACATGTTCACGCCCAGGTGTATCCCCATAAAAAGGCTCTTTGGAAAGTGGAGCCTCACATTTTTATGGGCTAAGGTATTGGCCCAGAGTCTTTCAAAAGGTTTCAGAAATAAATGCCAGGTTCCTGGTTGAGAGATCTGAGGAAGAGGCTCAGCGGGCTGAGCGAGGGGAAGGGAGGCTATGTTGCCCCCCAGGTTTGCCATGTTCTCAAACCTGGTCAAGAGAAAATGCCACACTACTACTACTACACACTACTTGAGAGCAAGACTCCATCTCAAACAAAGAAACAAACAAAAAACTATATATACTCTCTATATATATATAGTACACAAACATCTGTACATAAATGGAATCATAACTGCAGGGCTATATACAATAGCAGTCATTATCTCAGCTTGTATCTCCCTGTGTTTGGCCATTCTCGCATTGCTATAAAGGAATGCCTGAGACTGGGTGATTAATAAGAAAAGAGGTTTAATTGCCTCACAGTTGTGCGGTATACAGGAATCTGCTTCTGGTGAGGCATCTGCTTCTGCTGAGGGCCTCAGGAAGCTTACAATCATAGTGGAAGGTGATGGGGAACCAGCGTATCACATGGTGAGAGCAGGAGCAAGAGAGAGAGAGATGGAGAAAGTGCCACACTCTTTTAAGCAAACAGATTTCAAGTGAACTAACTGAGTGAGAACTCACTTATTACCAAGGGAATTGTGCTAAGCTATTCATAAGGGATCTGCCCCCATGATACAATACCTTCCATTAGGTCCCATCACCAACACTGGAAGCCACATGTCAACATAAGATTTGGAGGGGACAAATCCAAACCATATCACTCGCCAGTCCCAATGCCTGTGTCATCAGGATTTCAGGGTCATACAGAGCAATATCTTCCATATGGTCCCTCCAACCTTTGGTCTACTCTGATTATTACATTATCCAAAAGTCACAGGAATCTTCATATCATCTTTGGGCATGGGAGTCTTCACAGACGATCCCACTAACCAAAGTGCATTCTTGGGCACAAGAGACATTTTACCCATTCCTTAGGCCTTGTCCCTGCCTAAGGAAAAGGTAAAGGTATGGACAAAGTCCCACCCCTTAGAATCTGTTTCTGATCCTAGACCACCTCCCAGTATTTCTCTCCCAAGGCTTCTGCCTATTTTCCCCATCCTACCGTTCCCTCACCGCCAAGGAATAATCCTATCAAGTTTCTAGAGCTTTCAGAAAGGGAGGTTAGGGGCAGACAATTTCTGCTTTGTCTTTATAGTATGAAGTTGGGTGTCTTCCTGGAATGGGAGACGGTAACAAAATAATAACAGAACACAAATTAATATCTCTATAAATTACCTTGCTATAGATGGATAGATTAGACTGATGAAAGATAGATAGATAGATAGATAGATAGATAGATAGATAGATAGATATAGATAGATAATATAGAGTATTAGGATTCTTTAGAGAAAGAGAACCAACAGGATGTGTATAGAAAAAAGAGGCTTATTTTAAGGAACTGGTTCACACAACTGTGGAGGCTTGGTAAGTCCAAAATCTGCAGGGTGGGTCAGCAGGCTAGAGACCCAAGGAAGAGCTTCCATTTGCAGCTAAAGGTGGTCTGCTAGTAGAATTCCTTCTTCTTCCAGAAAGGTCTTTGTTCTATTAAGGCCTTCAACTAATTGGATGAGGCCCACCTACATTATAAAGAGTAATCTGCTTTACTCAAAGTCACAGACTTAAATGTTAATCTCATCCAAAAAACCATCTTCACAGAAATATCTAGAATAATGTTTCACCAAATATCTGTGCACCATGGCCCAGTCAAGTCGACATAAAATTGACCATCACAGATAGGTAGGTAGGTGGAAAGATACATGTTAGATAGATGGATGGGTGGGTGGATAGATGGATGGATAGAAGATTGATAGATCGATGATAGATAGATAGATAGATAGATAGATAGATAGATAGATAGATAGATAGACAGACAATATAGCTATAGAAATACATGAGAGATAGAGATAGAGATGATGGAGACTGAGATACATGGTTTCTGGAAGGATTCATTCCCACACTGAATACTCTGGGGGAGAACTGGGAGTATATTTCTTAATTCTTCAAATTTTTTACAGTGAAAATGTACTGATAAATTATTTGCTCTCTCCGTGTGTGTGTGTGTGTGTGTGTGTGTGTGCACGCACACACACACATGTTTAAAGAACAAGGATTCTGGAGGGAAGAAAGGGAAAAGAATGCTATTTATTCCTTCAAACCGCTGGCAAAAGAGCTCTGTTTTCCTCTGCTTCTTTGTCAAAGGAGGTTAGTGTTACAGTCACCTATCAGATGCCAGGCACGTGCTAGGCACTGGGTGTAGGGAAGGAACAAAAAGGAAGAGCTAAACTCCTGGAACATACGTTCATATTGTTTAATTCTAAAACAGCTCCATGAGGTAGACAGCCATGCCTCATTTTTGAAGACGAGAACACTTTCATAGATGAGGTGTTGTTAATAAAACATCCCTAGCCCACACGTTTTCCCCCAGAGCCTTAGTCTGTCAGTACCCAAATCTCATGCTCTGCTTAGGACAAACACCGGACACTCTCTGCAAAGGGCATCTGTGTCTCTTAGAAATTAGCACAACAAGCATGTTGCAGCTTTTTCAAAGAGACTTCAATTTTCCTCCTGCAGCTCAGATAAACTTTCCACTGCCTGTGGACCCTGGCCGCGGTTGGCAGCCGGCTCCAGCACAGGCGTGCCAAACACAAATAAAGTTCGAAGGACAAACTCAGCCAGAAAGCATCAGAGCTTTCCATCCAGCATCCAGACTTATTATTTCTTATTATTTCTGAAGAGCATCCACTGCTCTTTTAAAAACAAGGGCCCTATTTTGTGAGCTGCTCAATGGTCTATTTTAAACTCATGGCTGTGTTTGTTTACGTTCAATCCTGGGCCTTGGCCTTTGCAATAAACCGCCACTGGCATCGTGCAAAAAGCTAGTGGAGACTGCCATATCACTGTTTACAGCTTTCTCACTTCAAGAAAGGGGTGGAAATCGAATATTTGCAATTGTCCAAATTCTGAGAGGGCTCTGGAGAGGAAAAACAGTGCCAAGCTGACAGGTCTAAGAATTTCTGGGGCAAGAGTGAGTAGTATCTAGGGGTTGAAATGGAAAAAGAGTAAATTATCCTACACTGAGGGAAATAATCAACATGTTCATATAGTCAGCAAATACTCATTGAGCACCCACTGTGTACCAGGCACTGTTCTAAGCACTTGAACACAGCAATGAACAAAACAAAAAAGCTGCCCGTAGGGAACTTACATTCTAGTGAGGGAAAACAGACAATAAACAATAATTAATAATATGTTATATATTATGTTTATAATAGATTAAAAATAATAATCATTAATACATTAGAGAAACTTCAGATGTTTCTCATAGAAGTTCAAGACTTTTCCTAAAGAGAAGGCCAGATCCTAATGTGACATTGACCAATCATTTCAGAATTGTGAAGCTGAGCTGTGAGCACTGTTGGTGTGATTTTTATCTTCTCTTCAACCGTCCTCCTCATCAATTTGGCCCATATGTCTGCTCACCAAGGTGGAGCTCCAGCCTAACAGGGAAGGAGGCCAGACTGATTCTCCATGGCCTCCAGACCTCCCCCCCACAGCATGCCCTCCCTTTCCTGGAGACAAGAAAGCTTCAATCTCCACACTGACATCAGCAAGACCTTCCCTCTTCTGCATCCCAACCCCTCAGGTCAGAGAGAAAACAAGTTGATACAAACACAGTTTAACACTGAATGGACTCTGGTTTGCATCCCACAAGTATTTTCTTTTTTTTCTCTTACTATTTTTAATTGACACATAATAATTGTACATATTTATGGGGTACAGTGTGATATTTGTATACTATACGTACATATAATATGTAATGATTGAATCAGGGTAATTGCTATCACCTCAATCATTTGTCATTTAATTATTTGATTTGTATTGGTAACATTCAAAATTTGCTTTTCTAGCCATTTGAAAATACATAATAAGTTGTCCATTATTGTCACCCAATAGTGCTCTAAAACACTAGAACTTATTCCTAATATCTAGGTATAATTTTGTGTCTGTTAACCAACTTCTGACTGATCTCCCTGCCCCACTCACCCTTTCCAGCCTCTAGTAACCACTATACTATTCCATACTTCTATGAGATTAACTTTTTAAGCTTCTGCACACAAGTGAAAACACGCAGTATTTCTCCGCGTGTGCTTCGTTTATTTTACTTAATATAATGTCCTCCAAGCTTATCCGCATTGCCATGAATAACAAAATTTTTTATTTTTATGGCTAAATAGTATTCCACTGTGAGTATACACAACATGTTTCTTTATCCATTCATCTTTTATGGACCCTTGGGTTGATTCCATGTCTTGGCTATTGTGAATAGTGCTGCAATAAACACGAGAGTAAAGATATCTCATCAATATACGAATATCCTTTCTTTTTGGTCTATATTTAGCAGTGGGATTGCTAGATCATATGGTAGTTCTATTTTCAGCTTTTTGAGGAACCCCATACTGTTTTCCATAATGGCTGTACTAATTTACATTCCTACCAACAGTGTTCCCCTTTCTCTACATTCTTGCCAGCACTTGTTATGTTTTGTCTTTTTGATAATAACCATTCTAACTAGAATGAGATGATTTCCCATTGTGGTTTTGATTTGCATTTCCCTGATGATTAGTGATATTGAGCATTTTTTATATGCCTGTTGACCATCTGTATGTTTTCTTTTAAGAGATGTCTATTCTGCTCATTTGCTCATTTTCTAATCAGATTATTTGGTTTTTGCTGTTGAGTTGTCTGAGATCCTTGTATATTCTGAGTATTAATCCCTTATTGGATGAATAGTTTGAAAATATTTTCTCCCATTCTCTGAGTTGTCTTTTCACTCTGTTGATTGCTTCCTTTGCTGTGCAGAAGTTTTTAGTTTAAAATAATCCCACGTGTCTATATTTGGTTTTGTTGCCTGTGCTTTTGAGGTCTTCTCCATAAAATCTTTGCCCAAATCAATATACTAAACTGTTTCCCATGTATGTTTTCTTGTACTAGTTTTATAGTTTTGGGTCCTATATGTAAGTCTTGAATCCATTTTGAGTTGATTTTTATATCTGGTGAGACATAGGGGTCTTGTTTTATTCTTCTACATTTGGATAACCAGTTTCCTAGCATCATTTGTTGAAGAGACTGTCCATCCCTCAATGAATGTTCTTGGTACCTTTGTTGAAAATCAGTTGACTATAAATATGTGGATTTATTTCTGGGTTCTCTAATCTATTCCAATGGTCTATATGTTTGTTTTTATGCCAGTACCATGCCATTTTGGTTACTATAGCTTTGTAGAATATTTTGAAGTCAGGTAGTGTGATGCCTCCAGCTTTGTTCTTTTTGTTCAGGACTGTTTTGACTATTTGGGTTCTTTTGTGGTTTCATATAAATTTTAGGATTTTTTTCTGTGAAGAATGTTATTAAAATTTTGATAGAAATTGCATTGAATCTGTAGCTTGCTTTATGTGGTATGATCATTTTCACAATATTAATTCTTCCAATCCATGAACATGGAATGTCTTTCTGTTTTTGTGTATCTTCCTCAATTTTTCATCTATGTTTTACAGTTTTTCTTGCAGAGATCTTTCACCTCCTTGGCTAAGTTTATTCCTAGATATTTTTGTAGCTACTATAAATTTCTGCTAGTTCACTGTTGGTATATCGAAATGCTACTAATTGTTGTCTGTTGATTTTGTATCCTGCAATTTACTGAATTTCATTTATCAGTACTAAGTATTTTGGTGGAGCTTTTAGGGTTTTCTGTATATAAGATCATGTCATCTGCAAACAAGGACTACGTATTTGCTGTTTAAGTGACAACTCCCCTCTCCACTCCCTCTCAGGGACAATGCCTAAACAAAAGCCTATCCTTGATGAAGAAATTTCAGACTCTGTGAAACCTAAATAAGCAAGCTAGTTTTACACCAAGAGGCCTTCTGGGTACCTTCTCGGAATCATATAAATCTTTATCTCTGCCCCCCAGGTCTGCCGTTCACTCTCCCCTTGCATCCTTCCTTGCCAAATTTCAGAAACAATTCCTTTTTTTTTCTAGGGACCAGTAGTCACTATATAAAATCACATCAGAAAATCTGCATATTTGAACAAGACACTTGTTAAGAAGGCCTTTGAGTGCGCTTTGGGAGAGGGGATCCAGTACGGATTGATCCCGTGGTCTATACAGAGGGACACACACTGCAGTGATGTTTTTGACAAGACCCATGGTTGATTTGCCAGTTCATTAATGAATGAACCTAGAATTGCACATTACTTTAGCTCTAGAGAAAGCATATGATTACAGCATTTGTGGTGTAAAATGCTATAATTAAAGATGCAAAACATGGTTTATTACACACCCATTTTCAGTGCTTGGAACTTTCTGAAACAGTCTCCTTTTTAGAAGCACTATTTGCAGGTAATGAGCCTCAGGAGGTTTTCTTCCACCCAGGGCATACAAAAGATGCAAAAGATCAGGGCTGGAGTGAAGAAAGGGGCATCCAAATTGCTATAAAGAAAGAAGAAAATGAGGCCTACCTTGTCCAGTGAAAAAGTGAAAGAAGGATGCCCACCTCTCTCAGAATTGAGCCCCAAATAGCTGGATCTCAAGGGTTGGGACAAAGTGCTGTTTTGCATTCAGAAGATGGCATTTGGAAATTATATCATAGATCTGAAAGACTCCATTTCAACAGTAGATCATTATAATATAGAGTTTGTACTCTTATACTAAGTTCACAGCAGTTTCTTCTGAGCCATTAAAAAATAAATAACTGTAATCTTAACAAAGACAAAAACACCATCATAGACATATAGCATATGTTCCCTGCCAACAGCACCAAGAAAATTGCCTGGCTGCACCTGACATGTCTGAGTTAGAGCAGGTAAAAGAAATGGTCCTGATTTTCCAGGTAGGGAAAGGAAGGTAATGAGGCACAGAGAGGTTAGGCGAGCTGTCCAGGGAGAGGCAGGGCAGCAGCCAAATCAGGACAAAAACTAGCATTCCTGATTCCCTATTCAGTGCTCATACTCCTCAGACTGCACTGTCTCAGAAATGTCAAATACATTATGCGGGAATATTGGGAGTCTGTGTTGAGTCAGAAAAGACTTGATTTCCAGTTAATAAAATTATCAGCACACACACGGAATAAAAATGTCCTCCCTAGCAGACTTTACACCTCAGAGAAGACCCTG
Source organism: Rhinopithecus roxellana (assembly GCF_007565055.1). NCBI lineage: Eukaryota > Metazoa > Chordata > Mammalia > Primates > Cercopithecidae > Rhinopithecus > Rhinopithecus roxellana. Next base: position 41,322,567 of record NC_044565.1, on the reverse strand, counting down.
GGAGCCTAGGCACCCCCAAGCAGCACACCCCTGTAAACGCTGGTTAATAGCAAAGCTGTAAGATGCTGCTCCCCCAGCCTATCCACCCCTTCAGGACACATGATTAATTGTAAACCTGGAAGAACATCTGAATAAATATCCGCAGAGCGGAGGGAATAGGGACAGTGACACTGGAAGCTCCTATCTAAGTAGTAACTTTTTTACCCTTTTCTTGATCCAAAAAATATAAATGTGTGGAGGATGTTAGATAGAGAATTTCTCATCTTAGCTGCAAATGCACATGCAGACGATAAGACTGCAAATTCCAACCAAGCCAGGCTAGGAACACCTCACTATAAACATCCAGGCCCTTTGGCCCTTCTCGGGAAGGTATTCTAAAGGATACTTGGATCTGGGCCATGTGTGTACACATTGTATGCATACATGTACACACACACTGTGCACAGTATAATTTTCTGTAAATTTTTATGAAGGTATGTGCTACACTGAACTACGATAAACTGATTTCATAAAATTATAAAATGATCTTTATATATTCCTTGGAAAATCATTAGTCAACATCTGTGGTTTGAACTGGTCTGGAAAAGCATCTTTTCAGACCTCCAAAGAGAGATGCGCTAGAACCCTCTTCAGTCACCTCTAGGAGAGCTTAAAAACTTTGTCACTAGAAAGTTCTTCCTTAAGCTTACACCCATTAAACTGTGGCTTAAACCAACTCCCTCTATCCTATCAGAATCAGTATCATATTTGCTTTCTTTTGGCAAATTCCAATTTTTCTTTTCAGTACTGGTAGTAACCAAGGACTTCTTGGTAATAAGAACACAGCATGCAGACTTATGTGAAAACAAACAGAAATCATGAATGAGTATCTTTTACTACAATCTAGACTTAATGTTTCTAGCTGGAGTTGAGAACAAGAGTGTAAGTTACCTGGTCTATACCTGAATTGGCTGAGAAAACTTTGGTTATTTCTACCTAACATGACCAGTTTAAACTTTAATAGTAGTCATGGAGTTTTGGTCATTCTATCTCAGCACGGATTAGCATTTCTGGTGTACATGTGGGTAAAACTGAAAACCCTAAAGGTGAAGATTCAATTAACTTTGCTAAGGCCAGTAAAACAACCAGTGTATCCCTCATATGTCCTTGTCAGAGGGAATGCCAGATCTTGGCTTTTGATCCTAGCATAAACATTAATTTGCTGTGCAACCCTGGGAAAATCACTTGGTCTCTCTGAACTTCCGCTCTTTTTCACTTTTGAAGTGAGGGTAGCAGAATAGATTATCTCAAAGGGGACTAAGATGTCTAAGATTCTGCCTAATAATGTTATGATGATGATGAACTGAGACAAAGCTTGTGAACTGCTTAGCTCAAAGTCTGGTACACAGTAAGCACTCAATAAATGTTCACTATCATTATCAACTTGTTATTATATATGCACACTCTGGGCTCACCAACTTGAAACATAACTTTCGGTCCTATTCCATTGTCCTGTAAGGACGTTATCGTTGAGCTCCAAGATCAAGCAATAGGTAAGTTCACAATAGTTGTAGAAAACTGTATCTCTAACCATAAGTTAAGTCTGTGAAACTTTAGGATCATGGGAGTGGCATACAATAAAGCATAAAAAGGCCCCATGAAGTCATTAATTTAGTCTGTTCCTTAGTGGTTGGGCAGCAATGCCTCAAATCAGAATGAAGACCAGTTCTGTGTCTTCATTACTTGATCGCTAAGCGTGTCAAAGACTTACCCTGGGTGCTGCCTAAATACTACTGTATGTGGTTTCTGTCATTCCTTACGACCACTTGACACTTTCCTTCTCCTGTGCACATAGGAAGACCATATGTCCCCATCCCCCTTGCAGTTGGGTTAGGGCCATTAGAGTTTAGCAGTGGTGACATTTAGAGTTTAGCATCTGGACATTAGAGTTTAGCAGTGGTGATATACCCATTTTCAGACCTAATCCTTAAGAGCATCCATGAGACACTGCATCCCTCTTTTCCCTTAGTTGCAACTGTGGAAGCCACATGTGGAAACAACGAAGTGATAAGATGGAAGCAACATGGATCCCACACGGAAGAAAGCTGCCTTGAAATGTTGCCCAACCCACACCAAACTTGACAAAAGCAAGAAGTAAAGCTTCACAGTGTCATGCCACAGGTATGTCAGGGTTTGCTTCTGCAGTGTAACTTATCATATCCTAATTAGTAAGAAGTCTGGGTCTTCAACATATTAAGGGAATTGACATTTATTAAGTACCTACAGTGTTTGTCAAACTGTGATGCAATCCATTCCCTGGTCATAAAATCATTGTAGTGGGTTGCAATCACCATATCCAATGAAAAAACACAATATAATAGAAATTACCAGGGAGCATTTTTAGGCTATAGGTTAAAACTGTTTTATGAAAAGTTTGTTTTCGTTTTACAAGTGCACGTATGTAGTTGCTTGTCCCGGCTCATGATGTAAACTGCATTTCTTACTGTGGTTCATGGTCAAAACTTTAAGAGTCTCTCAAAGCAATCTTATAAGGTTGGTATTATCTCCATTTCATAGCTAAGGATACCACCATTCAGAAAGGACTAATTGATTTTTCAAAGTTACACAGTTACTAAATTGTGGCACTGGTATTTAAGCCAAGCTTACGTGATGGTCTTCATCAAAGCTGGTGCAACCAGCAGCCCCTGGCCCAAAGCCACACCAGCCAGCTTCCTCCTGGGTCTCCTGAATATGCAGCCTCCACTTTACCTGGCCCTTCGCACATTTTTAGGAGCCATGTGTGAGCATTTCAATAGCTTCTATTTGCAAATATTTTAAACAGGTAGCATTTTAAAATACACACCTATCTATAAAATAGATCAGTTTATATTTGATTTCTCCCAAGTGGTACCCTGAATACCACGGAAGGAAAACCCAGGTTACCTAGGAGAAATGTTGGCTGATGCCAGGCCAATGATGGCAAAAGGGAGTCTGATATTTATAAATCACAAGCATAAGACAGGAAAAAGAGAAACCATCCATTCTTATAAGGCAGATGAGGTAAAACAGAAAAACTTGAACTCTCACAAGGCCTATCAGTTCCACTCATTCTCATTGATTCCTTAAGTGCATCTGTGGACAATTCTAAACTAAAATATGGACGCTGCATCTCATGAAAGTCCATGGTAACTATTCCTAGAAGCTTTGCCCCCTTTAAATATCAATCCATATGCTTGTCAGCTTGGCTTCTAGGAAGTTCAGGCCTTGATCCTTTTGGGGAATGTAAACATTTTGCTGCCCAATTTGGAAGTTGGAAGTACCCTTCTCAGTCTCATTCTTTGACATAAAGCAGGGTGCCATGGCCACCAGACTGGAGAAGTTCAGGGTCATATTTTCAGGTTTTACTTAGTATGAGCAAGAGACATGGTAATGTCAAGTTCATCTTTAATCCTTAGTAAAAGGGCCAGAATTCAAAAAGAGCTTAGGAAGGTCATTCAAGTCTTAGCTGGTAGCTTCCCAGGGAGCTGAGTCATGCTTGGAAGGTGGTGTGGTGGAAGATCTCTAGCCTTTTGGCCGGCTGAGGAGCTTCCTGCATGCAGGGAACCAAGCCCAATGCCCACAGGGTCAGACAGGTAACAAAATGAACAGGAGTCTAAGGACATTTCCCACCCACTTTAAGTGGTGTCTATTCTATTCCAGCACAGCCTCACCAGGACAGCTGCCAGAGACAAACCTTTTAGCTTGCCTTGAGGTCCCCCGAAGAGCCACAATAATAAAGGCTAGCAAGACTGACTTTGTAACCCCCACACCCTGCCTGGGCAGCTCCACCCTCAGTCTGACATAGCAAACATATGTGGACACATCATGACTCCCAGCTCCTTTACGGCTGACCGAGTGGTCCTGGAGGCAGGATCTTTCACGTTAAATACTTCCAGCTCAAATATTCCATCAGAAACGTGTGGGCCCCATCTGGGCTCACATGTCCTGGCATGGCCTCGCCCACACCCCTCCTTATCTACCCCCAAGACATAACAGTCTGATGTTCCCGCTCTTCATCCATGTCTTTTGGGAAGGGAAGATGTTACTCACTAACCTAACGAATGTATTTAAAAATTGCAGCTGACTGCCATAGTAAATTCATGTCATGTTTTTTACGATAGATAATATTTCAGAGACACAGTCCTGAATGTAACCAAAAAAAAAAAAAAAAAGTCTTTTTAGAAAAACAATTTCTGTTCAGAAACTCAGCTGCCCAGCTTTCAGCTGTTACTTCTATAGAAAAAACACATTCTGAATTGCGGCAAGCAGGCGACAAAGCCAGCAAGGGACTGGTACATAGAAGGACTTTTTGTGTAACTTACACCTAATGTGGGAAACTCCAGTCATGGTGCCGCACCTTTAAATCTCATTAAGCCCCTTCTAGGTATCAAAGGTGGGCCAGTCGTGCCATTTCCTGAGTCCTGTCAAGCACGGTTACAGGAAATTGACAAAAGAGCTTCCATTAGCTTAGCCAAAATTCACGTGTCCCTATTATTAAGATGCTGCCAAGTTTGATCACCCTCTTAATCTATCAAGACTCCAAAAGGATAATCTCTTAAAAGCTTCCCCCTTTCCCACCCTTTCTACCCCCAAGTCTTTTTCTTTGTGGCTTAAATCAAGGTAAGTTGATTTTGCTCAAAGTTTGGAGGAAAAACATGCTGGTAGTTGGTAGCTGACAGAAAACAAACATGAGACTTTTCTACCTGGAAACTGTTCCCTTTGATTCAAGACTGAATGTCACCACTTTGTAAACAAAGAAGATGATTTAAAAATGCTGCCTTCCTTTTATTTTTTTTTTTTAACTTTTTTTTGTTTTTCAACCAAGAGTCTTCTCACAGTACCTGGCACTCAAAAACTCAAATACTCAAAGGGATTACGTGCTCTTTGCTGGTTTTGTTTTATAAGCCAGAGGCCATTCAAAGAAAATAGAGCTTCCCATCCAGGTGTCCCTGCCTGGTAAAATAATGGATGCAGATTGATGTGATCTGGATGTAAAGGACATTAACATCCTCAGACCCCTGACAGGCACACTGCCAGCCTGGCTCCGGAAAGGCCTTGAAGAGCAGAGCAAGACTCACTTGCACCCCTGGACATCTCCGGACGAGGGCTTTTATTTCGGGACCAGCCTATAGGCAGGTGCTCCTCCCCCTCACAACAGAATGGGCATGCAAGACGGACTGCCTGCATTATTGATTTAAGACGGCCAGCTGACAATACACTGCGCCTCCTTTTATTTATTTCCAGAAGGTACACCTTTCTCCAAACTGAATTGTCTTTGATTTAAAAGCAGGGGTGTCTTCCCCCACATCCCCCCGCTCAGCAAAGAAACTGAATCCATCTCAACACAGCTGCTCAAAGGCTGGCTGGTGGCTGTTACCTACTGAGGAGAGCTTTTGTGCTGCCCAAGGGAAGACAAGGACCGCACTGTGCCCATAATTTTTGATCATCCCGGTTTAAATATGCTGTGTGTCAATCAGAGAAGTTTGAAGAACATTATAATTACAAAATATATTCCTGCTCTATAATCAGTATTGTTTGTTATAGTGGACTTAGCCGTGATAACAATTTCAATATGTAATTCATGGAACTTACAAACACTTATTTTACATGTATGTTCAGGAACTATGCTGGGAAGAAGGAGAACAAATCAAAGGGAACTGCACTGGTCAATGGCATGTCTGATGCAGGGTTGTCCTCTTGTGATGGTGACAGTGACGATACAATGGTAATCAACTGTCCCCACTTTGCAGACATTGTGTGGTCAGAACACCTTGGCCTGGAACACTGGATCAGAACACATTAAGTTCATTAAATAATTAACAATTGCCTCAATTTTACTTTCACGTTGTGTGGGATTTTGCAGGACTCAGCCTAAGTCAGGCAGGCTCCCACAGTCACCTTCAAGTTGTGCATATGTGTGTGTTTTCTTTTTTCTTTTTTTTTTTTTTTTTTTTTTTTTTTTTTTTTTTTTTTTTGAGATAGAGTCTCGCTCTGTCACCCAGGCTGAACTGCAGTGGGGTGATCTTGTCTCACTGCAGCCTCCGCCTTCCAGGTTCCAGCGATTCTCCTGCCTTAGCCTCCCAGGTAGCTGGAATTACAGGCACGTGCCACCACCCCCAGCTAAGTTTTGTATTTTTAGTAGAGACAAGGTTTCACCATTTTGGCCTGGCTGGTCTCAAACTCCTAACCTCAGTGATCCGCCCACCTCAGCCTCCCAAAGTGCTAGGATTACAGGCATGAGCCACCATGCCCAGGTGTGCGTGTTCTTAAGAGGCCAGGGAAAGAAACAAGAGAGGAAGCCCACCAAGACACCAGGATGGTGCCTCTTAGAGGTGCCTCTAAGTGGCAGACTGGGTATAAATTTTTAAAAGGTCCTTGATACACCCTCACCCTTCTCTCCACTTTGAAACCTGATTAGCAAACCCACTTACCCACCCCGGATGACTTCCTTCACACTCGCCTCCCACAGGGACCTCCTACTTTGACATCAGGATCATCCACCCGCACTCCAGGCCTGGAGAATGGACTGCACAGAGTTGGCTGCCTTCCTGGGAGTCCCTCATGAGCCATCACAGGAGGCAAGCTCCAAGTAAGAAACAGTTTGCCTTTGCTGACTTCCTTTGACCTACAGGGTCAAACATACACATTTCAGGCTACCAATCCCATGCTGTCCACCATCTGGCCCCAGCCTTGCAATTCATCCTCCCTATAAAAAGCCCTCTTATTCACAATCCCCCGTACCCTGCTGGGAGTTACTGCCACCGCCTCTGCTTGTGCCCTTTCTTCTGCTCTGAGGGCACTCCCCAGCCCTCCCGCTCTACTCTCATCCTATCCATCTAGATCCTACCAGTGCTCACCCATAGACTACCCATTCCCAGAACTCCACACCAGGACTGAGTCTCAAAGTCTCTCGTTTGACACGTGGTATACCCCCTCTTCGGTTGAGTTGCAGAATTTCAGAATGGAAAAGGGCCTTACCCATCACCTGATGCAGTACCCTTCCCTTGTTATTCTGTTGACAGCTCCTACATGCAGACTCAGTTTGCCCAATTCCCAGACCCGTGATCATGCCCCTAGCCATGCAGCTTCCTGTGCTTCTATAGTGCATGTGGCCCGTCTGCTGCCTCTCCCTGCTCTCTCCAGAGCTTCCCCTGGTGCCCCTCCCTGTAGAAGAACATGAAAGAGCTGGCAAATAAAATCCCTGCTGCCATAATGATTTAGGTTGGCTGACAGCTCTGAGGCTATAAGTTCTCCTTTTACTATCCACAATGTATAGCCTTCTCCCAAGTAAATTACCTATTATTTAAAAGACAGGTTGTCCTCGTCCCACCTTTATCTCTTTTCCCCAACTCCTCCCCACAAAATGAATCCTTGTCAAGGCAATAGATGTCTTCCTTAATTGCCACAGTTTTTCTTCCCAATTGTAGAATCACTGGCTTTCCGGAAGTTCAAGATCCCGAGTTCTGGATCGTGTGCCAGGGAGAGATAAAATCAAATACCAGGAGATGAGGTACAGAGGGAAGGAAGCGAGAGCCTGCCCCTCTGTGAGTCTTGGTCTGCCCTTCCCAGACTGCACTGCACCCCATGCTCTGGTCAGTCCAAAGTGCCACTCACACGAATGCCAGCTTCTGATACCCTCATTTCCTCCCACGTCTAATATTCACCTCGCCAGGCCTTGTCTGCTTTGTTCTCAGAGTTTAGAATCATTTTTTTTTTCTTTTGAACAAGGCCACTGTAACTCATTAGGGTAGTCCTATGAGAACACATAAGGAGATATGCAGTATATGTTTAATTCAGGGGTAGCATCGACTTGGAGTAGAAAGGGAAGGTTTCATGGAAGAAAGAGAATTTGAAATGGGCCTGGAAAGACAACTGGGTTTGTTCAGAGCATTTCAAGTAGAGGACATGAGGAGACAAAGTCACAGGAGTAAGATCCAATATGGCGGCAGATAATCGATCAGGACTGAATGTGAACTACAGAAGCTCCTCGGCAACACACCTACAGATGGTCACCAGCGATGCAGTAAACAGCCTTTCCACCATCACTTGGGCAAGTGGAAAGAAGGGGATGGGCAGAAAGAGAAGGACAGAAGGTGGAGACCTCTAGGAAGACAAAGCAACCAAATGTCACTCCTGGGGCGCCCAGCCAAATGCGGGGGCCTATCAGGGAGCTGACGGTGAGCGTTGGGAAGGGCCCTGGGGACATTTTCCCTGCCTTGTCCCCCTCTCTGCCAGCACTAGCCACAGAAGGGATAATTAAATATTAATTCTATCTGATCTGGGGCCACCCAAGCAGGATCATGTTACATGATACTTTAATGACCACAATTCAGGCAACACAGCCTGGCTGTGAAGGAGGAACTCCTCTCCCAGCCCAAATCCAAAAGGTGCTCATGTTACAGGAAGGAGCAGGAAGTGGGGCCCAGAAACGGATCATGGGACCCCATGCATGCCCCCCGGGCCCCCTGAGATCCTGCTCAGTCCATTCGAAATAGGAAGACATCCACTACTTTCCACCTTTTTCCTTGTCGCCACTAAGGTGAGGTGTTCTTCAGCATAGAGTGTCACTCCAGAACTAATAAAACATGAAAGTCTAATTGTATTAGCAATTTCCCATCATATTCTATTAATATGTATCGTATTGGTATCCATTTTCACTAATGTGACATGAAAGGCAGTAATGTGATTACTTTTTTAGTGGAAACAAATGCTAATGTAATTAAATGTTGACCACATAGGCTGGGAGATATGGCAACCACCAGGTATTTGGGACTTTCTTCCTCTAGAAGAAAGAAAGAAAGTGGAGGAAGAGGCAGGTGTCAATCAGAATTGGACAAAAATATTTCAAGCATACCATGGAAATCTATGGTCAAAACCTGCCACCCAACGAGCTCTTCTCTAGGACAATGCCTGGCACACAGTAGGTTCCTGGGATGCAGTGGGAGGCAAAGCACTGTAGAAATAAGAACTTGGTTGTTGATAGAGAGAGATCTGGCCTCATATATTCTGGAATCTAGCTGGGGAATTTGGGGCAAGTTAATTTCTTTAAGCCTTAGTTTAACCATTTGAATAATGGAAATAATAGCAGCACCAAACTCAGAAATTCTTATTAAATGAAATGACATCATCCTCTTAAAGCACTTAGCACAGTTTCTGGCACATGGTAAATGGTCACTAGATGCTGGAAATTATTGTTGTGGTAAACACAGGAGCAGAATAGACTCAATTTTTTTGTCCAGTGACGTCAGTTCATGTTCTGCATGTCGCCCTTTCAAATATGCCTCTGTTGTCCCGGAATAATTTACTTTCTTTAGAAGACTCAGAAGGAGATACCACATTCAAACTATAAGGAAAGAGAATATGGGAAATGGGAAGCAAGCCTACCCACAAACCTTTCTGAATTCTGTTCTCTACTGAGCTAAGAATGAGTGAGAGCTTAAGGCTCAAATTTCCAAACAGACCAACTACCATTTTGGAGAGTTGAAAAAAAGTGTTGTTTGTTGTTGTTGTTGTTGTTGTTGTTGTTGTTGTTGTTGTTTTCATCCAGGTCCTTTGTTCCTTCTTCCTGCATAGTTCAGAAGTGAAAACCCAAAAGCCCTTTTCTCCCTACTGTCCGCCAGGAAACAAAAGGGATATTTACCTAGAGACGCGGTCATTGCCAGGGACACAGAGGGTGTGCAGGGAGCACCCAGCACTGCTGACCCAGGCCGCTAACCAGCTGGGCAGCACTCCAGGTGACATGTGGCAGAGGGTCTGAGACTCTTCCCAGCCAGGGCACACAGAGGAGAAGAGCCGGGAATGAGGCAGCAGACCAGAGGACCACTTGTGGTTGATTCCCAGCAGAATCAGAGCAATACAATATAGATTCTGACTATCCAAGGCTGCCAGAAAGATTTCTGCCCAGAGTGGCACTAGATAATTTCCAAGTTCCCTTCTCACTGGAAGAGCCTCTGGCTCTATAACACTGGCCTGACAGACACAAACCACTGGTCCACCAACCTAGACTTCTAACAAGCAACTCAGCGCTATTCCATCTTTCAGCATCCCTAAAACAAAAACCTTTCCCTGGGACATTTGGAATTGCATCTATAAAATGGGAATGGGCTTGTCCAAGGTGACTGGTGTCCCTCCAGGTCAAGATACATCAAAAATTTCATTTTTACATCAGAGGATTCCAAACACTTGGAGGCTTACATAACTTAGAATTCCATCTGACTGGTCTTCTTATAAATAGGGTTTATGTGCTAAGCATTTGTGCTAAGCACTTTATTTAATACTAACATCAACTCTCTGAGGAAGGCACTGTTAACCTCCTTTTATACCTAAGTTCAGACTCAGAGAAATTAAGTGACTTGCCAAAGGCCAACAGCCAGTGAGGGATAGAAGTAAGAACTGAACCTAGGCTGGCCCTAACCCCAGTATTCTTCTCCAGAGAACCACCTACCGTTGTGGGGAAACGCCTTTTCTTGCAGAAGTTGCTGGAAGCTCACTTAGGGAAGAGATTACATTTCACCAAATCCAATGAAATCAGGAGCTCTGTGTTTATCCCTGCCTCCACCTCTCACCAACTCTGCCAGCCTGACCTGTGATTTGACCTGTCTGAGCAAGGAAGCCATGTGATTTACAGTCCAGACCAGGACGTATCTGAGAATGAGAGGAAGCACTAATCAGACAGAACACTGGGAGAACAGACAAACCGGGACTGTCCTATGAAAATGGAAACATGGTCACAGAGCCTCGCACACTCAGTTCCAAAATGAGGAGTTTGGATGAAACCTCAAGGTCATCTCCTTGTGAAAAAGGGAAGATATATGCATCTGGTCAGCTCACCAGGAATACAAAACAGGGACTGTCGAAGGCCAAATGAGTACACAGAAAGCAAATGTTTACATTTGTTCGTGTATTGCTTAAATCATGAAAACATGGCAAAACACTTACAAGAAAAGTCACTTCTAATTTTCTAATCTCACTAACTATAACTCTCTTGGAGTTTAGCGCATTTTCTTTCCTCATTTTTACTTATGTTTAAAACAACACCATTAGATATAAACATACATCTCTTTTTAATCAAAAGAGAGTAATCATGTTCCACACATCAGCCTGCACTATGCTTTTCCTCATGTCAGCTTTGCCTAGTAAGGTGATAGCTGTATTATATTCCACTGCATGAACGAAATCATACATCTCCCTATTTCCAGACATTTAAGTTGTAACCAACTCTTTCACAAACCAACTATTAACAATGCCATTATAGCCTGGGCACAGTGACTCACGACTGTAATCTCAGGACTTTGGGAAGCCATGGCAGGAGGATCATTTGAAGCCAAGGGTTTAAGACCAGCCTGGGCAGCAAAGCGAAACCCCATCGCTACAAAAGAAAAGTCATTATACATATATCCTTAAATGTACACAATATTCCTGATATTATCTTATGCTTAGGTGCTAGATAAGAACATTTTCAATTCTTAGAGACCCAACTACACTACTCACCCAAAAGGCTGTACCAATTTACATTCCCATTCCCACTGACACTGTATGAGTCTGCCCATTTCCTCACACACTTAACAGCATCAAGTTGTTTTCATTTTTCTCAATCTGCTAGGTGGAAAAATATATATAATATTGTTTAATTTACATTTCTTTAATAACTAGTGAGGTTGAGTATCTTCTCAAATGTCTCTCAGCACTGGTATGTATTTTGTAAATTACCTGTTCATACTTTTGCTCATTTTGCTACAGGTTGTTGATCTTTTGCTTTCTGCTTTTTAAGACCTCTTTGTATACGAAGAATATTAATCCTTTATATGGCATGCCAATGTCTCCTTCCAGTTGGTCATTTGTCTTTTACATGTGTTTACATTGTCTTTTGTTATATAGAAAAGTTTTGCCTTTATTGAGTTCTATTGTATCTATTCTTTCTCTAGGGATTCCCACCTTCCTCTGAAAGGCATCCTATCCCCAACTTTATTACAATTTTGTTCACAGTGAAAGTTCAGAGCACAAGTACACTTCTGGAGTCATCCGGAAAGAGGGGCACACAGGCAGCCAGGCTTCTTCTCCTTTTCTCTCAAAATGCCCCAAAGGGCAGAGAAGAGTAAATCCACACTGCCAAGGGACAGGGGCCCTAGCTCAGAATTCCAGTGGAAGGCAAAATGTTTTTAGAAATCCTGGGTTTCATCTTAACAATGCATTAGAAATTTATTTTCCACTCCATAATTTATTGGTATTTGTTTTTCTATAAAAGTCATATTTTGGTGACTAACCAATTAAAGTATTTAACTTCTCCTTCTTGAAATCCACTAGGCTGATGGGGCAGCATTGAGTCCTCTGGCAGTAACTGAACCCCAGTTTGAGATGCACCAATGCAACAGGGCTCTGCAAGATTTACCAAGCCTTCCCCAGTGTTCACATTACTGTGAACATTACACCAAAGCAGAACTGAGGGACACTGTCCAGTTGACAAGTTTCACAGTTTAGGAAGCTTAAAGTTCCTTCCAGGATATGTCATCATGGCATCTGACCACAGTACTGGACCAGAGCAGGAGCAGGGTCTGGCCTTTCAGGACCTCTTTCCAATGCCTCCCTTTCCCGTCCGCTCTCCTCCCCTTCCTCCACCAATGTGCCCCAGCTCCTTCACCTCCCTTCCACTCATCCCAAACTTTTCTCATGATCCCCAAACTCATCTAGTTGCTCCACAGTTTTCCAGCATATTCTTTAAAGAAGCAGCTTTACTCCTGGCTGCTTCAGAGCCACAGATTTCAGACCTGCACTCAGCCATCCAAAGGCCTAGGCAAGAAAAGCAAGGATACACGGAATGTGGCATCTCCCGCTAGGACAGGTGGGGCAGAAGGTTGAGTGTTGATGCTGCACTGATTGCTCAGAGGCACCTTAGTTACCCTCGGTCTCCTGATGGGCAAAATGGAGCTAACAACAGAGCTACTTAGTAGGCTCTAGGGAGGATAAAATGAGTCAATATGAAGTCCTTCAAACAGCATCTGTCACAAAGTTAGCATTCAACAAATGTTAGCTGTTGTCAATATTACTATACTATATACAAATGCTCAGTTAGGATTTGTCAATTAGTGAATGAGTCTTGCGCCACTACTTTCATCCACAAGAACAAGTGCCCCATGCCCCAGGTGTTCCAAACCAAGGAGGGATAGAGTCTGGAGTAGGCAGCAGTAGGTGTTAAGCTGATATGTTAGGATAAATAACTAGCTTGCCTGTCACATGGCACTTGCATCCTAGGCTGTTCCACAAAAGAACAGCAGGAGATTTGGGTCTTGGTTTACATCACTCCCAGCAAAAAAGATTTCGATAAGAAACCGTCCTCAGAAGGACTGATTTTTTCGGATGGATTTACCTGGTGTCAGTTCACACCTTCACAAAGTCTGACATTCCTTCTCTTGGGTTGATCCTGTAGAGCTCCCTCACACTTTTCACTCTCTCTTTTCAATTCTGAAGCAGCATTGCGATTTGCCACTGCTGTACCGTTTTCATTCCAACGGCCCGTAGGGTCCTATTCCCAGCATGGCCCTACCTCTTGCTAAATGACAAAAGATCAAAGCTTTCATAAAGCCACAATGAGAAGGAAAGGGAGATCAGGTTATCTGGGCCATTCACCATCCACATACCCAGGCCTGTGTGCACTCATTCGTATATACACACACACACACACACGCACACACACACACACACCTCTGCCAGATTATAAATTGCAAAACCAAACAAGTCATAAACTCTTATGAGAGACAAGGGGGAAAAGCCATGCCAGGAAGATAACAACAACAACGTCAAATTTCAGACATGACCAGGTTTTGGGGAGGGGGGGCAGTTCCAAACCAGGGGTTTGGGATAGAAAAGCTGACAGCCCCTTAGAACTAAAGCAGCTGGACTGGGTGCCACTATAATAAATCAAAATCAGTTATGTAAAGTGTAAAATTATCATTTGGAAATCACTCTCTCTGAATAATTCCATCATTGACTTTCACATCAAACAACGATTTCAACCACCCACACACACAGTTCAGCCTCACACTGGTCTTAAACTCTCTTTAATTATCGGCATTAACCTATCACATTACTATTTCATTCCTATTTCATCCTGGGGGAGGGGTCAGTGATTACGATAAATCACAATGAATAAGAAAGACTTTGAGCTGTCCTTCCACACGGCTCTGGTGTTCCCTTGATCTGACGGTGACAGGTCTGCCTTTGTCCCAGGAAGGGACAAGGACAGATAAGCAGCCTCCCTCTTGACAAATGCATTACGGATGCCAGTCAGGAGAAAAAGGCCAAAAATGCTTTAGAACCCGGCTCTGCAGCCATGTGTGGCTGTCTCCCATGCTTATACCCCAGGCTGGGCAGGGGTATCAACTTACCCCTCTGGTCGGTGGGTGGAACATGGAAAACCAGGTAAACAAGTTTCACCTGCAGCCTGGTTCTCATAATATCCCCACTGGGCAACCGTTACCCTAAAATAAGAATAAAAAACAATAATTTTTTAAAGACATGCATTTGTCTAAAGTTAATCACTTACCTCTTGGAAGAACACCTTAGCCACAAATGGTGAGTTGCCTAGTATATTCTTTTAGTGGGGGCTCTGGCCCTTGCCTTAGTGATCCCCAAGAAAGCAGGGGTGCACAAGAATGGACATGAAGTGAAATATTTCACTTAGGAAAAAGGGGGTTTCCTCCATTACTGGTTTGGAGTCCAGTTTCCTAGTTCTGCATATTTAGGGGTGTCCCCACATACCTCTCCCTCCCCCTTACCTATTAGAGCTTCCAGTTTCCATATATTTAATAGTGAAGGGCAATCTAACAAAAGGATAAGAATGTTTTTATAAAGATGTTCATTGCAACACGCTCATAGGGAAAGAAGAAAACAACTTCAGTGTCTAGTTTGGTGCATAGGTTAAATACATTGTGCCACATCCATTCAGTGGACTGCATTTCAACCATTGAAGATCATGTTGTACATGTGTATTTATAAGCAATAGAAAGCTGTTCATAATAGAGTTAAGATAAAAAAGGTGAATCATGTGAGACCATACAAACATGTTTGACTCTATTTTTTTAATATGTAAGAAGGAGAACAAATTATGTTAGGCTATGTTCGAAATTCTAATCATGGTTACATCTGTGTAGTGCTATTATTACAAGTGGTGCTTACTTCTCATGCTCTACTTTTATTTCTATTCCTATTTTCTAATTACTCTAAAAAAGAGCAAATGAATAGAGTGGTTCAGACCTTGGATCTGCAGCCAGTCTTCTTGGATCAAATCTACTTCTGCCACTTAGGGATATGACTTCAGGTACATTATTTAACACTACAGCGCCTCAGTTTCTTTATCTGTAAAATGGAGAGATAATGATCTCAACTTTAGGATTACTGTGAGGATCAATGGAGTTAATTTCGTAGAGTGCTTAGAAATGTGGCTGGCACGTAGTAAACACTATGCAAGTGTAAGCTATGATTATTAAGATCATCACATATTTCTTGCATAATTAAAAAATAAAATCCTGGGGCCACAGGACAGCTGTTGAACTTTAGGCACATCCACATCTCTTGGCGTGAGTGTCCTCAATAGTAAAATGAGTGAATTAGATAGATGACCTTAAAGACCAGTCCCCATTCTGTGATGACATAATTCAACGGGGATGCTTCTAGTGGGCCCTGAATGTAGCACAGAGGTGAAAGGGGACACTTCAGAACAGGCTTGCAGAGGGGGCTGGTGGGAAGAGAAGGAGATGGGACCTGTGAGACAGATCAGAGCCCCACAAGCTTTGTGGCGTGCAGGAGAAGGAAGACTGCGAGAAAGTCAGCCAAGGCGGCTGCCTCTCCACTCAACTATGTGATTAAGTGACTGGCTTCTGTTTTTCACAAAGCCAGACTCCAGCTCAAAGAACCTCAGGGACTATTTTAAAGACAAGTTATTCCTTTGTTTTTAATTGTAATTAAGTAGGTATTTTATAATATTTAAATGGTGAAATTTACATGTCACTTCCATGATGAGCTGGGTACCCTTCACCAGAGGGAGAGAACGTAAGTTTAAGAGGACTGCTGTGTATTATTTTGTGATTAGTGCATTTATGCAATTGTGAGTAGAATGGAGTAGAACAGAGATACTGGGATATTTCAAGACTTCATTAAACATGCCAGAACTTTAACAAATTTACTTGGAGCCAAAGTTTATTCATGTTAAGATTTCATTCATCCTTCTTCCCATACTTTGACAAAATGTTTAAGTTAGTTTCTCATTTTATTTGTCTACTGAGTTCCCTAAGTTAGGGAAATTAGTATTGTGTGTGCGGTTTGATTTAATTAGCAATTGGGGAAATCGGCCTGGCATGTTTCATGGAAGCTTGGGGAAATTGTCAATTAGCATTGTGTTAATTGGTGTCTGCCGTCCTTGCTTTTTAGTTTTTAACCCCTTTTACCTTGTTCCCTCTTTCAGCATGTAAAATCTGGCTGTTTATTATTCTTTAAATAAAGGATTAATTGCCTGAATTCCTGCCTCTGCTCCGTGTCCTTTTTCTCCCTGAGCAGATGGGGAGTTGGGCAGGCCCGTAGTGGTGGCCTTGTTTCTTTCAGGCCCTCGTCCTCGCTGGCACAGGAGGAAGTCCTCTCTTCCACACTGCCCCATGCCCAGGCTTAAGCCTCCTCACTGCCATTTTCAGTGCCCAGTGGAGCCTCTCTGTCCACAATCCCTAAAGACCCCACCTGGCTCTCAGGAGACGCCCACTGTTCATTCTTCTGGAGTCTGTGGCTGATGTTTCGAATTTGAGCCACTCCGTTCGTCTGACCCAATCAGCGCCCTCCTCAAGTGAAGGTGAGGGAAGCTTTCTAAAACAGGGAAGGAAGTGTATTTTTATGGAGCACTTCCTGAGAACCAGGCTCTTTTAATCTCATGGCATATCTCCCAAAATGTAAGTTTACAGTAAAAAAAAAAAAAAAAGCTGGAATTCAATCCCACTTGTGGGATTCAAAATAAGACTTTTTCCATCATGTTCCACATTGTATTTCCAGATCCTTGTGGTCCCTGTGGTCCCAGTAGTGTGAGTATCAGCTGGGAACTTGATAAAAATGCAGAATCCCAGGTCCCAATTCAATCTACTGAATCAATATTTGCATTTAAACTCCCCATGTGATTCACATCACATCACATTAACGTGAGAAACACTGGCCTAGCACATTGCTTGGCCTCTGTTAAACTAGAGTTGTGATTAAATGCTAAAGTGCTTGTTGTACTCCAGTATCTGTTGTCTTCTTTGTCCACAGTCATAGAAGTTTTAACAGGGCACTTTAGCTGTCCAGTCCAGGAAAACATTTCCCAGACTCCCTTGCAGCTAGATTGTGAGCATGTGACCGAGTTCTGGCCAATCATCTGGCCAATCAAATGTAAGTGGAAGTTTCAAATGGCAACTTCCAGGACAGCTCCTTAACAGAGAGCTAGCATTCTACTCATCCCCATCTCTACCCATCCTCTAGACAGGATGGCTTGAGCTCCATGTTAGACCATGAGGATGAGGGTTATACTTTCAGGATGGCAGAGTACAAATGCAGAACACTGGGACCCTGGGAATTGAAGGGGCAGAGTTCCCTGACTTATGCAGTATTCCCTCCTCCAGATTCTAGACTTATTTTTTCATCTTTTTAATTTGCATACATTTAGGGGGTACAAGAGCAGATTTTTTTCCATGCATATATTGCATAGTCCTGATGTCTAGGCTTTTTGTGTATCCATCACCTGAATAGTAAACATTGTACTCAACAGGTAATTTTTCAGACTCAACACCCTCTCACCTTTTGTAGCCTCCACTAAACTTTATTTAAGCTGCTTTTTTTCAAGTGGAGGAAGAAGCCTGTTATTAATGGACAAACCAATCCTGACTAATACAGAAGTGAAAGCCCACCTTATCTACAGAACACACAGTGCTTCCCAAATTAAAGAGGTAAGGCAAGGAAATCACCTTTGTGTACACCTTGTTTGTGTACCAAACAAGAATCACTGGGCAGACGTTTCTTGAAGATGAGTTTTAGCTGAATAAAATGCTTGCAAATAATTCGAACTGTCCAGCTATGATGAACAGGCTACCCCATTGAGATAGCAAACTTCGTGTCACCAGAACTGTTCAAGCAGAGACTTCCCCAAATGCTGCAGAGGAAATTCCTGTCCTGTGTGGAATATTGATCCCTTTAACCACTAACCTCTTTTCTCCAAAGAATTGTAAAAAAAAAAAAAAAAACATACTCAGAGCACAATGGATTTTAAATATTGAACGTGCCTTAGTCATTGAACCAAATTAGGAACTTCTCTCCTAGTTTCCACTTCTGCTCGTTTATCAGAAGAACCCTGTACCATTTATTTATTCATTGCCTCTCAGTCCCACACACTCCTTTCTATGCTCTCCTCTTTGTTGCTGGAGCTGGGAGTCTACACTTCACAGACTCGCTAGCAGCTTCTGGTTAGACTCTGCCAAAGGGAGGCACTAGTGAGAGATCAGAGATGACAGAGCAAAGCTTCCTACGTTTTTTTCTCAGACATCAGAGGCTGCTCTGGCACTGACTGGTAGTTGCCATAGTGGCAGTGGGATAGAGTAATTCCCAATTCCAGCCACCTAGGGTTCAGCAGCAGCACCTCCTTGGCAGTTCCAGCAACGCAGCCGTGGGCTCAGGTGCAGGCTCTAATCCAGGGAGATTGGCAGTTTCCTAACCTCTTCTTCCTTCTGCTCCTTTACAACTATTCACCTTCTCCATTTTGCTCCTCCAGCCCTTCCTACACCTTTATAACCAATTCCTTCATTAAATCTCCTCTACGTAAAATATCTCAGACTATTCCTGTTTTGCTGGCTGGACCCTGAAGGATGCAATCACCAGCCCTCAAGGGTCTCTCTTCTCCCCTGA
Source organism: Rhinopithecus roxellana (assembly GCF_007565055.1). Taxonomy (NCBI): domain Eukaryota; kingdom Metazoa; phylum Chordata; class Mammalia; order Primates; family Cercopithecidae; genus Rhinopithecus; species Rhinopithecus roxellana. The sequence continues at coordinate 41,303,643 of NC_044565.1, read as the reverse complement.
GGCCATCCTCAGTGCTTGCCAGAAGGGAACATACATAAAATGAGCACCTGGCAGCAGCAGTGCCCATTGCCAGTCTCTCCTGCCCTGCCAGAACCCCGAGCTAAGCTGCTGTCTATTAGACGTGGGCAAGACCAGAGTGCTATAGAGTCTTCAAGTTAACACTTAACAATCACAGCTGATGAGGCCGCACTCTGAGACAGATCTATAGCTTCAGTTTCTCACCAGTATTTTAGCTCCCCAGGTTGGCTGTCGTGTAGCGGGTCTCATTGAGAGGACATTAAGGGATCCATTTTTCAGGAGTTGGCCTACGTTAGCAGAACTCCCTTTCCACGTAATATTTATCAACAAAAGCCCTCAAACATGCTCCTACACCCCAGTCCCCTAGCAGTTTTAACTACTAGACAGCACCCATTTATAAACTAGCAAATGAAATCCTTCTCTTGGATAAGCAGAGCAGGAAAATTCTCTGCTGCAGGTTTCCTTGAAGAGCTCCCCTGGGAGAGAGACAGATTCTAGAGAGGATGTCTTGGCAAGCCCTGCCTCTCCAGCTCAGGTTCCAGGATAAGTTCTGGGGCCCATTAGTGGGTTGGAGGGGTAAAGGTTGGGGTGAGGAAGAAGGCATCAGAGCACCAAGATAAGGAAGCTCATAGATTTTCTATTCAACTTGCTATCTCTTATTCTAGAAAATACATTATCGACATTGTAACCACCACACCCTCAAACCACTCTGTTGGATTGTCAATTCAGTGACTTCAAGAGACTCAAATCTTTGTGGGAATAATACATTTTGATACATTTTATACATTGTTCTGTAGACATAAAAACTCTTACACAAGCCTATGGGACCTAAAACAGGATCCCAAGTTCAATCTTGACACAACCTCAGGACCTGAAGGGAAAGGGAGGTAGGTCCCTTGCATGGCCTTTGTGAAACCAACTGAGCTGCTTTAGAGAAGTTTAGGGGACACTCAGTAGAGATAGGGATTATCAGTTGTGAGGCAAGGTCATGAATATTTAAAATGTATTTATCTTCTGTAGATGCAGCTTAGAATACACCTTAATAGTGCTGGTAGAGGATCAGTGTGTATTTGTACAAGTCCCTCTTGGTGCCAGGGTCAGCTTCAGGGGATTCTAGGTCCTGGCTCAGCCCACTGGGAGAGCAAGTAACTGCCCACACTCAGGTCTCTAAACACCCCCAGCTGTTGTCAGGTGAAGACAGAGAGGGGCCTTGGTGAGAGCTAGGAACTCTGCAGTCTCCTGGGGAGACCTGACCCATACCTGGTTGTCACTGCTTCATTCCCATGCAGCTCTCCCATCACTAAGTACGACTTTTATTCCTGGAAAAGTATTTTGCCCTATCAAAAACAATCCTCAGGAACCAAGATCAGAGTTGAATCAAATTTACTAATTTTATATTTCCTTTCTATGTAATCCCCCCACCCATCTCCCCTCCTCTTCTCCCTGAATCCTTGTCCTGAGAGTCACCACAGAGTTCCCAGTAGCCCCAGCAAAGAGTGAGAGAGGCACAAAACAGGGAAACAAAACACAAAGCATATCTACTCACTCCTCCAGACCCATGCACGACTACCTGCCAAGCCCCGGGGACCCGTTCTGCCAGAATGAGGCATCCCTCAAGGACCAGGTCTACAAAGGACATCTCCCAAGCTTTCCAGACACCAGCCAGCCCCTTTGTGCAAGAGAAAAGAACTATCTGGTGGGGAATTCTCATCAGCTCTTTCCCCTCTGCCTGAGCAGAGAAGAAAAGAAGGGTAAACTGGACCTACAGCTGTGAGGACAGTCATCTTGACCAGGAACTGACAGTCAAGGTCTGCTTTAATCTTGGCAGGAGGAGGAGAGGGTGCGCTTATTTTTTGTAAGTAGTTCTAGCTCTAGAATTCTAACAAACGTAATCACAAACTTTATGACTTACCCAAGTCTGGCACTACATCCACTGAATCCTCTATTTTCTGGGTGTATAACCCACCCAGGAAACCTGCATCTCAGATAAAACTTGGGCTTCAAACATCTACTTGGAGACAAAGCCTGTTTTTTTAAATAAATGACCATTTACAGTTTGACAATGCAAACCAACAGGGCATATATATGATGGTTTTCTGGGAGACTTGGGGTAGATAAGCCTGGACACTGAGGTAAATGCCCATTTGAGAATTGTTCTGGCCTTGGGCAGCAAGGGATTTCAGGCTAGCAATGAAGATATTTGAAAATAAGGTGATGATAATAATAATAGAAATATTCATGACCAATAACATATTTGCATACCACATATTATTTTAGATGTCGTTTAAAACTTGTTTACTCTTTTATTCTTAAAACTTATTTCCACCTGGATGGGCTACAGGTACATTCCACATGTTCAAATGCATTCATCTTCTCCGCCCACTCCCCTCTACTCTGGCTTTGTTAAAGACATCAACACTCTTCCAAATCATGGAGCACAAAGCCTGAGAACAACTGATTCAACAGATTGGCACACTTTGCCTTCAAGTTCTGTGGCTCACTCCTTTGTAACACTTCACATTAAATTTTCTCTCTCCAACCTATCACCAGCACCCAAGGTAGGCCCTTGAGACATCTGTCCTGGACAACTGTAATAGCTCCTAACTGGCCTCTTCCTGTGGTCACACCAGCTCTCAACCCACAGCTGGGTGAACAGCCACAGAACTCCCCTGTTTGCCATTGCCAGTCGCCTCAGTGTTCTCATCCTTAGAAGTCTCTTTCATCTTGAACCCAAGGACAAAATGGTGCCTCTTTATGTTACCTATTAATGCCTTCATACCAGCACAAAATCCTTTATTCACAATTCCAAAATAGAAAGAGCTGAGAAGGTGAAAAAACTGGGGGGAATTATTTGATGATAAAACTTGTCATGAGGCTATTTATAACATTTATTTATCTCACTTAGAATATTCATATCACTACAAAAATATTATTATCTTTGACTTTGGAACACTTCTTCAGACCCCACTGTGAGTATTATGAATTATATTTTATATGCTCCATGATATCTTGCTAAATCTGAAAAATTCTGCATTTGAAACACATATGGCCCAAAGGGTTTTAGATAATGGATTTGGGGACTGTATTACCATGCATTAGAGTCATTACTCACCATGTCTTATGTGTAGTTATCTATCAGTGAATCCTCAACTTGAGCACATGTTACACAGAAGGAAACTTTCCAGGCAGTAGAGGCATACAATAGGTTAAAATACTTGATCCTTGACTACAGGTGCCTATAGCCCTAGACCTGAGGTAGAACCAACATGCTATGGTCCCAACGAGGGGATTTGATGGGAAAGTCATCTTCACAAACTTGTTGCTCAGGAAGAATTTTGAAGAGGAGGTTTACCTACCTTGAGTGGTAAAGGTGAAACAAAAAAAGTGATGAAGCTCCAGGAGGGCAGTCCAGGTGTGGGTGTGTAGGGCAGAAATTCACAAGAAATTCACAATTGCAGCCTAGTAGGCTACACTGGACTACTAGACTTAGGTACAATCACAAGAGAATTTGGCCACCCTTTGTATAATTTTCTTACTTAGATACTACTACTTCTGCTGCTACCAATGTCCCTACTACAAGTGCAGCCAAAATGTCATCTGTACCCTCAACAACACTGGGTGAGAAATGCTACTTCTGTTCCAAGTACTGTTTACGGAAAGTGCAATGAATGCTGGGACCATGGGAAATGCGGCTGAAGATGTAGCGGAGGTCAGATCATTAAGGGCCTATTTAGCAGGTGGTAGACCCTAGAGGCTGAGAGTACGCACTCAACATTTAACAGCTCAGCAACCCTGGGGAAATTGCTTAATGCTTGTGTGCCTCGGTTGCTTCAACTGCACCCTGGGGCTGCTGATGATGATGTTGATGAAGATGACACTACCTAATGCATTCAAGTATTGTGAGGATTCGGTGAGAATATGCACGTAAAGCCCTTAGTAAATATTCAACAAATGTTAGTTGTCGTTAATTATGTTACCATTCAAAAGAGCAAACAAAAGCAACTGAAGGGTTGTGACATGGTCAGACTGGCATTACAGGACCTCAGGTGGACATGCGGAGTCTGCGTTAAAAGGGAGGAGGCTGGAGGTAAGAAGACCAGTTAGGAGGCTTTATGGTGACCCAGGCAAGGATGTGGCAAGGCTGAACTCACAGCCATGGCAACAGGATCTAAAGGTAATCTCCGAGTCTAATACAATAAATATCCATGAGTCCATTCTGGTATAAATAAGTAATTACATTTAAAAAATAGGTGGGGGAGAAGGGGCATCTATTTCTTACAGTAGAATTCCAATTAACAAATGTGAAAGAAATGATAGAAACAGAATATCATCATTAAGCAAATACACTATAGTGATTGTGACAGACGAGAAACACTGATGGATGCTAAACTTAGTGGGCAAAAGTATGATGGGAAACAGGATACTTACATAGTCTCAAATTATCTACCCACAAGATACTTACTAATTACAAAGAGAAAATAGTAACTCTATAGTGGACTAACCTGGCAGTCACTATCTTAACCAAGTGATCAAAGATCACATCACCAGTAGTAACACGTATGGATATTATGCACCTCCAGATAGGATATACTGAGAACATCGCCTCTGTGAGATTCCTGCCAAAAATGCAGAAAGAACATTAATCTAATTATGAGGATACATTAGAAAAACCCAAATCAGGAGACAGTTCTACAAAAGGACCAGTAGTACTCTTTAAAAATGTCAAAGGCATGAAAGTCAGACTGAAAAACTCTCAAAGATTGAGACTAAGGAGAAACAATGCATGCATGCAACGTGAGATCCTGGTTTGAGACCTGAACCAGAAAGGGGGCATTCGTGAGGCAGTTAGTGAAATTCAAATAAAATCTATACATGAGTCAATAATACTGAATCGATATTAATTTCCTAGTTTCTACGATTGTACTATGGTTACATAAGATATTATAAGATATTCACATTAGGGGAAGCTAGTGAAAGGTATTTGAGAACCTTGTACAGATTTTATAATATTTTGTAAGTCTAAAATAATTTCAAAATAGAAAGTTAAAAACAAGCATAACTCCTTCATCTAACCTATCTTCCTGGGCATCACTTAGGATACTGAGGGTGGCAGTGTGTGAAATCAGGTGGTCTCAAGTTGACACCTCCACATAAACTACTTATAAACCTCTTCCAGCCACATGGTCACCATAATCACACTTGGTATTATTTATACATTTGTGCTTCTCCACCATTAGAGTGAGGACTCTTTTAAGAACAGGAGCCATATCTTATTCACCCTGGTACACCTGCCAACGAATGCTTGTTGCATGCGTTATATATTGTCAGTGCTCAATATGCTTGGAAATTTTTCCAAAGAAAATTTCCCCCAAGGCCATCTTCTTATGGTTAAGTCTGGTCTTACTTGAGAATAGTGAATAATGGAATCTACATTCACATGGCACGTTCATTTCAGGGAGCCAGACCCTCCTCATAAAATAATCATAGATAGCAAAGTTCTCAGGGGTTAAAGAGAGGAATTCAGAGAAAAAAAACTCTTCCAGAGCCTATGAGGTTGGATCTCTCATCAAGTTCCACAGGGCAAGCGCTAGGAAATAAAAATTCCATGTCCATACTTGAAGATCCCTCTCAAGGAGCCAATGTAAAACAGGGCTCATGCCCACGTCACCAACTGGGCACAGCATCCACAGCTTTCACCCACTGGTTTTTACCAAGATAGTGAGGCTTCCTGGTGACATAATGTCTATCATCTCTTAGGCCTTGGGACAACCTGAGGGACTTATTGCTTTTTGAAATTTTCTTCGACCAGAGAGAAAGTGGTTTTGGTTCCAGAAACAGGCAGAGAGGATGATAGGGCAGAGGTGAGGGGTTCTCTGGCTGCCAGGGTGGTAGGATTGGCCCATGGGTAACATAGTCAGTAGAAGGCAGGGAGGGAGATAGAAGTTGCAACACCGTTCTCTCCCACCCCCAACCTCTCACAGTTCATACCTGGACAGGCCTTAGATGGGTCTCTGTTGTTCTGAGGCTGAGCCTGCCTGCACCACCGACCCACTTAAGACAGACAGGGAGTGACACAGGAAGCAGCAGCAAGCATTTGAACTCCCCTGGACTAAGAGAGCAGGCAGACAGAGGAGAACTCTGGCCTTCATGTGTTGGCCTGCCAGCGAGCCAGCCACTCAAAGTTCACTCCAAATCACCTCCCTTTGAAGAAAAGGCAGTAGGAACATGTCAACTGACCAGAAAGAAGACCTCTCTTTCTCTACTCTGTTTGATCATGATGAATAATGAAAACGTGGTTCTCTATCAAAGCTGGACAGAGGACTTCTGGAAACAATGACTGCACTTGACTCAATGCAGCCAAAGGCACCATGCAGACAAGTCCAAGGTGTTGAGGCCTTGGTAGAGCTCAATGAGCCCTAGACCCTGCCCTTTAGGAGCTGCTAATCTGTCCAGTGCAAACACTGTTGACTCCAGCCAACCTCAGAATGAAACAGAGCCAAACATGTCAGTTGTCTCTGGAATGAACTAATAATAAACACTCAGAATCCCTCCTTTTCCCAAGCAAACGAGGCAGGTCCTTCTGTGACCTGGGTTTGAGTGTGACTTCTGAAGCTAGGCTGCCTGGGTTCCAACTCCAAACCTATTACTCACTGGTGCATCCTTGGGTGAGTAACTTATTCTTGCTAGGTTTGTTTCCTCACCTGGAAAATGGTGATATTGGTACTCATCTTGAAGGGTTAATCCATGTAAAGGACTTATTTCAGCGAACTGTCCACAGCCAGCGCTTGGGAATATGAGCAGTTACCCCACATCCCCTCTCATCAAGAGGTCTGGCTGGGGCCTCTGCTCAGTGGGAGAGATCTAGCTATTGGTCTTTATCTTCACATGCACCTTGACCCCTAACTTAAAGGGCTCAGAGAGACACTTCTACTGCCACCCCTGAATTTGGTATAAACTTGGAAAGTGCTGATAAATCTGTTTTTATTTATTTCTAATTTATACCCTGCCAGCTTCCAGAAAGCATGTAAAGCAGCACAGATAAATCTATGTAACCTCCAGTGACAGGAACCAGGGCACGCTCTTCTTCCACATCTGCCATGAAGGTCTGCCCACCCCCACCTCTTCCGAGTAGATCAGGGGATGTCCAGAAAGCAGGCACAGGAGGGAGGAGGTGTGGGCAGCTGCTGATTGAGGCGGCACCCAGCCCAGCACCAAAGAGTCACCATCTCCCCACACCTCCCCACTCCAGCCCTTTCCCTCCTGCCCTGCCAGCCTCCTGCTCCCAGGTTTCCCACAGCCACATCATGTCCATGCTGTCCCTGAAGATTGTAGGGACAAGGGAAATCAAGGGGCAGGCTGTCCTTCTATAACCACCCAAAAAATAAAATAAAGCCTACAAATGAAATCAAATCCACAGTAGCTTTAAACGGAGGGTGTGTGTTTGCTCATTTAATCATAAAAGAGCAGCCTAACAGTATCAAAAGAAGCAGGTGGGTTTCTTGGTGGCTGGTCAGTCACACTGTCCCCCACCCCATACCCCTGCACCTAGCTGCCACTGGTGACACCCGCTCCCAGCAGCTCCACTCCCCAGAGGTGGCTCTAGCTAAGCTGCCCTTCTGTCTTTCCTCTGCCTACTCAAAGCTCCCCACCCTGCAAGGGCCTCACAGTCCCAAAGCCCGCCACCTCTCCACTCACTGGCCTCTGCCTCTCTGAATGTCAGTGCCGCCAACTATCTTGGCCTTCCCATAACCCTTCATCTCCTACTGACCTTACATTTCTCACCATCGCCCCTCCCCTTCCCCATAGATGCTGATCAATAGGTCTGTAGGCTCCCAGAGAATAGGCTGATGTGGCAGCGTGCAGGGCACACCAGAGGCAGGACATGCACTTGGGTTGATTCAAAAAACTTAAGAGACTCTGCTGCCATCCAATCCTTTTGTAATTTGATCAAACTACCCAAAAGCTAAGTGGGTAGTTCTCAAGCTTTAGGGAACATAAGAATCAAACAGAGGTAGAAAGTGGGAACAATATCTTGGCTAAAATAGATTTTCAGGCACCATCCCAGAAAGTCTGGTTTAGTGGGTCCAGGTCGGGGTTCAGGAATCTGTACGTTTTTTTTGGCGGGGGGGTGGAGTTTTGCTCTTGTTGCCCAGGCTGGAGTACAATGGTACGATCTTAGCTCCCTGCAACCCTGGCCTCCCGGGTTCAAGTGATTCTTCTGCCTCAGCCTCCCGAGTAACTGGGACTACATATGTGCACCACCATGTCTGGGTAATTTTGTATTTTTAGTAGATAAGGGATTTCACCATGTTGGCCAGGCTGGTCTCGAACTCCTGCCCACTTCTGCCTCCTAAAGTGCTGGGATTAGAGGCATATGGGATTCCATACCCGGCCAGGAATCTGTATTTTTAATAAGCTCCTCCAGCCATTCTGAGGCATGGGATCTCATCCCAGCCTCTGAGAAACAGACCTGGCCCTAGCACCTTGTGTGGGGGCAGAAAGAGACCTGGTTTGGGCATACGGTGCCAGCAGGGCAAGGCCCTGGCTCTGACACCAGGTAGGTGATCTCAGGTAAGTAAATGACCTGGCTGGGCCTCTGACTCCTCATTGGCGAAATGAGCTTATGGTAGGAAAGGATTCCTCAAACTCTAATGGTGAAAATACAATGGCTAACATTGGTTGAGCATCCATTACGTGCCAGATGCCGTTTTAAGTATTTTCCATATATTTTTCCATTTACTCCTCACAACAGCCAAATGAGAGGTACAAAGATTTTTATTTTACAGATGAGGAAACTGAAGAGCACAGTACTGAGTAACTCATCCAGACTTCCTGGCTGGTGATGAGGGATCCGAGATTTCAATCTAGGCCGTTGAATCCCAGGAATAAAGCTCACCACCATGCTCTGCTGCCAGCAAGGACTTCTGGTCCAACTTCACAGAGGGAGGAAGCAGGACAGAGGTTACCTGGGTGGCTGCTATACTGGTCAGCCCATTCCAGGGCTCCAGTCACATCCCTGGAGCTGTCTCTCTGGGTCACCCTCCAGGCCAGTTGAAAGGCAAGTCTCACCACGTGAGGTCAAATTAGCCTCCGACCCATGTGTGGGAGGGGTGACCACTACTTATGCAAAACTGAGGAGGATTTCAAAAGCTGGAAGCAGAGTGTGCAGGCACAAGGAGTGCCCAGGCCTCCCCCACTTCAGAAGCTTTTTACGGGAGAGGACAGGACTTCAGAGGAGCAAGGGGCGGGCTGGGAACATTCCCATGAGACCAGATTGCCAAGCAGGGCTTGTCAGGGCAACAGGCCACTGCAGGCCTTTGCTGTCTTTCCCAGAACAGACAGAAAGCACAGATCACACCTCAGGCCATGAAGGGGATGACCAAAAGTTCCCTGGGAGATCCCCAGGGCACTTGCCACCCCCATGAGAGCAGGAAGTCCAGGAAAGTGCTTTAGGGCCAAGGTCACCCTAGAGGGGTGGGGAGGAGAGAGAGGGTGGTCCTCCCCCTAGCCATGCAAGCTGAGCCTGGGCAGATCCTGACAGGGAAGAGTGCAAGGGACCCAGTGACACTCCCACTGTGGGCCCTGCTATCCCAAGCCCCTGGCTGGGGTGCCAAAGCGTTTGTGGTATCTTCACCTCTGCTGGCACCAGCTGTGAGGCCTACATGTCTCCCTCCTCCCCCACCACTAGCCTTCCCAATCCTGCCTGTCAGAGTCCAACTTCAGAGGCCTCCATCAAGCTCATCCAGATAGCTCTTCCCATCCGCCTCACTCCAGGTCACAGCCCCCTTCCCCACTTGGCTCCTGACACTGTGCCTTTGGAACCCATCTTACATGACAGGCTTGTAGTGGGCCCAGCATTTTGCTTAGGAGCTGGGCTCCTAGGTCTGCCTGCCTGAGTCAAAATCCTCATTCTGCCCTTTATAAGCTGTGAGACCTTGGGCAAGTCACTGAATGACCCTTAGATCCAATTTCCTCAGCCTTAGCTTGGGAATAGTAATTTCATCAGCTTCATCGGGTGGCTGTGAGAATTGAACAAATGTACATAATGGCCTTGGCATCAGTAAATGCTAAGGATTACTATTTTCCTGTTTCAATGTACATATATTTTCCCTTTTGCTGGTATTTCCATGACAGCAGGTGTCTTCATATCTCCCAACTGCAATCACATACTTTTTTTTTTTTTTTTTTTTTTTTTTTTTTACTTTCGAGATGGAGTTTCACTCTTTGTTGCCCAGGCTGGAGTACAGTGGTGTGATCTTGGCTCACTGCAACCTCTGCCTCCCGGGTTCAAGCAATTCTCCTGTCTCAGCCTCCCAAGTAGCTGGGATTATAGGCAATCACCACCATGCCTGGCTAAGTTTTGTATTTTAAGTAGAAACGGGGTTTCACCATGTTGGCCAGGCTGGTCTTAAACTCCTGACCTCAAGTAATCTGTCTACCTTGGCCTCCCAAAGCATCATATACTTTCTATGGAAGGGCTACTGTGGGCTGAGCTAAGTCTGTGGGCCCTGGAGCTGCCCTTTAGGAGTCACCAGGCTGAAGCTTCTTGCCAGCCACCTGGTACCCTACACAAAAAACCATTTCTGTTGGCATAAGCCTCCCTTGAGCCTTGGGCAGTTTCTGCACTCCCCTTAATCCCAGGCTTGGAAGATGCCCTGGAAAGTGAGAGGGAAATGTCCTATAACTCCTGCAGGGTGCTTCAGGGGCAGCAAAAGAAAACTGGGTGTGGGAGTGAGTGCCCACGTGCATGCACAGGTGGGGTGCCCCATGGAAGAGCATTGTGCTCTCTAGCTTAGTGCTTGTGTCTGCCACATAACTAGCAATGTGACCCTCGCCACATTTCCAACTCTTAAATTCTTGATTTCCTCATCTACCAATGAAAATTAGAATTTCTTCATACTGCTACTATGAGAATTGCTTCCAGCAAACATTTATGAACTAATCTTGCCAAACTAGGTACCAACCCTCTCTTACACAATGAATCAAAGGGAGAGGGGATGTGACCTAGAGAACCCAGACCACAGAAGAAAAATAAGCCCTATGCCTTTTATCAATGCTATCAACAGTGAGCATGGAGCTTCCCGTGAGAACACAAACTCCAGTAATAGTGAAAAGTGCTATGAATTTGATAGTATCCACAAATTCAGTGTTTCTTCATACATCTTTACCCCCCAAGCACCATATCGTTATATGAATGGAAGTAAAGTCAAGGCAAGCGTCAAGGATGTGTAGAAAAACAGATATTCAAAATGGTGGGCAAAACTATGCTAATGACAAGGGCCATGCCACCTTTTCAGTCCAGAAGGCAAACTCACCCTGAGAAAACATTCCTCCCCCACACACACTCCCAACCACTTTAGCCCAATGAAAAGCAAAGAGAAATTGCAAGGAATTATTTAGAAATGTACAAGAATCATATGAATAAAATGAAAGGGGTCTTTGTTTTATAATCTGTTTAACAGCCAACAGCAGGTCTTGGCTCTTCTTCTGTAAAATGGGTACTCTAAGAGTGCCTACTTGATGGAGTGGTTGAGGGAATTAATTGAGATAATCTAGTACTGTGGTTTGAACGTTTGTGTCCTCTCCAAAATTCATGCTGAAACTTAATCCCCATTACAACAGTATTAAATGGTGGGGACTTTTGAAGGTGATTAGGCCATGAGATCAAGCCTCATGGATGGAATTAATGTCTTTTTCCTTTTTTCTTTTTCTTTATTTTTTAGAAATGAGGTCTTGTTGTGTGGCCAAGCTGGAGTGCAGTGGCTGCTCATAGGCACAGTCATCACACACTACAACCTTGACCTCCTGAGCTCAAGCAATTCTCCTGATTCAGTCTCCCGAGTACCTGGAACTACAGACAACACCACAAAGTTCTGCTTCTAAGGGATTTGTGTTTTGCAAAGGGCTTGATGGGGCAAATTTGGCCCTTCCATCTCTTCTGCCATGTGAACACACAGCAAGAGGCACCATTTTGGAAGCAGAGAATAGCCTTTACCAGATGTAATCTGCTGGCAACTTGATCTTGGACTTCCCAGCCTCCAGAACTGTGAGAAGTAAATTTCTATTATCTATAAATTACCCAGTCTCAGGTATTTTGTTATGGCAGAAGGAATGAACTAAGACATCTGGGTAAAGAATTTAGAATGATACATAACAAGCTTTTGACAAATGTTTGCTCCTATTGCTGTTGTTTTTGTTGTTCCTATTCTTGAATTGTTAAAATCAAAGAAACATGAATTAGCGAAATAGAAACCCTAATCAAATGGTTCACTCTTTGGGTTGGAAATATTTTTCGAACATCTAAACCTCTTCTTCCCACAACATCTTAATCGAATGCAATGTACCATGGTTTTGGCACATCCCATGGAAAACCCTGCCCTGTTCTCCTGACATCCGTGAGCTCCCTGAAGGGGGAGAAAAGCAGAAAGCTCAAGTCAGGTGAAAAGATTGCCATTGAAGACTGGAAGAGGAGTGGCCGGGGAAAAAAAATGGAATTGGTCCAGAAGACACACACAAAAATAAATAAATAAATAAATAAAAAGGGAGTGTTGGAGAGCTCTTTAAAAGGCTCCCATGCCCTACGAGAAACCTTCAAAGGCGAGAAGAATGAGCCAACCCTTCAGACCCTTTGAAGTACTTATACAAACGGTGGAATCCCTCGGTCCACTCCTTCTTCAAATCCTGCCGAGTTAAGGCCCCCCCACCCCCGCCCCAACTACATACTTTAGGCGGTGTGTACCTGAAAAGCCAAGTGCCGAGGCATTGCAGGGAATTTCTCTCACTATTTAATAAGGAATGCTTGGAATATTCAGGCTGAGAAGTATTTCTTAATTTCCTGTGCAATCTGAAAGCATTATCCAAGGGTTATTTTTGTTTTGTTTTATTCAGAAGTGGGGTTGCTGGAGCATTCCTCTTGGACATGTTCAGATTTGAATTAATTAGAATTCCTGTACAGTTTTCTTCAGTTATAATTATAGCTTAATTTGATTGCTTAATAGCTCTGGTTTTCGTAATGTTTAGCACCTGTTGTAAATTGCACAAGATAAATCACCTTCTACCTTCCACCATGTTTACGCCTAACTTTTGCCTTTTCCCTTTCAGCTGGTGGGCTTGCGACAACAGCCACGCACTTTGCTCATCCCTGCCCTTTCCACCAAAGAACTCTCTTTTTCAAGGCTATTTAACCACAGAAGAAGTGACTTTTACTTAAATGCCTCCTTAAGACTGTTAGATTTTTTTTCTAAGGAGAAAAAATTTGAGCAAAAAAAAAAGAGTATTTCAGATGCTATAAACTCTGAGGACTGACCTCTGGTATTATGTAGACTTCCACTTAAGGGTCAACTTTTTGATGCGCTGGATGTACAAAGTATTTTTTCCCTCCTTTCCTTTCTAGGATTATTAGACAGCAGTGGAAGCCCTGCATCATTAATTGATTTCTCCCATGCATTGTGCTATGATACAATTTTTCAAGGCTGTGCATAATTGTGTTCTCTGTGCCAGCGTTCTGTGTTCTGTCCTTGTCATATTGTCATTGAAGGCTGTTTCCACCCTCTGTAATTGGAGATGTTCTACTTTTGGACAAAGGTGTGGGGGCAGCTCAGGGGAACAGCGCTGACATTTACTTCATCAATTTATTTTTATTGTTCCTACATTTATTGCAGCTATAACAGCCCTTTAATAGTTATATCTCCTCCCTGTAGGGTATTCTGGTATTTGAAATTTTTTTAACTCATTTGTTCTCATAGATAACAGTAAAGTGCATTTCAGGATAACCTTTAGGTTTCAATCTCCTCTCTTCTTTTGGCTCTGAGGCAGTCTTCGCTTTAAACTTTTACTGCATTGCCAGTCTAAAGGCCAGAGCTCCAAGTTCATTCTAGCACTGGAGTAACCACAAATTAGTGGTCCTGAAAATTTCAGGGAGGTTAGTCCTAAACCAAGAGTGCAGCTATTACCGTAATTCAAAACTGGTCATCCTTTTAATGGGGAGGGGGGACTAAAGGAAGGTGGGTGGGCGGGAAGGGGAGAAAGTGAGGGGCAATGAGAGAGAATCCTAGTAAATACTAACTGAGTCTCATGTTACAATCCTGGTCAAATAAGGATTGTAATTAAATCTTTATGACCAATGAAGCATCAGACTGGACCAATTCTGAGTCTCTGCCCTTCAAGACCAAAGACACAGGATACAATTAAGAGGCAACTGCACTTGGATTTACTGTTCTTCTAGTCTTTAGATACTGTGACCCTCTCCCAACCTCCAAGTCCAGTGTCATCTCCCTTAAAAAAGTTACCTTAGTGCAGCCTTGGAAATAAGTCCTTACCTGAAAGCCTAGTGTGTTTGTTTACTTCTTTATTTTCTACCCACCCTGGAGAAAAAATAAATACTGACTTTGTCCACTTTTCTACCACTATATCTGTGGTAGAGGAAACATTGGTGTGGGCAAAAGAAAACATGTCTAGGCTTATTTTTAAGGCCATGATAGTAAGTCATTGTCTAATACTTTGTGCTCCAGCTGCCAGCTTTCAACCACTAATTTCCTCTGAATAGTATCTAGGCACATTTCAAAAGGAATTTCATCCTTGTTTCTACCCCCCAGTTTCTCCTACAGAATCATTGTCACACCTTCTTTTCCTAGCAGCGTCATCAGAACCTACCAGAAATTAATGCCTGCACCTCATCAGAGAGGACCAAACACTTTATCCACTATCCAACACCAAATAATCAGCCAAGAGAAATGGCTCTGAATTCTGTACTGGCTCTAGCACAAGGTCCCTTTCCCTTCTCACTTGTCCCGTGCGCATCATCTGTGGAACAGCATTGCTTATGCACCCCCACCGCCACCATTAATAAAAAATAAGGTGTTTTTCAAACCAAATAATCTCCATTATAGAAAGATGGGTCTAGCAAATCACTGCTAAAAGCAGGCAGAGACTGAGTGGTCAAGGCAAGTGTTCCTGGTCTTGGTCCCTATGCCTAGATTCTCTCACAGTGAGAGCAGTGAAGGGCAATCCCAGGCCCAGGACATTCTGTTGAGGCTTCTATAGCCAGAAAAGCCTCTACTGCAGCATCTTCTGCAGGCAGACTCTGCAGAATGGTGACCCTCGCCTCTACACTTCTCATTTGCCCCACCCCCTATATCTTTTTCATTTTCTCCCACCCTGTTGCACAACTTCCACTGCAAAAGGAAACTTTTCAGAAGACTGTCTTCTACTGGAATGTTGGTGTATCATTGACAGCTTCAGAAAGGGAAAATAAAGATGAAGAAATAAATCAAGTGCACAAAATCAAGAGGGAAAAACATCATAGACTATCTTCATGCTAGAATCCTAGCTTGGGCCGGGAAGCTATACAAGTGAACAGTTCCAGGGGTCTGCTTCCCAACAGGACTATACAAAAAAAAAAAAAAAAACCAAAATCATGCTGCCAAGTTTCTGATGAGGGTAGGATGTTTGGAGGCTCTGTTGGGATTTTTTTAAATTATTATTATTCCGGTTAGACTTTATCCCTGGATAGTTATAGAAAGATACCACCAGCAGGGCATTAATCCAGATGAAAATATTTTCATGTTTCCACATTATAGATCTGGCTCAAAATTCCAGGTCTTGCTTAGTCAGGTCCCTGACACGTTTTCTCATCTGTGAAGACTTACAAAGGAAAGTCATGATGGGCAAACATATTGCAGCCTGATCCCTGACGGACTTGGAGAATATGCCCACTGCCCTGGTAGGGCCAGAGGCAGCTGACCTTCTGACTTATCTGCCCAATGGCAAGAGTCCTTCTGCATCAGTCATCATCTGAATCATGGGTGTAATTTAGAGGCACTAACCAGCTGCAAGTTTCACTATGCACAGGGAACTTATTTTCAAAGACTGAGATTAGAGTTGCTGGGATCTAAGTGACTAAAACTGCTGAAAGTTAATTTTGGTCAATTTTGCTTTTAAATATGCATGTGCATCTCCATTAATCAAGTCAAGAAGCAGGCCACAATTAACATGAGCTAACTTGACAACCATGGCATTCGAACAAAAAGGAGACCTTCCAGAAGGAGAAGAGTGCCTTTGGACTCAGAGGTGAGCCCTGAAGGTCAAGTGGGCACCAGGTAGCCTTCTGAGCAGCAGACCAAAGATGGAGCGGAAGAGCACAGGAAACACGGGGAGGGAGTGTACACCACTCCTTCA
The DNA here is from genome assembly GCF_007565055.1 of Rhinopithecus roxellana. NCBI lineage: Eukaryota > Metazoa > Chordata > Mammalia > Primates > Cercopithecidae > Rhinopithecus > Rhinopithecus roxellana. The sequence continues at coordinate 41,287,449 of NC_044565.1, read as the reverse complement.
GATCTGAAAGTGTGGTTGTCAGCAGCAGGACAGGGCAGGGCAGGCAGAGAAGAAGCCACCTGAACTACGAATCAAAGGAGAAAGAGACCCACAAGTGAAAGACCTGATCCCATTGTTCTCTAGCCAGCTATTAGGCATACTCTCACTAAGGGCTTATAGTAGGCAAAGCTCATGAATTGATATTTCAGAGAAAAAAGACATTGGTGAACAAATATACAAGAGATTATCCAATAGTTTTTAGAAAGCAGGTTAAAACATATATCAATTCATAAGCTTTGCCTACTTCCTTATTGTTATATTTGTCTTTTTGATTTATTGATTGCTCTTTGCATATTAAGAAAATATGTTACAAAAATATTCCCCAGATAGTCTTTTTTTTCACTTTGTCTATGGTATTTTTGCTATATAGACCCAGTTAGCTGTATTTTATTTCCTAGTTTGATAATATTTTGCCATATGAAAGTTTTAGATTTTGTGTTATCAAACTAATCAGTTTTTATTTTATAGCTCCCATAGTTTCATGTCTGCTCTACTTGGATCTCATTAAAATTTTCATTTACTTTTTTGTGATTATAGTCCTTTTCAATTTAGGGATCCAGATTTACTTATTTTTCAAAATGTCTATTTTTCCAAATAGCTGTCTCAACACTGCTGACTAATACATCAATTACCCACTGATTTTCAATGCCACCTTTAAAATTTAATAAAGTCTCATACAAATCTGGCTGTATTTATTGACTTTCAATAAATAATTTTCATTTATTGACTTTCAATAAATAATTTTCATTTATTGAAAATAAATTTTTAATAATTTTTATGTATAAAAAATAATAAATTTTTATCAATTCATGAGCTTTGCCTACTATATTTTGTTCCACTGCTGTTTCTGTCTTCTCTCTGAACTGGAACCATACTGTTTTATTATGATAGCTTTACAATGTAGTTTTGATCAGGTAGAGCACTATTCTTTAAAAAATAGAGTTTATGGCTGGGCATGGTGGCTCACACCTGTAATCCCAGCACTTTGGGAGGCTGAGGCAGGCGAATCATGAGGTCAAGAGATAGAGACCATCCTGGCCAATATGGTGAAACCCCATCTCTACTAAAAATACAAAAATTAGCTGGGTATGATGGTGTGTGCCTGTAGTCCCAGCTACTCGGGAGGTTGAGGCAGGAGAATCACTTAAACCTGGGAGGCAGAGGTTGCAGTGAGCCGAGATCGAGCCACTGCACTCCAGCCTGGTAACACAGCGAGATTCCATCTCAAAAAAAAAAAAAAAAAAAAAAAATGGAGTTTATCAAAAAGCACAAAACTTTAAGAACATTATCCTAGACTAGAGATTTTTCTTTTTATGATGGATATTCCTACAAAGAGTATGAGTTGTTTTTAAAAAGCAGTGTGAAATCTGTGAAGCAAAAAATATTTAACAAGAATTTATTATATTAATAGCTGGGAGAATGGACAGAAAAAGATAAGGCAGAGAACACAACCTAAAGGAATTTTTTCAGTTAGAAGGTGCAAGACCACAAATATCAAAGCAATTAAAAGAAAAGGCAACCTTGTCTGTTTGAGTGATAAAAGAAGGTTTCTCAGGAGTAGTGATGGTGATGGACAGACATAAACACCACTCACAGAGCCCCTGCATTGTCATCAGTGGGAAGGGTCTTTTTCCCCTGGAGATATTTCTTGCTAATAATAAAAACGGACATTTATTGAGTGCTTACTGTTTAACAGGCACTGCTCTAAGTGTTACATGCATCAACTCAAACCCATGACAACTCTACAAAATAAGTGCATACTCTCATTAGGCCTATTTTATAGATTAACAAACTGAGGCACATGCCCTCTGTTGACAAGTTACTCAGTGGCTGAGCAGAATTTGAACATAGGTTGTCTGGCTTCAGAAGATTCTTTCTTAATCGTTATGCTTTACTGTCTCCAAAACCAGAGAGGACTTGATCCAGTGCACCGCCTCTTCCTGAAGCACTCCTCCAGATGACAAAACTATTAACAGAGAAAGGCCACCCGGCCAGCGCATCCTGGATACCCCTGTGTTCAGGCTGCAGACGCACAGGCTTAATGAAGACCGCAAACTTCCTGAAGGGACAGAGGCACCTGGAATGATGCTGGCCCCCTGGCCAGGGTCTGCAGTGGATTCCCATCAGTGCTTGCAGCTCCTCTCCCGCAGGAGAGCCCAACAGTTCATGCTCGTACACACTCTCTGGGCCTCCGGTGCAGTATGGTCACCTGGGTGACCCCTGCCCACCTGGGACCAGGGTGGCCTCTGTCTGACCTTATCCCAGGCTGACAGCTGGCGTCGCACTCACCCAGACAGCCGGCGCTCCAGGCCGGACTGAGTATTGTCTCCCGCCCTGTCTTAAAATAGGAGAGAGAGACAGCAGGCCACTCCTGTTCAGCCGTGGCCTCAGAGGGGGGTAGGTCCCTCGAATTGAGGAGATAGGATGAAACAAAATGCCAGCTGCAAGTATTTCTGACTTTAAGAGAAAAGCAGGGCCCATGGCCTCCTGAAGTCCGGTGCCAGGAATTGTTGAAAACAAAAGGCCCTCTGGTAGGCAGGGTCGGGCAAGAGCACAAAGCCCCATTGTTAGGCTACACCAGCGGTTTTTCCAATTTTTCTTTTTAAGCCACGGAACCGTTTGTAACCCCTCAGCCATGCCCTCGACGTCTGGAAGGGCTTTCAGGTGGAGCCCGTCACCAGGAAGAAAACAATGGCACTCTGAGCCCATCGCAGGCAGACACGGCATTGAGACAACGTGCAAAATGTCAATTTTCCCATCGAGTCGCCTTTCATCCCTCACAGAGGCTGTCTCAAATGGACGTCTGGGACTCCCTTCCCTGACATCCCTCTCCCTCCTCTCCCTGCCCGCCTGAACATGAAAACTGGAGAGATCCGGATGACCCTTGCTCCTGGATCTGTTCTGGAAGGGCCCTAACCCTGCCCATCGCAGTCTCGGATTCTTCACAGCCAAGTAAACCTTTCTCTTCCTAAAGCTGACAGCCTCTCAATAGCAGCGCCACCATGAGGTAAGGTGCTCATAAATCTCTGCCTCCTACCCGTCATTTGCTCCCTACTAGAAGGAAGGAAGAAAACGAAAGAGGAAGTAAGGGGGATAGAAATCCTGACCCTGACCCTGACGTCTTTTCAAAGAATGTCGGGTGCAGAAGGCAGGTACCATAATTCTACTCTGGTCCAACCAGGGGCAGGGCTTCAGCCCTCTCAGCCTTGTCCTGGCCTGGTGGCCCCAGTATCATCAACTCACAGAATCTAATCTGGAATCCATGAGGCTGGATAAGGCTAGAGTAGACTCATGTTGGGAATTCATCTAAACTGTCAGCCCCAAAGTCTTCCCATTGGACTAGAGAGCAAGATAAAGCAAAGATTCTTTGTATTTGGGGAGTCCCAAATCCTTTAAGAACAGGATAAAAGTGGCCGGGCGCGGTGGCTCAAGCCTGTAATCCCAGCACTTTGGGAGGCCGAGACGGGCGGATCACGAGGTCAGGAGATCGAGACCATCCTGGCTAACACGGTGAAACCCCGTCTCTACTAAAAATACAAAAACTAGCCGGGCGAGGTGGCGGGCGCCTGTAGTCCCAGCTACTCAGGAGGCTGAGGCAGGAGAATGGCGTAAACCCGGGAGGCGGAGCTTGCAGTGAGCTGAGATCTGGCCACTGCACTCCAGTCCAGGCAACAGAGCGAGACTCCGCCTGAAAAAAAAAAAAAAAAAAAAAGAACAGGATAAAAGTGAATACATTCATACATACATTTTGCATCCAATTGCAAGAGATGCATGAATCCTCCACAAATTCAGGGACCTCCAGTTAAGAAGCTCGGGCCCAGCTTTAGAGCTACCCTGTAACATTCAGGAGTCTGTGCCAGAGACAGCTAGATTCTCACCACACCTATTTTCTCTCTTCTGGGTTCACAGCTAAACCGGTCCCATGGAAAGTCCCCAGACACTCCCTTCCTCTCTGATGCCAAAGACTGAATGGATGACGGCACAGAGCTGGACTGCTGACAAGACTGGCAGACCCCCAAAAGCTGACCTTGAGGCTCTGGGCCCCGACTGACCATCCGGAGTGGAGACTGATTTCCCTTCGATGTGTCTGAGGCCTGGCTGACATGTGTGACTGATCCCCAAGAAAGCCACTCATGTGGCGGCTGCAGGTTAGATTTAATCCATTCCTAACAGGAGCTGGAATCTTATAGACTACAAGCCCGCCATCCACAGTGCAGCAACCAGTCAAATCTTCCAATGATGGGGCTGACTAATATCCAGAGTACTAAGCAAGTTCACCCTCGTGCCAGGGTCTGGAGACAAGGAAAGGAGCTTTCACAGTTCCTCGCAGACTCCGTTAGGAACTCATATAAGCCAATGCTCCTTCTCCACTCAGGTTCCTCTAGGAGGTCAGGAAGAGAGCAGGTAGCTAAGCCCACCCTTGCCTCTCTCCACCACCAGCCGCCATGCTCAGGGTGACCTCAGGAGCAAAACAATAGCAGACATTACTGAACACTCACTCTATGCTGGGCTTTGTGCTGAGCTACTTGCATCCAGAACTTCATTTGGGCTTATCACAACTCAGAAGAAGGTACTAGTCCCACTTGCCTTTTAACTTTGACCCAGAGAGGTTAATTACCTGTCCCCAGATCACACAGTTAGAAAGAGCACCCAGTGCTAATACTTCTGACTTGTCACGACTTTCCCAACTTCTCAAATCACCTTTACAAAGACAGTCCTAGGTACAATCACATCTGAAGGCTTGGCTAGTCATCACTTTTTTACCACCTGAGAAAAAGAAGAGGCCTCAAGGCAGCTACCTTAGGCACCAGTGCAAGAAAGGGGCTCCTGGTTGCAAAGGCGGGAGGCCAGGAGGCAGAGCTTGCCTTCCTTTCCCTTGGCTGAGAGCTGGCCTAGCCCTGATGCTCAGAAGCACCTCCCAGCCACCTTGGCGTCTGCTGCCCTTCCCAGCAAGACCACGATTCCACATGACCAAAATGGCTACAGCAGATTGGGCAGAGGGCTTGAGTGCTCAGCCTAGCTTGAGGACAAGCCTAGGGGGAGAGGAGCTCTGAGTTGGCAGTCCTCCCAGGAACCCCACCCCACCCAGCAGCCCACCCTGACTATGGAGCGGGAAGCCTAGCCTCAGCCCAGAAGTCGGACTCCAAATCATGCTGCTTCTCCCTGCCTTCCTGTGCCGTGGTAAAGGCTAAGAACCTCCAGTCTGTAAAACTGGTAGTGGTAGTGCAGTGTGCAGTGGAGAGAGTCCAGCAACCTGATTAGGATGTTTGTTGAGTCAGGCATCCAGTTCCAGGCTAATCACACGAAGGGCATCCCCGCATCAAAGCCAGGCACGCAGATCCCCGCGGAGCTTTGCGGGAGGCGGGGTTTAGCGTGGGGGGCGGGACCTTGCGCGAGAGGCGTGGCTTGCGGGGGCGTGGGCCTCCGACGCGGGATCAGAGCCTCCCCCAACCCAGCCCTGCCTGTTTCCTGGCTTTGCCCAGATGCTTTGAGAACTTTTCGTCTTTAAATCCATTTCGCACGTTATTGCACATTCGTTTGTGCAATTTTTAAAAATCTGTAATTTATGAAAGCTGTCATTCGATAGGGTCTTTACTCTCCCTGGCTGGAACTTCTTCTAAAGTACTTCCCAGTAGGCAGCGAATCACTCCCCTTTGATTACCATGTGATTAGTTTGTTCAACTGATGGCCTTTCTTCTCTAAGATACTCATTGTGTCTTCTGCCTCCTATGCAGTTCTTAAGAATTTAAATGAGCCGTTTTATTTCTTCCTCCAAGCCGGAATCTGCACACCCGGCCCCACCCTTCGGCCTCCCCTTTTAGCGAGCCTAATAAACAGCGGCACCGTTTCCGAGGGCCTCCTCTAACGGGGAGTTTTATGTTGTTTCTGACATTGTTTGTTGTGCTTCCCACAAGACCGAATGCTGCTGAAGATTGAGAGACAGTGACATAAATGTCAGGGAAACGTCTCGGCAGTGTCAAGCCTAATTAGACGCTTGCACTTGGGGGACAACTACAGATACCATAAAACTCAGAGTTCACCCTCTCTGCACATGCCTGGAGTCTGGCAGATGGGGCAGGGCAAAAGAGAAGGCCCGGGAACAGGATGAAAGGGAATGGCGAACAGTTTCACTGGGACGCGCAACTCGATTTTGATGCATCCTCTAGTTCCTTTTAGGTCACTCTTGTCCTGGAAGTGCCCACAGGCAAAGCCATTTTATGCATCAGGCGCTGCAGGCACAGTGCCTAGGGGATGTGGGGTTGTCAAGGGCCGAAAAAATGTTTGAGATGAAAAAAGAGGCTCCAGATTACAAAACGGAAGCTGTGAAATCAAAATGATAATTGAAGTAATAATTAACAAAGCAAATTATAAAAATTATTTTACAGCAGAAATATGTGCATGCGCACCCACATATAGGGGGAAATGTACATGCATTTTAAAGATTAATATAATATGAGATTAGGAGTTCAAAAGTAAGAGTGCTTTTGGCCTTAAAATGGCTCTATCTACCCATTCAAAACACATTTCCATGTGCCTGGGTGAGTCAAGTACACATAAATCGCATCACTAACATTCAGGTTCTGCAGCACCATGCCAGGTACACTGGGGGGACAAGGGAAATTACCCTCACAGCTATGAGAATCTATTTGAGAAGATGTAACTAGGTTATGAAGAACAATTCACTTATTCACTTACTCAGTAAATATTTGAGCAGCTGTTATGTGCAATATTCTTGATACTGAGAATAAAACAATAAACAAAAGATACAAAAATCTCTGCCCTCTTAGAGCTTACCAGTCCAGTGAACAATGGTATGATAAAGTACTACGTTCAACACAAGTACCAATGATTTACAGAATGTTGAGTGTGATGGCGCAGCCCACATGATCAAGGACAACTCGATGCTGGCGGAAGTATGAGTAGGTCTGGTCACTCGGTCACCCACTCTGCAGCTTGTGCTCCTCCACCCGTGTGTACAGAGAAGCAAAAGGTCTGTTTTTGCCCACAGGAAGATAATATATGCATGGATGAGATAATGTGTATGAAAAGGCATGTTGTAAACTCTCAAGTGCAATGTGAATTATATGTCTTATTATGTATGTGACACATTCTGTTTATGCACCTGAGTAGAGATACTAGAATCATTGTGGAGAAACCCATGTTCAATCATTTTCTACTCTCAATTTTTGCCCAGATATTTTTCTGCTAAGTTGAGCCAGCTTGTACGTAAATATCCCAAATCCTCTTTGGTCACACTTTGGAATCCCACTGAGGTACTGAGAACAGTAGCCACCTCAAAACAGCATCAGAGAAAGACAAAACCACCTGAGACATTTTCCAAAGGGACTTTCGTTGCTGAAAGGGGAGAGTTTGGGATGGGAGAAGAGTTTACCTATCAAGGGCGTCCAAAGTCTGGATTCCAAGGTAAGATCCAAAGCCTGGATTCCCTAAAACCATGTGGTACAGCTCAGTATATTTTGGCAAAACAGAGTCCATTTCCTTTAGTCATACAGGAAGTTTACACTGTTTCAAAGAGTGTGAGCATCATGATAATTTATGGTTCAAAATAAATCCATGATGTAAATAAAATAATCATTATTAATCCCATTTGGCAGATGTGGAAAGTGAGACAAAGCAGGCTTAAGAGAGATGCCCAAGGTCCCGCTGGCTGGCCATTATAAAGGAGTTCCATTTTCTTGGCATACTGCAGGATTCCTTTCACCATGTCTCTCACTAAGGCCCTAGTGCCAAGAGCTGCCAGAGACCTCCTTAGAAGATCCCCAAGCCTAGGGTTGACCTCCTCTGAGATGAGCAGAATTGTTTGATGAGTAAACACACACCTTTAATTTACCCATCAGACTTTTCCTGTAACATGCACTTGTCTAATTGCCCAAGAAATTCTTCCCTAGACTCTCCCTTCTGTCCCTCAAAATACACACCTAAAATACAAACACACCCAGACACATACAATGTGGATCCATTCAAAATCCATTTCTCAAGTGCTTACCTTCCAAGGCTGCCAGACTTAGTAAATAAAAATATAAGATACCTAGTTAAATTTGAATTTCATGTAAACAAAGAAAAATTATTTGGCATAAGTATATCCCAGGCAATATTTGGGAAATACTTATACTGAAATAAGACTTCATTATCTATTGCTTTGCACTAAACCATTTACCCAAATGGAATCAGACTCTATAAGCCTCATAATCTAAAAATCAAATGGAATTTCTTGGAAATCAAGTGGAAAGAATTTCTTGCACAATTAGAAAGTGCATGTTACAGGAAAAGTTTGATGAGCAAATTAATGGTGGGTGTTTACTCATAGAACAATTCTGGTCATCTCAGAAGAGGTCAACCTTAGGTTGGTGATCTTCTAAAAAGGAGGTCTCTGGCAGCTCTTGGCACTTCCAGGCCTAAACATATCTTGGTCCTACTTGCAGTCAGCTGCAAAGGTGAGGAGTCTGAACTTATTTGTTTAATTGTCAGAGAATCTAAGAGTGATGGAAAAGTTAAAAATAATTTCGTCCCTGGCTTCCATGAGATTACACCTAAAGTAATCAAGACTAGAGGAAACTTAACCTGTGTATACATACCAAACCCAGAACCCTCACTGGAAACAGTACAACTGTCATACCCAAGAAGCAGTTTACACCCAGTATGAATCCCAGTAGCTGTGAATACGGTCATTTCTCTGCATCCTTCCTCAGCCGTACCAAAACCCCCTGCTCCTCCACCACAGTAAACTCCCTCATAACAAGCCTGGTACACTTGTTGGCAAATGATAAGTTCAATTCTTATTTGTGAGAAGAAAATGCAATGCATGTTGGAAGCCATATTTTCAATAGTTTAGCTCAAGTTAGATAAAGCTGCAGACTCTGAGAAAGAAAGATCTGGAGAAAGGCATCACTGATTCCTTTGGGGGACAGCATCTGGAACCAAAAGGAAATGGGTCCTGGAACCCAAAAAGGAACAAGCAAACAGAACATTGACAAGGCAAATGCCAGCTTTCTCCTCGTAATACTGAGTGAATAAATACTCATTAATACCTCTCAGCAGTATCAAGAAAAATAGCTAGTCCAACGGAGGGGAGTGATCCTCCAAGAACTGAAGAGCTCATGGGCTCATTTGTATTTTCAGCTTCCAAGTTTGAGGGAACACTCAGGAAAGATGTTTCTGAAACTTCAGCTCAACCTCCTCCCAATTAGAAAGATGGCTCTCCTGGTGTGTTTTTAATCCTATAGTATTTGTTTTAGAATGGGGTGGTCCTTAGAACAAGGATAGTGAGGGAGAAACTTTATTTCTTTACTATTTGTATTAGTATATTACAATGTATTTACAACACATTTACAACACAGTTTCTACCAACTTTAGCTGAAGAGACGGTTTTTGAGGGTGTGTGGATAACTGTGAAGAAAGGCAGGAAACTCCCAGGGAACTGGTTGCAGGAGCATAAGATGGGAGAGGGAAACTTCTAGTGCTTATGCCATCCTCACCTCAGCCCACCCTGTCGCTGACCACTGGCAAGGTTAGCTGAACCTGGACAGGGAGGTAACAAACAGGAAATCAGAGTGAGGTTGGGGAAGCAGGGAGGTGTGATCAGGAAACAGGGATATCACCATACTGTGGAAACCCACACTGGCCTGCATGCTTGGGAGACCCTCTCTCCATGGGTCACACAGACACAGACACAGGACCTGCCCTCAGGGATTGGAGCCCAGAGGGGAGGATAGATGTCTTCTATCTTGCAAAGGCAACTGTACCAAGCAGTAAGCAGTGTAGCTTGGTCAGTTGGCAAGAAGCACATGCACAGAGTCTCAGCAAAGCAGTGTCAACAACAGAAGAGCAAGAGAGAAAGATTCTTGGAATAATTTTACACTGGATATTTCTTCAAAACATGTAAAATAGCAAACATTCTGAATTTTGTTGAACTTCCTTATAGTATATGGTTGAGAACATATACCCTGGAACAGAATGCCTATATTTGAAGCCAAGTTCTGTCACTTACTAGCTCTGTGATCTAGGACAAGTTACTTTACCATTCTGGGCCTCAGTTTTCTCAGGCACAAAATGGGGATAGCAGGTTGTGCAATTATTGTGAGAATTAAGTGAGTTTTAATATCTGTAAAGCGAGCACCAGAGCCTGATCCATAACTAGCAGTCAGTGTTAGTGATAATTACAATGACACATATAGTTTACTATTTTTTATTTTAGATTACATACAGAGATGAGGATATCTTATTTTTTTAATTTTATTTTATTTCCAGCAACACCTCATTCTGTGCCATAGGATGGGTATTCCCTAAAGGCATTGTGATTTATGATTTATAGCCTCTAAAAATCTTAACATGGCCTGATTATAAACACTGTGGCAGAGGAATGCCCAGGGCAATGTCGTAAAGATGCCCCTAGAAGGCACTCATCCTTCAGGCCTCAGGAGGGTGCTCAAGGAGAGTTTCCTCTAGGAACCCTCTAAGCTGAGTTCTGAAAGGGCTGTCCAGGTGAGGGGAAGAGGAGAAGTTTGTGTAGAGGCCAGAGGCAAGAATGGGAGCAACACAAACCTGCTAAGAGTGTAGACAGCAGAGCTGGACAGTAGGGCCACAGAGACACAGCTGCCTAAACCTAGGCGAGAGGTTACAGCTTAAAACCAAGTAGCAGAATGTGAAGGGAGAAGCACATCCAGCTTTTGGAGAGGGTCCCGCTAATCAAGGGCATTGACAGGACTTGGTAAGTGAGTGGTTATGAAGGTGAGGTGGAATTTTACTTCTTCTGGTCTGTTGGCTTAGACAACTGTAAAGATGTTGACACCATTTTCTGAAGCAGGAAACACGGGAAGAGGAGATGAGATGGGGGCAGGAAGAGTGAGGGAGGTGGGAGAACACCAGGAAGGAGTTAAGGTCATGGCTTTCATTTGGAACCATTTATCTCTGATATTTGTGTAAAACAGAGCTAAGTATGAATGCTAGTAAGGAATTGGATACACAGTGAAAATAATCAAAAATCCAATACCCATCCCTTACGTTATATAGAATTCTTCTTCCATAGAATGAATCACTTCACATGGTTTTTATAATTCCTATGAGATGAGAACAAGTATAACAACAATATATATTGAACACTTACTACACTAGGTATTTTGCATGTATTTACTCTCATAATGCTTACATGAACCCTGAGCAGTACATTCTGTTAATAACCCATTTCACAGTTAAGGACACTGAGGCTTAGACCCAAATATTACAAATCTCAACCAATGACACAGAGCCGGTATGCAGCAAATCCACATGGTCTGTTTTACCTTTTGACAGCTACAGAAACTAGAGGTTAAATAGGACAAGGGTCAAGCACGAGGTTACATAACTGGGAAGTTGTGAAACCAACTCTAGCACCCAAATCTACTACTTCAAGAGTCCAGTGTTCTTTGCCCCACCCCATGAATTCAGGCTGTAGGAGTATGTAATTTGCACAGGGCAAGAGTGAAAAGATTGTTGGAGTAGGATCAACCAGTAGCCATATTCAAACAGGGCAAAAACTGCCTCTTTCCTTGTGCAGGCTCACGAGAGTAAGGTACTTCATCTCTATCTGCTGCTACTACCATAATGTTGATGCTGATGCAGAGGCTGGGTGCTACTGAGGGTGGAGCTCTATCAATCCCGGCTCATTCTGCAATTAAGACCCAAAGACCTCTGTGGTCCCAGAGTTCTTGAGGACAAACTTGGGATGGAGCATTATCTTTTGTTTCCGGATTACTCAAGAGAGGAGAACCTGGGCTGGAGTTGTGTTTGTGTTCATTTATTCAGTAAGTATTACAATAACTGAGCAGTTACTGAAGTGCCAGACCATGTGCTATGCACACAGTACACAGTGATGAACAAAACAGACATAAGCCTGCTCCTGTAGAGCTCCCGGTTCCAAATGCCCCAGATGCTCATGCCCAGCACTGGTTGAATGGTGAGTGGGGAATGGGTCTTACTATCCGAAAGCTGGCCTTGAAAAGCTGGCATCTGTGGTTTTAGTTGGGTCCCACTGATGGAGGGGACACTAGTCTGGCTGTTAAGGGACACTGGTTAGGCCTGGGTATTGGTTAGGCCTAGTGACTGGCTAGGAGACCCTGGGAAACTCATCCAGCTTCTCTGGGCTTGATATAAAATGAGTGACAGGGAGGACAAAAAGACTAGATCATGATTTTCAAACTCCTTTGAAGCTACATTATTCATTCTGTGTTCACTTAATGGATAGTTACCTAGAGTCAACTTTGCGCAATTAATGTGAATAAAGTGAACATGGCCCAGGCCTCACTGAGCTTGAGTGGAAATCTTGTGCCAGACTCCACCATATGAAACAGATAAAAATGAAGCTAATCCTAGAACTCCAGAAAACAGTTTAAAACAATAAATAAATAAAAAGACTAGCTAATCTCTCAAGTTCCTTCCTACTCTAAGATTCTTGAGTTTTTTTCTCCAAGTCTGGGGCAACACAGCAGGAGAAATGCAACTTCTGCACACCTATCTTCAGTCCTACATCAACTGAATCTGTCTGAAATTTTGTCCCAGCCCCAAGCACTCAAGCTTTTCCAGGTACTGCTGTTTTGGTCTGTTGGTTTATTTTGAGGAATCCAGCCATTTGGGTGAGACTCCAAAGTGTCTCCTTCAAACCATTCAAGGAAGAGAAGACCCTATTTTCTTCTGGAGGCAGAACGATTTTCATGCATTACTTCCCAAGCGCAGAGAGAGCCCTGGAGAGGCTACAATGGATGTTAGCAAAAGCAAGAAACAGAGGCACAGTTGTGAGTTTTTGCTCATTCCTTGAGAACCCTCTTTTTTTTTTTTTTTTTTTTTTTGAGAATGGCAATGAAAGCCCAGCTCCCCTATTCCCTTGCTAGTTTTGTAAAACAAACAAGAGCAAATAATTTTTATTCATTGACTTTGTTTTTCCCTTCCAAAGAAATCTCTGCATCCTCTAAGGAAGGCCCATTTGAGGCTTACTGCACACTGTCTGTCCACTTGGTGAGAAGGGATTTGACTTTGAATTTTTTTCTTTCTCACACCATTCTGTGCCAACGTGCGCCTGACCATTTCCAGATGAAATGCTGCCTTTACCAGAACGAGATGTTTGCGAAAAGGTCTTTAATGAACTGAAAACGTTAATTTGAAAAGTCTCCTCTGTGGAAAGAGTGAGGCTTGGAGAAGGAAATGACACACGGGCTGTGGACTGGCAGACGGCTGGTTTCTCTCAAGTTTTTCAGAGGGGAGATGGAGAATGGCTACACGAGAGTGGGACCCAAAATGGATCCTCACTCGGAGGGCAGGACCGAAATGGCAAGTCTGAGCTTTGTTCACATGCTCAGTTTTATTTGGTATTTTAAATGTCTATATGCACAGGATTCCCCCTCATGAAAAACAACACACAGTGCCCCAAGCCTCTTAAGAGCCCCTTTCCCACCACCAGAAATTCCAGCAAATGCCCCACTGGCATTATTTCAAAGGTAACCTCAATAAGAGTGATGTTCATATAAACAGCCATAACCACCACTAACACCACCACCTTTTTTTTAACCAAGGTGTTATTCTGCCCCCTGCCCCCACCATCGGTGCCACCCATATTGCACACACGAGGAGAAAACATGAAAGTGACAGGCTCGGCTAAGAATGCTGATTATAAGCCATTGAGCAGATATAATTACAGGAATTGCTCTCCCTAGCTGAGCTGATATTTATTTCAGCAGTTCTGACCCTTCATGGGGATCTCGCTGCTGCCCCCACCCCCCAGCCCCACCTTCCTCCCTCCACTCCCACCCTCTAACTGAAAGCAAACTCAAGCCAAGTCCTGCTCATACTCTCGGCCAGGTGCCAGGAAAAGTGTAAATTTTCGTGAGCTCAGGCTGCTTTGCCAGAAGTCTGCAATGTGTCTGGACATGAACGGTTGTTCCCTTTTGTGAGGCCAGGCCTGAGCACCAGGAAGTTCTAGAAGCAGCACATGGAGAGAGATGGGGTGAACCAAAAACGGTGCAAAGACAGCCTGTCTGCAGTAGACAAGGCTTGCCCAGGTGTCCTGTCTGAGCCCACAGCCAGTCTCCTTATTGCCCTTAAAAAAAAAAGTTGTCTTTTTAAGACTCAATATTCCAATTGTGCGCTGTTAACTTTGTTTCCAAGGGTAATTCCCTACTAGGACTTCACCCTTCATAATGAAAATTAAACAAGTTAAGTCTGAGTGTGTGTGTGTGTGTGTGTGTGTGTGTGTGTGTGTGTTTAAAAAAGAGAGAGAGGTAATCTTTAAGCACAGGCACAGCTAACTAGATGTAACCCTTGCTGGTCCTGTAGGCTTGGCAGAGAAGAAAATAAAAAGACATTTTGAGACAATTTGAAAGAAAAGATTTTAAAAATGCAAAACAGCAAAGATCACCAAACAAGGATGGGACAATATTAACCCATCTTCCAAGCTGGATCATTCTTGCTATGCCGGGGTAGGTGAGCTTCATACATTCAGAAACCCCCAAGACCGCAAAGGTAAGTGAGGGTGCTGTCCAGCCCCATTCAAGTTTTCTCTGTGTTGATGCTTTGCATCCACACAATATTACACCGGGTTGAATTTCACTGCATGGTCAAAGCCTGTGGTCTGTCTCTAAATTCTCTGGTTTTTATTTTATTTCTATTGAAAGGGGCAGTAAACTTTAATGTGGAGGATGCAATTATTTGGGGGCCAGGTGTGACTTCTTAACAAGCTTAAAAGCCTCTGGACAAAAGCAAAGCCAAAGAGAAGGATGTGTTTCTAAGTGATTAAAAAGCAGTGTTACTCCCTTCACACCCAGCCTGCCCCCCATCTTGTCCTGACAGAGCAAGGGAAGGGTACAAATCAAAGATCCAAACTTTACTCACTAGATGAACATATGAAAGAAAGTACACTTGCTGCTGAGTTTCCACTGAACTGGCAAGGGCTGGGATGGGGCGAGGAAGAGCTTGCGTGATACAAGGTGGGATGAACAAGCCGTAAGGTAACACAGGCTTTGCCTTGAGCTGCTCAATAGACATATATCAGAAAAAATGAAATAGAAATCGTTTTAACAAATGGATTCGGTGTCAGTGTACCAGCTATTATTCCTAGAGGGAAACCTTTTGCAATTTGAAACATTAAAAAACAGCTGCTGTTTATCATTCAGGCCAACTTGGGTTGCCAGGAATGACAGGAGTTTTTACAGAAATAAAGGACATAAAAATCAACAAATTTTCTAAATTTTTGGAAAATACAGAATTCCAGCTAGAAACGTAGTTGCAAGGTACATGAACTAAAAAACTAAAAGAGGGAAAGAGAAGGAAGAAGAGCAAAGGAAGAGGAGAGGGAGAAACAATATCCCCTTGGGTTCAACCAACCCAATTCAATGAGTTAAAGTGACCATGCTGTATCTTAAAAGGGACAGAAATTAGCAGATAATGTGGAAGGAGAGGACCTGCCACTGGAGAACCAAGGAAAGAGAGGATGTTGCTGCACCAAGACAAGGAGAAGAAAGGAAATGAGATGAGGAAAACTGTGGATTCGGAGTACTAGGAAAAGTCAGAGACCAGCCAAGTGCTTAAAATTGTTCTAGATTGGGCAGGAGGCAAGTATGTGAAGAATAGTAAAGGTGGATTAGTGATACACAATCCTCCCTTATTCTCTAGCAAAGAAGATTCCAGAATAAACTGTGCCCCTGCTATTTAGGAATTTCGTAGACCGTACGCAGTTCTTAGAGCCGCAGTGCCCTTTTCTTGTTGTCGTTGTTGTTTCTCTTGTGTTGTTGTTGTTGTTGTTGTTGTTGTTTGAGATGGAGTTTCACCCTTGTCACCCAGGCTGGAGTGCAATGGCATGATCTCAACTCACTGCAACCTCTGCCTCCCGGATTCAAGCAATTCTCCTGCCTCAGCCTCCCGTGTAGCTGGGATTACAGGGACCTGCCACCAAACCCAGCTAATTTTAGTATTTTTAGTAGAGATGGAGTTTCGCCATGTTGGCCAGGCTGGTCTCGAACACCTGATCACAGGTGATCCACCTGCCTCAGCCTTCCAAAGTGCTGGGATTACAGGCATGAGCCACTGCACCCGACCCCTTTTCTAGTGGATAAGGGTCAAATCCATTTCCAGCCGCAAAACATACCCAAGTCCTCTCAACCTTCTGGGAGAGTAATTCCATAGATAGAAGGTGGAAAAGACAGAAAGGTTTTCAAAGAGACGCAAGAATTGACAGCAGAACAGGAAAAGTTTCAAGTCATTAATTACTAATGAAATAGAGTTAATTATAGATTTGTGGAGTTTAAAAAAATTTTTTTTCTGTATTTTGCCTAATTTGTTTAAAAAGGAAGTTCAGGGTTTCTTTCTTAGTTTAAGAAATCTGCCTAAATGATTCTGTGATTCTTGGTTACTTGTTCAGTCCACGGGTATTATTAGGGCCCAGGAGGCCTCTCAGGTGTGCAAAGCCCAGTCTCACTAGATGGAAGATTATGGTCTGCCTGCACACAGAGCCTCACAGGTGGGGAAGATCAGGCCACAGGAATAGCCAGCATCATTTCAAAAGGGCCAGACATTGTGCCAAGAGCTTTCCTTACCTCATCTCCAAGAATCCTACAAAAACCCATGGAGGTAGACAAGAATCTGCCCATTTACAGAGAAGAAACTGAGACCCCAGGAGGTAAGTGTCTGAGTCTGGATTATGCCTGGGAGACTCGAAGGAGGTGGGGGGCGACTAGACTCCTCTTGCCTGCTCTCTCAAGGGCTCGGCAAGGCTCTGGCCAGTCACACAGGCAACCTTCAAAATAAAACCAAGCTTTACAAGGCACATAAAGGAAACTTGTTTTTCTATCTTTAGGTCATTCTGTGCCTCCATCTGCAGGGATGGAACTTGGTTTCATTAAACATGATATTTCTGTCAGCTCTCTTATGTTTTTATTGTTTTGTTTTCTCTTGCTTTCAATTAAAGGATTTTTTCCCCTCCCAGAAATTCTTTGGGGATTTGAAACCCACTTCAAGGAAGGAGAAAAAAAAAAGGAAATCCATCTTACAGTATTAGTCACCAAGATGGGTGTGAAGACAACGGATTATAAACCAAACTCAGCTCCATCTCCAAGACCAAAGAACAGTCTCTAACAAACTGCTTTGAATTTTAAGAATTAGCAATAATGCTGGCAAACCGGTTTCCTTTTCTTAAAAATGCAATAATAATAATTTGTTTAAAACCTCCAAATTGACTCCCAATGTTAAAACCAAATAAAGAACATGGGCTGAGACTTCAAGCAAAAGCCAGGATGCTCAAATGCCAGAGAAAAACACTTAACTATGAAAAAATTAAAATATGTGCTGGAAATAAAATTAAAATCCCAGGGAAGCAAATTTGGTGTGCACTAGAAGTCTTGCATTCTACCAGCAAAAGCAGGCAGTGGTGGGAGGCGACAGGGGCAGGAGGGACGGGGAGTCAGGAATGGGAACAGGCTGTGTGGAATCTGGTGGAGTGTTTCACACTTTGAAATCAAAGAAATGGGCATGTGTAAGTGCCTGCCCTTCCTATATGACTGTCCTTCTTTGTGGCAGAGTTGTGATGAAATAATCTCCCTCTTATCATAGCCTTTGATCTCATAATCCCCCTTTCCCACGCTATTAAGATATCCCATGTCTCAGCAATTCAACTTCGCATGCTCGAACTTTTTTTTTTTTTTTGGCCCACACCTGCCCACACATCAGTGTCTCCGCTTTGCTTTATGCTTTGTCCATCTTGCAATGTTTTCATTAGGTGGGAGCCATGCCAAAGGCCAGCTGCCACCCCCACACGGGGTACTCGAGCCAGCATCCCTCCTCCATGGGGCTGGAGAGGGATCACAGAAGCAAGAGGCTCCCAAGGGCTCCAGGCCTCCCTGAGAGGGAAGGTGCTGACCCAAGGGAAGGGAAAGTTCACTTGCTTAGCAGTTCTCAGGAACACACTTTGTGTGTGTTTCATTCCTGAGCAAATGCTACTGATAGCAGCTCACTGGGGAGTTTGGCCCAAGAAGACACCGCCTACTTGTCTTTTGTGTTTAGCAACCATTTCCACTGGGTTTGCACCACTGCCCCTTTCACCTCCACCTTCTGAGTCCCATCTAAGACATCTGAACTGACAGTCTACAATGCAAGACCCTGGCCTGGAAATCACCTGGCAATATCCTACCAGCTGCCTAAGGAGAAAAGAGCAGGATTCTGGAATCCAGGTTCAAATCAGCCTCACCAAGGTTCTTCACCACCTTGAGCCTCAGTTTCCTCCTCTCTAAAATGAAGACTCAGTGTCTTCCTCACATGTCTTTTGTGCCAGGCTTGAACAAGAGAATAATGATACCTTTCTTAGCAAGCACTATGTACTGAGCCTGTATGTGCATTATCTCATGAAGTCCTCACATCACAGCCTGGCACACAATGCATGATAAACACACAAGAAAATCATGGTTGCAGGGGGAAAAAAAAAAGAAGAAGAAAAAGAAGAAGGCTGAGCTCAGTGGCTCATGCCTATAATCCCAGCACTTTGGGAGGCCAAGGCGGGGTGGATCACTTGAGGTGTGGAGTTCGAGACCAGCCTGGCCAACATGGTGAAACCCCATCTCTATCTCTAGTAAAAATACAAAAAATCACTCAAGTGTGGTGGCGGGCACCAGTAATCTCAGCTACTCTGGAGACTGAGGCAAGAGAATCACTTGAACCCTGGAGGCAAAGGTTGCAGTGAGCCGAGATCACGCCATTGCACTATAGCCTGGGAAACAAGAGCAAGACTCCATCTCAAAAGAAAAGAAATCTTCCCCAAAGACACCAAGTTAGTAAGTTGCAGAGCTTGAAGTACTAACCACTTCTATGTTAGCAGTGTTTGTGCTTTAACCACAATTCTAGTCTTCTGCCTGGAGATAATGTTGCCAGATTTAACAACAACAACAAAAAATACAGGATGCCCAACTACATTTGAGATTGAGATAAACAACAAAATTTTTTGTTCTAAGTATGAACCATGCAATATTTAAAAAATTATTTGTTGTTTATCTGAAATTCAAATGTAGTTGAGTGTCCTGTACTTTATCTTGCAACTCTACCTGGAGATCAACTTTACAAATGCAGTTTGAAAACGGTGAAGTGCTCACTTATATGAGGAATCTAAAATAGTCTTACTAGGGGCTGGGAGGAGGGGGAACTGGAGAAGTGTTGATCAAAAGGTACATAGTTTCAGTTATGCAAGACAAGTAAATCCTAGAGAGCTACTGTACAGCACAGTGCGTATAGTTAACCATACTATATTATACACTTAAACATTTGTTAAGAGGATAGATCTTATGTTAAATATCCTTACTGTAGAAAAAAGGAGAGAGGAAACTTTTAGAGACAGTGGTTAAGTTTATGGCATTGTTTGTGGTGGTGGTTTCGGGGGTGTATACTTATCTTCAAGCTCATCAGGGCGTTCAGTCAGCCCTCCATATCCACGGGTTCCACATCCTCAGATTCAACCAACCACCCCAAAAAATTTTTGAGAAAAAAAGCAATAAAAAATAACAATACGACAATTTTAAAATACAAATTTAAAAATATAGTATAACATCTATTTACATAGCATTTACATTGTAATAGGTATTATATGTAATCTAGAGATGATTTAAAGTATGCAGGAGGATGTGACTAGATGATATGCAAATATCGCATCATTTTATATAGGGGACTTGAGCATCCCCAGATTTTGGTCTCTGTAGTGGTCCTGGAACCAATCCCCCAAGGACAACTGTGTACATTAAATATTTATAGCTTTTTTGTATGTTAGTCATACCTTAATTTAAAAACTATTTTAAAAGAAAGTAAGAAAATAAAAATGGTGGACCAGGTGCAGTGGCTCACTCCTGTAATCCCAGCATTTTGGGAGGCTGAGGCAGGTGGATCACCTGAGGTCAGGAGTTCAAGACCAGCCTGACCAACATGATGAAACCCTGTCTCTATTAAAAATACAAAAATTAGCCGGGCGTGGCAGCCCATACCTGTAATCCCAGCTACTCGGGAGGCTGAGGCAGGAGAATTACTTGAATCCAGGAAGCGGAGGTTGCAGTGAGCTGAGATCACACCATTGAACTCCAGCCTGGGCAACGAGAGCGAAAGTCCATCTCAAAATAAAAGAAAAGAAAATGGTGGAGTGCTACACAAAGTAAAGCTCTTTTGTTTTTAGTCCTAACCCCAGGTCTAACTGGTAACAGGCAGGAGTTCCCAGCCCCAGTAGCTTTCATGGCCCATGTGGAGATCAGATAAGCTCTAAGCATATAAAACATTTGGATAAAGTTAATCAGCGTTCAGAAAAATAAGCTTAACCACCCACAAGTCCTCTCCCTACCACCTCCCTTCCCAATGACTGGGAGATTTTTTCTGGGACCTCTTCTCCTTCACTCACCACTTAAATAGCTAAACAACAAAGTCATTTCACCAGCTACATTTCTGGCTACTGCATGCCAGTTTAGTATGAGATCCTGAGGAATTTTAATGTGCAGATATGGGGCCTGCCCTCAAGGCTTCACTTTGTCATTGAAGACACAGTGTACAATTAAATGTCAAAGCACAATGAGACAGCTCCCTCTTACCAGACACCTCGTTTTCATCAGGCACTACCCTAGGTGATCTTGTAGAATGCTCCCAGCACCTGGTCCAGGAATCAGCCACAGCCAGCAGCCATCGAGGCAGCTGGAAGCCCCCAGGGAGCTCCCATCCTACTGCTGTCAGAGGTGCCAGGCAAAGCCCTGATTTCTTATCTGATGGATAATTAATGTTATCAATTTGAGTATATTAGAATAAGAAGCCCTGCCGTTTTCCATTTCACCTCTTCATAGAAATCTCCTTATGACTGATCAAGATTGTCATGCCTCAGTTCAAACTGGACAGGGTCTTAGAATGTGACCTCTCTTAGGACACACCCTATGGCCAGAACAAGAGCAGAAAATGGCTCTATTATTCCTCGTTTGTGGACAGAGAAGAGAAAACGGTGTCCAAGTTTCCTTTCCCTAATGCAGGTTTGAGGTTTTACCAGCAGGATTAGCCTCCACCTCCCAGACCACTTGCACCTAGACTTTCACTTCCACCTGGCTAGCAGCTGCCCTGCCCTACGGACCCATGATCTGTCCTTTTCTTGTTATAGATGCCTAATCTTTTCTCATTTTTCTCCACAAACAGTTGATAACTGTAATCAACTTTCTCTCACTGTAGAAGAGGTCTGAAATAATGTAATCCCCTGCCTTCATAAGCAATGGAAGGACAGGATTCTAGGAGAGTTTTCCAACATCTAAGAAAAACAGAGCAGAATATAGCAAGGACAAAGGGGCCATGCTATTTCCAATTTCCCACGTGGCTTCTTCCAACTCAGCCTCTGGGAACACTGAGAGCATTTATGCCTACAAACTGAACTGTATTAGGACAGCCAGCCTTTCTAAGAATGGTTTCTGCTCATGCAATTCCAAGAAGTTTCTCTCCCTTTTCCTGTTTCTCAACCTGGCCTTGATTCTTCTCTCACTTAGGGAGTGCGAAGGAACCCTCTCCAAGATGAGCTGAATCAAGGGACCAGAAAGATGCCCACCTCAGATGCTGCTTGTATTGGGTAAGGCTTTGGAACCATCTCACTTATGGTCCGGATTTGACACCTTGGATAACTGAATCCATGAAACACGTAAACGAGATCTGACTAGACCTACGTGTCTTCATCTATCATCCTTTCTTCATTTTCTGGAATGTATCATTCATTAACTCCATGCTAAGAATTATATCTACTTTCAATCTCAAAGTCTTCACTGTTTCATAAGGGATACTAATATAACCTTTTTTTTTTTTTTTAGCTTGCTATTTCAAGGCTTCATTCTACACCACTAACTTGTGGTTAAAAGAATTGTTTTTGTGGTTGTTTCTGTATTATCTGTTTTGGTTTTTTGTCTGTTTCTTGTTTTTTGTTGCTATCCTTAAAGGAATTCTAGCATCCTAACTTTGATTCCAATATCTGATATGCGACCTCATTCTTAGCTTTCTGCCTCTAATATTTCCTTTTCCTCACCTAGAATACTCCATTCTGCCTCAGGTCTCTCTGAAATTCCTACCTTTGCTCATATTACTTCCCAAATCCCCCATTACTGTTCCCTTAGTTGTGAGTTCTTAAATAAAAAGGTAAGATTATTTCCCTCAAAATGAGATACACTCAACCAATTCCTTTTCACCATTTTCATGGTGAAACTCAACTTCAAACTCAACTTAAAAATTAAACGGTTTTGGGAATTCTTCTTTCAGTCTTCAGCCCATGCCAATCACATCTGTGCTCTTTACAAATGGATGGCTAGCCTTGCCTCACAGTGACTTCCCCCCTCAAATCCTGCTCCCAAAAACATTTTCTCCCTGTCAGTTTGCCACTGACTCTCCGCAAATCATCCTGTGATCCCATGTAGAAAGGACATGATACACAAATAAATTTTAGTGTCCTATGCTTGGGGGTTATAACTGAAAATAGCTTGGTAGTCAGAAAAAAAAATGATGTGTGTATAGCACAAATATATATTTCTCTGTGTGTATATACACATCATATATATGTATACATATATGATGCTACATATATATGATGCACATGTCAATCATCTTAAATCCAATGTGACAATTTGCAAAATAAAATACAACTTCTCCTCAAACATCCCAGGATCTTTAAGTTGACACAAATGCTTCATGGATGATAAAGCTATTTAAAACCCGAATTATCCTTCATCTATCTGTAGACAGCAACATCCTGTTTAGTACCCAACCTCAATAATCATCACTTACGATATTATTACCAGGGCTGCCACTTATGGAAGGTAACTACATGCCAGCACTCTGCCAAACAGTGGAAGCATCTGAACTCTTCCTTCTCACAAGAACCCCATGCAGTCGATATGCCTTATCCCCATTTCATAGATGAGGGAACCAAGGCTTAGAGAGGTTGGTAAGTTGCTGAAGTTCTCATAATCTGACAAGTGATAGAGCAAGGATTAGAACTGAAACTCACCCCACTCTGAAGCCACCAGAAGTCGTTGCTGCAGTTCTGAAAGGTTCCTTGGAGGGCTTCATGTTAAACCTGTGCAGGAGTCAGGAATCTGGGTCTTCCCACCAGACTGTTCACCCAGAGACTAATCAGTCAGCCTTTCTTTAGTAAGTCAAACTTTGCTCCCCATTTTTTTGTGAAGTATAAGGATGATTCATTACTTACATGGAAATAGATCTAACCACTGTTTTATCAAAAATGCAAGATTTTCATATCTTTAGAAGGACTTCTTGAGGAAATTTGAATTAGAGAACAAAGTAATTAAATTTTTCTATCTTTTCTGGCTTTTAATTTAGCTACTGATTAATGCACAGTCATGGATGTTGGAAAGACTTAAGGAAATCAATAATAATATTAACCCTTATGGAAAGGTTTGATATGAGATAGGATTGTAGCTCAAGGTCTTTGATGGTAAATAGTCAAAAGTTAGAGTTCATGGGTGCCAGCTCCATTGGCAGGTGTGAACCTTCTTGCTACTATGAAGCAAGTAGCATTTCCTTAGGACCTGACACTCTTTTGGTTCAAAGGAGATAGTGATCCCTTCCTGTAACAATACCTAGATCCAGAAGAGAGAAGAAACAGTAGGGTTGGCTTCCATATCCAGACAACAACATTGAAAGTGAATGGCGCCCTCCCCCAAAACCCTCCCAACCAGGCAGATCATCCACCCCCCAGCTTTGTCCTCTTAAGAAGAACGCCCCTTGTCTCTCAGGCCACAGTTGGTCATGAGGATTAACCCCTCCCATCCTTTCACTCCCTCCCCAGCATGGCCCCCCTTTCCAACCATCCTTTGGGCAGACATGACTGACAAGAGTACCACAGGCGATGACGTCACAAAGAGAGGGGGCAGTGTGCCCTGTTAGACCATCTTTCACTCCAGTGGACTCGCCTTCACAGACAAATTGATTTGCAAAGGTTCAGGCTGCCAGCCCAGCCTGCTTTGCATACAGAACACTCCCTGGTGACACAATAAAAAGTGGCCAGGCTAACAGAGGAGCGCAGCGGGGTCTGGCCGGTTCAAAGTCCAAACTCCACACCCCCTCACCTCAGTCTGGTTTGAAAGGTCACTGTGTGTCTGGGAAAATAGTCTCAGGATGCAATCCTTTATTAAAGGTCACTATTTTTCACCAGCACTTAACACACACTTACACACAAATTGAGACTAGAGAGGGAAAAAAAACTGGGGGCTGCATCACATTGTATATTGTGCTTACAAGATTTATGTCTTGTGGTCACCAGCAATAAACACGCACTGCTTCGGTATTAAAGTTCACATTAATCCACTGACTCCCCCTCCCCTTGAAACCAGCCTCTTCTTTGCCAGGCAAACCGGGGCAAATGGAGACTTTTGTTCATCTCTTTTGTTCCTTTCCCATCTTTCCCTTCCCTTGTGGCAAGTTGTTTTTGTATTGCTTGGTTTTTTAAAATTATTTTTGGTGTTGATGTTGTTGACACGCTGCCAGGAACTTTACTCCTAATTCCCTCTCTTGCACAGTGCATGATGTGTACCTAGCATTTGGGTCCAAGGCCATGTGCTGTCACCATGCCCGAGATGCAGAGTGTCCATGGATCTGTATGAGTCTCAGACCTTGAGAAGCAAAAGTCAAGTTCTTTTATGAGCTGCTGGTGAAAATCCAGGGGAGCGCTTTGGTTAAGTCAGTAGCTATAAAGCCACCAACGAGAGTGCCAGTCCTGCCTATCCATTATGGTGTATATTTTATTTTAGGAAATGCTTCCAATACATGCAAAAATAACAATTGTATTTTCCTCCAGTAACAGACAGTTCACATTGGGTTACCAAAGAATGTTAACAATAGCAATCCCTGCATTCATAACAAAAGAGATTATCAAAGAAGTCAGCCTGAGCTGTTAGATTAATTTAGGCAAGAATTGCAAAAGAAAATATTTAGGGGAAATTCTATGAATTTCAAATAGCCAGCAAAATGTATGATGTTGAGAATTCCACTCTGCTCCATAGCACATCTTTGCAAAGCTTTTGCCAGTGATAGATTTCTGAGCTATCAAAAGCACATTAATTTTTTCTGATTAAAACAGCTGTGAAAATATACAAGTGTAACTGTGAAAAATCCAGGGCTTATTGTAATACTTTAAGCAAAACAAGGATAAAAGATTTTTAAATGCAGACTTGCCAAAAGTAAAATATCTAACACGAAGAGAGCTAATTCTGCGTGTGCTTCTGATATTTTGGCATAAATACTTTAATCCTCTTGTCCATCCCGTTGGCACCTCGTCTACAGTTGACTTGTTAAGGGCAAGTTCCTTTGTAATGTCGTCAGCACCTCTCCATAGTTATTGACTGTGCTCTCATTAAAACGGCAAGATCACAAAACAGCAGAAGTGAGAAGAGGTGGGGAGGCAGCCGGCTCCTCACTACAAAGGTATTCAAAAAGGCACAAGAACCTAAAGGAGAAATGAAAAAACATGGCAGAAGTGAAACTGTCTGACAAGGAGGAGGAGAAAGAGGAGGAGGACCTTTCTGGAGGTGGGGCCAGGTTTTAGAAATTCTGTTTTTGTGTTTTTGTTTATTATAAAAATACACAGGGCATCACCAAAGCCAAGTTCAAGTGGCTTGTAGTCTTCGTGCAGGGTTATGCTATGCTTGGCACGTGAATGTAGCACACACACACAGACACACACTCCTTGTCTTCTTCTCATTGCTTAAAAATAAACCCTTTTTGGAGGAAGATGTCAACTTCTCTTTCTAGCATCCCTTCTTTGGGTTTAGCTACTGATGATTTCACTGTGGGCCCAGACTCTTCATTCCTCATCTATTGCCTTGAAAGGCACGACCTTATGAATAAAGTCATTGTGTGATTCAAAAGCATGGTTGGGGTAGGCATGCTTTTTCAAAACAAGGTGGCTTTTGAGGGGAAGCATCCAAAATGTATCCCCCTCCCCAACTCTGAAGACAGTGTAAAGATGAAGAAAAGAAGAGAAAAAAGAAAAGAAGCTCTCCCTCCCCACCCTGCTGCAGGCTGGACACACAGGATGGGGCTGTGTGCTGCCTGAGCCCTCTGCCGGCTCCCACTCAGATGGGCATTCTGAGATTGCAGGCTTCGGGTCTAACAGTGACATTGCCAAGTACTACTCATTCCCAACATAGAGCCCAGACCCAGCATTCTCCTGCCTCCGAAGCAACGACTCTCCTGCATGCAAATGCCACTGCTCCTCAAATCTGTTAACAGAGAAATCGGCAGTCCTACTGCAAATGTAGGTGCCTGGGATTCCAACCCTCCCGCTCCCAAAATGTGCAAAGGCAGAGCACTAATGCACAAAACGTCTGGGGCTCAGCCAAGGTGTTAGATAAGTCTCTACAAAGGAGACTTTTAGGACAGTCAAGGATGAAGAGCTGGATTCTGAGGGAGTTTGAGAATTGCTGAGCCAAAAAGATCCCTCTCTTTCCTCCCCTCTGTCAAACTTTTCATGCTCTTGCCCCTCCCTTCCTCTCAGCTTCCACCCACTCCCTCCTTCAGCCAGGTGATTAATTCCTGGCCCCTACAGGTCTTTAAAGGGATCCACCCTCCCTGCAGTGACACCCAGTGCTAAGGGCAGAGAGGAACAACCAGAAGCTCATCTGTTGTCACATGTGGCCAAAAGACTCCTCAGGCAGGCTGAATGTGCCCTGGTCCTTAGACACCTGGGTACTCTGCTGTGCCCTGAATAGGATGCTCTGTGGTATAAATCAGCTGGTACCACAAGCCTGGTCACCATCTGGGGGGTTCATGATGCCCTGCATCCCAGAAGGGCCCCCAAGATCCTTTGCAAAATACAGTTTTGCTCTGAAGGCCAGTCCTCTTACTCTGCAGCCTCCTGTCCAGGACCACTCCACTCACATCTCTGTATTCTGAACCTACTCTCCCTGCAGCATCCCAGGAAACCTGTGGGCAGGTACCCACAGGCACTGCCCATCCTAGAGCCTGTGGAGAACTACCACCTCTCTCTTACTGTAAGAAATACTTAGATTTTTCCATGCACTGCAAGCCCTTGTAATTGTCCTTCCAGGTGGGTAAAATCTAGCTAACACGAACACCTCCCAGGCAGAGTGCATCATCAGGCTGAAAACTAGTGTCACTTTTCTTTGAGGTTCATGGTTTGAGACATTTTAGTTTTTCCTGTTTTTGCAGACTCCAAAGAGAAATATTTCAGATATTTTCTTACTCTTTTACTATTAAAGTCTATAAGTATTATATGTGAGTGTGTACGTGTATTTGTGCAAATTGCACTAGGGGAAAATACTGATCCAGTCATGATTTGGTCACAGGGGAGGCCTCAGTCACTCACAGACTTTGAAGACAGGCAGCTTTGTATCACTACATCCAGACTGACAGCTCCATGAGGACAGGGATTTTTGTCTGTCTTGTATCCTGCTTAGCTGCAGCATCTAGGATAGTGCTGACTCCACAGTCCACACTCAATATATATTTATTGAGAGATGTTACATGTCAGAATGCAAGTATACGACTCAGTAGTTTCTAGCATCTCTTTTTTTTTCCACTGATTCAAAGAAAATTCACCTGGATAGGAGATCAACACGATCCCTTCTGCTTATTGAACCTTTCTTTTGTGGTCCTCCAAGGGGAAGATGAGGCAAACATGCGCATGTATCTGTGAATAGGCACATGCATGGGGGGTTACTAGCTATATGTGGGTTTTTTCCCTTTGCTATGTCTCATCCAATCCTATCTCTTCTTAGCTACCTGGGTCATGCACCTGAGCTCTGTTATAATAGTAATTACAATGGTTTTGACAGCTTTATGAGTACAGTTCGGAAAGCAGCTGTCACAGGAATTAGCAAGTTTTGCAAACAACTCAGCTCTGAGGTGGTAGGAGCCCAGCCCAGAACAGGAAGAGTTAACCGAGATGAGTGGGGTGTTATGCAAAGCACCAAATCCCTAAACTCCTGCAAAGATCTTTGATGGCCGTGATCAATAGATTCTCAGACCACACTGACATAACCTTGTCATGCCTCAGCAAGGGTACAGTGGCTAAAAAGGCATGGGGAAGTGGAGAGGTGGGAGGAGAGGGGGAGAGTGAGAGGACAGGGAGGGGATAAAGATATCATGCCCTCCCCTTGCTGGCTCCCCCAGCACCCCTCCTTTTCATACCCACCCCCTCTTCAACAGGCATCACACAGCAAGTGACTGGTAATGGTTCTTTGGCCTTGTATAGCTTTTAAAATCCTTCAGCTGAAGCATCTCAGCTCCAATCGCCAGCAAAGCCTGAGCACCCTTGAGACCCTGGTGCAGATAATCATCATCCACTCAGTGACAAGAAGCTGAGCGCCGCTTCGGTACCAAGGAGACCGAATGTGGCAGGGCACCAAGGTGCCATCTTCGATGCATCCAAGCAGCAGCGGCACACAGGGAGGTGGATGTGTTTGCAAGTTGTTGGGTTTTTTTCCTCCTTCTCCTTCTTTTTCTTCTTCATCTTCTTCTCCCTCTGTTCTCTCACCCTGCTCAGAGAATCCTCTTTCTCGAGAGGGATGCCGTTAACTCAGCTGCTCTTAGCATGCTTCCTGTTTCCTGTGCCTGCCGGGCCAAATTCAGCCCTGCAGTCAATACTGTTGGAAAAGAAAATGACATTAATTTGTGTAAAAGTGTACTCCAAAGGTGGGTGGGTGATTTTTCTTGCTTTCAGAGAGATGCAGGTTTGAGTTTATGATTACATAAACGAGAGCCAGCTGGTCAGCAGCTTCCTGCCTTCCACCCAGCACTTCCCCAGCGCTCTTTCTGCCGAGTGACAGCATTACAGTTAATGGTGTTGCATTATGTATACAGTCCGCTGTGGATGGTACAGCTGGCTGGGACAGTCCTGCGGACCAGGGTGCTGATGGGTATTTACATGCCCACTGAAAGGTGAGAGAGAGACTGTCTAGAAATAAAAGAAAAGCCTTCCCTAATACACACAGAACCCACACCCCCAGCTGCTCAAAACAGCGGGTACATGTCCAGGTCATTTAGATTCCCTTTCCACCTCAGGCCTTTGGCTCACATTTTCCATGCGCAGAGCTCCCTGGCAAACTGAAGATGTTCTAAACAAGGACTACTACAGCCCTTGCATGTATTAAAAATAGCTCCCCTAACAGCCCAAAATATTTTAACTCCATTGTCGACTTTCCATCTCACACCTTAACAAGGGGCAGTCCTCAGAGAGGGACAGCTCTGAGCAATCGTCCTTTTCAGGCGTGACTTTGTTTAAGGCCAAGTCACCAGGCCTGAAGCCCCTGCCTAGAAGCAGATCGATTTTACTATTAAGCAGTCAGTCGTGCAAAGGAGACGCAGGCACTGGAGGTTTGCGAAAGGGAAGACACTGTTCTATTCCCGTAGCCGTGAGGACAGAGGTGGGCATTGCATATGCAGCTTTGGGATCCCCCGGGGGCGAATGAACATTAGGCACTGACCACCATGCTAAAAGAGGTCACTGTAATGAAGCCGGGGGCCTGGGAGAATGGGAAAGGAAACCATCTTTGCCATGAAAGAATGGAAAGTTTGCCAGAAACCGAAGCAGGGGATTTTAGTATCCCAGAGAGTCTGACGAAAGAAAGTTGCGTCTCTAAAAAGTTATTTAAGGGATTGGCCTTCTGCGGGGTCGGAGGAGGTGGTAGCCTGTATGTGAAACCTTAGAGAGAGTAGGGGTAGTTTCAGTGCCTGTCTCTCTCCAGCTGCTCCTCCCGCCCAGGGAAGAGCTGTCCCTACGTGCTGACCAAAACCTGAATTCACTTAGTGGACTCATTCACTCAATTAAGTTTCTTGATCATCTGCCATACGCTAGGCACTGCCCTAGGTCCTGGGGATACCACAGCAAACAAAACTAACAAAAATATCTATCCCCATGGAACTTGCATTCTATCCTCCCATAAGGGACAAAGCCTTTTAGAATATAATGAGAGATGCAAACGTTCTTGGGAAAGCTGAGATGTGAGTTACTAAGGTCTGTGTTCTCTACGGAACTTTTTAATAGGGCAGAGAGAAAGGAACCCAGAACACCAGGTTGAGAGGGAAGAGAGGAGCTGAGGAAATGAGTGAGGGTGGGCCAGCCGGGGGATAGCGGAGGAGATAAAAAAGCTGAAGCCACTGAGGCAAGATTCACCTGACTTCGCAGTTTTGCTGAGGATTAGTGCTGGTCATGAGGAGGTAATTGTGCAAATAGCCATGGGATTAAAGGCCAAGATTCTAAGTTACTGTTTTATTTATGAGACAAGAGACTGGTGCATGTCTTCCTCCACTCAGCTATCAATAAGCCTGGGTCCCAAAATCCAGGCAAGGTGCAGAACTCCAGGGCTCTCAGATACTCAGACCAGCAGAGAAACTGTTACTAATCGCTAGGCAGCTGGTCTCATCCTTCCTGCCCTGTGTTTGCTACAAATATTGGAAATGCCTGGGACCCCAAGCATGTAGACCAGCACCCCCATTCACTGAGAAAGATTCAACAATTTGTAAATACCAATTCTTTCCCTAAAATTCTGGTGTGCTGTTCAAACTCATTGAAAACCTAACCTTCATTCGCACCCACCACAACACCCAAGAAAGCCTCAGATTTCATGTCAACACGCCATGCTTTCCCCTTGTCTTCAGAATCATTTGGAGTCCTTGAGTCAAAAATAAAAAATAAAAAAAAACTGACTGCACCTGAATCATCCTGCAGCTAGTGCCCGGTTACAAAGGAGGAGAGTCCAGCAGCCTCCCTGCCATCATGCAGTTTCTAGCCCTCCCTTCTCCCAGCCATGATTCCTTTACCCGAAAGACCACACTCTTTGCTGAGTCCCCTGCCTGCCTCATAACATGACAGCTTTGGCTGGAGGTATCACCCATTTCCTTCTCTCATTAAAAAAAATAATAATAATAAGGAAAATGGGAAATAAAAGTTTTCAAATTACTTCATAGGAATCAAATACCACCCCAAAAATAAATCAGTTTCTCTGTAATGCCGTGTGGGGGGTGGGGGGGGCATGTGCACGTGCAGCCATCCCAAAACTATTGGTCTGAAAACCTGGCTATCCCACAGATGCCCCTTTCGACACAGCTACATAAAAAGAGGTCAGGTCTCGGTCTGCAGCCTGAGCTCAGTTTGTGTTCTGCCCAGGGTCACTAAAATAAAAGATCATCCAGAGAGCTAAAAGAACCAAAGTTTCTCAGCGTGCACACTGCCTAGGGGTGCTGAAACAAGGTTGAAAATACAACCGGGAATGTGCCTGCTGTGCAGGCTGTGAGATTGTGGCTGGCCCAGGATGCTGAATGCCTCGCTGATGTGTTGGGTGTGGGTCTGGTTATGTAGAGGCTGTAGCCAAAGAGAAAGACCAGAATACCCAGAGAGAAGAAGAGACAAAAAGAAAGATCTAGAATGTGACTGAGTGATTAAGAGACACAGAACAAGAGGAATGAAACAAAGAGGAGGGGAAGGTAGA
The DNA here is from genome assembly GCF_007565055.1 of Rhinopithecus roxellana. Classification (NCBI taxonomy): domain Eukaryota; kingdom Metazoa; phylum Chordata; class Mammalia; order Primates; family Cercopithecidae; genus Rhinopithecus; species Rhinopithecus roxellana. The sequence continues at coordinate 41,255,932 of NC_044565.1, read as the reverse complement.
GTGCCCCCTTTCCCTCAATATCCCCAGGGATTAGAAATGAAACCAAAAGGAATAAATGGCCATCCTGCTTGGTGATATTGGAAACCTCTTTTTTCCCTTAAAGGGAGGAAAATTGGATGATGCCTTCTCTTTATCCAATTTTTAAATAGTTTTCAGGAAGCTAAAAAAAAAAATTGCAGACAGGGAAAATACAACAGCAGCAACAGGAGGGAGAAAAAGAACCATGAATGAACTCTGAACTGACTATGAAAGTTCATGTGGCAGATCGAATTATTGTGGTTTTATGACTCTGATTTCTCCTTGCCAATACTTTTTTCCTTTCCATCCCCCGAAACTTGTTCCCTCAGACCTGCTTTATTGAACTTTAGACAATAGTGACCTCAGCGTAGAGACATATATCCAGGCAGCCTCTGCCTGAGGCAGGAGATCAGGATGCAAAGGGCAAAGGTTTGGTCTTAAGAAAAATTTCTCATGGGGTCGGATCACACTGCCTGGTCAAAGATATTTTCCCCCCAACAATGTTTTCTCTCTTAAGATGACTGATTTTCCCAGCCAAAGCTTTTGCTCCCGTTCAGTGGTGTTCATCTCTTGTGAGTTTGGGTGTAGTTAGCTGCCTTCTGCCACTTCCCATCAAGGCCTTCACTTTTTTAAAACTGCCACTTCTCCAGGTCTTGGCCTTGTGGTGTCAGCAAGATAGCACCGGCTGGACTTCACCAGCTCCTGCCTCCCTGCACCCTCCCCACCTACCTTCCACCCCACCCTGTGCCTTCCTTAGGGGATTCATCATCTCTCAAAACTGCTGGGTTATGTGTGGGCCAATGGGAAGGTATTTGTTAGTTGCAAATGTTCAAATTAACACTTATTCCTGTCTCTGAGTCTGCAGGGAAAATCAAGCCTGACTACTAATTACAGCCTTTGGGGGTGAAAATAAACAGGAATGTGGCAAGTCCAGGCCTTAGTGCAGAAGAAAAAATATATTTATTTGCTTGCAGCATTTTGACATTTGAGGCCCAAAAACTGGAGAGAGGAGCCTGGAGCAGAAAGGGACCTTATCCTGCCCCATTGAGGAGTGGAGAGGTAGAAAGCATGGTGTATTCAGGCCTTGCCACTACACTCAGGGTATCAGAGTTCCAGGGCAGCCTCAGTCATCTTTGCCAGACTTTTTATAGTGGCAGAGGTGAGGCAGAGGTGGGGAGGAAGTTGTCCCAGGAGCCAGTGGAAGGTCAGTTGAAGACGCGTGAACACCATCATGACTGCCCAATAAGCTGGTCCCTTTCTACTGAGCACAGTCAGCCTTCTGGGCCTGAAATAGACCTAGCCTTCCCACTACCACCTACAAAGAGTTTTCTGACTATTCCATCCCTAGAAATCTCTTGCCCTTTGTTTTCTTTGAAGCAGTGTCTTCTGCCACCCTTTTGCCAATGTGACTGCTTTGTAGAGTTGGCTAATTTTTATTTACACTTTTCAGCCCTGATGAGATTTTTTTCAATCTGGCAAATATTATCTTCAGTCTAGGAAATTCTCAGCCATTATACCCTCAAATATTTTGTCTGCATCTTCTTCTCTATTTCCTTCTCTTGGGACCACTATTAAATTTATATTGGGGCATTTTGATCTGTCCTCCAGATCTCTTCACTTCTTTTACATGTTTTTCATCCCTTTAGCTCCTTATGTCACATCTTGAAACATTTCTTCAGCTCAGTCTTCCAGTTTCCTAATTCATTTTTTGCTGTGTACAATAGGCTATTTATCCCACCGTATGTTTTAAAATGTACCTGCAAATTCTTTCCTCTAGGAGGTGGAATCTAATTCTTCTCCTCTTGAGTTAGGTCTAGTTTTGATGACTGATCTAATTAATGGAATATGGTGGAAGCAACAACGTGTAAATTTCAAGACTTTATCATAAAAAGCCTTATGCTTTCTTAATCCTTGCTCTCTCTAGGATCACATGCTATAGAAGAAGACTGCTGCCATGTTATAAGAATACATCAAGCAGCACTATGGAAACTGAGGCCTTTGGCCAACAACTACATGAGTGAACCATCCTAGAAGCAGATTCTTCAGCCCCAGTCAAGACTTCAGATGACTGCAGATTTGGCTCATATATTAACTATTACCTCATGAGAGATCCTGAACCAAAATCAACCAGCTAAGCTATGCCTGAATGATGACACAAAGAAACTCTGAAATAATAAGTGTTTATTGTTTTAAGCTACTAATTTTTAGCATGATTTGTTAACTAAAACACCCATGGACTAAATAATTTTATTCCAGTAACTATTTCTTTATTTATGAAGTTTCTAATCTTTTCACAACCACCTGTTCTTGTTTCACTGTGTTTTGTTCTTATTTCATTATATCTATGTCCTCCCTTATCTCTGAAAACATTCAGATTATTTTTTGTGTCTTTTTTTTTTTTTTTAGATTGCTCTGTTATCTCTTTTCCTTGGATGTTGGTTCATCCATTTTCTGAATTTGTTATTCATCTTCCATGGTGTTGAACTTCCCGGGCATTTTGTAATTTTTGTTTGTTAATTTATCTTTTAGGAAAATTGACTGATACGTGTGTGTGTGTGTGTGTGTGTGTGTGTGTGTGTATACACATGTACATGTATCAGTAGATCAGTAGATAGGTAAATAGATATAGATATACTGATATAGCTATATATCTATATACATATACTGATTCAATGAGATTCAATAATACGTGTGTGTGTGTGTGTGTATATATATATATATATATATATATATATATATACTGACTCAATATATACTCAGTATATATTGATGCCTAGTATATAGCAGATACTGTTCTCAACACCAAAAACTCAAAAATGACCAAAGCCCACAGGGTTCACTGGCTAATGGAATGACAGACATGTAGACACATAACTGTAATAATATACAGTATGTATATTGTTTATTTATATTACATATACACTCTAAAAACCCAAAGTAGTTTTAAGGAGGCCTTGATACTAAGGCTCAGGCTTCTCACCTCAAAGTAATCTGCTCACTGGCCCTGGCCCTGAACATACAGGATGGTGCCAAGATCTTGTCATGCTGGGTGGCATTCCTCAGACCCTTAGCCATAAGCCTAGGCACAAAAGTAAGGTGTTTCTACTGCCCCCTCCCACCTTTGAGGAGAGTGTGTTTTCAGGCCTTAGCTCTATACAAGTTGTATAACTCCAGCCCCAGGTTTTCCAGCTAATGGGATTCCAGTTAGAGCCCACTGATTAGTCCAGTTTCATTCCCACGCCCCACAAGCCTAACAGCTAAGGCCTCCAAATTCCAGTATGACTTTTGTGTTAAATTACTTTACAGAAACCCCTCCATATCTGATAATGGAAATTTACTCTTGTTTAAGCATAGCTATGTGCTTGCAAAACTTTTCTGTTATCATTTGTGAATATTCAAAGTAGAAAGGGGAGGCTGCAGCCTGTGGCCAATGTATTTGCCTTATACCAGAAGTCTTATTTGCTAACTTTCCACATTTATTTTTCCTCTCTCCCCAATCCCACCTTAAGCTTCTAAAAGGCAAGGACAAGCTCATGCCCTTTTTTCTTATTATTCTTCTAATTGGAAGAGAATATTTCGTTCAACATGGAAGCTGCTCTAAATATTTTTTATTGACTGACAGTTAAGGGGATGATATGATGGGGAAATCTGGGAAGAAAAAGAAATAATATTTCATCAGGCCTTGTGGCCCTTAGTTCTCAAGTTTGGAACCCTCTAAGTAAGTTGTTCTTAAGCTTTTCTGGATCATATACACTTTGGAAACCTAATTAGATCTCTGTGGAACAAAAAAAATGTGCAACACACAAACTCATAAAATTCTGCATTCTATTTCAGGAATCTAAGTAGTTTAAAAATAATAATATTAAAAAATAAAAATGTTTCTTCTTTTGGTGGTGTGAGTTATTTTTTTCCTGCTACTTACCAAGGATGCTTTTTTAAATCATTAGAAATAACCCTGTCCAGTGTATTCTCTGACAGTTGCAGAAGCTGAGGGCTTGCAAGCCTGGGTGGGGGCAGCCAGAGCAAACATTGGACTGACTGCTTGCTAGTTGCAGCTTCAGGTCTAACTGCTTTCCATGATCTAGACTGCTTCTTCTCCTAAAATTAAGAACAGGTATACCACTCTGTGGTAGCATCACAAAAAAAAATTAGAATTGACTTTAATCTTGTCAATAGAGGATGATAATTTGTTACAAATAGGGAACACATACTTCACTTGTTCTACAAATACATCTTTGTACCTGATCTTTCGTTGTGGATCAATAAAGTCAACCGGTAAAACTGGAATCTGCAGCCTCAGCCCCCTTAGCCAGCTGAGCTCATGCCATGCTCCCATCTGTTCAAGGTCAATCCAACCAATATTTATTGATGCCTAGTATATACCAGGCACTGCTCTCAACACTGAAAACACAAAAATGACCAAGGCCTCACAGGGTTCACTGGCTAACAGGATGGCAGACATGTAGACACATAGCTGTAATAAAAGAGAAGTGCTGAACTAGAGGTCTACACAAAGCAGAAGCCCAAAGCAGGGGCTTTTAACTCAGTGGGTTTGTGATGGCGAAGCAGGAGGGGTTGACTAGTGCTGAGGAGAAGGGAGTCAGTGGCAAAAAATGAGGCTAGAATAAATTGATAGAGGCTAAATTCTAGAAAATTTGTCTTGCCATGTCAAGGACTTAAGATTGTATCCTGAAGGTAATGGAGGAGTACTGAAGAATTTTACACAGGAAAGGAACACACTCAGATTTCAACTTAAAAAGACTCTTACAGAAAGAAAATTACAGTTAGTTGGAAACAAGTAGAAATTGTTTCAACCACATCCTCAATGCACCCTAGAACAAATCTAGAGATTAACAAAAATTACAACACTCCTTCCAAAAAATAGTCCCAACTCCTTAACAATGTCAAAATTCACTTATGAATAATTTTCAGTTAAAGAAGAAATAACAGTTCAATTCAGACTACATAGAAAAGTTTATACATGAATTTAGGAGATGCTCTCAAATCCAGAGTCAGAGGAAAAACATGTAGCCTTAAATAGTTTCATCAGTAATTTTAAAAAGATAAAAATAAACTAAAATTTCAAATCAAATAATTTAGAAAAATTAAATAAGATGCAATTAACAAAAATAAAATGGGAGTGAATATATTTTTAAAAGAAAAAGAATAGAACATAATTTTAAGACAAAAAATTTTTATTTTTTCAAATTTTTATTTTTTATTCAAAATTAGGAGCAAAAATGTATATGAATCTACAGACATGAAGATATTTTTACTTAGACAAGAATTTCATGTGCCACACTACAACAAATCTAAAAAATTAAATCTCTATAAAGCAGATAATTTTCTAAGAAAATGTAGACTACCAAAATTATACCTAAAAGTTGAACAAGCAAATGCTATGGAAGAAATTGGAAAAGTTTGCCAAGAGATTAGAATCAGAAGGTTTTATAGGCAAATTCTTTCAAAATTTTAAGAAATCAACTATCCTTTTGTTACGTAAAATGTTCCAGACCATATAATTTCTTTGAAAGCTCTCATTTATTTTGCCAGGTTAGCATAATGTCAATACAAAACTCTGACAGAGACAACAGGCAATACAATGTCAATACAAAAATCAGACAAAGTACAATAAAGTCTTACAAAACTTTGACCAATCTTATATTAGAATAGATAAAAAGATCAAAGTATATCAAGGGCAGGTTAAGTATGTTCATCATTCCCAATATAGCTGAATTTTTTTCCTGACATTTAGCCAATGCAGTAGGACAAGAAGAAATATGAAATGCAAACATTGACAGTAAAAGCAAATGAACACTGTTTGCATAATCAATGACCCAGAAAACTAAAATTAATAAATCATTGAAACTAATTACTCAGTAAACTAGATAACTACAAAATAAATATATCTAAAACAACAGCTTCTTAAATAACAATAGCCACCTAGTAAATATAATGGTTAAAGGGGTCCATTTCAAATAGCAACAAAAATACAAAATACCTTAAAATAAATTCAACATATGGGACTGTTATAAAGAAAACAACATGCTTTACAAAGATCCATAAAGAATGTTTGAAACTAGAAGTGCTATATCATGAGTATGGAAGATAAGTCGTAATACTGAAAGCTGTAAATTCTCCCCAAGTTAATGGACTTTTACTCAAAATCACAATGGGAATTTTTAGAATCTGAAAGAAACAAAAGATTCTGAATTTCAAAAATTCTTTTGAAAAATTTAAAATGAGAAGAACTTGAGCATCATCTGCCAAAACACACTAGAAATCTAGCAAAGAAAATGATGCAGAGTAAAACAGAACAGAAAGCACCAAAACAGACCCAGTCAGATAAGGATTTCATCTAGGAAAATGTGACATTTCAAATCAACAGGAAAAGATAAAATTATTAAGAAGTAGTTTCAGAACAATTATGTAACTATTTGGAAGAAAATGTGAATTCATTCCTTACTTCACATGACATGCCAAAATTTCAAATAAATTTAGAAAATCTAATGTTCAAAATATAATAATAAAAGAACAAAAACATAGATGAATATGGATCTGATGGCGAATATGAAAAGTTTTCTATAAATAAAATTAGGAAGGAAGGTGAGCAGAGAGAAAGGGAAAGAGAGAAGAAATATTAATAGACTTAACTATAACAAAGTTACTTTTAGAAATAAACATGACATTTACAAATGCCAAAGGCAAACACAAACTTGATTTAAAAAACTTGCAACATGTAACAGATAATTAATATGCTCATAACCAGCTTTTGCAAATAAATATAAAAAATTAAAATATTGCTAAAAATAGACAAATGGCATGAACAAGCAATTCAAAAATGAAAACTGCAAATAATGTATAGTATTTGAAAAAAAAAGTTTAGCTTCAGTTATAACCAAAGAAATTCAAATTAAAACAAGGCACTATGTTTTGTTTAATTTCAAAAATTGAAATACCCAAGGCTGGTGAAGACATAGGGCAATGATTTTTGATACAGTTGACCCTTGAACAACACAGGTCTGAAGTGAATGTATCCAGTTATGCATGGATTTTTTTCAATATATATATTGAAAATCCTTTAAAGATTTTTCAACAATTTAAAAAGACTTGCAGAACAATTGTATAGACTAGAAATATCGAAAAAATTAAGAAAAAGGTATGTCCCGGCCGGGCGCGGTGGCTCAAGCCTGTAATCCCAGTACTTTGGGAGGCCGAGACGGGCGGATCACGAGGTCAGGAGATCGAGACCATCCTAGCTAACACGGTGAAACCCCATCTCTACTAAAAATACAAAAACTAGCCGGGCGAAGTGGCGGGCGCCTGTAGTCCCAGCTACTCGGGAGGCTGAGGCAAGAGAATGGCGTAAACTCGGGAGGCGGAGCTTGCAGTGAGCTGAGATCTGGCCACTGCACTCCAGTCCAGGCGACAGAGCGAGACTCCGCCTCAAAAAAAAAAAAAAAAAAAAAAAAAAAAAAAAAAAAAAAAGGTATGTCATGAATGTATAAACTGTATGTAGATACTAGTCTATTTTATCATTTACTACCATAAAGTATACATAGATCTATTATAAAAAGTTAGAATTTATCAAGACGTATGCACACAAACACAGAACATACATGGCATCATTCACAGTCAAGAGATATATAAACAAATGTAAAGATACAGTATTAAATCAGAGCTGCATAAAATTAACTGTAGTACGTACTGTACTATTGTAGTCATTTCATAGACACCTCCTGTTGCTATTGTGGTGACTCAAGCGTTACAAGTATCTGCTTAAATCGCCGCCGTGTGATTCTAATCATCTTCGGGTGAGCAGTTCGTCTCCCCAGTAAATTGTGTATCATAGTGAAAAGTGATCTCTTGTGGTTCCCTCATACTTTTCATCATGTTTAGTGCAATGCCGTAAACCTTGAATAACACCACGGGATCCACACGAAGTGCTGCTAGTGATGCTGGAACTATTCCCAAGAAGCAGAGAAAAGTCATGACATTACAAGAAAAAGCTGAATTGCTTGATATGTGCCTTACAGAGGTCTGCAGCTGCATTTGCCCATTTCAGACAAACAATTCATCCTGTAAACAGATGATGCCGTCTTCTACTGTCAGTAAATACAGCACAGTACTGCAAATGTCTTTTCCTTCTGATTTTTTAATAACATTTTCTTTTCCCTAGCTTACTTTATTGTAAGAACATAGTATATATACATATAACATACAAAATATGTGTTAATCAATCATTTATGTTATCGGTGGGGTTTCTGGGCAAGAGTAGGCTGTTAATAGTTAAGTTTTCAAGGAGTCAAAAGTTATACCTGAATTTTCAAGTGCACAGGGCATCAGTGCCTCTAACTCCCATATTTTTCAAGAATCAACTATATATTCTGTTAGCAGGGCTTTATATTAATACAACACTTCTGAGGGGCAATTTAGTAATACGTATCAAAAGCTACACAAATATTCACCAGGTTTTCTACCTCTCAAATTTTATGCTAAGAAAATGATCAAAGCTGCTTACAAAGATATGTATACAAGAATATTCTTTGCAGTATCACGTCGATAAAGGAGAATTTGAACCCTCTAAAATAAATAATAGCGCCTTGATTAGGTGACTTGCAGCACATTCTACTATATACTCATGAAAATTTTTATTGCAGATTCTCTAACAGCACAAGAAAATGTTCAAGATACTTAAAGAGAATGTTACTAAAGAGTATGCATAATATAATCTTAATTATGTTTTAAAATTTTAATCATGAAATTTGTTATTTACTGTCTGTCTTGTTCACTGTAATGGTCCTAGAAGGTTCTCATCTCTGGCTGCAAGTTAGAATAGCCAGGAATGCTTTTGCAAAATATCCCTGCCTGGGCCCCACCCAAAATTAAATTAAATCAGAATCTCTGTGGGTGGTTTGGTTTTAATTTCTCCAAGTGATTCTAATGTGCAGTCACTGTCAGAAACTTTCTGTTGTATAGAGCTGTGATTCTCAACACGGTCCATTTTGCCCCCAGGGAACATCTGGCAGTATCTGGGGACACTGTTCATTGTTGTCTCAACTTGGAGTAAGGGATGCTACTGGCATCTAGTGGGTAGAGACCAGTTGTATGGACTGAATTTGCCCCTCCTAAAATCCCTAAGTTGAAGTTCTAATCCCCAGTACCTCAGAATGTAAATGTATTTGTAGACAAGGTCTTAAAGAGGCGGTTAAGTTAAAGTGAGGCCTTTAGAGTGGGGCCCTAATCCAATAAGGCCAGTACCCTTATAAGAAGAAGAAAGGAACCAAGGATGTGGTCGCACAGAGGAAAGGCCATGCGAGGACACAGCAATAAGGCTGCAGCCCACAAACCAAGGAGAAAGGCCTCAGGAGAAATCAACCCTACTGGCACCTTGATCTTGGACTCACAGCCTTCAGAGCTTTGGGAAAATAAGTTTCCATGGCTTATGCCCCTCAGCCTGTGGCATTGTTAGGGCAGCCCTAGCAACTAATACAAGAGGAATGCTGCTAAACATCATACAGCGCACAGAACATTCCCCACAACAAAGAATTATCTGACCCAAAATGTCCATAGTGCCAAGATTAAGAACTCCCTAGAGCCTAGGTCTGTGCTGTGTGTAGAAAACCAATAAATATTTTGTTACCTAGGTGAATGACATATTTAATAGGTAGAAATCATCAGGACTTGGTCACCCATTGAATGTGACAAGAGATGGAGAGGTAAGAGTCGGGAATGGCAGCCAGATTTCTGGTTGGGGTGACCAAGTGAAGGGAAAGGGCAGAATCCCGGAAAGCGGACAGGAGGGAGTGGGGGATAAGGTGGGACCTGAGGGAGTGGGGGCATCCCATGCAGGTGTACAGTGGCCAAGCAGAAATAGGCTTCCTGAAATGAAAACTAGGCAATTGCTAGCGTATAAGCCATAATTCATCAGCTGCGGGGAGACAAGGCTGCCCAGAGGAGCATCTAGGATGAGCAAAGTGCTAGTGATGGAGCCTTGATGACCATAAATACTTAAAGAGTGGGCAGAGGAAAAGGAGAACAGAGACACCACGGGGGCCTTAGTGCAAGGGCAGGTCATGGAAGCTGCGACAATGAGTCCTATGGACCTACGTCACTGAGCTATCCTACCCAATTATCCAACCAAACACAAAGGTAGGTGTTGGGGAGGTGTTTGTACATGTGGTTGGTCTCTATAATCAGTTAACTTTATGTAATGGAAATTAGCCTCAATAATGTGTGTAGGCCTCATCCAATCAGTTGAAAGGCCTTAAAAGCTAAACTGAGGTTCTCCTGAGAAAGAAGAAATACCACCTGTCAAGTGCAGCTTCAGCTCCTGCCTGAGAGTTTCCAGCCCACCAGCCTGCCCTCCAGGGTTCTGACTTGCCAGCCCCTTGTTCTGTTTCTCTGAAGAACCTGATGGATACAGAAGCCAAGGAGGGGCTCCAGGAGAAGAGAAGCTGATGGCTCCATTCTGTACCCTCACACATTGGCTGCGGCACATACGACTGAAAAATAAAGGTTATTCCATATCCATGGCAAGACCTCAGAAGAGAAATCAAGAAAAAAGAGGAGAGGTCTAGGAGAGAGCGCAGAGGAAAGCTTCAAAACTATGTGCCCACTGGGCACAGTAGCTCACACCTGTAATCCCAACATTTTAGGAGGCTAAGGCAGGAGGATCGCTTGAACCCAGGAGTTGGTGACCAGCCTGGGCAACAAAGTGAGACCTTGTCTCTACAAAAAAAATAGACAAACCTAGCCAGGTGTGGTGATGAACACCTGTGGTCCCAGTTACTCGGGAGGCTGAGGTGGGAGGATTGCTTGAGCCCAGGAGATTCAAGGCTGCAGTGAGCCATAATCACACTACTATGCCCCAGCCTGGGTGATAGAACAAGACCCTGTCTCAAAAATAAATAAAGGAAACTGTGTGCCTACCTGTGGAAATGAGAAAGACAGGATAGGGCAACACGAAGAGACCAAGTCAGGAAACAGACGCCCAGCTGTCCCTCCCTACACCCATCACCACCTGAGCTGCTCACCACACCCCGAGAGCTGTCAGCTGTTTACACACACTAATTCTCATTACAGTCCTTCCAAGGGGGAGTTTTCATCTTTATTTTATACAGGTGGCAACTGGACCACTGTGGGAGACCAAAGAATCACCCTAGACCTTCTGCTAGCATGTAGAAGAACCCATAACCAAACTCAGGCTTCTTGGATTCCACACTTCTGCTATTCACCACAAAGCTGTTATTGTGCAAGCCGCTTTGTCTGGTGGAAACGTTAGGAGTGGAGAAATGGAGTTCTAAGGCCAACTCTGCCCTGACGGGCTGCCGGGTGTCCACGGGCAGGTAGCCGGTGGTAGGAGTCACCTGCTGTCATGGAACAGCCCAGGCTTTGGGGTCATATACCTGGAGCTGCCTCTAGTCTACCATTTACTAGTTAGGTGGTCTTGGGCATCTCTCTTACCCTTCCCACATATCTCTTACACTTCCCACAATTCAGCCTCCCCATCTGCAAATAAGCGATAAACGATATCTTTAAAAGACAGTATTTTTTGAGACAGCATGCACAAGGCACAAAGCACATGGAAAGTGCCCAAGAATTGGGAATTCCAGTCCATTTTCAGTCTTTCACTGGTCCTTGGTTTTCTCACCCATTACACCTCCTGCAGGGTTGTTGGGCTGGTCCAATGATATGATAAATGCAAATGTACTTGACAAATTCAAGACATCATTACCATGGAAAGAGAGGATACACACACTATATTTTATACAAAATTTAGCCACCAGTTTTACAACCCCGAGCAAGTCATAGAAACTTCCTGTGCCTCAGTTTCCCTGTGTGAAAACCAGGCAGAGCAAAAGCTGCTCCACCCACCCCCACAGTCTTACAAGGACACATACGTGCAATTTGTAATAATTATAAATTGAATTTCAGGCTATACGGTTATACCGGATTTCTAAACAGCCAGATGACATTCCTAGCCCCCTTCCCCAAAATCCATTACATCCCCGTCACAAAGTCTAACTTTATGGAATTCTCTTTTGCTGTTTTAACCCCTGATTTGATTCACATCTCCTGCCTTGCTCCCGCTGTCATTTTCTCTCCCAGACTCGACACATGGCTGCACCGATATCCTCCCTCTGTTTCCTTTCTTGTTACTACATGTCCAGTAGTATTGCATAAAAGTGCTCAAAGGGAAGGGTCAAGCTCCGTTTCAAGTCTGAGGTCTGGGATTACATCAAATCCGTAACGTTTATCTGCCCTCGCCATCAGCCAAATACTTCCCAATTTAAGTCTCAGTCACATCAAGAGAAGACTGAACAGTGTGGCCGGCAGAGTGCCCTGCTCTCACCTCCATTTTTCTTACTTAATTCCAAGGGTATGGCTCCCAAACCCACTTAGGCCCTATAATGGTCACAGGCAGTGTGGCCATTGGCAGCCAGGCAGCATTTCACCTGAGGCAGCTCAGGGGCTGCAGGGCTGCTGTCAGAGCAAACAGACCGCCTCCGTGGACTGGAAGGAGCAAGGCTCACACAAAGGGCTTTTTGTTTCAATTAAATAAGAAGTCATTTTGAGCCCAATTTCCAAAGTGCCTCGCTCTCCACGTGCCTTGGGCACACAGTGAACATTCTTATTGTATGGTAGAACTCCCCCATTCTACCTCACACAGCCCAAATTTAGAGGTAGGGGATATTGGCCTAGGAGGTGCCCCCTGGCAGCAGATGTGATGTGCATCTGTTCTCTTGACCCTTGTGCAGAAATTCATCTTATTGCCACTAAACCAACAATGCATAAATAATAGGGTGCAGCCCTAGCGCCTAGGACAGTGTCCGAAACCCCGGGGAAACGTGATGAACATTCGTGCAGTGAATAAGCAAATGAATGCAAATAAAACGAATAAAAAGTTCAAATGGGGGTTAGAAGGAAAAATAGTTTCAGATTTTGTTTTGTTTTGTTTTGTATTTAAATGAAAGAGAAGAAGAAAGAACTATAATTTGAGTTCCAAATTAGAAGGCAACTAGGCCCAGGAAAGAGTAAGTCATTTGTTTGACCATTTGGGGGCATAGCAGTCAGCCAGCAGGTATCCAAAACAGACAGCGCAAGGCACAACTCCGGAAATACTTCCAGGTCCGAGAAGTCTCCGTAACTTCTGCCCCCTCAGCCTCCGCTCTTCACTTCTGCCTTGTTTTGCTCTCCCTGCTCTGCGTACACAACCTGAATGAGGTTACTTAGCCCTGACAGCTTTCTCTGGGGAGCAATTAGGGCCTTTAAGATCTTACCTATGCTTCACCAGAAGTCTTCTCATTAAATGGTTACTTCAAATGTTCCCAGGGCTGAAAACATTAAGATTTAAAGGGAACAATTGACTGCTTTTTTTCCATGCCAAATCAGACCGTTGTTTAACATGGTGAGAGCTACCACTGAGGTTATTGAAGTAGAAAAAGGGGGTTATACATTGCTGGAGAACAGAAACTTAGCAGGGAAATTAAAAACAAGACAGGCTCTGGGACCAAGTAAGTCAAAGTGATGTCTTCAAGGAATCAGGCTTTGCAAGAGTCCTGCGGCCCAGAAGTCAGACCCTCAGTGCCCTCCAGGGCTTCCAAAGCAACTCTGTTCTGCATCCCATCTCACAAAATAATTGGGAGCTACCAGCAAGGTGCCTGTCATGAGGAGGCAACTTCCTGGAGGGGGGCCCTTGGCCTGCCTTGAAGGATGGCAAGCCCAGTAAGGACAAAGTGTGGCAGGGAGGTGAAGAGTCGTGTTTGAGACGGCAGGGCCCATCTGAGCGTGGAAGCCTGTTTGGAAGCAGAAGCTGAAGTTCTCCTTTCTGACCATGCCCCACCCTACCGAGAGAACCTTGCCCTTCATGGGAAAGTGATTTGAGGAGCACTAAAGTCATTGGTGTCTGAGTCGTATGGGGCATTGGGCTGTCTTGGAATTGTGACTCATCCACTCATACGTTGTGGTTTAAATAGGGTTCCAATGTATTAAAATTTATTCATAATTTCTTAGTGTTTTCAGGTCAGATTCGAAGATGAAAATAAACATCATCTCCTTCAAACTTGAAGTTGATTAACCCAGAACAGGAAGAGGACTTCTAAGTGAGCAAAGAAAGAGGAACACATTTGTTTGGTGTCCAGCTCAAGATAAATGGAAAACATTCCTTGGTTCCTTTTAGCGTGTATGGGCTTCTGTTTCCCAGAACTGTCCCAGAAAGAATTCTTCACTTTTCTAAGCTGCAAGTATACATAAGCATCAGGATAAGTCAGTGATTAAATCCCCACACAAACCAAACTCAGATGATTTTTTTTTTCGTTCTTCATAATTTCCCATGAAGGCCTTGTTCTCTTGGCAGAGTGGAGCACTGTTAAAAAGACCGGGCCGGGCCGGGCGCGGTGGCTCAAGCCTGTAATCCCAGCACTTTGGGAGGCCGAGACGGGCGGATCACGAGGTCAGGAGATCGAGACCATCCTGGCTAACACTGGTGAAACCCCGTCTCTACTAAAAAAAAATACAAAAAAACTAGCCGGGCGAGGTGGCGGGCGCCTGTAGTCCCAGTTACTCGGGAGGCTGAGTTAGGAGAATGGCGTAAACCCGGGAGGCGGAGCTTGCAGTGAGCTGAGATCCGGCCACTGCACTCCAGCCTGGGCAACAGAGCGAGACTCCGTCTCAAAAAAAAAAAAAAAAAAAAAGACCACACCGACATAAGCTCGCCTTCTAGCTTCCTGGGCTCTTTCTAGTTTCCTGGGAGTTGGACCCTATGCCCAGCACTCCCCCTTGCCATTCCCCGGTTGACATTGCCATGGTTGGTGATCACTTCATGACAGAGGCCACCTTCCTGGGCATCATTCTTTCCAGGGTCCCTGGAAGGTAATCTAGGCCTTTGTTCTGAATAAGACTTCGAATTTTCATCAGACCTTCTATAGACATCTCCTACAGGGAACATTGGCTCTGTCTTTGCCAATCCTTTCTATACTGGGGGAAAATCTCATGATAGCATTCCTGCCTCCCCAGTGTAGTCACAACTCAAACCGCCAGTCTCTCTTGTAGTTAGAATGCAGGCCTGTGACCCAGTCCTGTCTTTGTACACATCTGCATAAGATTTTGTTTTAGAAATGAAGAAGTGAGCAGTGCAAGGAATTGGACTCAGTCAAGGGAATCCCTTCACTGACACAGGAGCATCAGTTCTTTGGAAGCAGCTGTGCACGGGGTAGAAACAACAAGTTCCTGTCATTGAGTTCTCAGTAGCTGCAATGGTGGTTTCATCTTCAGGCCAGTTCTACAGTGTGGTTGGGGTACTTTTCCTGGAAGCTTAACCTGGAACTTGCTTTCCCTGCCCCTCAACTCCTAATGATCCCAAATATTCAATAGATCTATTTTATGCTTGAAATAGGTGTCTGGAACCAAGAATGTTGCCAGTGGACATTTCAGGAGCTGAGGGTATTTCGGGAGATTGCTCTTCTCCTGGTCTTCAGTGACAGGGTGGGAGGAAAGGATCATCCCTTCCTGGGGATATAGAAAACTCATTCATTCATTCAATGTATAGTGAGCTTGTGAGTTAGGAGCAATCCTTTCTGGGAATCAGTGATGTCTGCAGATGTAAATTCCTTTGACACCCACATAAAGTTACAGCACAGAGGAGCTTCAAAACACACAGGCTTAAGCTTCCACACACACCCCTTTGCCCTCCTTCCCTGGTCCTCACTCGAACTTTACTTTAATACTCTCCAGGCAACCAGATCTCTCAGTCCCTTCTCCTCCACTCACCTCAGCCAAATTTGCAGTCAACCTCTTTAAGGTTTAATGACCAAAATAGCTTGAAATATTATCCTTTGCCAGAAGCATTTGTATGATACAGGAACTAGAGCCTTGGACTAAAAGGACAACGCCTCCTAGTGAAATAAAAGTCAATAAAGAAAATTTGTGTTTGATTTGCTTCAATTTTCATCTATTTGTCTGTTCTTACCAATGAGGATTTCCCTGGGAGACTACAAAGCCATTATCTAGGAAGGAAGGACTCAACATTTATGGACTATCTACATATATGCAGGTGGTGTGAAGGATGCTTTTTCCAACATGACCACACTTACCCTGGCCCTCACCACTCCAGCCACACTGACCACCTTGCTGCTCCTCCAACATGACACATGCTCTTTGGCCTGGGGCCTTTACAATGACCCTGCAGTCCCTCTGCCTGCAGCACCCTTTCCCCAAAGATCTCCATGGCCCACTTCTTTACTTTCAGGTATCTGCTCAAATGTCCTCAAGTAGACACACCTTCCCTGACCACCTGCCCTCCACCCATCATGCTTGGTATTCTCACTCCCCCAACTCTGCTTTATTAGTTCCCCACATCACTAATCACCACATGGCATACTTACTTAGTAATTCACTGTCCAGCTGCTCCTGGCCCCAACCACCACCACTAGAAGATCAGTTCTAAACAGGCAGGGATTTTGTGTTTGCTCACTGCTCCTCTCCCCAGCACCTAGAACAATTATCAACACAGAGTAAGTGCTCAACAAAATCTGTTGACTAAATTAAATTCATACAGAATGATGCAAATATCATTCTAACTTTCAAAAAATAGTGATTTTAGAAAAATTAAATTGTTCAAGGTTCATTAATCCATTAAGCCTTGCACCCAAACCTGAATCTGTGCAGCGAGAAAGACCGAGCTTCCTCACTCCTTTCTCCCTAGGCAAGTTAAGCAGAGGGAGTATTCAGAGTCATGCCCTCAGCTCCTCAGTGGCCCTCCAACCCCTTCCTGATGGGTAACACTTGCATAGCTTAAGGTAGCATCAGCTGCTACAACTGGTAAACCTTCATGCATAAGTGGGTTAACCCAATAAAAGAGTGTGATACAAGTATGCTTGGTAGGAACATTCTCCTCCAAGTGATGAATCAGGGACCCAGGCTCTTTCTAATTTATGGATCAACCACCTTCAACACATGGTTCTCAAGGTAGTCCTGGAAATCACTTCCACTCCAGTCATGGAATGAGCATGAAGATCACCTAAGGGGGTAGAGGGGAAACACTTCTACTCACATGACAATGGCCAGCTCTCAGTCACATGGCTACACCCAACTGCAAGGGAGTCTGGGAAATATAGTGTGGGCATAAGCCCAAGAAGAGGAGAAAAGAGGTGTGGTAATCAATAACCAGCCTCGGAGGATCCCATGTCATCTTCTATTAGTAACCTAGGTTTTAGAGTAGGTCAACCACTGAATGGAAAGGTACCAGGAAAGTGGTTAACCACCTTGACCTGCAATTTAAGCAGTCTTGGGCTCATGTTCCAGGCTCACCATTGACTAGATGCTTAGCGTTAGTCTAGTTACTTACCTCTCTGAGTCTCAGTTTCCTCAGCTATAAAATGGGGACAATACTAGTACCTACCTCATTGGGTTGTGGTGAGGAACAGCTGAGATCATGCCTGTTGGGTATGTAGCAGTACTGACCGGAACTGTTATGAGGGAAAAGATGCTCCAAAAAGGGGTCCCAGCTTCCTCCCCCAGTGCTCTCACATCCCAGCAGGCCAGCGATTCAGGGACCCACTCTGGGTCTCAAAGCTTAAATGAGAAAAGCTTTGTCCCCACTTGACAAGTGACCTGTGAGTCCTCTCTGTTGCATCCTATTGATGATTTCTCACAAATCCCACGGTATCAGTTTGCATAAGTTTGAAATGCCCTTTCCATTAACGGAGGAGCTCTGCTATTAGCTAATTACACTTTGGCTTTTCCTGTGTGAGCCACCGTGCCAGGGAGAAGAGGCCGAGCGTGAGGTGGCCTCTGGTGTGGCGAGAAGGCTTGTGCAGACTGGGATGGGCAGGGGCTGGGGTGAACGTGGGGGCTGCTTCTTTCTGTCCTTTCCTTTCTATAAATCCAGTTATTGGGAGAGAGACCTTTGGAGGAGTGGCTCCCAATTTCCCACAGGAAGGTTTTAGAAGAATTTGGGACAACTCCAGTTTTCAGGAAAGCTGCTGATGTTCAGAAAAAAACTAAACGCACTGCTCAAGGTTACCAGAGAGTACCTGAATCCATTGTGAGGTGGGATCCTGACAGAAGAGCACTGTCCTCAGAAGCTACAGCCTCCAACATGGTTCTGACCCCAGGGCCGACACCTGCCGGGTCAGTCCCCGGCCCAACTGGGGAGCAGTGGTCTGCCTACTCCGTCTTCTGCCATGCCTTCCTCCATATCGGTCAAAAAAATTTTTTTTAAGCCTAGGTTTTAGGCTGAGTCAGATGTGGGTTCAAATCCCATCTCTGCCACTTACCTCCAGCAAGTTATATCCCGACGTGGAGTCTCAGCTTCCTTGTGTGTTAAATGATAAGACCTATCTCAAGGAAGTACCACAGGATTAACTGCAAAAGGGTGGCTCAGAGAAGATACCAAAGAAACGTTAGTAGGTAGGTGTTCCTACCCTACTCTCACCCTGAAATTTCTCCCTTTTCTGTAAGCCTTGATGTCACCCAAGCTGAAAATGCTTTTGAGGGATTGCCCCTCTCCAGCTTATTCTTACTGTAAAAATAGATGCATTGAGTAGCTGAGGGGTGAGGAGTTTGCCATGCCTTGAATAGTAACATTTAGACGTCTCCATAACACTGATGGGTGGGCCCAACAGAAATCCATTTAATGGGTTCTGAAGAGCCTCTTGGGGGCAACTTCAAGTGAGAGAAGGTGTCAGAAATTATGAGTTTTATCCAACAGAAAGTTTTTGGCATAGGAAAGGAATCAGGATTTTGAGTTGGGATCACTCAAATCTATTCCTATCCCAGCTGCATAGATTGGCATCTAGTTACTGGAAATAGAAAGTAAATAAATAAAAACAAAAAGAACTGAGCTCTATTTCCATTTAGGATGCCAAAAATCACTGGAGACTTGCTCCCACCCTAACAATGAGAATGAACCAGGTAAGGTACAATATCACAATTGTTTAAAACCTATCAGAGAGCTGCAGATGCAAAGAAGTGAAATGAACTAAATTTCAGAAAGTGAAGATTCCTTCCTAGCAAGAACAGAGCCATTTTCATCACTAGGAAGGAGCAGAGAAAAATGAATCTGCCATGGATGGGGGTAAGGAAAAACCACCAAACTTTCTTTTAATTAATTTTGTTTTGTTTTTTTATTTATTTATTTTATTTATTTATTTTGTATTTTTTGAGACAGAATTCCGCTCTGTCGCCCAGTCTGGAGTGCAGTGGCACAATCTCGGCTCACTGCAACCTCTGCTTCTGGGTTCAAGCAATTCTCTTTCTCAGGCTCCCAAGTAGCTGGGATTACAAGTGCCCACCACCACACCCAGCTAATTTTCATATTTTTAGTAAAGAGAGGTTTTGCCATGTTGTCCGGGCTGGTCTCAAACTCCTGACCTCAGGTGATCTGCCCACCTCGGTCTCCCAAAGTGCTGAGATTATAAACATGAGCCACCATGCTCAGCCCCACCAAACTTTTAATAGGCTTGCAGCAGTCAGTGGGTTGGCATGGCAGATTAGGACCCTGGAGAGTGTGTGTCTGCACCAGCCCACAACCCTCTGCTATTGTTCTTATCTAGTGCACAGGGCCAGTATGCTGTAGGGCTGGGGATGGTAGATTACCCTGAGATATCCAGGGCCTTCTCCAACTGCAACATCGAAGCTGGGGTAGGACAGGAGATCCAAGAGAAATCCCTCTGAGGCACCCTCGGCCTCCACTGAGTGCACTGCCACCTTCCTCCAAAGATGCAAGCAGGACCACTGGGTGGAGAACTCTCAAGAGGCAGACATTTGGGGGCAACACTGGAGGGCAAAGAGAACACCCCAGTGGGAAAAAGAAGAAAAACAGCTGGCAGCCACATTGTAAAGCATAAGGAATTTTCTGGAATCTCACCAATGTTCAGATCCCAAAATCTGCTGAAGGGAGATCCATGAACCTTTCTTCAAATCATTTGAAGCCAGTTGCAAAATAAGTCTGAGAAAAAAATGGAATGTTAACAAGGAAAATTTATTTTTTCTTCTTTTTTTTCGAGATAGTAGCCAAGTACTTTCCAAAATCAACCCATGGATCCAGGAAGCTCAGTGAACCCAAGTAGATAAACATAAAGAAAACCATACCTAGACATGTCTCACACACACACACACACACACACGCAATATGTATATTTTCAACTTCTGTTAAAAAAAAAAAAAAAGACTCACTGTTAAAAGCAAAAATAATAATATATTATGGAGTTTATAGCATAAATAGAAGTAAAATATATGAAAACAAGAGCATAAAGGGCAAGAAGCAGGTGAATGTAATTATATTTCTGTTTCTTGCATTGCTCATAAAACATTAGAAATGTATTTGAAAGTAAACTGTGATAATTTAAAATACATAATCTAATTTCTAAAAAGCAAACACTATAAAAATAATACAAAAAATATAGCTACAAAGTCAATAGAGAAGACAAAATAGAGTAATAAAAAAAATTTGATTTACCCTAAAAGAATACAGGAAAAAAATGAAGCAACGTACGACAAATACCAGAATGATATGACAAATGCTGGAATGATAAACTTAAACCCAATCATAAATGTTATTATAGTAAATGTAAATAGATTAAACACATCAACTGTAAGGCAGAAATTGTCAGACTGAATAGAAAAGCAAGACTTACCTATATGCAATTTAAAAGTAACATGTTAATTATTAATATAAAAACACAGATAAAAGAAGATAGATTGGGCCGGGCATGGTGACTGACGCCTGTAATCCCAGAACTTTGGGAGGCTGAGGCAGGTGGATCACTTGAAGTGAGGAGTTTGAGAGCAGCCTGGTCAACATGATGAAACCCCATCTCTACTGAAAATACAAAATATTAGCTGGGCATGGTGGTGTGTGCCTGTAGTCCCAGCTACTTTGGAAGCTGAGGCAAGAGAATCACTTGAACCCAGCAGACGGAGGTTGTGCTGAGTTGAGATCACAGCACTGCACTCCTGCCTGGGCAACAGAGCGAAACTGTGAGGAGGAGGAGGAGGAGGAGGAGGAGGAGGAGGAGGAGGAGGAGGAGGAGGAGGAGAAGGAGAAGGAGAAGGAGAAGAAGAAGAAGAAGGAGGAGGAGGAGGAGGAGGAGGAGAAGGAGGAGAAGGAGGAGAAGGAGGAGAAGAAGAAGGAGAAGAAGGAGAAGAAGGGGAAGGGGAAGGGGAAAGGGAGGAAGAGGAGGAGGAAGAGGAAGAGGAGGAGGAAAAGGAGGAAGAAGAAGGAAAGAAAGAAAGAAGAAAGAAGGAAGAAGGAAGAAAGAGAAAGAAGAAGAAAGGGAAGAGGAAGAGGAAGAAGGAGAGGGAGAGGGAGAAAGGTTGATTGAAAGGAAAATATTGGAAAAAGATGTTCCATGCAAACAATAAACATGAGAAAGCTGGTGGCTATATTAAAATCAGACAAAGTGGATTTTAAGACAACAAATATTACCAGAGATAAGGTGAGTATTTTGTCATTTTTAAAAGATCCATTTATGTAGAAGACCTAATAATTATAAATGTGTATATATATATTCATAACAGAGTTTCAAAATTCAAAAAGAAAAAATTGACAGAACTAAAGAGAAAAATAGAGAAATTCACATTCATACTTGGAGACTATAACACCTCTCTCTCTCTCAGCAAATGATAAAACAAATAAACCGCAAAAACTCAGTAAGGATATAAAAGGACTGAAATACCACTTTTAATCAATTTGACATTTATAAAATACTGTAGCCAAAATCTGCAAATACTCATTATTTTCAATTGTACCTAAAATATTCACCAAGGCAGTTTACATGCTGAGCCACAAAACAAATCTAAAAAAAAAAATCAAAGGCTCAAAATCATATCAAAGGATCAAAATAATATTCTCTGATTGCAATAGAAATTAGAAATCAATTACAATTAGATATCTAGAAAATCTTGAAATATTTCAAAATTTAAGTAACCACTTCTATATAACCCATCAGTCAAAGAAGAAAAAAAAAAAACAAGGGAAATTAGAAAATATTTCCAACTGAAGAATAAAAAATGTACAACATAACAAAATTTGTAGGATGCAGATAAATCTGGGCTTAGAGGAAAATTTAGGGCTTTAAATGTCTATATTAGAAGAAAGAACTAAATCAAAGACCTAAATTTCCACCTTAAGAACCAAAAAATTCTGGCACGATGGTTCATGCCTGTAATCCCAGCACTCTGGGAGACTGAAGAGGGAGAATTGTTTGAGGCCAGGAGTTTGAGACCAGCCTAGGCAGCATAGTAAGACTCCATCTCAACTAAAAAATAAAAAATTATCTGGGTGTGATGGCACACACTTGTAGTCCTAGCTACTTGGGAGACTAAAGCAGGAGGATCACTTGAGCTCAGAAGGTAGAGGCTGCAGTGAGCGGTGCTCATGCACTTGCACTCTAATCTGAGTAACAGAGCAATAACTCAATTCAAAAACAAAAAAAGAAGCAAGACAAAAAGAACAAATTCAAGCCAACATTAAGTAGAAGAAAACAAATAATAAAATGTAATAGCAGAAATAAATACATCAGAAAATGGACAAACAAAAAAGTTAAAAGTTGGATATTTGAAAAAATTAAAAGAACTGATCAATTTTTGGCAAAACTGAGCAAGAGGAAAAAACACAAATCACCAAAAACAGGAGTAAAAGAGGAGACATCACTGCAAATTTTAAAGATATTAAAAGAATAGTAAGAAGATTGTATACATAAACGAATGCCAAAATATCAACAATTTATACAAGATGGAAAAATTTCTTGAAAAATAAGATGTACCAGAATTGAAGTAAGAAGAAATAAAAAATCTCAATGGTCCTATGTCTGTTAAGAAATTAAACTCATAATAAACTACCTACCAAGAAAAAAATATCCAGGCTCAGATGGCTTTACCAATAAATTATGTAAATATTTAAGGAAGAATTTATACCAATCTTACATAAGCACTTTCAAAAGTCAGAGGAGGGAACATGTCACCAGTTGTTACATGAGACTCATATAACTCTGATACCAAAACCTAACAAAGACATTGTGTAAGGACATGATATCCATTCTTACCCCTTTTATTCAGTATTATACTAGAAGTAATAGCCAGTGCAATAAGGCAAAAAAAAAAAAAAAGAGAGAGAGAGAGAGAGAAAGAAATATAACGCATGAATACCAGAAAATAATTTAAACCATTGTTATTTGCAGATAATATGATTGCATATGTAGAAAACCTTATGGAATCAATTTAGCAAGATGAACATTTTAAAAGTAATTTAATTTTTATGCAATACCAATAAACAAATGGAGAATAATTTTTATATCCCATTTACAATATCATCAAAAAACATTCAACATTTAGAAACAAAAATACTGAAAACTGTACAGGGCATAAAAATCTTGCAGAAAAAATTCAAAGGTAAATAAGTGTAGAGATATGTCATGCTCATGAAATGGAAGACAAAATATTGTCAAATGTGCATTCTCTCAGAATGAATCTACATATTCAATACCATTAAGATCAAGATTTCACAGGCCTTTTTGAAAAATTCACAAGCTGATTCTAACACTCATATGGATAAAAAATATCAAAAACAATTTGAAAAAGAATAACAAAGTTGAAGGACTTATACTACATGATTTTAAGGCTTACCATAAAGTTGCTGACACCAAAGGGGACAAAAGCAGTCTATCCCTACTGATTCCTACCAAAAATAGAGATTCATGAGCAAAATAAATGTTTTCATTATTTTAAGCCAAATATGTGGGAAAGTTTGTTATGCACCCATAGTTACTGGAACATTGTCAAAAAAAAACAACAACAACAATTCTGTGCATCAAAAAACACCATTAAGAAATTGAATTGGCAATCCACAGACTGGAAACAAATATTTACAATACAAACATCTGACAAAGGACGTGTATTCACCCTACACAGAGAATGCCTACAAACCAAAAATTTTGAAACCAACACCATTAAAACAATAGGAAAAAGACTTTTTAAAAATATCACAAGATATACAGTCAATTAAATATGAAAAGGTGCTCAACATAATTATGAAAGTGCAAATCAAAATCATAATTTCAAAACTGCTAACATAATTAAAATGAAAATCACTGACAATTCCAAATGTTGAAGTCAATACGGAGGACATAAAACCCTCTTACATTGCTTGGCGCAAGTATAAAATGGTATAACCACTTTGGAGAACTGTTTGGCTGTTTCTTGTGAAGTTAAATAGATATCTACCCTTATGACCCAGCAATTTCACTACTATTTACACATGAGAAATGAAACCATGCTTCCAAAAAGACTTGTAAGAGAACATTCATAACAGCTTTAGTCATAATAGTCAAAAACTGGAAACTACCCAGCTATGCAAATATAGGAGAATAGAAAAACAAATTGTGGCACATCCATACAATGGAATACAATTTAACAGTATGTATTAAGAATAAACTATTGATTCATGCAACAACTTGGATGTATTTTGAAAACATTTTTTCAAGTTAAAGAAGCCAGACATAAAAAAGTATGTATGGTATGACTCCATTTAGGAGAAGTTAGAGAAAACTAAGATGATAAAAATTAGAAAGTGATTGCCTCTGGGGAACAAAGGAATTGACTCTAAAGGGGCATAAGAGAAATTTCTGGGATATTCTATAACTTTTTTGATCACATGGGCATATACAATTGTCAAAATTCATTGAACTAAACACTAAAGATCTATGCATTGTATTGAATATAAATTATACTCAATTAAAAACTGGAAAGAGCTGTTTTTTTTCCTAAGCTCTGTAACTCATTGGTGCTCCAGCAGCCCTGCTGTGGGACCCCCTTTAACAAATGCCTCTAACAAAGACTACTAAGGCCTCCCTGTCCATCCCTCCCTCTGCTTTTCCACAGACCACCAGCCTCCAGCACAGAGTATATGTGAGCACATGGACACAGAGTAGGGCACCAGGGAGAAGGGCAAGACACGTGATGAATAGATAGAGCCCAGCAGTAGGTCCAAGTTTGTTCACATGCGATGCTACTCAGTGCATTCCAGAAGTACTACTGGAAGTAGGAAACGTTGCAGTGGGGCTGAGGTCATGAGTTCTGCAAGTAGGAGTAACAAGCCAGTCAAACGTGTGACTTCATTCATACCCTTACACCAGTGGGTCAGGTTATATGAGAAACCAGAAAAGGTTTAGAAATTCAATCCAATGAGATGACCCTTACTGTATGTACTTTATAAGCAACCATCCTCCCACCTTACCTACTACCTCCTCTACCCAACTGACAGGTTCTAAAACTCATTTCCGTCATGTCTTGCGTGAATACACATTATTTTCCAAAAGTATATATTCCATAACATTTATAGAGACTGATTATTAAAATACAAGTTCACCTAAACGCATTACTGAGTTCATTATATGTTTACTTACATAGTAAATGTTCTAAAAGTAGAACTTCTATTGGAGATGTCATAATTTCTTTTTTATTTTTATTTATTTTTTTTTTTTTTTGAGATGGAGTCTCCCTCTGTTGCCCAGGCTGGAATGCAGTGGCGTGATCTCAGCTCACTGTAGCCTCTCCCTCCTGGGTTCAAGTGATTCTCCTGCCTCAGTCTCGCAAGTATCCGGGACTACAGGTGCACACCACCATACTGGCTAATTTTTTTATTTTTACTAGAGATTGGGTTTCATCATGTTGGCCAGGCTGGTCTCAAACTCCTAGCCTCAAGTGATTCACTTGCCTCGGCCTCCCAAAGATCTGGGATTACAGGCGTGAGCCACCACACCCGACCGGAGATGTCAGAGTTATTTTTAATAAATAATTTTAAGGGGGTTCCTTATACTTGAATACATACGTTGTATCTGATACACTTGGATTCAAATTCTGACTCTGCAACTTCCTAGTTACATGACCTTGGGTAAATTACTTAATTTCTTTGACCTTCAGCTTGTCATCTGAAGAAATGGAGATAATGATAGTCCCTACCTATAGCAACATCAAGAGGATTAAATGAAATTAATGAAGGCTTTAAAACAGTGTATGACACACAGTATGTGGTCAGTAAATATTAGCATTATTCAATAAAAACTGCCAAGTATACTTTAAAAAAAGTCCAAAGACTAAGTTCTGCTCCTGTGTCCCCACTTCTCCCCACATGATTTGAACACGTTCTTTAACTCTCTGGACTTCCATTTCCTTATATGCAAGATGAGAAGGTTGAGGCCAGCTGTATCAGTGGCTTCACCACCGTTGAGCACCTTTCCCTCTGGCATGGAACAAGATGCTCAAGGATGGAAATGTTTATCCCACCATCAACACAATCCAAACTGTAGCAAAATGCCAAAAAACACCAGGGTCAAAGTGACCACAGCTGCCACTCCCTGCCAGTTGCACAGGAGATAAAGAAATGACCCAGGAAAATATCTGGTAAACAGAGATCTTGGACTGTTGAGCTAAGGATTGTCTCTTCCCTCGAGACTGGCAAGTGAGTCAAAAGTTTGTTGGTTGTTTTGTCTTGTTTTGTTTTGTTCAAATCCAAGCAAAGAGGACCTCAGGGATGGGAGAGGAATGAGTCTTTGCAGTGTGCCTTTCCATTCCTTTTACTACCAACTAAGTCAGGCTTTCAGAATCTCTTCTTGGGACAATTGTGAGGGCCTCCTACCTTGCCACGCCGCTTCAAGCAACCCTCCTCCAGCCTATCCTAAATAGCACAGCCAGAGCTGTCTTCCCAACGCACAGCATGGATATGCTCTCTCATGCTCAGAATCCTTCCCCAGGGCCCATCAACACCAGACTCGTTCTTCCCTCCATCCAGAATGCCTTCTACATTCTGATCCTTGAAGCCCCAGATCAATTCCTACTGCTTCCAAGAAGCTCATCCTCATGAGTTCTTGGATGAAATAGGGAGTTCCCACTCACTGGAGAATTTCAAGAAGAATGACTCAAGCACATGCTCAGGAATCTTTATGGATTCTCCATGTTCTATCAAATTAAAAAAAAAAAGACAAAACCTCAGACTGACAGTCAATACAATCTACAACATATACTCACCCAGATTTCCATCCTACTATTCCACCCTACCTGGCCTAATCCCCTGCTAATCCCGAGAACACGCCCATGTCTCTGTTTTTCTCTATACGCTTACCACCTGGATTTCCTGCCCTCTGATTGTCAAAACTTGACCCCTCCTTTGAGATTTATTTCAAATGCTAACTAAACTCTGCTGCTTTCCCTAATTCTATCCTCATTCCAAGCCCTTTAACTCCTTGTGTTTCTTGTTTTTCCCTAGGACTCAGAATCCCCTTGGCACTTCAGTCAAGGGTACACTTGGAGAACATAAGGCCATTGAGACAGGGACCGACCCATCTGTGCATTGTGACCCCTCGGTCAGCACTGCCATGCTGCAACATTTAGGAATTATTGAGTGAGGGACTCTGGAAGGTCCATGTCTTGGCTGTTGTACAAAACACACCAGCATTGAAGTTGGACAAAATGATACCAAGAGTCTCTTCCAGTTCTGACCTTCCAGAAACCTGGATCAGCTCTAGGAGATCTGAACTCTGCTTTTCCCAAATTCCTTTGGCCCCTTGTCACCCAATTCACATTTAGTTTTTTGGTTATTGTTTGTATTTAATGTTTTGCAAAGAAAATACATTCACATAGTTCAAAATAATTTTGTAATTAAAAGGTACAAAGGACAAAAATCTCACCCCTACCCCATCACATAACTGTTTAGTTAACATTTTTATTAGCTTTTTGTATCCTTCCAGATTTCCTTTATGCAAATACAAATATATATTCTTACATTTTATTACACAAGCAGTAGCTTGCATAAGGTTGTTTTTGTAATTGATTTGTGAGTTAAATTTGCTCACCAGCTGCAGTGAAATTGCTGTGTGGGGAGGGTCCCTCAAAGCTCCTTTATCCCCTACTATGCCTAGCTCAGGGCTAGGCACATAAAAATGCTTAAATAAGTGCTTCTTGGTTGGCTGCCCTTCTCCAGTCCTGCCTGGAGCTGAAAGCACGTGCCCTATCTACAGCTCCAACGTGTGAAGAGAGGCCCTGCACTCTCACTTCCTCAGACACATTTTTAGAGAATCATCTGAGCCCCAGGGGCAACAACACAAGTTTCCATCTGTGGTATGCCAGGCCTCCCATTACCTCAGCCTTTCAACTTGGTGGGAGAGAAAGCATGATGGGCTAGGAATCAGGAGACTTGGATTTCCTGCAGCTGTGTCCCCAGCTTGCTGTGCAACCCTCAGCAAGCCATTCATCCTCTCCAAGCCTCGTTCTTCTCATCTTTAGAATGAGATGGCCCAATTGATCTTCCAGGGATCTGCTCACACCAGCACGACCCTCAGCCACGCCCTTCCAGCCTCAGCTGTGCAGACATTGTGTGCTATGGGAGTGAGGGCCACTTTGCACCCAGGAAGGCACCTGCAATTCCCCTGGACCTGTGCCCACTGGCGTGTTGATCCCAGCTACAACAGCACAGCCTTGCCACAGTCACACAACATTGCGTGAGCATCTTGGAGCAACAGTTCTTTCCCCTGGGGCCACAGGCCTGGGCCCCAGAGGCAACTGCCTGCCCGAAGCAAGACTCAGCCTTTTCTGGTAAGTCAAGAGAGGCCTAAGTGAGGTCTCCATGATGATCCAGATATGGACCCCATGACACCTAAGGACACATCTGGGGAGGCCAGACTACCCACCGATGTAGCCTGCAAGGCCAGCACTGCTCTCACTCACACCCTTGAAGCAGGTGGCACCAGAATGGGGAATTGTGTGTTTCCCAAGAGCCTCTGCTGAGGAATTCCTCTCCATTCCTCTCTGCCCCACTGCCCTCCTCACCTGCTTCCACCTGCTGTTAGGAACAGGAGAGATCTGACCTGGAAGGGACCTCCAAGACCATCTGGTCCACCCTCTCTGTCTACAGATTCAGAAACTGAGTCCAGAGAGAAGAAGTCACTCACTTGGGGCATGCAGCTGCCTGAGTGGGGAAACAGTCTTCAATGACAAGCCACTCAACACATCTCAGAAAAGCCAGCCATGGCTCCCCTCCTGCTTCTGGAGGCCGCATCCGCACGTCCACAGTGCAGCAGGTGCCCAGCCAAGACTCTTGTCTCAGGGAACAGGCTGGGAAAGGGTCTCAGGGGGAGCAGCCAGGAACCCCAGGGTGGTTGACTCAGTTCTCTACACCAGTGGCAAAGGCTGGCTGCCAGCCTGCCTCTAGGGGCTTAATGTGGGTATAAACTTCTTACAGCTGTTGTTGTAAGCAGGACAGGCAGGGAAGAGATGAAGGCGGCAGCGTTGTCTTCAGTTGACCAGTGTTCAGGCTGGAACTGGGAGTCGGGCCTGAATTCAGACCAAAAAAAAAAAAAAAAAAGTTATTATTAGGAGCCCCGTTCCCTATAGGGATAGGGATCAGGGCTTGTGGAATTTACTTCTTCTACTGAGTGATTCCCCACTTCTCTCTGCCTGTCTAAATCCTCTCTTCTTTGAAAAGCAGCACAGGGCTGCCTCTTTCCTGAAGCCTTCCTTGCCTCCAAACACCCCCATGTGGTCTCCATCCTCTGAACAGCTTGCAGCATTTCCTTCAGGAGGCACCAAGGAACGGGGCACCCGTCATGAGTTCTGGGCTGCCCCTTAGACTGTGCACGTGCCTGAGGTCATGGGACCAAAAGCTAAGCATTCTTCAAGAAAAGTGGGTTGTTCTACCTCCTTAGCCCTCGCAGCCCGCGGCCCAGCAGAACACATAAAAGGTGTGCAATAACAACCAACTTGCTGGTTGACTGATTCCAGTTCCACCCCCCAAAGGACAGCAAAGCAAACCACATGCTTCTTGAAATGCTTTTTTCTCCTGTCTGACATCCCTCGTGTCCCCATGCCAGCACCCCCAGGCAGTTCCACAGGGAGAGGAGTGTAAGGTGGCAGAGTTGCCAGCGGGGCTCCCGGAACTGGTGTCAGACTTGAGTGTCGTTTTGGTGGACTCCACACTGCCTCACGGACCAGGCAGAGTGCAACTGGCTAGGACCTGTAAGTCCTACCTTGCATCCTCCCTCCCATCATCACAGCAACACACACACACACACACACACACATACACACACACACACACACACACACACACACACACACTGTCCTCTCGTTTTTCCCTCCTTGGCTGCCCCTGAAGCCTATTTCCACTCAACTCCTCCTCTATGGATATGTTCGGACATGTGTAATTTATCCCAGGACCCTTTTGGACTGGAGTAAAACTCACACCCCAGTCTACATGCATCACCTGCCACCCAACTCATCCCCCAGGGACTACCTCCAGCTCTGGGAAAGGCCAGGTGACAGCAGCTCTCGCACCAGCTCTGGTGTGGAGAGGGGTCAGAGTAAGTAAAACCAGAAATGGAGAAATAGCAGCAGTAAAAGCAAACACCACTGTGTTGCTGGACCTCACAGAGGCTCCTGCCGACATTTAGAAAGATCCTATAATTTCCAGACCGTTCTGGTCGATAATAATCTGGGAGAAACCTTAATGCTTGATTTCTTCCTCGTTGTGATTTGTGGCTTGTGGAGCTCAAGATCCTTGAGGCCAAAATGGTGGTTTTTGTTCATTAGGCAAAGTTGCAGGCCCAGGCAGCAGCGGCTTTCTCCAGTCTGCCCCCGCCTGGCCCCAGATGAGGCTCAGGAAACCTCCTTGGCTACGGCTAAGGGTCTCACAGTGACATTAACCCAGCCACATTCCACACATGTAATATTCCCGAGTAGTAGTTAAGCTTGTAAATCCATTTTTTATGATGCAGAATTGTACAGCATGTGCAATGTGATGCGGATGTGTTAACATCACCGTGAGAAACTTAACTTCTGAATATCCTTGTTTTGGGAGGTACATATTTTACAAATTCAGCAATGCATTACCGAACATTTCTTACACAGTTACTTCCATACAAGGTTCAAGGTGGTTGGTTATATTTAAATATAGAATTTCCCCCTACCTGATCACATCGAACAAATTAAAAATGGCTCAATTATTTGCATCAAGTTCTGGGTTTCTTACCGTCACCCTTGCTTCCCTATTGTAGCTTTGAAATTAGACTTTTAATTGTGCTTGTGAAACAAAAACACGGGAGGCCATTTTAATTGCAGAACAGAAAGTTACAGGCAAAGTTAAATGCACCTGCATTTCTTTCTTTGTTGGCTGGGGGGAGGGTAAGGAGGGAGGAGGAAGAGAAAGGTTTCTATTTCAATGTCTCACTTCAGGTCAGAGATTAGAAGTTCCAAGCTCTGTGTGAACAGGGCACCCGCTCACCTTCTCTGGGCTGTGATTGCCTGCTCTTGAAAACAGCTATACCAGCACCAGCGTGCTTCAGCATTGTCGGAGGAGAAAAGCTTATCCAAGTGACTCGGGCAAATATACTTGATTATCACAAGCCCTATTCTCTTTCTGTTGGCACTGATCGGGAAATATAATTCACCACCCTCCAGTGCCATAGTCCATGGAGGGGAAAATTCTAAATTCTAACCTGTTGCAGGTCAAAGATTCTTATGTCAAGGCAGAAGAATAGCACACAGTTTAGAAACTGATTAGCTTCATTTGTAAAGCTAATTGATTCGCTTTATTTGTTAATTGATTAGCTTTTATTTGTGTTAAGCAATTTAGTCATGTGACAGGTGAATGTCCATTTCTACTCTTATTCTACTCTTCTCTTGATGATCAGCTGGCTGACCAGTTCCCAAAACACGCTCTTTGCTTCAGTCAAGACGGCAATCCCACAGACTCACTGTCTCATTCTTCAACTACACCACCTCCCGCCTAAGCCTCATTCTTCTTGGCCCTTCCCCAGGATTGCTCTCCCACCCCTTCCCTCCATCTTTCCATCCTTCCAAGCCTCATTCGGCCCCAGTTCCTCTCTGAAGCTCCCCCTGATACCTTCCACCCCTCACAGACCTCCCTGCTCTCTACACACCTGTAGTGCTCCTAACATATGCCACCAGCCTTGCCTTGTGGAATGACTGTTTTCATCACCTGGCGACTTGTACCAGCTTGTCTCTCCACTCTTGTAAACCTCTGGGAGGGCCCCTATCTCATGTGTCTGTGCATTCCAACGAATGCCTAAGAGAGTGTTGCATTTAGAGTTGACACTTAATAAATACTTGCCTGTTTGGGGAGGAAAAATTGCAATCAAAATTTTAAATGCACTTGGCCTGTAACCTACCAATCCCTCTTCCAGGCATCTAGCCTGTAGAAACACAAGCCCACTTATATAAAGATGTATGTTTAAATGCGTTTATACATGGAAAAGGTTTAGAATAGGACCCCACCCACAGTAAGCACATTATTCAGGATTAATGGTAGTTGTTGCTACTGCTATTGTTGAAATGTTCACTGTAATATTGTTTATAATAGCAAAAATCTGGAGCGAGTTCAAATGGCTAGCAGGAAGAGTATCGGTTTTGAAAATGATGCTACATCAGTATAATTGTAGGCACATTTTAAAAAGAATTAAATTTATATATACTGAAATGGGAAAATGTCCCCATTATAATGTTTGTCAAAAAAGCAAACCACAGAACAACACAGATACTATGATTTCATCTTTTTAAGAACTAGGTAGTAATATGTATATACACTATACATATTCATGGCAGCAGCATAAAGTTATAACTAAGAGCACAGATCTAGGACTCAGAACACTTGGATATTGATCTTGGCTTCACTGCCTACTACCTATGTGAGCTCCAGAAAATTACTTAACATCACAGTTTCCTTATCTGTCAAATGGGGAAAACAGTCATACTTGCCTCAGAGGACTGGCACAGGGACTAAACAAGTTCATATATGTAAAGCACTTGGAATTGTGTCTGGCATGTCCAGATTCCCCAGTAAAGGTTAGTTCTTACCACCGTTATTATTTGCAAAGGAAAAAAGACTGAAAGGATATAAACCAAACTGTTAACAGCGGTTTCCTCTAGAGAGACAAATTAGGAGAAAAGGAAACCTTCTGGTTTGGTTTGGTTTTACCGCAAGCAGGTATAACTTACATAATATAAAAATATCTCCTATTTGTCAGTAGCATGGCAGGTTTGATTCATAAGGACAAACTGCTACCTGAGATGTAATGTAAGATGTCAGGATGCAGGCCACAAGCCACGGCTTCCCCATTTCTAAATCCTGATTCTAACTCCAATCCACAGCCAGAAAATTAAAAAATAAAAGATGTTATCGCCAGCTGCTGCCCCACGCATATTCTGCAACCCCACAACACTCTGAAAAATTGAGAACATCTGTTTTAAAAAATGAAAGCATCAATTACTATTTTAAACGGGAAGAAAGGGAACAGGAAGTAAATTTGGTGACAAGTGTATTTTTATTCATGCAACTTGACAGCCAAGGTAGGGTCTAGTGCTGCTTTAATAATCATCTTCCTGTGGTAGAAGATGGTTCAAAATGCCATAACTTTCATATTACTCCCTCTCACCTGGCAAAAATCCTCATCTTCCAAGACACCTTCCCAGCCAACTCCAGTCTTCAGCGTTCTCTCCCTACTCCCAACTCAGAGAGAGGCTCTGTCCTCCAGCATCTGGGTGGCTCTCCTTCTGGTGACTCATGTCATGATTTAACATAAACACCACCCAAGTCCCAGAGCGTGGAGAACAGGAGCCTCTCTGCCTCAGGCTTCTGTGTCCTCTATCACATCTCATGACAACCCCATCCCACTGGCTACAACAAAAAATCTAAACTCCTTGGCCCGACACTCCATGCCTCCCTACTATAGCCCCACACTCTCCATAGGAGATCTGTCTGGGGATGCAGTCAGACTGGCCAAGTCCCTGTCCTCCAACTCCACCTGCTGCTCTCCATTGCTTACTCTTTTTTTTTTTTTTTCTTCTTTTTGAGATGAAGTCTCACTCTATTGCCAGGCTGGAGTGCAGTGGCATGATTTTGGCTCACTGCAACCCTCGCCTCCCAGGTTCAAGCAATTCTCCTGCCTTAGCCTACTGAGTAGCTGGCACTAAAGGTGTGCATCCCCACACCCAGCTAATTTTTGTATTTTTTTAGTAGAGATAGGGTTTCACCATGTTGGCCAGGATGGTCTCAATCTCTTGACCTTGTGATCCACCCACCTCGGCCTCCCAAAGCACTGGGATTACAGGTGTGAGCCACTGCGCCTGGCCTTCCATTTCTCACTTTTGTGGCCACTTTCCCCCTTATATTTGCCATCTCTACGCTGTTATCAGCATCTCCTCCCTTGCTTTTCACATACCCACCTCTTGCTATTCCTTCAGGCCAACTTATTATAACACCCCCAAGTCCTGGTCCCCAGCCGATACATAATGATCTATTTTCCCCCTTCCTCTCTGCACCCCTCATCCTGTGCCCAGCAGAAAACCCAAATCACACAAGCCATCCTCTGAATGGGTAGAGCTTGTCTTTTCAACTGGATTGCAAATTCCTGGAAGGCAAGATACCTGTCAAACTTGCTTCTTTTCTCAGATTGGGCATGAGTAGAATGGAGCAAAGGCTGGGAGTTGAGGGAAGGCGGAGTGAGAATCTTCCCCCAAAAGTTTAATGTGGACTTTCATTTAGCAGTGATATCTCTCTGACAGCTCGCTAACTTTGTATGGCAACACTTTCTTATTTGTCTTTTCATTTATTTTTCTTGCTGGGAAAGAAAAAAAAGAAAATATAGTTAAAAATTAAATCCAAAACTTTCAGCTCTGATAAGATGAATTTTCTCAAAAGCCAATAATTCCACATGGCTCATCTAAAATTAGAGAGAAGTGACCAGGATTTTTAGTTGATTGGCTTTATAGTAGATGCAAGATAGTCAAAATCTATTTAAATGACTTTCTTAGGGAATTGGAGCAGCAGGCAATGCATCAGATGCCAGAAGTCCATTTAAATATTACACTAAGGGAAGGGAATTAGTTTGGTCAAGCTGCTAAAATGAACAGGCAGGGACAGAAATGCCCTGGAGAAGTGCTGGGTATTTCATCTTGAATCTATTTGAAAGATAAACACATTTATTTACCAAGTTTAATACTTCGACTATTTTCTGGAATCAGTATTTGCACAAATCCAGGCTGAGCTGGCCAACTGGAATTAAAAAATGACCAGGACTACAAAATTAATTTGACACTCCTCAATTTCCTTGTTTAGAAACACAAAACAAAGTCCTATTGAAATTGGAGATTTATACAGTATTTCAGTCTACAACTTGGAAACTGCCACGGTGCACCGGCAAACAGCAGCACTCAGCTCCTCCAGCCCCAACGTGCTTGCCATGAAGGTCCGGGCTGCAGCTGTTTATGAGCTTAAAATGCAAACATACTAACTTTTTTTTTCTGCAGGAAAAACTTGCATTCCCACTGACACCTACTGCTGTCTTACAGATGGGCCTAACACTGACATTTCAAACATTTTACAGGAAATACATGGACCCACACTCCCTGAGCAGGCCCCGTGCTACCCAGACACTTTTTAAATTGCTTTTCCAGTAGGATCCCAGGAAAGGTTCAGTTTCACCACCACCTGCACGTGGCCAGGATATGACTGGTTTGACAATCTCTAACCTCTGCAGTCCTGCAGGGGTCCTCCGGGTAACTCTGCCCCCCACCCAGTTAGTGACCCCTATGGATTTTGGATTGGGTGTTTGGTAGCCTGAGTTTCCTGCGGCCAGCAGAGGCAGGAAGACCACACAGTATCAGACATAACATCCCACAAGATGAGGTGTGGCACAACATCCCAACTGTGCTGGAAACTGGGGCTGGCTGGTGAGGATGTCATTTAATGGATGAGCAACTCACCAGCCGGTTTCATTATTGAACGCCTCCCTCTGGTCCCTGAGTAACGGAGCTCTCACTGGCAGGCCTGGCTCTTCCCCATAGGTCTCAAAGGTTATAGAACCCCCTTCTTCCCTTGTAAACTCTTTCAGCAATAGTCTGCCCAACTCCCCCTATATTGTCAACACATCGTAGCTGAAGCCTTAGTGGAATACCCCATCCAATTTCCCATAAAATGGGACATGAAAATAAACACACATATTGTATGTTGGTTTACATTTCCTGCACAGACCCAGCAGGGGCGACAGGAAAGACATTAAGGAAACTATTTCTAAAGCAATGGGCTACATTTTAGCCAGAATACTCTCACTGACCCTAAAAAGAAAGCCATTCAGATGGCTAAAATCCCATATAATTCTTTGAAAACGCTCTTCAACATTCCCATTTTAATTTCCAAAATCAATATGGCTTGCTAGTGCCCCATGCTCCATGACAACAATTCATATTGATGGGGAGGAAGGGATGAACATTTTTCTATTGAATGGAAAATTTGGTTATTTTTAAGGACATTATTCCAAGAGAGAAAAAGGTCTTAAGTCCACTGCACCTGACAGAGTATTGCTTTGTTCCTAGAAGGCTGGTTTCTCTTGACATCTCTGCCCTCATTTAAAAAAGCATATCACAGTTGTCACCTTTATGTTTTCAGTCATGCAGTTTCAAGCCCCAAAACAGAATGTTGTCGTTTATATTTCTTCTGAAGAAATGGCACCCTGCTCACATGCATGCATGCTCAACGCCAAAAATCCGAGCGAACACTCCTGTTGCACCTCTCTAACTCAGAGCGCCCAGTCTGAGTTAGCGAGTTGTCTCAACCAGGGGATAGTAAAGGCTATTTTATGTCTTCCAAGTAGATTCACTAACTAGGTAATAATCACTTACCATTAGCACATGAAAATTGTGTGTAAGTGGTGCTGCTAAAGAGCTAGAAAACAGTTTGTTCTCAGGTAGGTAAATGGTCCCTCCTGCAGTCTTGTTCACACTGTTAATTTCCTGAGTAAACCCTTTCCTTAAGGACTGTGCAAACACCGGTCTCGGACTCCATGTCCAGGGAAGCGCACAGGTAGTCCTCCGCCCCCTTGAGACAATTCATCTTCCACCACAACAAAGCCGTTTTTCCACACCTAAGAACCAAAAAAACTAAAAGAAAGAAGCATTGCATGTAATATCATTGTCTCTCTCAGGCATGGCCTTCCTTTGGTAGGGGCAAAATGTTAGTCTCACACTCCAGCCATGGGGAGAAACTTGACACTTCCGAACATTAAACTTCCCTCCAACCCTGCCCCCCACACGCCTGCCTTGCTACCCTAATTCTTCCCCGTCTCCCACCCCCAAGTTTCTGACTGTGAGGAGAGAAGGGTGAGGAAGTGTGGGTGCCTGCTTCAGGGTGCTCTTTGGGGTTTCATCTATTCATACTTCTCACTTAGTATCCACTTGCCATGGAGGGACAAGATGTGCCTGGGACCACTACCTGTGAGGGTTGGCCAAGAGTGGGCATCTTGGATCAACTCTTCTCTGGCCTCAAGAGAAATTTCCTCTTTGCCTGCTCTTCCCTGAGGATCTGGGCTTGCTCTTGTTCCAAAAGGGAAACTTGACAGACCAAGATCAGAGTGTGGGGCTAAGGACTAACAGGACTACTAGACTGCTTTGAGGCTGGCTTTGAGCCGGAGGGGTAAGGGAGTCCTGAGACCCATGCCTGGTGCAGCAGATTCAGCGAGAAAAGGAGTTTCACATCGAGCATGGGGTCAAAGTCCTGTGGAAATCAGGAGGCCTTCGCCAAGAGCACATACTCTGCATATCTCCCTTGAGCCTGATCTGGGATTGTGTATTTGGGATTTGACTCATCACAAATAACCTAATGAGTGAAGAAATGTCCAAAAGCAGATAAATGGAAATGTAGAACATAAGAAGCGGAGATAATCCACACACAAATAACAAGTCCCCAAATGACTCTGGGTTGCCTATATGTACTCCAGACATTTTCATAAACTAAGAAGAATTAAAATTGACCCAAGCCTTTTGCCCTTCCTACATTGCAGATAACACAACTGCAAATATCTAATGCCTTTAGTAGGGATGACTGAAGTTGAAATTATAGATGTAGTAAGATCCATGCTCCAAGGATGTTAAGATTCACTCTCAGACAAATAATCTGTGTCAGCTCTGATAAGAAATCCACTAGAGTAATTGGTTCAAGGGTCATGCACCTCCCCACCCCTTTGAAGAGCAGAATGCTACTTCTGGAGACTGTGAGATGGGGGCTGAACTGGAGAACCTCAAGCAGAAGTTTGAAGTTTCCTGGCTGAGGCCATGGTTCACGCCTGTAATCCCAGCACTTTGGGAGGCCAGGGCAGGCAGATCACCTGAGGTCAGGAGTTCGAGACCAGCCTGGCCAACATGGCAAAAGCCCGTCTCTACTAAAAATACAAAAATTAGCCATGCATGGCAGTGGGTGCCTGTAATCCAAGCTACTCAGGAGGCTGAGGCAGAAGAATCACTTGAACCCAGGAGATGGAGGTTGCAGTGAACCGTGATAGCACCACTGCACTCCATGCACTCCAGCCTGGGTGACAGCGTGAGACTCTGGCTCAAAAAAAAACAAAAAACAACAATAACAACAACAACAACAACAAAAGTTTGAAATTTCCTGCTTTTAACATTAATGCCAATTTTGCATTTGACTCCATCATGTAAGGATGATCTTTCCATTAACTACATTTTCCTCAAAAATTCTTAAGTAAAATAAATGCTCCATGAAAGTTGCCATGTTTATCCCACAGCCCAGGGTTCACCCAGCATACCACCACCTCACTCGACACTCCCCAGTTCGAGAAGAAAAGCAACAAGGGAACGAAAGTAGAATTCTGAATCTTGGAAGGAGAAGTAAAAGAATGCTTATCAAAGTAGGGGAAGACAGAAAAGAAGAACTTTTTGGTATTTTTTCCCATAGTCATTTTCCATAACCACTGAGTCACTGCTAGAAAATGATTAAAGTATTACGTTGGCTTGTCATGAACTTTTCCACCAAACTGTGTTCATTTGGCATGTGAAAAGTTTTCTCTCCTAGGGACCATCAGAACTTGGCTTAGGAACAGGCTCTCCAAACCCTTTGAGAACTTCATGCACATAAGCCCAACTCCTTGATCCCTTAATACATCTAAATTCTGATAAAGTCACTGAAGGTGTCAGAGCAAGACACAAAATCCTCAAGGCACTACCACCAACTTAGCATTTCCAGTTCACATGGAGATGTTAAATCCACTTATCAAAGAGAAGCACAAACCAGCCTGACCAACATGGAGGAACCCTGTCTCTACTAAAAGTACAAAAGTAGCCAGGCGTGGTGGCAGGTGTCTGTAATCCCAGCTACTAGGGAGGCCGAGGCAGGAGAATCACTTGAACCTGCGAGGTGTAGGTTGCGGTGAGCCGAGATCGCGCCATTGAACTCCAGCCTGGGCAACAAGAGCAAAACTCCATCCTAAAAAAAAAAACAAAGAGAAGTACAAAAAGGCACTCAATTATGAAAAGCAGAAACCAAAATGAATGATATTATGAGTTGGCCTCAGCTGAGGTTTCCTGAATTTATTGCTTTAGAAAGTTAAAAACTGGATCTGCCTCTTCCACCCAACATGGTAGTTGGTGGAAAGTAGTGTTTCGGAGCAAATTGCCAGAGTCATGGCGGCCTCCTCAAAGAGGAGCAGCTACGCAAACCTCACCAAGCAAAGGGAGGAAGAATAATCACTTGCAGAAGCAGGTTAATGAAATCAGGTGTGTAAAGATAAGACAAGTAAAATTTTAATATTAGATAGTTTGATATATGATGAAATCAAGAGGGAAAGAGATATGAAAGAAAGGAGAAGTCAGGAGGCCAGGGAGGACCCGGAAGGCCAGGAAGGAGGAGTAGGCAACAATAGGA
Source organism: Rhinopithecus roxellana (assembly GCF_007565055.1). Taxonomy (NCBI): domain Eukaryota; kingdom Metazoa; phylum Chordata; class Mammalia; order Primates; family Cercopithecidae; genus Rhinopithecus; species Rhinopithecus roxellana. Next base: position 41,216,193 of record NC_044565.1, on the reverse strand, counting down.
AGAATGTGAAGCCCAGAAGAAAGAGAACGGAAAACACAGGAAGAGGAGAAGATAGGGGCCAAGCGCAGTGGCTCACGCCTGTAATCCCAGCACTTTGGGAAGCCAAGGTGGGCGGATCACGAGGTCAGGGGATGGAGATCATCCTGGCTAACACGGTGAAACCCCATCTCTACTAAAAATACAAAAAATTAGCCGGGCATGGTGGCATGCGCCTGTAGTCTCAGCTACTCAGGAGGCTGATGCAGGAGAATCACTTGAACCCGGGAGGTGGAGGTTGCAGTGAGCCGAGATCGTGCCACTGGGCAACAGAGCAAGACTCCATCTCACAAAAAAAAATTAACCATTTTGGGGGAAAAAAAACTAGTACTAGTATAAGCCCGAAACTTCAGAAGATGGACCTTCCACTTGAGTCGTGGTTCAGTCCACCTTCTTGAAACAAAACAGTAATTATTTTGTTTCCACAGCCACATCTTCTGTCACGATTTGATTTGTGGGAAGAGTTTACAAAGATGTGATTGTACCTAGCAAAAAGTATGGTCGAAAGGTTTACTTATTAGAGTAAGGAGCATCATTTTCTCTATTTCATGCCAAAGTTAGGCATTGAAGCAAACCTGTGTCTCTCAAAAATACACACACACACACACACACACACACACACAAGCACCTACACATACATCACTCTCTCACACACCAGCTAGATATTCATGTTAATACCAAGTCCCAAAGCCTCTCTCACCTGCGTTTCCACCATTTTTTTTTCCTTATAAGCTTCAAACTACATGTGTGATGTAGGGAACCAACTCTCACTTGCCACATCAAAAACAGAGCCAAGGCTGGGCACAGTGGCTCATGCCTGTAATACCAGCACTTTGGGAGGCCAAGGCAGGAGGATCAGGAGTTGAGGAGTTCAAGACCAGCCTGGGTAACAAAGGGAGACCCAGTCTGTTCAAAATTTTTCAAATTAGCCAGTTCTGATGGCACATGCCTGTAGTCCTAGCTACTTGGGAGGCTGGGTGGGAGGATCATTTGAGCCTGTGAGGTCAAGGCTGCAGTGAGCCATGATTGCACTACTGCACTTCAGCTTGGGCAACAGAGCAAGACCCTGGATCAAAAAAAAATGAATGGGGCCAATACATAGGCTTCTTTTAAAGAGCTTCTGGGCTGCCAGAATTTTAGGGTTCAAACAAAATCTACGTTTGACTTACAGGGTCCTTTTTGTCCAGCCTCCTGGTAAAGGAGACAACAAAACAGCCAAAAGGTAGACAGACCCTGGAGAACAGGTGTAAAGAGCTGGGAAATCCTCTAGTCCTGACTAATTGAAAGTAGACCAGGGATCCCTGTGTTCTGTGAACCCTCCACTGCAATTGGACAGTAGGCTCCCTGAAAAGGCTCAAGCACTGCTCAGATCATTCCAGATTACAAGGGGGAAAATCCCTTGAATGAAGAGCTCAGTGAGCAATCCCCATCTATTTTAAAGTGTAAGGACACCACCAGAAACATGAAAATCTGCCTCCCACACTTGTTCTTACTCACTTGAGCCCACTACACTCATGTGCGTGGATGCAGAAAATAAAAATGGCCTGCAGTCCCTTGAAAAACTTTCCTTAATCTTGATGTTACTTTAAAGCCATCATAAATCATGCAACCTGCCAATCTTGTTGTGTTTTATAAACTGTGGGGAGCAGTAGAGCATTTCTGGCCCAACAATCTCCTAGTAACAAATGCCAGTTCTAATGCCGCTGCATTTTCTCAATACCACTTGACCTCTTAAACAAGGCCCTACAAATATATTCACTGTCATATTCTCAATTTCTTTTTTTACAATGGGAAGTGATATTCTCTTATGACTAGCTTGATGGAGCTGAGGGCAGCGTCTTTGCGGGCATTGAAAAAATACCCAATTGTGGTACGTAGGCCTTTCCTGCCTGATAGCTACCACCCCTAACACTCCTATGAGTTATTTCTTCCCTATAAACCCCTAGGGTCACACCCCACAGGCTCTCCAGGTTCCTGCTGAATCCCAGCCTGCCTGTGCTCCTCAAAGGCTTCCAAATCAGTGCCAAAACCAAGCCCTGAAGGGGGACGCTCTTCATGGCCTTCAGGATCAATGGAAAAGGCAGAACCCAGGCGAGCCGAGGGCCTGGCTTGCCTTCAGGAAATTCCGGGCTGTCTGCAGCAGCTGTGCTTCGAGTAGTACAACAAATTCACTTACTGAATGACAACAGCTTTATTGGCAAGCCAATTCAATTAAAGCCCCTGCATCCAACAAAGTCTCCGGCAGCCCTCTCTGCATAAAGAACATGGAATCGTGCCTACATTTCCCTGAGTGCCCTCAGCCCTAGCTGTCCCTCTACATGAGAGGGAGAGGGATGAATGAATTAGACGCGGATGATGGTAATTAATGGCTGGCTGTCAGAGAGTCATTTTGGAGGCTCAGCCGTTGAAGGCTCCATATTAAAGACCGAATCCCAGCACAAACTGACCAGGACAGGCTAGAACTCCCTCTCTAAATAGTAGAAGTGTCGTGGGCACCTGGGGCAAGAAGGGAGGGGGAAGAAGGAGATGGCGAAGGAGGTTTAGAGGGGAAGCAGAGAAACAAAACAACAGGCTGCTTGCACTGATCAATGCTTTTTACACTATTGATATATAAATAATATGTTCATTTTTCATTTTTACAAAATATGTCCTTTAGGCTACCATTATGGCAAACTGACTTCAGAGTTCTGACATGAGCTTATTAGGGGGCGGAAAGGGAGGGCTGGCTGTAGAACTATAAACAAAACACATTTTTTTATAAAATATACATAACAGATCATTTTTGCCTTCAGTAACAAAGATAAAATCAGGGAGTTTTTTGATTCCTGGCACAGTCCTGCCAGCCATTCTTTTGGTACTTGGAAAGGCCTTAAGGAAAAGGCGGATGGAGGACGGATGGAGAGGGATGGAGGAGGGGCACCAAAGGGAAGGAAATGGTTAACAAATGGGCTCCAGCTGGCTCATTTCCGTGAAGGTGGGCAGCCCTCACTCTGCCTGCCGCCAGTGCCACCAACAGAGCCAAGTGCAGGTTAACTACCTAGCGGGAGATAACTTGGGTATATTGCGGCTTAATTATTCCTAATAGTAACAGGTTACCATATGCACCATTTGGAGCATAAACATAAGCCAGATACTGAGGGGCCAACCTGATCCTTCTCCAACAATTCAAGTCAGGTGAAAAGCTAGGCTCCCAGCTCCTTCTGTTTGTGCAAGTCCTAGTCTTAGGGGCTACAGGGCCTGAGCTTCTGCCCATGAAATGTGGGGCATTCTGTGACTATGCTAGAATGATCTTATTTCACTCCCATAGAGGACAAATTCCAGAAATTCCATTCAGAAAATTTGCCTCTCTGCTCATGAGAGACAAATTTGCCTCTCATCCTCCAGAATGTTTGCCTAGAATCAAACTTCAGAATTCACAGTTCAGAGCAAATGCCAACCCCACCAGGAAGCTTTCCCAGATTCTCTCAATAGGAATGAATTATTTCCCTGTTACATTCCTACAGAACCCTGCATGTGCCTCTATCATGGTCTTTAGTTCATTTCTTTTACACCAAAGTCTCCTCGTGTGCCCTCCCCAAGAGGTAGTGGCTTCCCGGAGCCGGAGTATGGGCTTTCCATATAGGTGGTGCTCAGTAAATCTAAGCAGAATTGGACTGAATGGCCCCTAGGAGATGGAAATAATTTGGCAATGCCTTAGTCTTGGAAAGTTGTATGGGGCCTTATTATGACCCTACAGCCATCAAGATTTCACTGCCGCTTTCTTCACTGCAGCCACCAAATTGGTTGCCCACTTTAATTAGAACAGAGGCCAGATGTCTGGCCAGCCCTACTAGAACCGGAAGAGCTAGCAAGCTGGTGGAGTTTCCCAGCTGGGGGCCCAAGTAGCTGGCTTCGTGTGGTTGGGTCACCTTCCCTTGCATACTTCCTTCCCTCTTGCTTGACTCCTTTCTCCCCCACCCCCATCCTGAGGGCAGCTGTCCCTTTTATCACCAAAGCCCTTTCCTGACGACACATCTGTCCAGCACAATGTTTCACCCTGTCCCATGATTCGGTTACCCAAGGCATTTGAATCTTTGATCACTGCAAGGGCATGAAACATTTGTGTCCATAAAGAGCCAGCAGAGACAGGGTATCCCCTTTCAGAAGCCTACCATCCACTAAGGAATGAAATCTAATATTTAAAGGGCATGACACCCGTTTATACTAGATTTCATTAATCAATGTTTCATGGAAAGGATAAATCCTTTATGCATGCCTTTTTCCTGATTTTTCCCCCATTTAAAAAATGCAGTGCTGATTTTTCTTCCCTGCTATTAACTCACATAGACCCACTACTGTGCACCCTGGTTCCCAGCCTCCCAAAACTCACCCTTTGACATTCACTCTGTGGTCATGAAGTTCAGTGGAGAAAACAAAGAGGTAGAATGAGGGACACATTGTGTTCTAGTTAGTCTTAAGCATGTTTCATTAAATAAAACTTTCACAAACCTTAAAAAAAGAGAATGTCATTGTAATTACAAGCTCATATTTGGCATGCCGGTGGCCAATACATCCAGGGCCTCCAAAATATTAAGTAGAGGATCACAGCCTTCATTTGCACACTCTCTGAGTGCCATATTACTGACATTAAAGAAGACAAGAATGGATCTGGTGCAGTAGCTCATGCTTGTAATTCCAGCACTTTGGGAAACTGAGGTGGGCAGATCACAAGGTCAGGAGTTCGAGACCAGCCTGGCCAACATGGTGAAACCCCGTCTTTACTGAAAATACAAAAAATTAGCCAGGCGTGGTGGCCCATGCCTGTAATCCCAGCTACTCGAGAGGCTGAGGCAGCAGAAACACTTGAAACCAGGAGGCGGAGGTTCCAGTGAGCCTAGATCATGCCATTGTACTCCAGCCTGGGCGACAGAGCAAGACTCCCTTTTGAGGAAAAACAAACAAGCAAACAAACAAAAAAGACAAGAATGGTATTCCTATTACAACAACAAAAACCCACACCTTAGGTGAAGTTCAGGTAAATAGGATATCACTGATACCCTTCCTGGAGGATGTTGACCAAAGAATACTCTGATTGCTCTGTTTAACACCTTTGCACATAGGCTCTTGTGTACCTGCATATGGCAGTGAAATTGCAATAAAGCAATAACAACCAGCACCAAAGCACGTAAGCATGTTGTGAAGGACAGAAGAGTCCTAACAACACCATAAGACCTCCGAATGAATCACAGGTACTTTTAAGGTGTCTGAACGCCTATGACTGTGGTAATACCATAATGCTACGCGTTCTCCTCAACTTATGGAATAGTGAAGACCCAATACATTGTTAAATAATGCCCCATTTTCCCACTGTAATTGTTCTATAAAGCACCTTTTCCCCATTAGTTTCAAATGCAATGCCTCCTGTTGAGCAAATATCCTGGTTCCTCAATGACACTTTTTAAAAAATGCAACAAATAATACAAATATGGAAAAAACAATATGCACAAATATGCCCATCACAATATGACTTTTAACAGTGGGAAGCTGAAAGTAATCAAAATGATTACAGTAGGTAAACGGTTAAGTAAATTATGATACACAGCCATGGACCATCATGTAGCCATTAGGAGGATAAAGACCACACAGTAACATGGAAAAATGCAAAATGACACATGCTAAGTGGGAAAAGAAACTGGAAATAGTATGACACTGTGGTTACAACTAGATAAAAGCATATTTTTTTTTAAAAGGCTGGAAGGAAATAAACAAAAATAATAATCGTGTGAGGGATCATGAGTGATATTATCCCTTATCTTTACTTCTCGAAATATCCATAATGCTCTGTCTTTATGATGAAAAAGAAATGGAAACCTAGCAACTCTTTAAAGAACTATTATTTTTTAAGTAGGCATAATTTTGAAATAAAGAACAGTAATATGCAAAATATTCTAACTATAGTAAACCCAAATTAAGATGTTTGACATGGAGACAGCTACCCCGGCAGGATGAGTATCTCCCCCCACACTACCTGCTTGCAGAGCTAATGCACATCCCAAGTAGCTTTCCACTGACTCAGTTATAGGCCTTTTTCTAGATATTTTCATTTCACCTGAACAGTCTATTTCAGTATCACTGGATGGGAGAAAGCAGCAGCGGCAGCAGGGAAACAGGGCTGGAATGTCAAGCTCCTGCTTCAATATAAAGGCCAGTTGTCCAATAGGCTGGCTGGTGACTTGGCAGCTGCAATGAGGCTGTTCATGGGTGGACCCTGCAACGGCCACAGGGAGAGAGATACGGGCCAGGAAGAACAAGCCTACCAGTTTAGAAAAAACTCAAATCTTGGCTCTGCTACAGAAGATCCCAGGATACTAAAACAACTTGCAGCTTTGACCTGAAATCCGCTGTGTATAATCTTTGAAGAGTTAAGAAGAATGAGAACAAAAGACCCAGGACATAGGTGGGGGTCAGTGTTTCTTTTCTTTTCTTTTCTTTTCTTTTTTTTTTTTTTTTGAGACGGAGTTTCCTTTGCCAGGCTGGAGTGCGGTGATGTGATCTCCGCCCACTGCAACCTCCACCTCCCGGGTTCAAGCGATTCTCCTGCCTCAGCCTCCCAAGTAGCTGGGACTACAGGTGCATGCCACCACGCCCAGCTACTTTTCTGTATTTTTAGTAGAGATGGGGTTTCACCGTGTTGGCCAGGATTGTCTCGATTTCTTGTCCTCGTGATACACCTGCCTTGGCCCTCCAAAGTGCTAGTATTACAGGCGTGAGCCACCCCGCCCAGCCAATTTTATTTCCTTCTTCCAAATGTTACCTCCCATTGTTCCAGTAGATCTTGCATACTTCTTGGCCAGAATCCATTCCCAAATGAGCACCTCTCTGTCTCACAGAAAAGAGTGTACCTAAAATTTAGTTCATGGCAGCTGGAAATAATTTATAAGTATTTGCTGACAACAAATAACTTTCTAAATTATACAAGGAGACCTTGGATAACCAAAAGTTATCTGCATGGTGTCCCACTCACATAGGTACACTATTTGGACTTCACATTAAATTTGTACAGGTAGCATATTTGGTATCACAAAACCACCTCTTCTATAGTCTTCGATGAGTAGAACTTACGTTCCCACATAAGCTATAAATGCTAATAATTTTTTAAGACAATGGTCTCCTCCTAGGAATTGGCTTTTTACCATGATACTTTTGATGACTTTATCAACCCTGGTGTATTAAAATATTCAAATTCAAATTCATAAGCATAAACTATCTAACACCAGTCTGTGAGTCTACTCCTAAGACTAGCTCTTTAAGCTGTTATAGCCACTTTTATATGCAACCTGAGTACAAGACAATATCATATTCAGCTTGGGAGGCAGACCTTATAAAGTGTGAAATCTTTTAACACACCATAGGAGTGCACAGAACAATTATAATAAGTATTGCACATATTTTAAAATATGACTCTTTTGCTGACCTCTTCCTCATCTCAGTGTTTTTGGTCTCACTTCTGTGGTCTGTACAGTAAGTCATTTCAGCCATGTTCTTCCCAGGGAAATGGAAGCAAGAATGAGCTCTTCTGCCAGGTGAGAGTCCTCGTCAACACCTGAATCATGGAGAAGTAGACATAGGATAGCAAAAAAAGGCAAGAAGTGTCTCCCTGGAACAGTGATTTATTTTGTCTTTAGTAAGAGGCAACATAGTCCCCATACTTTTGCTTGGCATGAGCAGAGTTTAGGAAATTACCTTCATTTCTGAAACAGGCACACAGGTGCCTTCTCACTCCACATTCACTCCTGCACCCCCTACTCTGTAACTTCCCCCTTGGACTCTCAGGTTTTTGCAAGTCTGCCTGAAACAGCTTTTTAAATCTACTGTTAAATCAAGTGCTACCCTTTGCTACAGAAATCTCAGCCCACCCAGAGTCAAGGAAGAGGGTTATTGCAGAAAGGAGGCCTTAAGTTGGAAGGATACTTGGGGAGTCTCTAGCCTAGTGGTCGTCAAACCTGAGTGTGCTGCTGAATCACCAAAGGAGAAGGTACCCAAGCCCCAGAGACTCTGATTCAGTGGATGTGGGGAGCAGCCCGGGAACACACACACAAAGGACATTCACACACACACACACACACACACACACACATAACTTTGCCACAGGTGGCCCCAGCACAGCCCTTTGAGAAACAGTGCTGTAGTTCAATATCCTCTGAGGGTCAATGAAGTTGCCCAAGACACAAGAACCATTGGCAGTAGAGTTAGAAGTAGCATTCAAGTCTGTAGACTCTTGCCACATCCTGCTGCCCCAGGGAGCTACAGGAAAAGCAATTACAGATGAAGGCTGGGCAGGAGTGGGGGTGGGCACTACTCTCCCCAGTGGATCCCAAAATGTGCAATGGCATTTGAAGCCTAGAGTAGCCACTTAGTGGAGCTGGTAAGGGATCTTAATTCCACCTTTAACCATGCCCGTGGCTGATCCTCCTCACAGAAGCCAAAGCAACAAAACTCTTTTCTAACCACCTGCATTTGATCCACTATCTACACAGAACTGGGAAGCTGAGGCTGGCTTGGAGAATCGAAACTGCAGTCCCAGCTTCACAGGTGCCAGCCATGTGTGAGCATGCCACTCACCCTCCCTTAGGCTTCTGTTTGTTCATCTGAAAATGAGTGTAATACCTACCCTGCCTGTTTTTCTAATTTGTTGTGAGGATCAAATGAGATCATAAGATGTTCTTTGAAAATTAAAACCTTCCAGAAGTGTCAGTTCTTGTCTAGTATACACAGACTCTTTATGGATCTTGGGCAAACATAGAATGAATCCTCTTCTAAAACAAGAATTACATAGGACAGAGTGTCTCAAAACTACCATCCTTGCTCATATTTTCTAGGAAGGCTATAACCATTCTACACAGTGTTAACGCAGACCTGTGCTTAGCAGACCAGAAACAATGAAGGCTTTAGGAGGCATTTCAGGACACATTCAGACTTGGACCCAATGGCTCCGTTGACTCCCCACAGCCAAGACCCACAGCCACAGGACAGGGGTTTCTCTGGTCCACTTAGCCCTGGTCAGCACCAATAGTCCTAATGATTCCAGGGTCCTTCAATGGCCCTCCTGCCCAGCCATCTAAACACATGATGCTGAAGGCACTTCCTGCGCCTCCTCACCAGCCCTCACAAGCGCATTCCACGCAGGATTCCAAATAATCAATTTTCTGCCTGTATTTGCATGTTTAGATTGAGAAAAACTTTTCAGTCCTTTGTTTTTTATTCCAGATGGAATCTGTATATAGAAAACCAGAGCTCCTTTCAGGGGCCACGGAGGGGTGGAGGAAGGTTGGCAAAAGGGGCTTCTGGGAAGGCTTTGGGGCCCCAACTTCCTCTTCAAATAGAGCAGCTACACTTCTACCTAATTGGGCTTCCACAGAAGGTCTCATTTTGCTGATTTTTTTTAATTCTTTTATTCATGAAAACTAGTCATCTAATCCCCAGCTTTGTAGGTGAAGAGATCGCACTGGAGAAACGTTAACTGATTTTCCATCTTCCTCCTTCAGCCACTTGTAGAAGAAAAATGGAAAATCCTATCTCTCTAGAAGGGCTTCCTGCCAAGGTCCTCTGCCTCAGCATAGGCACCTACTTGGGGCAACGCCTGGGAGGGGCTTCTCCTGCCCCATCCCCCACCTAGAAGCTCACAGTAGTGGTCACGTCCTGTCCCACCTCATCAGCGCCTCCCTGGGGCCTCTCCTGGGCACTCCAACTAATACCTGGGTCGTATCCCCAGTGTTCCTGGCCTCCACAGGCTGCTTGTTTGGTCCTGGCCTCCACAGGCTGCTTGTTTGGTCCTCTGGTTTCCAGATAGCATCAAGTTTACAGAATCAGCTCCACTCCAGGAGTTCTTTCAAAGGACAGTTCTCAGAAGAAACATATTAATGCCTCTGAAGTGGCACCAGGAAGCAAGGCTGAGCAACACACACTGGTTGTCACCCCTGGTTGCCCCTCAGGGCCTAGGCCTGCTGACTATCCCTAGCTCAGGAGGTGTTCGCAGGTCTCCAAAGCTGTCCTCCCAGAGGTTGTAAGGGGAGTTTTTAAATTTATGTAAATTTAACCTATGTAAACCTATGTAAATTTATAAGGTTGTTTCTGCACAATGTTAAAACCCATAGCTGAAGGCCCTGGCAAAGCTTCAGGTTGTTCTTCATAGGCTCCCACCACAGGGTCCAGAGATGCAGATGGAGACTGACTTCCCAGCTATCTAAAGACATGATACTGGTGTTTTAAGAGATGACACTGAGTTGGACCTTAAACAATGACTTGGAAATCAATAACAGGGAGGAGTAGTATTTAGATATAGAAAAACTTCCAGAAATTTCTTCCTCCTTTAACACAGGCTGTCTCTGTGGTCTACTCTCTCCTCACCCCACTTCCCAACCACAGGAGGAGTACACAAGAGAAGGCCAGGGGTCTGCAGACTGAGCCTTCTTCCATGGAACAAATTGCATCTCTCAAATACCTGACAAAAAGTCTCCAGGTGTCACCAACATCTGTGGCCTCCCTGGTACTTACGTAGCAAGCCCAAGGACTTGGCTCACAAAGAGGGGAGAGGGACACAAGGATCCAGATATAACAGGTGTTCACCCCACAGTGTAATGTCCCAACATCCGCCACATGTTAATAGGTGTTTTGTTTTTGACAGGGATCCTTGAACCAGGGTTCCTTGGAGAGAATGGCTGATTTCAGCTCTGAGGGTAAAATAGAGCAATGTGATCCTAGGACGTTGTGAACCAAAATGTAAGGATGTAATCAAAGATTAATAGATAGGATAAGGCAAGGAGAGGAAATGAAGAAAGAGAAAAGGAAAGAGAGGGGAAGGAAAGGAAAGGAAGAGGTTACAAAGGGCTTTTGATACCAGTTAGTATAAGCATATAGCATGCGGAGTGTTTATTAGATAACATTATAATGTCTATGTAAAATTTATGAGACATGATAATAGTATTATGGCTATGTACAAAAATGTCCTCATTCCTAGAAAATATAGCCTGAACTCATGTGTATGTGTGGTGTGTGATGTGTTGGTGGGGTGCGTGTGTGTGTATGTGTGTGTGTGTATGTAAACAGGAGAGTAGGAGAGGTAGAGATTGAGAAAGAGGTAAAGCGAATATAGCAAAATGTTTATTGGTGAATGTTGGTGAGTGGTGTACAAGTGTCCACTGCACTAGTCTTCCAACTTTTCCTTAGGTTTGAAATTTCTCTGAATAAATACTTGAGGGTTAGGAGAAGAGGTTTTGTAAAGGGGCAAATGTACCTTGACAGGAATAAAGCTTAAGTGTCAATGCCCCTCTCTAGATAGGGCCCTTTCAAGGCCTGGTTAATGAGGGTCATCAGTTTAAAGAATAGGTGAGATAAATTACTGCAATGGAAAACTCAGAACATAGTGAAATCTTACAGCTCACATATGAAGGAAACTTAAGAGATGTCCCAAATTTGTCATCAATCCTAAAACTTCACATGATAGTACCAATAACAAGCAACAAAGCTGACATTTTCTTAATTATTAATAACAAAATAAAACAAATTTTCATCAGTCATGTTAGGGAAAGACTAAGTTATGTTTCTAGCCCCTTTGTAGAAAAGATTTCAAAATTGTTGTCATATGAACAGGTGAGCAAAGAGTGCATAGCTGTAAAATATAGATTAAAATAAAGTATTATAGAAATATGTCAAGCAATTAATGAGTAACAATATTACATTCGTTTTCTAGATTTTGTCATGTTTGTGGCATTTATCAGTGTTTTAATAACGGTATAACTATTTATTTTTTCCTCTATAAGAATTCACTTTCATAGCCTCATTCACCCAAATGTGTATGCATTACTTGCCAAACACATTGATCACATAAATACATCCATCCATCCATACATACATACAGCTTTTTTTCTACAGCAACATCTTTTGTGCTTTGGGTTCTTTGGAACACATTTTGGAAAACAGTGCCCCAGGACAAAATAGTCTCCTTTTATCCACCCATGGTAATGTGCACTTTAGCATTTGACCTCCAGGAAGATGTTTATTTGAAGACCTTATTTAAAGCAAATAAACCATATATTTGCTTCAACTTGATGACTGTCTTATATTTACAAACATTCTGCTTTATACAGCCACATTCATTAACCCGATTGAGTCTTGAACAGCCCCCTGAGGGAGGCAGGCCAGATCAGAAAGGTTAGCCCCAGGTCCCACTTAGCAAACACCCACCCCCTCTAGCCTCTGTTCGGTGCTGTAACTTCAATGTTCCACATGAGTAAACTGAGGCATGATGGTGGAGAGTAACTTTTCTTAGAACAAGGTATAGGATCTGGGCTTCCATTTCAGGAGTTACTGTTCAATTGTTAATGATTTTAACAGATTCGATGTCTGTGGCCTGCATGTCCTTTCACATCTTGTGCTCTGAGTAATCAGCACTACCTGGAAGAGAGAAACAGAAGACTGGCACTCACAGAGGGGCGGGAGAGAGAGTGAGTATGAAAGTTCACCCCTCTCCATCTCCCCAAAGTGAAAACAGCCTGTCTTTGTCCCAACTGAAAAGGGTCAGACCTTGATACCTTGAATTATAGATAAGTTGCAAAACCAAAGAGGTAGCTCTAAACACTGAAACCAATTTTCGGGGAGAAAGACAGCCATCCACGGGCCCCTTCTCATAACTAACCATCCCTCATCAGTAGATCAGGGACCAGACATGTTCTTCTGGACCATGAAAGATCTGGAAAGACAGAGCCACATCAGAGTGCTGGCTTTGCACTAAATCCTCATGCTTCTATGTGGAATTCATCAGGAAGAAGGGAAGCCCTTCTTATTAACTATAACAAAATAGTAAACACTTCCTCTAACACTGGGATAAGAAGGTTTCATCAACTTATCGTGGCAAGGGATACAGATTATTGTTGTACTTTGACTCATCTCAATAAGCGAGTGGCAGAAGCTGACCCCTGACCCCTGTGGTTGGGGGTCATCCTCACTTCCCCACCTCTTACCCCACCATTACCCCAACACTCAGGAGCAGCTGCACGGAGCTCCCACAGAACGAGAGGAAGGTGAGGAGGAAGAAACAACGAGGTTGGGGATTTCGGATACATGGGTTGGTGAGATGATCACCCTCAGATTCTAAAATAGGCCAAAATGTAAGAAACAATAGTAATTATACAGGTGATACATTAATTCATTTTCATTATACTATTTTAACAATATAGAAGTTTATTTAGTTAAAATCGGAGTTCGCTCTTCACTTCCTTTCCTACCATAACTGTGAACACCTCAGAGAGTGTCCTGTCAGATTTTCCATCTGCATGACATGCAGATACACGCATGTAAACAATTTTGACCTAGATGGGTTTGAAAGTCCCTGCCCCCAAGATCTTTGCTGGAAAAAAATGATAAGGGAACATTTCTAGAAAAGATAGAAAATGACAGAGACTAAAGGCACTGCTACATCCCTAATCATGGTGCCAAGAGACTTACTTTACATCAAATTCCTTGGAACCAGACTCTGTGTCAGAGACTGTGGTACAAAGCAATTTGAGGAACACTCAGGAACAACCCCTGTCAGGGAAAAGGGAAAGCAGGAGGAGGCAGGTGAGGGAGTTGAAGTGGGGTGCGGTTGTAACAGAGACTTCCTCCTTCCCTTGGGGAGCTCTGGAGGTGGGATGCCCTTCTGAGCTGTCCCAAGTTACAGCAAGGGAGCCCAGCATTTCTACTCCTCAGCCAACTGATTGGCTGCGGGGTTCCCCAGAGGAATAGGAGTAAGATGGGGTAAGGCCACTTCCTTCTGCCAGGGCTGGTCCCAGAGAAAGTCCAGCTGTGGACCATCAGCAGCTGATTCTTCCTGGGCAGCTGGGACAATGGGTGCCTTGGTCTTGAAGCGGGAATCTGGGCTGCCCACCACAGCCTCTACCACTGGATCCTCAGATGTTTCAAAACATTCTCTCAGAAAATAGCATCTCTTCTAGAAAGAATGAGGCGTAAATGCGGTAGGGAGGAAACTTGTTAAGTGAACAGATAAGAGAATGTCATCACCCCAGTGTTGACACAGCTCCTGGATCTGAATGCCAAGGCTAATACTAAATGTTCCCACAACTTCCTAGGATGTTGCACTATGCCAGACCCTGGACAACGCCAGTCTCAGAACTACAACTATGATCACCAATAAGACAATAAGAAATGACTTTCCTTTCCCTCCTCCTTGGCCCAGGGTGTTGAGTTCTACTGGACAAATTCTACCTGTGTGTTTGGAAAGAAAAAAGCAAAAACTTTCTTTTCTTTATAAACAATAATAGAGCAATGGAAAGCCTTCTTGGAAACCTCATTGTTGCATCAGGCACAAACTTCCCAAGGCACATGCCCTTAGCCTTGCACCACAGCCAGCAGCCACACAGACCTGGAGCTCCTGGTGTCCTGCTCACCTGGCTGTTTTCTTTCTTTCTGGACTCAGCAAGAATGCCCAGCTCCAGCAAAGAGCTGAGATCCCAAGTGTCTGGGGTCAACATTGGTATTCTTTGGGTGACATGTTCAAAGTATCACATCAATTGAATTTTCCTGCAAACAATCATAATGAACATCCACCGAACCTTCCCAAACTAGGCCTTGGCCAGCGTGCCTTCCTAGGAAACCTTCCCAAGTTCCTTCAAGAAGGACTTCTATCCAGCAAGAAGTGTCCAAAATTGTACTTACTAATCTCAAAATAACACAATCATTATCAGTACTCAGGATGAAAATGGCCAATAAGTGTACCTCAGGGTTTTGGGCTCCTGCTCTGCAAAATGGGACGCTGCCTGCCTGCACTAAACTTTGCAGAGCAGGTCAGGGAATAGACAGTGCCTCTTGCAGCACTTGGGAAGATAAACTTTATAAACAAAAAGTAGAACCAACTGATCAACCTAGTAGCATGACCTTGTCCATCTGTTCTAGAACATCAGAGGAGATTTCCATTGTGATGGTGCAACTAGCACAGAATAAATTATTGTATGTGTTAACTCAAACACAAGGGCCTTTTTCCCTGTAGCTTCATAGAAATACAAAACTGTTTCTGAGGATCTAGGAGAAGATGGTCAGGGAAGGGTTGTTATTTAGGGGATTTATCTTTAAACACCTTTTTTTCCACACTTTTTAACAAAGATTGGTAATGCTTGGCCAATTTTCCACTTGCCAGTGACTTACAGGAAAATACTACAGAAAAACAAGGACCAAAGGGTCCCAATCATCTCTGCACCTATTTCTCCTGCAGGAATCTTGCATTCAAAGGGGGGATACAGTATATGTCCTACTCCATGATGGCTAACACCTGCAGAGCACTGACCCAGACCAGGAACTATAATGAAGCCCTTCACATGATTAAGTCACTTCATCCTTAGAATTACCCCGGTTTACTATTGTTATTCTCAATTTACAGATGAGAAACCTGAGGCCCAGAGTGCTAAGGGACCTGCAATCAGTGACCCAGGAGTCTGTGTACTTAATCATGATGCTATCCTGCTTCCGGAATGGAAAAACTTAACAAGCAGTGCTTTTACTTTGAATCCTTTCGTTGTCTCTATTTTCCAAATTCTCTTTGAGACAGGTAGAACCAGAGCTGCCCAATCCATGAAAACACTGGACCTCCATGACTTAATTGAGTCACAAAATTAATCAGTGATGGAACACAGAATGGAACCTAATCCAACACATAGCAAAGATCCTTACAGCTCAGCCAAGCAGACAGAAAACTCCGACTGAAGACAGATGTCTGCTCCCGATCAGAAGGCAAGCAGATCCACATGCTGGACAAGGGTGAGAGGTGATTGCTAAGCTCAGCCAACAGTAGCCCTAAGGCATGTCACATCCTCCCTCTATTTCATCCTCGGCAAGGGTTTGAACCTATCTGGGCCTCCTTCTAGGAGCAATGACATGAGTCAATATATTTCAAAAACAAAACAAGAATAGACATTTGCACTACCCTTAATCATTTCCAAAACATTCCAAATGCATCATCTCATTTAGCTCTTCTAACAGCCCTGTGAAGGAAGTTTTATGGTATTCATTTTAGAGATATAGAAACTGAGGCTCACAAAAGTTGTGATTGATCCAGACTCACATAGCTCGGTCTTCATGCTTGATCCCACGCTGTCTCCACTATGTTCTTTCAACTGTTTTCTGGTTCAAGATCCAGTGGTTGAAGGTCAAGTTCAAAGAGAAGGCTGGGGAAATCTAGACCTAGACCATCAAACCAGAAACTGCTCATCCCCAGTACCTCAAATATATTATTACCAAATGCAAGAGAATGTTGGTTTCCATTATTTAACCAAACAGGATCTGTTCCATGCACATTCCCACTGCTAATCAGACTTGGTGAATCACAAAAAGACTTCTTTTCCACTGTTTTTATCTGTTTGCCTGATTCATGGTCCACTGGTTAAAACTCTGAGAGACCCTAAGATACCAGTGGTCAACTTGTGCAATCCAAGTATTATGTGACCAAAAGACTGAACTGCCCTAATACAGTGTTTTTATTTGTTTGATTTTTTTATTAAAACACCACCTGCCACCAAAATATAATGGCTTTTTTTTTTTTTTTCCTAGATGCAGTCTTGCTCTGTCACCCAGGCTGGAGTACAGTGGCACAATCTCAGCTCACTGCAACCTCCACCTCCTGGGTTCAAGCATTTCTCCTGCCTCACCCTCCCAAGTAGCTGGGATTACAGGCGCCTGCCACCACATCTGGCTAATTTTTGTGTTTTTAGTAGAGACGGGGTTTCACCATGTTAGCCAGGCTGGTCTCGAGCTCCTGACCTCAAGTGATCTGCCTACCTCAGCCTCCCAAAGTGCTGGGATTACAGGCGTGAGCCACCGCACCTGGCCAATGTACTTTATGTTAGTAAGTCATTTATTCCTCCCAACAACCCTATGAGATAGTTACTATTGTTATCCCCATCTTACAGTTAAAAAAACTAAGACACAGAAAGGCTCAGGGACCTGCTTGTCAGTGTCAGAGCCATGATTCAGGTATGGGCATCTGATTCAGGACTCTACCCCTGATTGTGGACTCCAGAGAGCTTAGTAAGAACTTCTCAAGCAGCAGTTCTCTAGGATTTGACTAGAGGGTTTGGAGATAGGAGTTTTGTTGTTTTGTAGGGCTAATTTTTTTTTTTTTTTACAAGGTCTCACTCTATTGCCCAGGCTTGAGTGTGGTGGCTCAATCTCGGCTCACTACAACTTCTGCCTCCCGGGCCCAAGCAATCCTCCCACATCAGCCTCCCAAGCAGCTAGGACAGCTGGGACCACAGGCGTGCACCACCACACCTGGCTAATTTGTGTATTTTTTTAGAAACAGGGTCTCACCGTGTTGCCCAGGCTGGTCTCAAACTCCTGACCTCAAGAGATCCTCCAGCCTCACCCCTCAAAGTGGTGGGATTACAGGCGTGAGCCACCGCACCCACACTTGTGAGGTTAATGTTTTAAGTTTCACTTTTTGTTTATCAGTGAAGTTTATCACCCTATCTTATCACTACAGTTTTACTCTTTTGGCTCATAAAGAGACTCCTCCCGCTCATTAAAATATAAATCTTGGAAGGGCAATGTCGAGAACCTTTCTCAGCAAATATCTTAGTTCGCAAGTAACGAATTAGCAGAAAATGGAAATGAGCCTCTGGAGAGACTTGGCAATACCCGAGATGACAAAATGAGGGGAAAGGATAGGGAGATGGAAGGTTCCCAAAACCAAATGCCACCTTTCCTCTCTCCCCTAGCTCTTTATGGCACAGTGCACACCTCTATTAATGACCACTCTGCTTATCAAACAGAAATCTATGGAAGACATAAAGATGGATGGGTTAGTCCAGAGACAGAGGGCCTGGCTCTTAATTCCTCCAGGCCAGGCCAGCTGCTGTTCTCCTCACCTTTTGGCTCTACATGATTACCCCTACTTCTGATATAAAGACATGTCATCATGTCTTAAGCGGTAGCTCTCCCAATCTTAGCCAGGCTCAATCTTGCAACCTTTCCCTTAGCCAGACTCAGCCTCCCAGAGACCCCGAGAGAGGACCCCCACTTCTCCCTCAGCAGCCACTGCCAATTACCCAATACTTATTTCCTACTTCTTGGCAGTTTATTGTATCAGGTTATCTTACTTCCATCTGTCTGAGTCAGTCAAGTACTATTTTGAACAAGGCAAAATAGTAATTCGTATATCAGTAAGTAAACACGGAAATCACACCAACAACAAAGCCAGAAGCAATAATGATAACAGTAACCACAACAGTGACCATGTGCGGAATGCTCCTGTATGCCCTGTGCTTTACATATCTGATTTCATGTCACCCTCTCAACACACCTTTGAGGTAAGTATGTTTTACAGATGGGGAAACTGAGGCTCGGGGATTTAAGTAACATGCCCACCTCAACCAGAAAGTAGTAAGGTCCAGCTCCATCTGTGGGGCTGGCTTTCTGCAAAGTTCAGGCTTTTAATCCACTACACTCTAGCCTAGACTCTTCAATCCACTCTACAACCAGGCAGGCTTTGGTTAAAGGAGTTGATGTATTTCTTTGTTTCTTCCAGAATACTTGCTAAATTGATGCACTGCTGTTGTTAAGAGTTCAGCCAACTACAAAGTTTGAAAGGAGAGTCCTCACAAGGCTTCCCTCACTTCAGACACTAACTGCAAGTTTGGGGGTATCCATGCCATCCTCATGACACGCCAGCTGGCTACTAATTTGGGGAGTTCACCACAAATACCCTCAGGTTTGATAATTCACTAGAATGACTCAGAGAACTCTGGAAGGAGCCATGCTTGTGATTTTGTTATAGCAAAAGGATACAAATTTAAATCTGCAAAGAGAAGAGACGCGTAGGGCGGAATCCAGGAGGGGTCTAAAGACAGAGCTTCTGAGTTTCCTCTCCCCATGGAGTCATGGATGGTGTTGCCTCCTCCCGGCCACAATGTGAGACGATGCACACAGAGTACTGTCAACAAAGGAAGCTCACCCAAGCCTTTAGTGTCCAGAGTTTTCCTTGGGGCTTAGTCACATAATGTCCACATGGTTGATTTTAAGTCTCCAGCCCTCAGTGGAGGCTCAGGCCAATATCTTATGCCTCTAGTTCCCATGGAGGTTAGAACTGATATGGTGGGTCCCAAAGCCCGGATTATGAAATGCACTATTGGACTGTTCAGTTGCCAAAGCCCCCAGACAAACAAAGACATCAGGCTGGACACTTCAGGGGCCTAGAGATTGTCTCGCAGGAGCCAAGGGCAAAGGCCAGACCCCTCTTTTGGTCAATTCTTCAGTACACAACTGTATATATAACACCAAAGTGCCACAACACAGATAAAAATAGAAAAAGAAAGAAGAGCAAGAGAAGTAGAGAGAGAAAGGGATAATATCCACAATTTGAATTTTAGAGTGGAAATAAACTTCAAAAGAGCAAGTGCCCCAGTACCTGGGTTCAAGCAGATAACATATGAGACTATAATGAGAGAGTCTAGAAAGGTTGTCCAAGATCCCATTGAGGTAGACTGGAAAAGAGCCTGTGATTCTTGATTTCCTTTTTTTTTTTTTTTTTTTTTTTTGAGATGGAGTCTCACTCTGTCACCCAGGCTAGAGTGCAGTAGTGCAATTTCAGCTCATTGCAACCTCCGCCTCCCAGGTTCAAGCAATTCTCCTGCCGCAGCACCCCCTAGTAACTGGGATTAGAGGCGCGCGCCACCACGCTCGACTATTTTTTGTATTTTTAGTAGAGTGGGGGTTTCACCATGTTTGCCAAGCTGGTTTCGAACTCCTGACCTCAGATGATCCAACCGCCTTGGCTTCCCAAAGTGCTAGGATTACAGACCTGAGCCACCGTACCTAACCTGATCCTTGATTTCTACTAAAAACATCCATTCCCCTCTATCATGATGCCACATATTCTCCCCTCCAAATCTCACTTGCTTATCTGAAATGTCACATCAGTAGCCTGGGGTTTGGTGACGTACACATCTCTCAATACACAGCATGTTCAACAGACCCTCCTTTCCCCTGCACCCACTGAAGATTCCAGGCAGGATCTTACAGTAGGTGGTCTACTATCACCTAGTTTCTCGACTGCTGAAGCCTGTGGGCTCACATCAAGATCTCTGGGGATCCAATCCACTCCAGAGCATCTGGGGAAAAGCCACCTGCTCCTGGATTCTAGGTGTGGTTCCAGAAGGGACCACCATCTCTGCTAAGACACATCATCCCTGCCAGGAGCATCTATGCAGGGCCAGGGAAACACCATGACAAGAGGAAGACTCAAGTCCTTACTCTGCCCCAACAAGCTCTTCTGGGTCTCCAGGTCTCCCTTTTATTCTTTGTGAAACGAAAGGCTTAGCTTAGAATCTTGATGTTCCAAGTGGGGTCCAACAACAAGCACAGGGCATTACCAGACTGCTTTCTGGAAATGCAGACTTTCCAGCCCCACCTCAAGACTACCACATTTAGGTCTGCATTTTAACAAGAACTCCAGGTGATTCCTGTGAGCATTAAAGTTTAAGAGACACCCACTTAGGGCATCATCTCTAGGTCCTTCCCAAGACCTACATGCTGTGATTCTTGAAAGGCTCAATTTCCAAACCTCTGGATTGAGACGCCTCTTAGAACTGGGGGAAGCCAAGCTTCTAATCAGGAGTGGTCAGAAAGTGGAGTCACAGAAGGCGTCTGTGAAACCCAAAGCCCTTGGACAGGCAACGCTGGGACCGGGAAGCTGGCGGAGGAGAGCAGTTCATTTTTTCCATAGGCATGCTGTGTGTGCCAGCTGAGGTCTTTAATGTAAACCCTCCTGTGCTCCGACCTAAACAATGAGCGTAATTATGGGCTCTCTTACCCCCTTCAGACACAGGGCTCGGGGTCGGCCCTCCACAGGGTCCTGCAGGAGGTCTTGTTTCTGAGTCAGGGGGGCCTCTGGTTAACCAGAGCAGACCCAACTCTGCGGGGCAAAGTTGACATACCAGCGTAATTACACGTAGGTTGACCATATTTACTGCAACTCTGTTGTTCTAGAATTTCAAACAAAGGCTGAACCCTAGGAAAACACACCACTAAGGAGAAGCAGATTGTCCTGAGTGATTTATTGAAGAACAAAAGTGAGGGAAAGAAAGAGAAGAGAATTATCAGAGACTCACACATACTTCCCTTTCCTCCTGTCTGGCCTAAGGAGAACAACCAGTGACCACCGTGTTCCGTCCCTCCCCAACGGAAAGGTCTCAAAACACTGACATTTCGCTTTTTCAGAGACACGTCTTCATGCGGCCACATCAGATCCCAAAAATCCATTTATACTCATTGGAAGAAAGCAGGCAGCAGCAGGGTCAGGGGGAGAGAGCTCTCCTCCTTCCTTCTGACTCACTTCACTCACTCCCCACTGCCTCCTCCATGACATGCACCTACATTTCGTACAGATATTTTCCAAATGAACAGAAACATAACCAAGGCTGGAATTTGGCTTTAGAGAAGCCAGAAGAACAGGTCAGGTATGTTACTATTCTTTTACTTTGGGAGGTGACTGGTAGGAAGGCTCTGAGTAAGAGCCAGAACTGTTTGGCCTCAGGTTTGTCCCATGTAAATTCATCACTGTGATGGAAAGCAGTGGCATTTCAAACGCGAAGCCGAGAATTTGCATTGACCCAGCAATTACAGGAAAGGGGCAGTTAGAAATCAGCAAAGTTAAGAAACAGCACCTCACCCAAGAATTAAAACTTATGTACATGTGATTTAGGTATTCCCAAGAGATCAGGGCTAGAGGGATCTCAGAGTATTTGCATGTAGTTGCCAACCCTGTCCCCACCCCAAAACACACACACACACACACACACACAGTTACAATTATAGCTCCCTAGCCAAGGAACAGTTATCAATGCCTACCATATGCCTAACAGAGAAATAGGAGATAGGCTTCCCGTCCTTAGAGAGTTTATGACATCTCTGAAGAGACAAGATCAAGTGCGAAAGACAGATTGGAACACTACAAGAAGGAACCTAGCAAAGCTCCGAACTGCTTCATGGGCAGAACTGAGTACCTGATAGACCACTGGGTACCGGGGTCACCTGGTAGGAAGCAGATAGAGAATCGTTTACTATGGAGTTACACGGTAGTTACCAGAAATTTGTTTGTTTTCTTTTTTAAGTAGTTTTAAAAAATATTTTTCTTAGATATACTTACTGGCAGGGGAGATACTATGACCATGAAGGTAGTTTTCCGAGGATGAGGCGTATCCATTGCACCCTAGATGTGCTGGCCCCTGTGATTTCCCCAAATGTGGGAAACCTGACTGCATAATTTGCAGTAGTGGGGGACTGCATTCATGCTTAAAAAATAATAATAATAATAATTTGTTTTAGAAAGTGCCCAAATCTTCATTCTTTCCTATCAAGAAGGAGAGGACTTCTCTGCCAGAGTTCCAAGGCAGGGTCATGAGATTCCTAATTCAAAGTCTCATCAGGGTGGTCATCTGCCCTGCTCGTTGCCTAGTACTCAGAGGGGTACATACTCCAGGGCCAGGTGGTGCCATGCAGATGATGAAATAACAAGTGATTGGGCTAATTAGCCTATTTACAATCATAAAATTGTGACAGAACCTTTTGCAAAACTACAGATGTTTTTAGTGTTCAGAAAGTCTGAAAAAGAACACAAAATTGGGATAGGATTTGGGTCCTACCAGATGTTCACAGAGGAAAAGTCCTGCTGAATGGAAAATTCTAAACATGGCCAGTTAGAAACTCTGTGGCCTTAAAGCCCATCTACAATCCTGAATAGTTCCTAGTGACATCACCTGAGGTCTCCAAGCCTGAGCAAAGGACAGGATCTGAGCTCAGAAGCCCTAAGTTGGGATGGGGCACCCTGGAAAGAACAAGGAGTGGAACTGTTCAGAAGTTCACCAGAGATTTATGTCAGCACCTTGACTCAGACGAGGTGTATGATATCCCAGACAAAGAAGGGAGGCATAGAATAGAAAAAAAGCAATAGAAAATGTCCTAGACATTTACCAAACTGTCTACAAGAACAGCAGCCTCCTCTTTTGTGAGCATCTTGCCCCCAACTCTGATTTTGTGGTTCTAGCACAAAAAAATCACAGTTACCCATCCTTCTGCCAGAGAAGAGGGCTCATGAACTGAACTGGACAGTTTCCCCATCCCTCTGATTGGCCCAAGGATTGGCATGGGACTGAACAGGGAAACTAGGATTTTCCCCAAGAGGAAAGAAAAAAAAAAGAAAAAAAACGTTTTACGCTCTGATCACATGAATCAATAAACACCCAGCCCTCCTTTCTTCTTAAGCTGGTCCCAGTGAAAGTTCTACCACGTACAACCAGTGGATTTGTGACTAATAAAGGAAGCATGTGGAATTCTCACCAGTTGCCTTCTGGTTTGTATCAGACTCCTACCCTGTGGGTAGGTCCTACAGGACACCCTCTGGAAGAGGGAACCATAGCTCAAGGGTGATGAAACAGGAAAGTGGCAGACTGGAGGGGGCAGGTTCCTGCTAATGGTGATAGCGACATTGTCTAAGGCATCGTGGTGAGACAGTCGTGGGACACTGAGCTAACGTGCCACCCAGCAAGGCTGGTGTTCTGCTCAGGGGCACTCTGTGAGCAGAGGTGATGAGGACAGAGTCTCGTGAGCCCCTCCAACTAAAAGCTGCCCCTACCACTCCCAGCCACCTGCTTTCCAGCAGAGCTAGCAGGAGAAGCCACAACCCACCACCCTTACACACCTCCGGCAAGCACTGAAAAGGGAGTCCGAGGTATTCATCCATTGAGAACATGAGAAATCTGCATTTTAATCCCATTTTTTACCAAAGATGGGAACTTGGTTAAGTAACAAAATCATTTGGACCTCTCTTTACTCATCTTTACAATGGGGATAGTGAAAGAACATGACTCCTCAGACTGTTGTAGGAATTAAGTGTGATAATGTATCAAAAGCATTCAGCACCATACCAGGCATGGTTGAGATTGTCATCACTATTATTGTGGTCAGTAGTATTAGGAAGTGCTCTGAAAATTGTACTCTGTGAAATAAGTCAGGATCTGACATTGTAAAATCAAAAAGTGCATTCTCCCTGGGAAATAGCTAGCAGCTCCTAGTGGCAAATTCCAGGCTTTGGGTCTATTTTTTGCCTTTATATACTTTCTCATTTATGTTTTGATTTATGAAAACGCATCCATCATTTTCTAAGGAAAGCCTCCAGACACATGAACAAAAATGATAAAAATGCACAACAGAAACAAATAAAACCATTCAGCATGGCTAACAAGTCAGGCATTTGGCCCCAGCGGGGTAGATAAATCTAGAGCTGGGCTCAGCACCGGGACCCAAAGGTCAACAGGCTGGGACTTTGCTGAAGAAATAGAAGAAAGGGGATTCTGGAGCTTCAGCTAACAGCCTACCTCAGATCTTCTGAGAGCCTAGGAGTGAATCTTCCAGAGGCAGCCTCCAAAAGGGTCTCCAAGAGACCAGTCCAGAAACCTGTGCACAGCTGCCCTCTCTGCTGCCTCACTAGTCAGTGGGAGAACCAGCAGACTTCTCCAGCTATGCCAGGCACCCCGTTTACCCCCGTGAGGGAGGGGCCATCTTGGGGAAAACCACTCAGTTAAGAGAACTGGGGCTCCCTAGGGAACCTGTCAGCCATCCTTCTGTCTTTATCCCCTTACTCCAGAGGCATTGCTATGAGGGGACTCCCCTCCCCAAAGAATTTGCTTCAAAACTCAACATTTCTAGCTTCCAATACAGACCTCTCATTGTTGTTCGAGGCTGGGAACATGTGAGAGGAAAAGTGAGAAGGAATCCCAGCAGAATTAGGGAGGGATCCACATGGGGTGAGATGGGTTGGGGCCCTCGCTAGCAGAGCACAGGTATCTCCATAAAACCCTGGCTAGCCCACAATGGTTAACAGGGTCCACCATGGTTGACAAGGCATCTTGCAGAGCCTTTCCAAGGTGATATTCTAGGGGATGACACTCTAGAGGTGTCACATTGGAACGGCTCTGCAAGATGCCTTTCTGCCCAGAATCTGAGGGGATTCTTAGTTATAGATTGTTCTGGCTATAATCCACCAAACAAGGGGGTAATTCATAGGCTGTAAAGAGACCAAAAAGGTGGCCCAGTATGAACACTAGGGCCCGTGTGTCCAGTAGGGCTGCCCAAAACTAGATAACACCTGGCAGAGCCAATCAGATATTCTGTTGGGACATCTGACTGAGACATGGGGAGCTGTCATCAAAGAGTAATGGTACATGTGGCAGAACAGAAAAGAGTAGCCAGCACTCCAACTCCCCAACACCAGAGTGGACAAAAAGGGGCAAAGCCCCTGCTAATAACAAGTATTCATAATAACAGTATCCATGGAGCCACAGTTGACAACAATACTCATTGTGCATAACTTTGTGCCTGGCACTGTTAGGTTCTTGTGCACAGGATCTCACCGAACCTTGACAAGGACTCCACATGGTCAGTGTTATTATTGTCAGCACTGTATAGATGGCAGGAAACTGAGGCTAGAGAGGTAACACAGCGGTAAAGGGCAGAGTTGCAATCTGAACCCAGGCATTTTGATTATGGAACATGGGGTTTTATTTACTAGATTACACAAACTCCTGTCCAATCCCATATGGCCATGGACGATACCCCAGTTCTTGGTGAAGCCCAGCTGTGACTGCTGAGAAGATTTACCGTTCTTCCTCACTTCCTGGCATGTACTTCCAATAATCTCCTATCACCTAAAGCAATGGGATTATGCCAAAGTCCCCTTAAACTGCAAGCATCTAACTAATACGGGGACACAAGTGTTCCAGAGAAGTGGCTAGTAACAGCAAAGAATGACAGACCCTTCTAATAAGGCTTGGTGGCCCCCTTTTACCCTTCTGAACCTTAAAGGAAGACACGAGCTGAGACATTCTGGACAGTTGTTGACCTCTTCATTTCCATCTTCTGGTCCTCATAAGGGCCTTCCCTGAAGCCAACTAAATCCTTGGACAGAGAGGACCTGTGCCCTGTGCTGCACAGTAGACAGCTCCTCTCCTGAGAAGGGCTGCTGGCAAGGAGGGGCCAGTGACCCAGACCCAGTTAGCCAGATCCTCCCTGGTACAGTCTGCTGGTGTCATTGAAGAAGGCCATGTCTTCTCATCTCAGCTGCTGGCCTATGAGCCTGGGGCTGCCTGCCTCCTGGGAAGTGATAGAGGGAGAAGGAGAGAGAACCCCGACAACCTGGGCCGGGCATGGTGACTCACGCCTGTAATCCCAGCACTTTGGGAGGCCGAGGCAGATGGATCACTTGAGGTCAGGAGTTCGAGACCAGCCTAACCAACATGGCGAAACCCCATCTCTACTAAAAAAAACAAAATTAGCTGGGCATGGTGGCGCATGCCTGTAATCCAGCTACTAGGGAGGCTGAGGCAGGAAAATCACTTGAACCCGGGAGTCGGAAGTTGCAATGAGCTGAGATTGTGCCACTGCATTCCAGCCTGGGCCACAGAGTGAGACTCCACCTCAAAAAGAAAATAAAAGAAGAGGAGAGGAGAGGGGAGGGGAGGAGAGGGGAGGGGAGGGGAGGGGAGGGGAGGGGAGGGGAGGGGGGGAGGGGAGGGGAGGGGAGAGGAGAGGAGAGGAGAGGAGAGGAGAGGAGAGGAGAAGAGAAGAGAAGAGAAGAGAAGAGAAGAGAAGAGAAGAGAAGAGAAGAGAAGAGAAGAGAAGAGAAGAGAAGAGAAGAGAGAGAAGAGAAGGAAAGAAAAGGGGAGAGCTGTGAGCTGTGGTGGCCCTTGTGCAGGAGATGAGGCAGTTGTGTGGCCAACCTGTAAAGGGAAAACACTTCCCACCTACTCCAAGGTGACTCAAGGTGGAGGTGCCACAATTAGGGGGAAAGACTTCTAGCCAAGCACAGAGGAAGGGCATGAAAGAACTTTCTAATAGCCTCAAAGCAAGATCACACAAAGATTCTGCAAGACATTTTTCTTTTCTTTTCTTATTTTATTTTTATTTTTATTTATTTATTTATTTATTTTTTTGGAGACAGGGTCTCACTCTGTCACACAGGCTGGAGTGCAGTGGCACAATCACTGCTCACTACAGCCTCAACCTCCCAGCCTCAAGCAATCCTCCCAGCTCAGCCTCCCAAGCAGCTAGGACCACAATGTATGTGCCATTATGCCTAATTTTTCTATTTCTTGTAGAGTCAGAGTGTCCCCATATTGCTCAGGCTGGTCTCGAACTCCTGAGCTCAAGTAATCCACCCGCCTTGGCATCCCAAAGTGCTGGGATCACAGGCGTGAGCCACCTAGCCCAGCCACAACATTTTTCCAGAAGACAAATGGACTAACCTCATATTGATCCTGGGACCATGAAAATAGGGCAGCCAGCAAGACTGGAGCCAACTATATAGACTCTACTTCATAAATGAAAACCTCCAAAAAGCCCAAATTTAGCATTTTTCATGTTCATGTTCATGTGAAGGACAAGCTTCCTCCTCCATTGAAAGGAAAGGAAGGGAGAAAATTTACTCTGGGTGGCCAGAGCTTTTCCCTGGAATGACCCAAAGGGCTTCTCTGTCCCCAGAGAACTTGGGTTTGGCCTCTAGGGGACCATATATAATATTTTCTAGGTCCCTGTGAGCACAGTCTTGAGGCACTGGAGATGGGAGGTCAGATTTGGTTTATATTCACAGGCAAAATTGAAGTTAGAACTCACCCCAACTCAGCAGAAAGGAGACTGCAGGACAGTGAGGGCTCGAGGAGTAACTATGAGGTAGCTTAAGTGAACTTCACACAGAACACAGTAGGTTTTCTTGTTCTAAGTAACTATCTTAACAGTTTCCAGTTTTACAAATTTAAAAACAGCTAAAAATACACACACTTATATTTTCTAGTTTTTGCCGATGATGCTGAGGCAAGTTAAGAGGGAAGATGCTAACCACAAAAACCATCCTCATTTTCATTACTAGGTGGACAGGGAGGAACTGAGGCTGGTCTTGCCCTGTGCTACATAGTAGATAGCTCCTCTCCTGAGGAAGAGCTGCTAGCAGGGAGGGGCCAATGACCCAGGCCCAGTTAGCCAGACCCTCCCCAGTACGGTCTGCCGATGTCATTGAAAAAGGACATGTCTTCTTATCTCACCTGCTGTCCTGTGAGCCTGGGGCTTCCTGCCTCATGGAAAGTGAGAGACAGAGAGGGAGATAGAACCCTGACAACCTGGGCCGGGTGCAGTGGCTCACACCTATAATCCCAGCACTTTGGGAGGCCAAGGTGGGTGGATCACCTGAAGTCAGGAGTTCAAGACCAGCCTGGCCAACATGGTGGAACCTTGTCTCTACTAAAAATGCAAAAATTAGCAGGGCATAGTGGCACGTGCCTGTAATCCAGCTACTCAGGAGGCTGAGGCAGAAGAACCCCATGAACCCAGGAGGCAGAGGCTGCAGTGAGCCAAGATCGCACCACTGCACTGGGCAACAGAGCAAGACTCTGTCTCAAAAAAAAAAAAAAAAAAAGACAACCTGGTGCCAACCTCTGGATCCAGCTGTTCCTGTATCCCATGTTCCTCTGCATTTCCAGGATCCAGTTGTTCCTATATCCCATGTTCCTCTGCACTTCCGGGATCCAGCTGTTCCTGTATCCCATGTTCCTCTGCACTTCCGGGATCCAGCTGTTCCTGTATCCCATGTTCCTCTGAACTTCCCAGTTACATGAGCCAATAATTCCCTTTTTGTTTATTGCTAGTTTGAGTTGAGTGTCTGTCACTTATAACTTAAATAAGCCTGCCTACAAATTCCAGCCAAGGCATTCATCTTCTGGCAAGCCTCTTTAAAGAACCTGTAGGTTCTGCTTTTGAACACGAAGCTCCCTGCTTCATTTGATCACTGACTACCAGAGAATGCAAACTCCTAGACAACATGAGCACAGCAAGTACTTTATCCTCAGTCCCTCCCTTGCCTCTGACTGTCAGCCTTTTTGATCTGGGCTGTCAGCCTTCAAACCCAATGCCAATCCCATCCCCACTTCCCACCATCATTACCATTGTCTCTCTTCTTTGTCTTTGTCAAAGTACCTCACCAGTGAAAGAAAAGTGACCTCTGCTTCAAAAATGAATAACTGCCACAAATATGGAGAGCTGCAGCAAAGGAAACCACACCTGCTTTGATAAACACCATGCCGCTGCTGCTTGGTAATGATGGTCTCTCCCTGGTGGAGCATTCTAGGGTAGGATGTTTACAGAGAAAAGGCAGGCAGGTGCCAATGCTGGAACATCAGGCCAAATCCCAGGCTTCCCCAGCCTTCACTCATTCTCATGCACAAAGTAGAGGCCCTACAATTGCTTCCTAAGACTCAGTTTCCTTATAGGTAAGCTGGAAAACATTTAGTATTAACAACCACCAGAGCTATGTCAAAGGAGAACCATCCAAAACATTGCTGAGCCTTGACAAAGATGAACAGCACTCAGGGGAAGAATTCTAGGTGGATCTTTGGGTAAAAGGAACCCTGAAAACAGCAACAATCCAGTAGGTGACATGTAGGGCGTGTCCCTCGCCTTCCTGGACTGGTGCTCAGCATTCCACTTGTATGATCTCATTTAATCCCCACAACACGCCCATGCGGTGGAAAGTAATTATCATCTCCGCTTTACAGAGGAGGCTCCTGAGTCTTCAAGAGAATGTGAGACTTGTCCACAGTCACTCAGTAGTGCAGCCACAGTGACCTTGAAGTCAGGCCCAGTGTCTGGCCCTTATGACTGTGCCATCCCAGGGATGTAAAAGAACTCGGCAGTTGCTCAGAATACCCGTTTTACCATCTCAACAACGTAGGCAATCAGGACTGCCTTGCTTCCTGCCAGGTTCCTAAGTGAATCAGTGTGCATGACTTTGAGAAACAGAAAGCTCTACAAAAATACTGGGTATTACTACTGTCTAGGCAATGCAGTCAGAGGTGATGTTGATGGTGGTGTCCTGTTTTACTCACCTCACTCTCAGAAGATGCTAATCACATGGGTGGGAAATTTCATTAAACAACTGTCTCCTGGAGGTAGATGTTCATCCCAGAGCAGCTTGGCATTTAGTCCCTTCTCCCCAGCTGGCCTGCAGAGTCCTGGTGAGCAGCGCAGGCCAGTGCTCCAGAAGTGCTGGGATGGAAGGTCTTGAGGTTAATCCCCTTCCAGCATTCACTATCCATGTACACTCTAAGCTTCGCTTCCTCATCTGTTAACTTTCTCATCTGAGGAAGGGCTGCTGGCAGGAAGGGGCCAGTGATCCAAGTCCAGTTAGCCAGATCCTCCCTGGTACAGTCTGCTGATGTCATTGAAAAAGGCCATGTCTTCTCATCTCAGCTGCCGACCTGTGCGCCTGGGGCTGCCTGCCTCGTGGAAAGTGAGAGAGGGAGAGGGAGATAGAACTTTGGCAACCTGGGCTGGGCTAGGTTATAATAATACCTACTGTAGGTTATAATAGTACCTAACCGTGAACTGGGAACCATAATAATACCTACTAAGGGTTTTTTAGGAGATGGGAAGTTTGCCTTCTACTTTTTTTTTGAAACTACAAAATACTTTAGACATCCAAAATATAAGTATTAATATATAACCCACCAGCAGCTTAAGAGATAAAATGTTGTAACTGATGCACTCCTGCCCCAGTTCCATTTCTTTCCTTTCATTACCAGAGGCAACCATTCTCCCAAGTTTGACATAGATCAAGACTTGGAAAACTTTCTGAAAAGGGCCAGATGGTAAGTAGTTGCAACTTTGCAGGCCACACGATCTGTGGCAAGTATTCAACCCTGTCCTTGGAGTACAAAGGCAGCCATAGTTGATAAGTGAAAGACCAGGTGTGGTGGTATTCCAGCAAATTTTATTTATGCACACTGGAATTTGAATTTCATATAATTTTCAAGTGTCACAAAAGAGTGTCCTTCTTCTGATTTTTTTTCAACTATTTAAAATTGTAAAACCCATTCTTAGCTCACAAGCCACACAAAAGCAGTGGTGGGCTGGACTTGGCCATGGGCATAATTTGCCAGCGTTGGTATATATCATTCCCATGCATATTTTAATATTACAACTCCGTATGTGTTTATCCATAGAG
The DNA here is from genome assembly GCF_007565055.1 of Rhinopithecus roxellana. Lineage (NCBI taxonomy): Eukaryota > Metazoa > Chordata > Mammalia > Primates > Cercopithecidae > Rhinopithecus > Rhinopithecus roxellana. The sequence continues at coordinate 41,185,091 of NC_044565.1, read as the reverse complement.
AGTATTGTTTAGTGAGTCTTAAAATTTCATATAAATGGTATTATATGGTACTTTTGCTTCTACAGCTGATCACTCTTTTTCAACATCATATTTGCTGAGATTTATGTGAGTTATTACATGTAACTTCAGTTGATTCATCTTAACTACTATATAGGAACTCACCATATGACTTTACCACAACTTATATGTAGGATTATTTATAGGATTTTACTGTATGAATTCACTACAACTCATTTATCCCTACTCCTCTCAGTGGACATTCAAGTTGTTCTATAGTTTTACAAACAATGCTGCAAGAAGCACCTTCTGCATATCTCCTTGTGCATGTGCACCAACGCTGCTGTAGGATTGCTCTTCCTAGTACAATTCCATGATCACAGGGTGTTTGCTGGTCACATAAAGCCAGGAAGGAAAGGGCTCACACCCAGCACCTTGTGGATCAATCACTGGCAACTCCTGTTCCTCTGGAGCCCCCTCAAGCACTGGACAGAGGAATGAGCATATATAAGTGCTTAATACACACTTTTTCACTTAATGCAAAAAGACAGAGGGGTTGGAGGCAAGGGGAGGAAGAGCATTAGGACAAATACATAATGCACGCGGGGCTTAAAAACTAAATGACAGGTTGATAGGTGCAGCAAACCACCATGGCACATGTATACCTATGTAAAAAACCTGCACGTTCTGCACATGTATCCCAGAAATCAAAGTAAAATTTTTAAAACCAAATAAATAATAAAAATGTTAAAAGGCCATCATGGAAAAAAAACTGTGGGACAAACAATGGGACCTGTGAGTGATCAGGGAGAGGAAAACTCAGAGCAAAGTCTCCAAGAATGGCTTTTTTAAAAAGCAACATAGGGCTTGAAGTTGGGAGGGATGGATGGAAAACAAATGCTTCTGATGAAGCCACTGACCTAAGTGGGCTCCGAGGTGGAAATGAACATGCCATGTGCAAGGAAATCCAGGAGACCAAGTTGGCTGGAGTATTTGCAAAGTTCCTTTGGCAGGCATTGAATGCCAGGCAGGGGGCATGGGGCTTGGCTTGCTGGTCAGTGGGAGCACAGGAAAAGGCCAGCCTAGGATGGCCAGGGCTACCCACTGAGGATGTTAACTCAGCTGGTCCTGTGTGGTGGAACCTTGGGATCAGAGCCTGAAATCACACATACCATGAAACTGGTATGTTGGTGTTGTGGTTCTTCCAAGGCCAAGCCAAGCCTAATAGAGCTTGACTTTTTTACATCGTACCTTTAAACCAATTTAACATTTGTGACTCAGGCAGAAGTGGATATACTATTATTCATCCAGCTGAGACTGTGGAGGCTCACACTTCCCACTGTACACATAAGACAAACAATGATTGCTATTAAGGGAGAAAACTATGTTTGACATGAAATCAGAGAAAAAGAAAGAAGAACAAAGAAAATCAACAGCATCTCTCCATTCTTTCATTCAGCATATACATATTTATTAATCCCTTTTTGTGTGTGCCAGGTACAGCAGGGCCACAGGAATGTATAAAGCATGGCATGTATCATCCACCCGATGGGTTGAGAGGGCCACTGTTGTTTTCCAATAGTAATACAAAGCAGCATAGGGTAAGTGCCAGAACTAATCTTTTGAACAATTAACATAATAGAAGTTCAACGGAATAAAGAAAGGCTAAGGAAAGCCTGGAAGAGGCACTTCCAGTTGGTTTTTTGAAGGACTTAGAGGCAGAGAGGGAACAGGAGGGAACCTCAAACAGACTGGGAGGAGCAGACATATGGCAGTGAAAATGAGCAAGACATATTTGGGCAGAGTGAGACCCAGAATGGCAGGCTCCTACACTCACTGTAACGCAGCAGCACCCAGTGCTCCTGATTTGGGAATGCAGGCTGCCCCACACACCAATATTCTCTCTTCCCCCAGCATCCTGGTGATACATCCTGTCCCCATCTCCCTCTCCCTCTTCCCAGACTCCTGTGGAGCCAGGCACCCTGGTATGTTGGCTCTGTGGTTTGCTGGCCTTGTTACCTCAAGCAGATTGTGTAACCACTCTGAAATTTCATTTATTTGATGGGTAAATGGAGTCGATCATGCCTCCACTCACTCAGCTGTTGTAAATATTGAAGAGATCGGCCACGTTGGGTCACTCTGTAAGTAGGAAAGGATCCTTCCTGCAGACCTGTGCCACTATCATGTCTACTGTGAAGTTTCTACATAAACATCTGGAGTACAGCCAGATGCAAAATCTGAAAGGATACCATGAAGCCATAAGCAAGAATATTTCATTTAAAATGGAAGCTCCAGCCATGGATACTCTGACTTCTGCGATCCTGGCCCTCATCGCCATATCTCCCGCATTGCCATGCAGACAGAAAGACTAGATAGGGCTGACGGATGGACATCCAGAGAGTTGGTGGCAATTGTTTAGGTTATGTCCAGAACTACCGCCTTGCTGCTTTGCGTTTGGGCAGGACACCTTCTCTCTCTGGGTTAAGTGTGAATGGCTCAGAAATACATGCTAAAAGTTCTCTCCAGGACCTTTCCCAGGTTGGGGCTAGAATCCTGGATGATGGTGTCTTCAAAATGGAATTTCCACACCCCGAATGCTGCACAAGATGAACCACTGGAGTGTGGGGAGAAAGAATTGGAGCTTCTACCTTCAGTTTTTCTAATATATAATTACATTCATTTTCTGTTGCCACCAGAATAAATTACCACAAACATAGCAGCTTAAAACAGTCCAAACATATATCAGTTTCTATAGGCCAGTTGAACTCAGTGGGATCCTCTGTTTAATGTCTCAAAAGACAAAATCAGGGTATCTGCAAGGCCCACTTCCTCCTAAAGGTTCTGGGGAAGAATGTTCCTCTAGCTTGTCCAGGTTGCTGGCTGAATTCGGTTTCTTGTGGCTGGAGGACTGTTGTCTTTTCCTTGTGGCTGGCAGTCTTTGTTCCCAAAGGTTGCCTGTGTCCCTTCTCATGCTTTCCAGGTGGGCTCCCCAGAAACAGGAGGTCAGGTCTTTCTCACACTTCAAATCTCTCCAACGACCTCTTTTGTCACATCTCTTTGACTCCAGCCAGAGAAAGTTCTCTGCATTTGAAGTCTCATGGGATTAGATTAGACACCTGGATAGTGCAGGGTACTCCCTCTAATTTAAGGTCTTTAACCTGAATCATGTCTGCAAAGTCCCTTTTGCCATAGAAGGTGACATGTTCACTTTCCAGGGATTCAAGCATAGTCACCTTTGGGGGGCATTCTGTCTACCACAATCCTCAAGGAAAAGGCTTTACACTCAGTGACTACTGCTGTGGGACACAGGGTCAAGGTCACATGTGATACCTGAGATGTCTCGAGGGAAAGATGGGAATCTCACGACAAGGAGCAGTTGACAGTGACACCCTCACTTGCTGGGTTGCTTTTAGCACATAGTGACAGATGAAAACCTGTGCCTTCACAGTGGCCAGTATTCAAAAATGAGAGTCCAGTTCCCTTCTTCTGTTTAGATTTATATGTCTTACATATCTTTCTCAGCTATAATCGCCCAAGTATTGAAAATCAGAGCCAGGCTTTTGACTCACGGTGCCACAAAGTATTATACCAAGATTTTTTAAAATAATCATGCCTATCCAGTCCCATTGCTCTCACTAGAAATTTGATTAATTTATTTTAATGAGAACAAAAAGGGTTTCAGATAGTTAATAAACTTTTTTTTTTTTTTTTTTGAGACAAACTTTTGTTCTTGTTGCCCAGGCTGGTGTGCAATGGCCCGATCTCGGTTCACTGTAAAGTCGGCCTCCTGGGTTCAAGCGATTCTCCTGCCTCAGCCTCCTGAGTAGCTGGGATTACAGGTGCCCAACCACCACACCCAGCTAACTTTTTGTACATTTAGTAGAGACGAGTTTTCACCATGTTGACCAGGCTGGTCTTGAACTTCTGACCTCAGGTGATCCACCCACCTCGGCCTCCCAAAGTGGTGGGATTACAGGCGTGAGCCACCACGCCCGGCCCTATTTTTAAAGATTTATTTCATCTGCATCCATTTTTAAATTTGTGTTTAGATATATGTTTTTAAAAATACAGAATATATTAGTACAAAAGTATGTGTACAAAAGTTATAATAAGTATATATGTGTTAGATGTGCATTCCCTAAAATGTTTTTATTGATGAAGTTGCTCAAGTAAGGTTTGGAAGATAAAGCTTTGGGTCACAAGACAGACATTGTGCTGGGGTAAACACAAACCTTCTGGAGATATTTTAAAGCGTCCTCAAACTTCCTAAATATGCTTGTTTCAAAATATTTGGTTCTTGGGTTGTGCTCAGTTTTACAGGCAATTTAGAGAATTTCTTTTCCAAATAGCCCCTTCCCTACACCCTCTTGTATTAGCTGAAAAACGTTAAGAAAAGAAAATGGGGCCGGGCGCGGTGGCTCAAGCCTGTAATCCCAGCACTTTGGGAGGCCAAGACGGGCGGATCACGAGGTGAGGAGATCGAGGCCATCCTGGCTAACATGGTGAAACCCCGTCTCTACTAAAAAATACAAAAAACTAGCCGGGCAACGTGGCGGGCGCCTGTAGTCCCGGCTGCTTGGGAGGCTGAGGCAGGAGAATGGCGTAAACCCAGGAGGCGGAGCTTGCAGTGAGCTGAGATCCGGCCACTGCACTCCAGCCTGGGCGGCAGAGCGAGACTCCGTCTCAAAAAAAAAAAAAAAGAAAAAGAAAAGAAAAGAAAAGAAAATGGAGTTCTCTTTCAGGTACCGTTTCCTGAGGTGCAAAATGAGAGACGGGGTCTGGGCCTCCTAGTTTCTTGTGTTTGGGTCCAGCAGGAGTTGAGAGCCTCTGAACGGCCATGCTGGGGGATTTCCTGTGCAAGACTTTACACATTTGAGGTCCCATCAATCCGGCACCTATGGGACAGGAAGCCAACAAGGTTTGTGGAGCCAGATAGCCAAATAAAAAAGAATCACCTTTTACTTTCCTGAAGTTAATTAATGCTGAGTGGAGCAGGCCAAGTACAAAAACTGATCAGGCTTTCTCGGAGCAAAGACTCCACATTTTACCCACAAAGCCAAATAAGCCTGACCCTGGGACCCCCACAAATGCAGGTCAGGCCTAGTTGGGAGGTACAGAGGAACTAACACTTTTCCCTTCACACTCCTTCTGGTGTTTCCCTTCTGGGTCTTATTTTTATTCATTTTTCCAGTTTATAAAACACACTCACCGATGGGCCCTTGGGGCACATGTGGAAAAGCTTAAAAGACACAAGTACAAAAACAGACTGACTTAGAGTCAAGAACCAAAACCCTAAGAATTCTCCTCCATCTCGCCCCCACCCCCTACTCCTGCCCGAGTTACATTATGGGCCTTCCCCTCCCATATTTCCTAAAAGGGCCATAAAGTTGGGCTTTTTCCAAAGGAAAGGGAAGTAGGTATCAGAACTATTCTCTTAATATCTTGATCTAAGGTTTTCTCGGAGCCTGGTGCTGTAGCCTGAGGTGGTTTGGCAAAGAGGTTGCTTGAACAAAGAGGTCAGGCCTCAGCAATGGGCAGTGAGGTCTCTGCTCCGAAGCCCTGGACAGCCTCCAGAACATCCGGGTCACTCCTAAGAATCCAGGATCCAGACCCAGTACACACATATCAGAAGCTCAGATTTCCCACATCAGGAAGGGAAATAAAGACTACATTCTTAGGCCGGGCGCCGCGGCTCACACCTGTAATCCCAGCACTTTGGGAGGCCGAGGTGGGTGGATCACGAGGTCAGGAGTTCAAGACTAGCCTGGCCAAGATGGTGAAACCCAGTCTCTACTAAAAACACAAAAATCAGCCGGGCATAGTGGCGGGCACCTGTAATCCCAGCTGCTCGGGAGGCTGAGGCAGAGAATTGCTTGAACCCAGGAGGCAGAGGTTGCAGCAAGACTCCATCTAAAAAAAAAAAGTCTCCGTTCTTTGAGGGCCTAAACAAGATGCTTTCAAAGGCCCAATCTTCCCTCCCTTTTAAAAAGTGTGCTCTCAAAATTATTTTAATCTGCCCTGTTAAACAGCTGACTGATCATCTGATGAATGGGAATGAAAAAATAAGTAGTCCAGACACGATTCCAGCATGGAAAGGCAGTGCCATGCTCTCATTCCTTCTTTCGTTAAATACATATTTGTTGAACACCTACTATATGCCATAGGCTAGAGCTACATCTGAAAACGAAACAGACTTGCCCCTTCTCCTGTGGCTTTTACAGTTTAATGGGGAAGACACATTAACCAAATAACTAAGTAATTTCATGTGGGCCTCGTGAGCTTTAGGGGAAACTGACCTCATCTGGGGGGTCAAGGAAGGCCTTTCTGAGGGCAGACATTCAAGTTGGAAACTGAAGGACACATGGTGTTAACCAGGTGAACGGTGGAGGAAGAGCTTTTGAGGCAGGCACCGTGGAGGAGGCTGAAGGGACCAGAGACCACCACAGGCAAAGACCACGAGGTGCTGTCACCAGGCCTGGCAGGTCACGCTCTCAGGGTGCAGCATTGTCCCAAGTGCAATGAGCGGACTAACGTGATCTATTCATGTTTTTTAAAAGAACGCTCCCAGGGGCCGGGCGCGGTGGCTCAAGCCTGTAATCCCAGCACTTTGGGAGGCCGAGACGGGTGGATCGCGAGGTCAGGAGATGGAGACCAACCTAGCTAACACGGCGAAACCCCGTCTCTACTAAAAATACAAAAAAAAACTAGCCGGGCGAGTTGGCGGGCGCCTGTAGTCCCAGCTACTTGGGAGGCTGAGGCAGGAGAATGGCGTGAACCCGGGAGGCGGAGCTTGCAGTGAGCTGAGATCCAGCCACTGCACTCCAGCCTGGGCGATAGAGCGAGACTCCGTCTCAAAAAAAAAAAAAAAAAAAAAAAAAAAGAACGCTCCCAGGGCTGGGCACGGTGGCCCACACCTGTAATCCTAATGCTGTGGGAGGCCAAGACAGGCAGATTGCCTGAGCTCAGGAGCTCGAGACCACCCTGGGCAACATGGTGAAACCCTATCTCTACTAAAATACAAAAAAAAAATAGCTGGGCCTGCTGGTGTGCACCTATAGTCCCAGCTACTCAGGAGGCTGAGGCATAAGAATTGCTTGAACCCGGGAGGCAGAGGTTGCAGTGTGAGCCGAGATTGAGGCACTGTACTCCAGCCTGAATGACACAGCAAGACTCTGCCAAAAAAAAAAAAAAAAGAAAACCTCTCCCTAGAACTCGTGTTGTTCCTGGAGCTCTGAGAAAACGTGGTTTGAAAAGGGCCAACCTGAGGAATCAGGGTCGTGGTCTTCATTTCCATCAATGATTGACTTTTGTGATCACAGGAGTTGCATTCAGATGGTTTGCTGAGAATGTTGCTCTGGCAGACACGAAAGAGAATGTGGGAAACACAGGCACAGTTCTGGGGCGCCATGAATGTAGACAAAACACACTCAGCAAAGCAACAAATCCCCACACTGGGTAACCAGGAAAGAGATGAGTGTGGTCTTCCGGTGAGACCCGTTCTTTCTGAGGGGCGCTGCAGGCACCAGAGGCCCCTGCTCACTCATGACTCTCTCAGCCAATCTCCGCCTTCTGCCGGCCAGCCAGACTCCTCAACCGCCAGAGATTAGAAGAAAATAAGGCTGTCCTATTGCCTCTAAATCAAGTGATGAAGCATGACAACTGTCAGGACACTTTTTTAAACGATTTGTCCTGAGGTCTGTGAACACATTCTTCCTGAGGCAAAGGAAAACAAAACAAACCAAACCATCGTGCACAGCTTTGGGCACACCCGTCTCAAGTGTCCCTGAGGACCAGGATCTTTGACTCCTCCTGCCCAGAGGAAGCTTCCAGAAGAACACTGTTCTCCAGTGGCTGTTGGGCTGTGGTATTTTTTACAGGAAAGGGAAGTAGGGTCTCTGTGAGAATCGGCCACCTGCCCCAGGTCCCCCCAAAGTTGACATAATGCCTGGACTGTATTCTGCTCTAGCTCTCTTCACAAACCCTGAGCGGGGAGAGGGGCAGTGCTCTGTGATTTATTCATCCTGCTTCCATCCTTCATGCAGTGCATGAATAAATGAAAGAAAAGGTGTACTCAGCTGAAAGGAAAATAAAAAAGAAGGGAATAAGAGACACCCCCCTGGCCAAAACATGAAAAAATAGGCAATTTTTTCAAAAAGCCATTGCATAGGTTAAAATCGCCCCAGGGAATGTTTAACTTGCTCCTTGGTCATTTATTTGAGCTTTAGGCCACTCTTGGGCTGTGCTGCTTAATGGAAAGAGTATTTACCTTAGCAACGGCGGCAAACCAGGGATCCAGCAGGCATGCTGGGAGGACACAAAATACCTTCACAAAGGAGGCCATCAGCTAAGAAAATGTCAGACTTCACATTTGGGGATGCCATCAAGGGATCTTTTAAAAATATTTTTCTGTTAATGATGACTGAGGGTGGAGAAAGAGAAGGAGAAGAAAAAGGTACACTCAAGTTTCCCTTCTATTTTTCACAACTGCCCCTGCTTTTCCCTGTTCCCCCTTCTCTGTTGAACAGTACACAAGCAGGTGAGACAGACTGAGAAAGGATCATTTGGGAAAAGGAGTTTGGAAAGCAATGTCTTTCTTCCTGCCACCTTGTTGCCAACAGTCATCAACATGCACACAGGAAGCTCCATGTAAAATCCTAGAGTCATTTTCCCCACAAGTCAAGAGGTAAAAGGTATCCAGATGTATGCTCTTGCATATCCAGTCTTCTGCTCCCCACACTTAAATGCATAACATTGGCTGGACGCAGTGGCCCACGTCTGTAATCCCAGCACTTTGGGAGACTGAGGTGGGTGGATCACTTGAGGTCAGGAGTTCGAGACCAGCCTGGCTGATATGATGAAACCCTATCTCTACTAAAAATACAAAAATTAGTCAGGCGTTGTGACGCGAACCTGTAATTCCAGCTACTTGGGAGGCTGAGGCAGGAGAATCATTTGAACCCAGCAGGCAGAGGTTGCAGTGAGCCAAGATTACACCATTGCACTCCAGCCTGGGGGATAAGAGTGAAACTCCATCTTAAAAAAAAAAAAAAAGCATAACATTTTACTTGTCTGTGTCTAATATCAGGCCTACAGCATGCACACATGTGTGCACGCATACACACACACACCAAGCATCCCTCTTGTTTTCAGGAGCACAGAAAGAATTCCACTATTTAGACACAGTCAACTGGACCAGATGATACAGTGATAGCCTGGAGTGTTAAGGCCCAGACCACCAAAAGAGAAGCAATGGGCATTTGTACTTTCCAAGGAGTTCCAGCAAGATCTCAACCTGGTGACTTAGCAGAAACCCCAAGGCAGAGCTCCTCCAGCTTTTCATGGGGAAGCTTCTTCATCAATGGGACACAGTGGGATGGAGGGAACAGTGGGGGAAGTGATGGGTGGTGAGTGGGAAGGAAGGGTAAAAGTGCAGAGGGCAGCTACCATCTGGGAATCTTACTGCAAGCTACGGGAATGCAGATCAAGCCAGCACCTCCCAGCCGCCCTGCTCCACATATGCACACATCACCTGAGACGTCACTATCTCAGATATGATTGTTCGGCCTCAAAGCTGAGCAAGCACAGTCTTTAGTGCTGGCAACAAAATAGACATCTGACCTCTTAGGTCTGACTTAGCAAAGGCAGACTCTGTAATTGTTAGCATAGGCTAAGGTGCAGTGACTAAACAACAGAAGTTTATTTCTTGCTCATGTAACATCTTGGGCAGTGCTCCAATCTGTGAGCAGCTCTCTCCACACAGTCTTTCAAGGGACCAGGCTCCTTCTATCATGAGGCTCTGCCATGCACGGAAGCTTCACTCCCTAGGGTTGGTGAAAGACGGAAAGGATATAGAAGAGTGTTGGCCTGGAAGAGGTACACTCCACTTTCACTCACATTCCCCTGGTGAGGAATTGTTGTGTCTCTGCTCAGATGTAAGAAAAGGACCAAGAAATGGAATCCCTGGCTGGGCAACTTCTCCCCAGTGGCAACTTTATAGTATGGAAAGGAGATGGCCACCTCTTCCACAGTAACTCTGAATTCATCCTCTCCTCTGCTCCTAGGAAAAACCTTGGTTTACACATGACAAATAAGATAGAAACTACGTTCATTTCACTTTCCTTCTACTTTCTAATTAAGGTTGGGGATCACGTCTGTAATCCTAGTGCTGTGGGAGGCCGAAGCAGGCAGATCACTTGAGGTCAGAGTTCGAGACCAGCTAGGCCAACATGGTGAAACCCCATCTCTACTAAAAATACAAAAATTGACCAGGCACTAAAGACTGTTGCCCGCACTAAAGACTGTACTTGCTCAGCTTTGAGGCCGAACAACCATATTTGAGATGGTGACATCTCAGGTGCCTGTAATCCCAGCTACTGGGGAGGCTAAGGCAGGAGAATCACTTGAACCCAGGAGGCAGAGGTTGCAGTGAGCGGAGGTTGCACTGTTGACATTTTGGGCAGCAGGATTCCTTGTTGTAGGGGTCTGTCCTGTGCACTCCAGCCTGGGCAGCAGAGAAAGACTCCATCTTAAAAAAAAAAAAAAGGTTGAGGAGATGATCAAAGAAGAGGAAGGGCAGGTAGAAGTCATTTACCTCCCTTTTATTCTATTTGAGTGCCTAGTTAGTGCATGAGTTGTGTCTTAGCAGCCCACCCCATCCCACCCCAGGCTTAACTAAATGTGAAGATCTTCATTGGTTCCAATGTCAGAAAAAAGATGAAGTCCAAATGCATCAGAGTCCTGTTCATTCTGTTTCTGGCCTTCCTTCTCCCATCTCCTCCTCCTCCTATCATCATTCAGCCTACACACCAGCCACATCCAGCTCTCTCTGCCCGTGCCCGCCATGCTCTTTAATGCTTTCGCACCCATGCACACTGTTCCTTCAGCATAAAATGCCCTTTCCCCTCTGCTGTGCCTGGCAAACTTCCATGCACTGTTCAAGATGCAGCTCAAGCATACACTTGCTCCCCGCCCTTAGTCCCATAATGCTTTGAGCATGCATCCGTTAAAGCGCATAGGTTACTTTGTGTCTTTCTCCAATTAGACCAACAGTTTCCAACTAGAGGCAATTTCACCCTCTACCCCCAAGGACATTTGGCAATGTCTAGAGACATTTTTTGTTGTCACAACTGGGGGGAGGAGGTGATACTGGCATCTAGTGGATAGAGGCCAGGGATGCTGCTAAAAATCCTATAATGCACAGGACAGACCCCCACAATAAAGAATTCTCCTGCCCAAAATGTTAACAGTGCAGAGGTTAAGAACCTCTGAATTAGATGGTGAGTTTCTCAGAGCAAGGATATCCCATTTCTTTGGAATCACCCTAGCAATGTCACAGTGTTGTACAATGTACACAGCAGGCTCTCTAGGAATGTTAAATGGGAGGATGGATGAATAGATAGATAGATAGATAGATAGATAGATAGATAGATAGATAGATAATAGACAGATGATAGATAATAGATAGATAGATCAACATTAGAGCAAACCACATAGACTGAAGAACTGTGAAGCCGGGCTTATCTTCTGAGTTGTCCTTGGCATGAAAAGATGCAGAATCTCCAAACTTCAAGCTTCCATGGCCAGAGAACAACTGGCTAAACTGCAGGAGCTGCCAAAGAGAGACCCCAGGAGGACGAGGACTCTTCCTGGAGCTTACCACTAAATTCAGCAGCTCACTAAATACATTAGACACAATTTTAATACATAGATTTGTGTCTTTCCCTGTTTTTTTTTTTTTTTTTGCAACTTGTATTCTGCTAATTGATTTGTAGAATATAAATTATGTTTATCAATGTAAATAATTTGCATTCTGAACTTGTTAGTTTTACTTTACGCATCTTCATACCCTTTAGTCCCCAGGAACCCTGAGGGACAAAGTGTTTCATAAACTAGTTAATAAGCGTATTTTCAGGAATAATGGTGGTTTTTTTCTGTTTTTTTTTTTTTTGTTTTTGTTTTTTTTTTTTTGAGACGGAGTCTCACTCTGTCGCCCAGGCTGGAGTGCAGTGGCGCGATCTCAGCTTACTGCAACCTCTGCCTCCCGGGTTCACGCCATTCTCTTGTCTCAGCCTCCTGAGAAGATGGGGCTACAGGCGCCCACCACCACATCTGGCTAATTTTTTGTATTTTTAGTAGAGATAGGGTTTCACTATGTTAGCCAGGATGGTCTCGATCTCCTGACCTCGTGATCTGCCCGCCTCAGCCTCCCAAAGTGCTGGGATTACAGGTGTGAGCCACTGCTCCCGGCCAGGAATAATGTATTTTTTAAACCAGGCTTATTTAACTGTGATTTGCTTGCTGCTACTCAGGCAAGAAGCAAGTGATTATTAGATGCAATCTGACATAACTCCCAGGGCACGCCCCATCCCAGCCCCTGCAGAACTTCCAGTTAGAAAAGCAGCAACTGCAGCAGATGCTCCAGCACAGAAGTGATCCCCTCAACTCCCCTCCTTGTCCCCATGGATTCCAGCTGTCCCTCTTCCATCACCAAACAGGCTGACGACAACTACAGCTGAACATCATGTCAAAGGGCAGCCCCTGTCCACTGGTTACTCTGGGACTGTGGCCCAGGACTCTACAGACAGCGAGCTCAGAGGTCTGCAGAGTCCTCTCCCTAAGTGTGCCCCAAACTCCGTCATGCCCGGGGGACTTCGGGGCTTTTGACAAGCATGTTCAACTGAGTTCAGAGCAGCCCAATTCCAAGAGCTTTAACTAAACAAAAGCTCTATGCCAAGCGCTGTGATAGAAACTTGAGACTTAAAGAGAAATTTTTGAAGAAACAGAGCTACTTGGACTGGGAGGAGTGGGGGAGACAGACATGCAGACAAATAATTACAGGCCTGTGTGTCAGGGCAGTGACAGCAGTAAGGATGAAGGGCTATGGGAACAGAGAAGCCCAGGCCAGATGCAGGGCCTGGCCCTGGCCATTCCCCTGCAGAGGAGAAAATGACGGCTGGCTGAAGGTCGGGCAGAGGGCAACTTCTGACCTACAGTCCCATCTAGGTCCCCAGGCTGAGGTTCTCTACAATTCTGATGACAGCCCAGGACCACTCCTCCGCCTTGGACTTCATGGGGAGCCGAGCTTCCCTCTTACAAACCCCACGTGATTCCCTTTCTCAGGAGGGAGTGGGGGTCAATGGCTAAGTCCGGCCTATCAGGAGTGGGGCCTGCTGGGGCCTGGGGGGCTCGCACAGACTAAACATTTAAAACCCTGAACTCCCACAGATGTCAGTCTGGCTGGACGGCACAGTTGGACACCTCCGAAAGGCTGTCCACTCCCTGTCTGAGAATAAACAGGACCACAAAGTGTTGGGTTTTTTTTTTTTTTTTGGTATGACTGTGTGTGTGTGTGTGTGTGTGTGTGTGTGTGTGAGAGAGAGAGAGAGAGAGAGTTCCTTAACTCAGAGGTCAGCAGAGGCTCAGCCCTGCCCACCTCAGCCCCACACACCAATCCCTCAGCCCACAGACTTTCCCAGGACTTCGTCCCTCTCCCCCTCCCCCTCCCCCACACCCTTCCAGATGCTCTCAAGGCCTCTGTCCATGGAGGCTTCCTTGAAGACTGATCCTCACATCTCTCTGGCCTCTCCCTCCAGGAGTTATTATCCCAGTGCTTCTGATTTGTTCAAAACCCCATAGCCTGAAGTATGAGCTGCAATGTGCTATCGTGGATAGTGCCTGGGGCCATGGCTTCAGTATCAACATTACACTGGTGGTTCAGCCTTGGGTAAATGGGTGACTCAAAGTTTCTACCTGAGACTGAAGAATCTGCCCCTTCAGCCCCCATCATGGCCCCCTTATTGTTCCAGTAGAGACAACCCTGGCTCTTCTGAACTTTCCCAGTAAATGCCCCAGTGCCCAGTGAACTACACAGTTTTATTGCATGAACAATCCTTTATTCTCCAAATTTCTCTCAAGTTAGGGGATAGAGATCTGATAAATATGGACCCAGAGGACCCAAAACACAATAGTTCTAAACTCCTCCCATAAATGTCTGTCTGTTCACCCCACAGCCTCTCCCCTTCCTCTCCCAGCAGTCGCAGCCTCAGCCCCACCTGAGGCTCTCTTTCTCTGTCTCTGCTTCTCCTAGACCAGGGGATGCCAAACTATGACAGCTCAAGAAGGCTGTGGAGGAGCTTCCATGAAGTCCCTTCCATGCAGACCAGCCAGCACATCCTCAGTGGGGAGTCTTAATTATGATGAAGGGTGAGTCCAACTTCAAAATTCCTGGAATTCAGAGGGGTCCAGTGTGCGCATCTTTAATTTAATTACTATTTATTATTTATCATCCCTTCGTAACCCGAAAAGCTTCAAACCTTTAAAGAATTAGACATGTGTACTACCAAGATCTGCAACCCAGAGTGTAACAGATAAATCACTGGCTTCCTTCCTTTAAAAAAAAAAAAAAAAAAAAAATGTTTAACGTCTTTACCATTTCTGCTTCTCCCTAAAATGTGTTTACCCTGAATTAACCTTACAGAAAAAAATCCCTTCCCCAGGGAGCAAGAGGAGGGCAGGTATATTGAGAGTCAACTCAAAGCTGACCTTTAACCCTCAGCCTTTTCATCAGAAGATTGACCATATATTAAGCTGAGGGCAGCTGCAGCTGCCCTTGGCCCCTTATCCTTATCACGAATCAGATGCCTCTTCTCCCAGGCTGGCTTCAGTCCAGAAGCTCAGCTCAGCCAGTACAGATCATGTTCCCCATGCCCAGGCTGCTTCCAGAATCCAGGACACTCCCATTGCCTTCAAAAAGCAGGGCCACCACCAAGCACCCACACAGCAAAGACCAATAAGGACAGGTCAGACCTGGAGGGGAAACTTGCTCTGCTGAGCATCCCTTAGCCCCAAGAAGTCCTTCTCATCACTCAATTTGATGCCTAAAATCCCTTCTGCAAGTGAGCAAGACTTTTACTCCACAATTGTAACTGAGGCTACAAAATGCCCCAAAAAGTAACTCATTGGCTTTAGTTCATGTTTCCAAGGGCTAGTAACTTCTAGAGTTAGTCTTTGAGGGGCTTTCAAAGAGCATGGCAAAGGGCATGGAGGCAGCAACCTCTGGTGGGAAGAACTTAGCATTGAATTAGACAGACTTGAATTGAAATCCTGGCTTCATCCCATATTGGCTGTGTGATCTTGGCTGAGTTACTTAACCTCTCTGAAGGTCACTTTCTTCATGTGTAAAACATTTAAATCATTGGGTTATCATAAATAGTAAAGGTGCTGGCGTAAGTAAAGTGCCTGGCATATAGATGGTCAACTTTCTTCTGTCTCTTGTACAGAGGAAACTCAAAAAAAAAAAAAAAAGAAAAGAAAAAACAAATAAAATGATACTTCACTTGTTTCACCAATGAGTACTAACTCCTCTGACATAAATAGAAATTCATAAGTAGGGCCGGGCGCGGTGGCTCAAGCCTGTAATCCCAGCACTGTAGGAGGCCGAGACGGGTGGATCACGAGGTCAGGAGATCGAGACCATCCTGGCTAACACGGTGAAACCCCGTCTCTACTAAAAAAAAAAAATACAAAAAACTAGCCGGGCGAGGTGGCGGGCGCCTGTAGTCCCAGCTACTCGGGAGGCTGAGGCAGGAGAATGGCGTAAACCCAGGAGGCGGAGCTTGCAGTGAGCTGAGATCCGGCCACTGTGCTCCAGCCTGGGCGACAGAGTGAGACTCCGTCTCCAAAAAAAAAAAAAAAAAAAAAAGAAATTCATAAGTAAAATAAGCTTAAAAACTGGGGAAACCACACATTCTTAGGAGGTTTGCGTGACAGCATATTTTAATCTATATTCTGTATGATGGGTAGGGAAAATTTTTCCTGTAAAGGGCCAGATCGTAAATACTTTTGACTTTGAGGGCCAATCTCAGTCATGACTACTCAACTCTGCCACTGGAAGCGGTCATAGACTTAGATAGCATAGATGCATAAGAAAACGGGCATTGCTGTGCTCCAATAAAACATTATGTACAAAAGCAGGTGATGGTCTGGATTTGGCCCCTAGGCTGCAGTTTGCCAACTCCTGTTCTATACCAACCTGTGCCAACAAGTTTCATGACTTTTGAGCATCACAGGGATAGCTCTGAAGATCTTGCCATATTTCACACTGAAGTCTGGGGGAGCATTGAACCCCTGGGTGTGTCCAGCAGTTTGTTCAGCCCTCTAGACTGCCACTGGGTTGAGTGAGTCTAGACTGTCCTGTTAGGGTCTTCGATGATGGTTGCTCATATTTGGGGAAATATGCTGTGTCCCAACCCAGGCTGTCTGGCCACATGAAGTTTGGCTTAGCTTCTCCAAGGAGGACTCAAAGGCTAAAGGGGCAAATAAACAATATGCAGAACACTTTGTTTCCTTCATATCCATTATCTCAACACATTTCAAAACAAAGTCATAGCGAGAGTAGATAACATTATCCCACTTTACAGACCTAAAAGCTGAGGCACCGGGGAGGAGCCTGAACTACCCAAAATTTGATGGTTGGCTAATCGGTGACAAGAGAAATAAAATGTCGTTCTTGCTCTTTCTGCCATATCACAGTATCTCCCCTTGCCCAGTTTGTCCTGCTTTTTGCTTGATGTTAGAACTTGTGAAGTAGCATGAGCAGACATCAACCACACTGAAAGGGACCCACATTTTTAAGAGTAGAGAAAACATGAATTAAGAAGCTCATGAAGATAGGAATTAATGACGTGCTGTGTGTGATTTGTGATGTCCCAGGCGTACTGCAAAGATTTTGTCTCATTTCAAAGAGCAACCTCTGCAGCCTGGAAGCCGGTTTAGGGCAGGCAGAGCAGGGCCAAGGCTGCTAGTGTGAGTCATCAGCCCCCAGGCTGGGGCTTTTCTGCACAATGCCACTGTCCAATCTCCCCAGCTTGTTCCTGGCACCTTGCTTCTTTGTCCAAGCAGGTCATTAAGCAGGTAAAATTGACCTTGATCTATTTAAGAATATCTTTCAAAACGGCAGCTGGTCTAAACAGGGTGTCGAGCATTCGTGCTCATCCTAGGGGTACTGCTCAGTTTCTGGAAGGATTCCATAATACATGGAGGAGTGAAGGACTCTGAAGCTTCCTAAAATTAGGGAAATTGTGTTTTGGTCAGAAGTATTCGTTCATTCAGGAATTCAAGCCTCATTTCTGAGCGGGCTCCCTTTCCCTTTGCCAAAATGTACATTTTAAAACTCTGCCTTTGCTCCACAGATTTATGTCTAAATCACCTCTAACTCTTTGAAATAAGGGCTGGATATAAATCTTACCAAATAATGACTAATGTATATTAAGAGTCAACTCCATGCCAGGCACTCTGCCTGCAATAACTCATGCCATGTTCACAATAACCTCACAGCTGAGTTAGTATTGTCTCCATTTTCCAGATGAAGAAGGAAAGATCGGCGGGGCGCGGTGGCTCAAGCCTGTAATCCCAGCACTTTGGGAGGCCGAGACGGGCGGATCATGAGGTCAGGAGATCGAGACCATCCTGGCTAACACGGTGAAACCCCGTCTCTACTAAAAAATACAAAAAACTAGCCGGGCGACGTGGCGGCGCCTGTAGTCCCAGCTACTCGGGAGGCTGAGACAGGAGAATGGCGTGAACCCGGAAGGCGGAGCTTGCAGTGAGCTGAGATCCGGCCACAGCACTCCAGCCTGGGTGACAGAGCGAGACTCCGTCTCAAAAAAAAAAAAAAAAAAAAAAGAAGGAAGGATCTCAGAGAAGGCACAGTTTCAAGTGATACTCAGGATCTGAACTCAGGTCTATGTGTCTCTAAGTCCTGCCTTTGCTACTTGCGCTCACTCATGGATGTATCTCTCTTCCATAAATCTCAAGTAAAGTTTCAACAATGCTGCAAGTCTAAAGCAATGACTGGGAAACTGCTCTCCACTGGGAGCTCATTCTTCCTTTCCCTGGTCTTCAAATAATCAGTGTCAATCAGTGTCTGAAGGATGAAGAAGGAAAGTGACTACGGTATCCACCAGTCTTGCCCCCTTTCCTAAAGCATCCTTGGGGTGTGTCACTGCACCCTCCCAGCCAGGGTTTCCTCCAGGTCAGTGGGTCTTTTTCGAGGACTATGGTGATAGGGATAGATGTCTACCAGGGATCAGGCAAAGATCATCAAGCTCTGGTGACCAAAGCCAGAGGTGAACTATGGGCCGTAGAAATGAAAGGTTGGCCGTCAGCCCATACTCCCCTGTTCCTGCCCCTCACCACAGGGCAACAGACAGCCCTGAAACTCAGAAGCCATAATCACTGCTCTCTGAAGCCATTTCAAATGCATCTGACTGCCCAGGTTTAATTCATCTCCTCTGAGGTTTCAGGAGATGACCCGACCCTGGGCTGCAGACCCAACGCTCACCTTCAAGGATGCGGCCATGAAATACGACACCACTCCCCCTCTCCGCAGCCTCCAGTCAATCCCCAAGACCTCAGACTGCCACAGGACCCCAGGAGGGGGATGCAGACAGGCCTGACCAGGCAGAGGACGGGGAACATGACCCTCCAGGGCTTCTCATGCCACCACATTAAAAAAAATGTGGACTAGGTCAAATTTCATGCATTTCTTCTGGTTTACGAAAAGCAAGTCTGAGAGTCTGGGTGGGAAGGCAACTCAGAGGACAGTCCCCAAGGTACAGAAACCCAGACAGCCCCTGCATAGGGGGGAAGGGGGGACATGCTGTTTGACAAAGGTGTCATGTGATATTGAACATGGTCTCAGACCTGTGAACACTGACCTTCGCCCCTGCCAGCCCCGCCCTTTCTCTCCCCTGCTCCCCTATTTCAAATCTGAAATGTAGATTTGGCCTGAATACAAAATACCTTCCTCCAACCAGAACTGAACGTTTGCACACCCTGACTGCATTGAAATGATACAATGCCGGGGTCAGAGTAACACAAAATACTAGGACCACTAGACATAACACAGACTCTTTATTTCTAAACACCACTATAGCAGTTGGCAGTCCCCACCCCTACCTCCGACCCAAGACTCAAATGTAAGAGAATTTTCACTTTATCTCCTCGGGCTTGTTTTCCCTTCAGTCTCCTTATTCATTCCATGTCCTTGTATTTTATTTTTCCTTTTATTAAAAAATATATATATCGGTGCCTTCTCTAGAGCCCTCCTTTTTAAAACAGCACAAGAAGGCACCTTAAGGGGGGGTGTGGAAATCTGTTTGCAACTTTCTAGAGTGTAATTCTAAACCACAAGGAAGAATATCCTTCCGCCTGTGCAGCTAAAAAATTTAACAAACCACAACAGCTTTTCTCACTCAGAGGCAGGACACCTCCTCCAGCTGAAAAAACTGGATTCTGAAAAGAAGGAACTGTAGGAAAACTAACCAAAAAGTCCAAAACACTCACCTTTGAGTTTGGAGCATCCCATTGACTGTATATCTGTGTGTGTGCATTTGAGTGTGTGGACACGAGTATGCACGAGTGTATCTTTGTGCAAATAAGTGTATGTATGTGTGGATGAGCGAATGTGTATGTGCAAGTGTACATATATGTGTGTATTAGAGTGTGTACATGCGAGTTCATGAGTGAGAGTGTGAACATATGTAAGCACCTGTTCATGCAAGTGAGTGTGTATGTGTATGTGTCGGTAGTGAGTGTACATGTGTTAGCATGAGTGTGCATGTGTGTGTCTGGGTTTTTCAATGGAGAAATACAGTGTCTGATGAACCAGCTAGACTAAGGGTCTCTTGGCTTCACCTGGAAGCTACCATCCAACCCTTGCTCCTTACCTTAGGGCAAAGGTGAGGCTAAAGTTGCCTGGAGGTAGGCGATGAACAAGGGCCAGAGAAAAGCAAGGCAGAGAGCGCTCCGGGGTGTCAGGTTCTGTAACTGAAGACACTCTCAACATTTGCAGACTTTGCTGCAGGTCCCAGGAAAGCCTATCACAAGAGGGAAAGCCTATGGCAAGATGGGCAAGCTCCCTTGAATGGAAGGGTGAGGCTCACAGCACAGCTGTCTGCTGGCGCATCCATTTCCTCAGTTATTACACCTGCCCCAAACTCCTGGCTCTTGCAGGAAAAGTCCACACTGCATCAGGAGAAAGATGCCCAGGCATAAGTCTGCTATATTTCTACATTTGTGGGCCAAGAGACTGATGCATCCAAACTGGTTCAAGCCTCTTGAAGACCTCATTCCACCATTACCCAAGTATTTCCCCTATCCCTCCCAGGCCCCAGCACACTAGCCACCAAATGACAATAGACTTCAGAATTAAATTTCCCTTTTTCCCCCATAAACTTATAGGCTTCACAACCCCCTTATATTTTCTAATCTCCTAAACTCATTTAATTATGTCCAGAGTAATTAAACTTGCTATCAGGGGGCATCTGGAAGGAAAGTTAATACATTTTAATTTTACTTATACAATGAATATTTGATCCCACATACAGTGTAGGGGAAGGCGCTTGTACACACACAATCTTGCATAATGCACTCTTGGGGATCATGGGTTGCAGGAGGTTGGTGGAGTGGGAGCCAGCAGGATTCACCCAGACATGCTAGGAGACAGTGAGCACCATGTGGATGCGGCCTCGGGGTGAAAAGGGATTAGTGAGGAGTATTAAGACTGGGCAGGGTGGGGCCTCAGGAATCTCAAACACCCTCTGACCAAAGTCCCCAGGAGTCATACCAGACAAAAATCTTCCTAAGATTTGAGGATTCATGATTCCTTTTGAAAGCAGACAGAGGTGGGGTTAAAAATATAATAATAATAATAATAAGGTGTGGCTGGTACTAACCCTCCCTCCCCAATCAAATTCTGCATGGGGCTTTCTTCCTCCACCTCTCTGACAGGGGAAAGTGGGCAGGGGCAAACCTCCCAAATTCCCCTTCTGAGAAGGGGTAGGAGGTGGGGTGCTTGTCCGGCACAGGTACACATTGTGTCTCCATCTACATGCACCATGCCATACCCCCACTGCTTGTAGACAGAAAGGAATGAGTCAAATGACTGTCAAGTGACTCAACACCTGACAGGCTGTGTGGCCATTATGTGGGTCCCTTCCCTACTGTCTCCTGGTGACTGAAGCCAGCCTCGGTTTTGTCCTCTGTGATGTGAGGACTTGAGCAAGAAGCTTGCCAAAGCTCCCCTAGCCAGGATACTCTACAATTGCACACCCCTGGCTTCAGGCCTCCCCAGGGAACTGTATCTCCTGGTGAGAAGCAGTTGTGGGCCAAGAACTGTTGGCAGCAGAGCTCCCCAGCAAGGGTCTTTAATCCACATGAGGACAGTTAGCATAACTGAAATTTAATCAAATAAATGGCTAAAACTGAATTGTTAAGTGGGAGTTTGCCTATGCCATCTCACGGATGGCATGCTCCCTAATCACACAGCTTACTGCACGGCTGGACGCCATCCGCGGGACAGGGTAGGACCGAGGCAGCTCCTGCTCACCTCCCAGTTGTCCCCAGACCATGCACACTCAGGTCCTGGTGAGGCCACCTGTCACCAGAAGGCCCATTATGCTAACATGCAACTAAGATAAAATGGATAACTCTTACCGGGGCGAAAGATCCCTCGTGGGAAAGGCTCATGGTAAGAGAACGCACCTCCCTGGAAACAGATGTCTTGGTCCTATAACACAAATTGCAGTATCACATCCCCAAAACACAAGCCCTCCCATAAATCATTCAGGGGAGCCTGTTTCGTTTTCCTGTTCTGATGAAAGTGACCTGCGTGTGGGGCTCAAGGCCAAAAGCACTGCCACACTCGAGCAACTCCACACTTCCCCACGGCTTACTGTAAAGATGCTGACCAAAACCACCAGGGCTGGAACCGCTGCCCTGCCCGACCTGTAGAGGTTGGCATTCCCCAGGGTTCTGCCCACAGGCTGAGCCCCTGCCCTTCCCCCTCCTCCTTTGCCAATCCTACCAAGCGCTCAATGCCCACCCACGTGGGTCTTCTTTCTCCCACCTTTGTTGGATCATCTCACACAGAGTTGGGGGCTCCAGGTCACATTTTTTATCTTCTATAGTGCTCAGTCTACGGCTCTGGTTCAGGCATTCTCTCTGACTCTACCTTGCATTGTTTGTTTCACACAAACACGTTTTCTCTCTCCACATTGTTATTTTTTTTAATCAACAAAAATTCACCAACTATAAGTGTGCAATTCAATGAGTTTTGTCAAACATATACAACCATATGACCACCACAAAAATTATGCGTATAACACTGACATTATCTCTCACCTGTTTGTCATTAATCTCCCCTATCCAGGCCCTATGGCTGTTGGGAATCTCTGATGTGTCTTCTATAACTATTGTTTTGCCTTGTCCAGAGTTTTGCATTTTGCAGTCATTCAGAATGTAGCCTTTGTGGTTGGCTTCTTTCACATGGCATATTCTTTGAGATTCATCCACATTATTGCAAGCAACAACACATCATATGGTTGCATGCATAAAGTACTTCAGTACTTCAGCTCTTTTTAGAACTGAGTAATATTCCAGTGTATGTATAGATCACAAGTTGTTTACCCATTCATCACTTGATGGGTATTTCAGTTATTTCCAGTTTCCCTTAACATAACAGAATGCTACTATGAACATTTAAATACAAGTCTTTGTGTGGATGTATGTTCTCATTTCTCCTGGGAATATAGCTAGCAGATATATTGCTGAATCATACGCAGTCAGTGTATATTTCACTACATAAGAAATCACCAAAGTCTTTCCCGAAGTGGCGGTGTCATCTTGCATTTCTAGTGAATGAGAGTTCCAGTTGCTCCACATCTTGGCCAGTGCCTGTTATTATTGGTTTTTTAAATTTTGATCATTCGAGTGCATATGTAGTGATATCTCCTTGTGGTTTTTATTTTCATTTCCCTAATGACTAATGATGTTCAGCATCTTTCCATGTGTTTATTTGCCATGTCTTCTTTGGTGGAATGTCTGTTCAAATCTTTTGCTCATTTTCATTGTGTTGCATTGATTTCTTACTGTTGACTTGTGAGAGTGCTTTCTTTATTCTGGATACAAGTTCTTTATCAGATATATTTTTTGCAAAAACTTTCTCCCAGTCTGTCTTGTCTTTTTATTTTATTAACGGTGTCTTTTGAAGAGCAAAAATTTTAAACTTTGATGATGCCTGATTTATCAATGTTTTGTTTAATAGTTTGGTTTGTGTGTGCCTGTGTGTCCTATTTAAAAATTATTCCTCTAACGCAAAGTCACATTGATTTTCTCCATGTTTTCTTTTATAGTTGTTGCCCTACATTTAGATCTGTGATCCACTTTAAGTTAATTTTTGTGTGTGGTATGAGTTGTGAGTTGAAGTTCTTTTTTTTTTTTTTTTGCATATAAATACTAATTATTCCAGCTCCTTTGATGAAAAGATTACCTTTTCCCTCATTAAACTGCTTGTACATCTTTGTCAAAATTCAGTTAATCTTATATGCATGGGTCTATTTCTAGACTTTATTCTGTTCCATTGATCCTGTCTGTCTGTGCACTAACACCACAAGTTTTGAAGTCAGATAGTACTGTATAAGTCCTCCAAATGTGTTTTTCTTTTTCAAAATTGCTTTAAATATTTGAGGCATTTGCATTTCACATCCATTTTAGAATCAGTTTGTCAATTTCAACAACAACAACAAAAGCCTGCTGGGATTTGGATTGGATTTGCATTGACTATTGATCAATTTCTCTCCCTGTTATGTTTTAAGCTCCTGGAGGACAAGGAACCTATCTTGCATTTCCCTATGGTTCCTGAGCGATAGTCAACTACGTGCCTACCTCTGGCAATGTGGCTGTGATTCGGGGCGGGGAGGGTGGAAGCCAAGCGAGAGAGGGTAAAGCAGAAGGCAAGGAATGGTGTAGAGTCACAGGCAGACGTGAGGATGATGAATGGGAACTCTTGGCTGGTGTCATGTATTTTGGCAGTGGCACAAGGAAGTGGTGACTCAGGAGAGGCCAGTTTTCTTCTCATAGCCAAGGTCACTGTTTCACAATCAGGGAAAGTTGCAAGATCCCCAGAACTTGAGACTTCTAGGACAAGCTAGGGTTCCTAGAGTCTGGGATCTGGTGAACAATTGCCAAAGAATAGAATGGAAGTTGATTTCATGTCTGTCTTACTTTGACTTCCTTCTAGAAAGAGCTAGAAAGGTCTTAGAGACCATCTAGTCCATATTTTATAGATGAGCAAAACAAGAACTGGAAAGACTGAGGTCACAGAGTTAAACAGTGAGTTGGTAGCACCCTAAGACTACTAAAAAATTCAGGCCTTCTGTCCTCAAGGCTGTTGACCTTTTGGCTATATCACATCTCCTCCGCTTTTTTGTTTTGTTTTGTTTTGTTTTGTTTTGTTTTGTTTTGTTTTGGTAATGTTTGTCCTCTCCTGTCTGTCACCAGAGCCATTTACTTCACAGAACTAGAGCTCTTAAAAGTCAATCAGTTGGCTGTGCCAGAAAGTCAGAATTTGGTCTTCAAGTCCCCCTGATGCCTCCTCCCTTTCTGTGCATCTATCAACACAAGACATTATTAAGAAAGCTTAGTGGTTTCTCATCAAAATCCCCTCTGTAACCAGACTCCCTTTCCCTGCCATTTTCTTCAAGCCAGCTTTGGCTTTCCCAGGTATTTTGGTGAGATGGGATGGGCTCTAAAACAGAAATCAGGGACACGGGTTTTAAACCACCTATCCCTTACTCATCAGGCAAATCACTGAGCTTCTCCAAGCCACCCATGGTTTTCTCTCTCAGATGAGGATGGTAACACTCACCCTATCTGCTTGAAGGCTTATAAGAACACAGTGAAAATAGAGCAGAAGTCCCCTCCAATGCCTAGAAGGTGGCATATAATGGAAGATACAGGGAAGAAGATAACACACTCCAGAAACCAACTTTTTCTGAAACCTCACTGCCAGAAGCATGAATTACAAAGGAGATTTAGGGGTACATTGCCAGGCCACTGATCCCAAGCTAAGCCATCATACTCCCTGTGACCTGCACGTATACATCCAGATGGCCTGAAGTAAGTGAAGAATCACAAAAGAAGTGAAAATGGCCTGTTCCTGCCTTAACTGATGACATTACCTTGTGAAATTCCTTCTCCTGGCTCATTCTGGCTCAAAAGCTTTCCCACTGAGCACCTTATGACCCCCGACCCTGCCCACCAGAGAACAACCCCCTTTGACTGTAATTTTCCACTACCCACCCAAATCTTATAAAATGGCCCAACCCCATCTCCCTTCACTGACTTTCTTTTCTGATTCAGCCTGCCTGCACCCAGGTGATTAAAAAGCTTTATTGCTCACACAAAGCCTGTTTGGTGGTCTCTTCAAGCGGACGCGAGTGAAATACATCTTGGATGCATACTCTCTCCCTGCCATGAACTGCTTCCCTACTGGAAGGAAAGAATGATTCCACTTCCCTTCATTCCCAGTATGTGTGTGGGGATGAGTGGACCTCCTGACTTGCTACCAATTGCTCCATCTCCATTTCTCTTTCTAGAAATAGAGGCTTCCCAGAAAGTGTTAAGCTCACCTTTGCTCTGGTCTTAGAAGCCCCTTTCACTCCCAGATCACTGCACACAGCTCAAGTCCTAAACTTGCAACACTTTTCCTCTACTTCCCAAGTCAGTCCAGCCAGTGTCCTGGCCCATCTTTTGACAGGCATCCAATTGCACCCTTTATTTTCCTCTTCAATGCCTGACTTAGACACCCCAGGGCTAAATTCCTCCAGAAGCCAGAAGTTGTTTGTTCATTTAACAGAGTTTTGCACCCACCTAAGTATTATTAAGTGGGAAAGATCCATAAAAGCCATCTGTGATCACTCCTTCATATCAAGTACTGACCATTCTAAAAATTCATGGACTTCAAACTCTATCTAGTTCCCAGAGACATGTTATATTTGCTTGCTTTTCTCTCCCCTGAAAGGAAAGCCTACATTTTTGCTGAGACCGAACACTGCTCACGTGGTGAGAGCCTTCTTTTTGGTGATGCAGGATTCAACTCTGGTTCCTGGGAGGCTCAAAACTCAGTGCGCCTGGAATTGACCCTAGGCTCTGCTTATCTCTCCTGCTTTGAGCAATTTAATTACTAAATTAAGATAATACCATTGTTTTTCTAACCACAAATGGCTTTAAAATGATCCATGTCGCTAATGGGTAGCTGAATCTCCCTCTAACCACCTCCCCCACCCACATCCTAATCTTCCCACCTCCCCTCTCGAAGGAGAACCATACTGTCTTGTCTTTGAGTGAAAGTGCCACATTTCCATGCAAATTGAGTGTCCAGAGTGAATGGGGTGGGGGCGGTGCCCGGACTTTCTCCATGGCTGAGTTGCTGGAGTATTTGCATAATAAAATGTGTTAACAGCTTGGAATTAATCATTGCTGTTACCCTGAATGGCCTAAGAACTATTTTCCAGGCCCTCTTCTGTGAAAACTATGGATGCCATTTGTAGGTAATGGAGCCTCTGCATATTTTTCTAATTATCACTACATTTTTCTCTCTGTCTCCAAAATATGCCCCCATCCTAGAATAGCATAAACTGTTGTAGATAACTGGGAATTTCACATGATATGAAAATTCTCAAATGCTCAGTAACTTACACTACGCATGCCCTTATGCATAAGGATGATGTTGGAATAGGATGAGCAAGGTTTGCACAATAGAGTGGACAGAGTAATGACTCTGGTTTGAGTCTTCCTCTATGGTTGATTTAGGGCTAAAACTCGGTTCCCTCTGCCGTAAAAAAAGGGATGTGGTAGGTGGCCTTCTAAAACGGTCCCATTCTCGGCCAGGAGCATTGGTTTCATGCCTGTAATCTGAGCACTTTGGGAGGCCAAGGAGGCGAAGGAGCTTAGGAGTTCGAGACCAGCCTGGCCAACATGGTGAGACCCCCATCTCTACTAAAAATGCAAAAATTCGCTGGGTGTGGCAACGGGCGCCTATAATCCCAGGCCAAGTCAGAAGAATCCCTTGAACCTGTGAGGCGGAGATTGCAGTGAGCCAAGATCCCACCACTACACTCCAGCCTGGGTGACAGAGCGAAACTGTGTCTCAAAATAAAATAAAATAAAATAGCCCCATTCTGATATCAACACCCTTGTGTAATCCCCTCCCCTTGAATGTGGGCTGGATCTAATGGCTTGCTTTTAACAAAAAGAATATGGCAAAAGTGATAGGATGTGAATTCCAAGGCCAGGTTACAAAAGTCTGATCTCTCTCTCTCTCTCTCTCTCTCTCTCTCTCTCTCTCTCTCTCTCTGTCTGTCTCTTTTCCTCTCTCTCCCTCTCTGCCAGCTTGTTTACTCTGATGAAGCTAGCTTCTATGCTGTGAGCTGCTCTACAGAGGCCTATGTAGGAAGAAACTCAATGGGCCCCCAGCCACTAGCCATTGAGGAACTGAGGGCCTCAATCCAACAACCCACAAGGAACTGAATCCTGCCAGCAACCACTGAGTGAGCTTGGAAGTGGATGCTGTCCAGCTGAACCTCAAGAAGACGGTAGCTCTGCTTCCCTGACCACTATTCTAACTGCAGTCTTGAGAGAGACCCTCAGCCCAGCTAATCTGCACCTGGATTCCCAGCCCGGAGAAACTGAAATAGCAACGCATGTTGATATTAAGTGCTAAGTTTGGGGGTAATTTGTTATGTAACAATAAATAACTAATAATACTTATTATTTAGGAGATAAAACCATAGAAAATACTTCACAGGGATGTTTTCTCCTATAAGATAATCAGATTTTAAATCACGAAGTGCTATACAGATGTATATTATCATTTGTTTTCGACCCAGTAAATAGGTTCCTCTCCTAAACGCTCCACTTGCTTCCTTTGAGTAGCCAGAGGAAGTTCTGCCTTCCTCCAAACGCCCCATCAATAAATTTGTCTGGAGCTTTTATTTGAGTCACAATTTTGCTTCACCGCTTGGGTTTGTTGCGCCTACACTGTAGGCAGGACCACCTCACAGAAGACAATGGGTGAGTTGAGGGTGCGAAAGGAAACTATATCACAGGACTCCCAAACCACTAAGCTGAAGAAAAAGGTCAAGCTGGGAACTGCTTAGGGCAAACCTGCCTCCCATTCTATTCCTCAAAAAGATAGCTACTAACACAAAAAAGCTACATACTTCCCTCACAATTTGTCCAAGAGGAAATTCCTTGTGGACAAAGGACAGACAGATGTCAAAGTCATCCCTCTGCTCACTGAGATAAATGCATATCTGATTGCTTCCTTGGGAAAGGCTAATCGGAAACTCAAAAGAATGCAACCATTTGTCTCTTCTGTATCTATGACCTGGAAACCCCCTTCCTGCTGTGAGTTGTCCCACCTTTTGAGACCAAACCAGTGTAAATCTTAAGTATATTGATTGATTAAAACCGAGCTGTGCCCTGACCATCTTGGGCACATGTCATCAGGACCTCCTGAGGCTGTGTCATGGGTGTGTTCTTAACCTTGGCAAAATAAGCTTTCTAAATTAATTGAGATCTGTCTCAGATGCTTTTTGGGTTACAAGGGCAAAGGAAGACTGCCCCCCCAAAATTATTCTTACCCAGCTTTCGTCACTGACAAACTCCTACTAGTATAATGGGGATACGAATCATAATAACAACAACTACCATTTTTTGAGCAACTTCTTTGTGCCAGGAGCTTTGCAAACATTCTTTCCGATCCTCACCACAACCCTGGGGGAAAAAAATCCAGAGTTTAAATCACTTAGTCAATGGTAGGCAGTTAGCACATGTCAGAGCTGAGGTTAGAACCAAACTCCTCTCGCTTATATTTGCTTATTTCTTGTCTTCTAGGAGTGTGTGCCTAAACAAACTATTTTTAATAAAGTTAGAATTTATTGGTTTTGTATGCTTTTTATCCCACTTAACACATTATCATGAATATTTTTCCATGTCATTAAACATTTTTTTGAAAACACTATTTTTAAAGGCTGTATAATATTCCATTGTCGAGTGGATTTGCCCTTTCCTTGTTTTTCCAGCCTTTAAGCTGTTTCCAGGTGATTTACTATCATAAATTGTGCTGTGATAAGCATCCTTGTACATACATCTGCGATCGCATCTCCAATTATTTTCTTAGGCTAGAGCGCTAGAGGAGGGACTGCCAGGTCAAGTCAGAAAACGCCTTTAAGGCTCTCGATGCCAGTTGCCAAATTGCTTTCCTGAAAGGTTGTACCAATTCATATTCCCAAGGAGATAAACACTTAACTTTAAAAGGAAAGGGTGTTTAAAAGTGTGAGATAAGCCGGCACCTTGTTTAAAGGAACAACTCCTTAAGTTCCCCACAAAGGCCCTCTGAGAACCCCTGTGAACCATGGGCTGAGGAAACATTGTTGGGCCTTCCTGACTGGCTGGTGAAATTCCCAATGTCCCAGATGTCATTTTACTCATGGTTGTAGGAGGGGATTGGGTGGGGTAGGGGGGGAAATGGAAGCATTTGCATGATAATAAACCTGAAACTTAATAATCATGCTTTTATAAAATGTGTATGGTCCTTTCTTGAGACAGCTTTTCCAGAATTGGATGACCTTCTCCAAGGGGATAAGGATATTTTTCACTGCCAGATCTTAAGCTAGGGCATTGAAATTATTTCTATACACACACACAAAGAGAAGGAGGGAGCTGAGGTGCAAATATTTAGCCACCCAGAGAGAGGAGAAAAGACACCACTACAACAGTAATCCTCCAGATGGTACTTAAGGCCAAAGGAAGATTCAGAACAAATTTTTTTTAATTGTTAAAATTATCTACCCCAATTTGTTATGCATCAACATAGCCAAAGAACTATTGGCCTATTTTAACCTTTGAACTTTTCTATTTTGCTTCTGTGAATTGGAAGAGGGAAAGAGGAAAAGAATATTGAAAAAGACAATGAGTAAAGATGGCAATGGGAGGGAGACAGAAACGGAAGAGGGAGAAAAGGCTATTTTAATTCTCTGTAGTTACTTGGATTTTCACACCATAAGCTAGATCTTAAGAAATCAAAGTCCACTTCCCTTATAGGTCAGGTGGGGCTGGGCCTACCTGCTATGGTTCTTAGCAGTCAAAAAGATTTCTGTTTTCTACTGTTATTTGAAATGCCCTGCATCACTCAGAGAGGCCAACTGCTGTAACAACCCCAATCTCAGAGGCCTAACACAATAAACTTTATTTCTAGTTTATATCAGTTAGATACAGGTTAGCCAGGGAGCCAGGAGTGAAGGAGGACCTGCTCCACACAGTCATTCAGGGACTCAGGGAAATGTGAATTACACCATGTCATTCTCATCCATTAGATGGATAAAATTTTAAATTTTACAACAAAAATACATATTTATATCAATTGTATGATTCACATAGATTTTAGGAATTATAAAATGGTTATACGTGTTTTGTGCTCTCAGAGAATATAGGAAACCCCTCATAAGCAAAGTTAGGGGTAGAAGGAGAATGAGGTGAAAGGGAAGACACTTGAGGGGACCACTTGCATTGCTCCCCAACTCAAAACAGGTTTAGAAGAAACAGGAAAATGGGTCTAAGCCATTATAGGCTGTGCTTTATAAAATGGGCTCTTTAAGACTCTACGACCACTCTCAGATCCCTCCCTTCAAGAATAACTCACTTAAATCAGGATATCTCAGAATCCTAGGCACGGAACACCCATGCTCATCTCTTAATAATCTTGTTCTCTTGTGGTCATACATTTTTTAGCAGCCCAGTCAAAGCATCCATTTTGGAAGGAAAAGATTTTTTTGGAAGAAAAGTTGCTCCTTCGCAGGCATGAGCTAAGAGCTTGGGAGACTGTGTGAGAACCGAGGCAGAGGCCCAGTCACAGTTCCATCTGACTCCTCTGAACCTTCAGCTCCCGCCCTAGGACAGGTGAAGGCAGAAGGAGAAGGCTGGGGTGAGAAGGTGACTTCAGGGACATCTGGTGCAAGACCAGCTAGGCCCAGGTCCAAACTACCTTCTGGGATATGAAGTGACATAGGCATAGGGGCTGGGGGAGAAAGCATTTCATCATTTAAATTTCAGTATTTACTTAATAGGGACTTGAAGAGACTTTAAGAGAAGTTAAGTAGTGGCCAAGAAAAATCAGAGTTTTCTAGAATTTTTTACATCTCTTAGTGATGCCGTCACTCGCCCTGGCTTAGCACCACCTTAACACTAAATTGGTGGGAACTGTCCTTCTCGGGGTGGCTGCCTGGCCTGGTTTGCCCAGTGTTTTGCTGGTTTTAAAACTGAGGGAAGCCACCCGGTCTCAGGCACACCAGCATGGGTGTCCCCCTAGATTGTCTACACAATTTTGCTGACAGCATCAACTGGGAGCTATTTTAATCAAAAAGACTGCTGAGCTCAGTGACTGACACCTGTAAGCCCAGCACTTTGGGAGGCCGAGGTGGGTAGATCACCTGAGGTCAGTAGTTCGAGACCAGCCTGGCCACCATGGTGAAACCCCATCTCTACTAAAAATACAAAAAATTAGCTGGGCATGGTGGCGCATGCCTGTAATCCCAGCTACTCAGGAGGCTGAGGCAGGAGAATCGCTTGAACCCAGGAGGCAAAGGTTGCAGTGAGCCGAGATAGCATCATTGCACTCCAGCTTGGGCAACAAGAGTGAAACTCTGTCAAAAAAAAAAAAGACAAAGAATTTGGTCTGAACCACTGACAGTCTCACCTAGAGACCTAGAGGAGTCATGGTGAGGATAGGACAGGGCTGCTGTCTGTGACTCTGGCACAATGCAGCACTGTCTACTCCACGAGGAGACTGAATTTACAACTTTGGCCTCTCATCACAGACTTGGAAGGGAGCTTGGAGATTATCTAGCATAACAATCCAGATGGCAAATAAGGAAATTGAGATGGAGAAACCTTAAGGAACTCATCTAAAGCCATGAAGCAGAACTGTCCAGGACCAAGGCTTCTTTTCTAATCTAGTGCTCTTTCCAAGACATGGCATAGACCCATCACTACAGCACCCAAGCAACCAAATTAATGGGCCTCAAGAGATAAACATGGACATCCATCCAAAACCTATGAGAAACGTTCCCACCAGTCACCACCAGTGGCAAAGCAGAGGATGGCAACATCAGCCACCCCCTGGGGAGACCCAGTGTGGTGGCTAAGAAGCCGCACAATGCCACTGCGAGCCACTCTGTTCTTCTGAGACTCCACCCCACCTCCCAGCTTCCAACCTCTCCTGGGCACCTGCAGAACACTAAACCAGCCTGTAATCTCTTTCCCCATCCCACCTTCTTGGATTTACACAGGGCTGAAAAAGAAGGCCAAAAGAGAGGGAAGAGTGGGCATAGGATGCAGTCAGAGTCACCACAACAGCCTCCTCTGAGAATCTCTTTAAATAAAGTTTTTTGGCAAATTTTGAGAAGCTGAGTTAAATACCTTGTTCAAGTTGATTTCATAGAAATGTCATTTCTGTTCTCTGAAAACCAACCTGGCATCCAGCAATGACCTCTTCAACCAATGAAGCACCTGCTTACCAATGTATTATTTGTTAAGAGAACAGAAAAGGTTTTGATCACGCACAGAAAGAAGCGCTTTGCAGCTAGTAGCATATGGCTCTTGGGAACACGGGGCTTTTAAAATCTCTACTTTTATGACTTCTCTCATTATTATTTCATCAATTATTTCATTATTGTATCATCTGTGTCATCTGTGCAGATGTAGGTAATTTGGATTGGTTATTGTTTTTTTTTTTTTTTTTTTGAGACGGAGTCTCGCTCTGTCCCCCAGGCTGGAGTGCAGTGGCCGGATCTCAGCTCACTGCAAGCTCCGCCTCCCGGGTTCACGCCATTCTCCTGCCTCAGCCTCCCGAGTAGCTTGGGACTACAGGCGCCCGCTACCTCGCCAGGCTAGTTTTTGTATTTTTTAGTAGAGACGGGGTTACACCGTGTTAGCCAGGATGGTCTCGATCTCCTGACCTCGTGATCCGCCCGTCTCGGCCTCCCAAAGTGCTGGGATTACAGGCTTGAGCCACCGCGCCCGGCCAGGATTGGTTATTGTTTTAGGAAGCATGTGGAAATTGCTATCAATGAGTAATTATTTCATATTCTCACCCCTCCCAGTTCTCCTTCTGGACTTAGAGCTAGTCACTATTAAGGCAGATGAACGTGGGAGTTAGACAATGAAACCACCCTCTTCACTATTTCAGGGCTGAAAGGCCACTCCAGGTAGTTATAATTGAACCTCAAAGCAGGTGACCTTGCAAAGTTAAAGCATCTGCTCCAATTTACCTCTGCATCTCACTGCCCCCCAGACACAAGTTCTGCCGCTCTTCTCTGTTCACGGTTCCTGCAAATCTTTTCTGTGCTCTGAGACTCAGCTTGAGATCCTCTCAAGACATTGTGCCAAGCCTCTCCAGCTGACATATTCTCCCTTCCCTGAATTCATATAGCTCGTAAAGTAGCACTTAATTACAAAATATGCTATATTGTGCTGTGTTTGGTGATTGTCTGATTCTTCTCCTTAGAGTACACAGAATGCCCCATGTGGAGGCAGCATGTTTGATAAGAAATGTTCAATTCATATTTTTTAAGTTAATTAATTAATAAGAGCATGGATTTTTGAGTCAGAAAGACTTGACTTTACCAGTTACTAGCTAGATGACCTTTATCGAGCCACTTAACTAGTTTAAGCTCCAGTGACTTTATCTAGAAAATGGCAATAATGCTACATGGCTCAGAGGAACAACTGAAATACACCTCACAGATGCTCAAGCAGAGAGCATGTTCTTTACCCCTGCCAAGTGTCCACTGGGTAGACATTACTACTCAGAATACAAAATATAAACTAGTTTGTATTCCAGAGTCTTATTTTTCTTTTTAATAGTGCTCATTCCAAGACATGTCTACCATATTTTTGTTATTTTCACCTATCAATTACGAAAACGTTTTCAGGAACCAAGACCCAAGCCCCACAACAAAAAGACACAGGTAGGTCAGCATGTAGATGTGTGTTGATATGCCTTCTTATCTGAAAATAAAAATTCCCCAAACTTAATACAATTTGGGAAATGCTGTTTGAGTCACCTGCTGTGGACTGACTATTGTTCAATTGTCGTTTTCCTCAAAACACTCAGTACTGTGTCTTGCAGGTAGTAAGACATAGTGGGGGCCAGGCACGGTGGCTCACACCTGTAATCCCAGCACTTTGGGAGGCAGAGGCTGGTGGATCACCTGAGGTCAGGTGTTTGAGACCAGCCTGGCCAATGTGTCGAAATCCTGTCTTTACTAAAAATACAAAAATTAGTTGGGCATGGTGGCGCACACCAAAAATCATAGCTACTCGGGAGGCTGAGGCAGGAGAATCACTTGAACCTGGGAGGCGGAGGTTGCAGTGAGCCGAGATCACACCACTGCACTCCAGCCTGGGCAACAGAGTGAGACTCTGTCTCAAAAATAAAATAAAATAAAATAACAAAGTGGGCACCCAATTTGTGTTTGTAAACAGAATTATAGCCATGATTCCAAAGTGTTGGGAATTTAACTGCCTAGGATGAGATGAAAATGTTTTCAAAAGGCACTTAATTCTCTGCATTCTAAACTATATTTCAACGAGCAAAACTTCCAAACAGAACTCCAAAAGATGCCCAAAGCTGCAACCAAGACAGCCCCAGGCCAAGAATTGTTAAATGGTGTCCTTTAAACTCTGCCTCGTAAATACTCCCAGCCTAATGAACCAGTGCTCCCAAACAACCCCTGAACTGGTCTGCTAACCCCAATACATGTTAAATTTATGATTTCTAAACAAGATAAAAGATCTGATTGGATTTATTTTCTTTAAGAAAAAAAAAAAAGCATTCCATTCCTGACCAAGTTGAGACCCTGCATTGGTGTGTTTGCTGCTAGCGCCTATTGGCCAATCACTTAGACAAAACCTGCTTGTAAACTTTCCTGGCGTTTTTTGAAGTCACCTCCTTCCCCTGACTGGTCTGCACCTCCTTCTCTCCCACCACAGATTGCTCATAGCCGGTGACTCCTCAGTGATTCAGGGATGTCTCCTGTGCCTCTGCCTGGTGGCTTTGTACCTGGCCACCCCGAGCAGCCGCCTCCCAGGCACCCCTCCTGGGTTCTCTTCCAGGGAGAGTCCTGTAGAATCTAAGAGTGACCTTAGAATTCATCGGCTCCTGCTACAGATGAGAAAACTAAGACCCAGAGAAAAGAACATGAAGTGAAGGAACAGGAATTAGAGCCCGGGACTCTTGGTCCTGAATCCAGTGCCATGCCCAGCAGCCATGTGGCCCGAAGACAACCTCAGCAGCCCCCTCCCTAAGACACTCCTGTCAGCACACATGGGGAATAGGAGGAGTTTGCCTTCAAGGCCTGGCCCCAACATGGCACCTGGATAGGGTCCCTGAAGCTGCCATCCTCGCTGCCAGCGCTCCTGCCAGCTCCAGTCTCATCTCAGCTCACTCCCCCACCTTCCGTCCTCTCAAAGTCAGAGTCCTTGCTTCAGGAACCATCAAGGTGAGATGTGCTAAATCCATCTGAGGAGAGGAGACTAGAGACCCCTCCCAGATAATCTGAGAATACTAAAACAATGGCCTACTGAAGGACAGCTTAGCTATCCTGACCAGAACAGCAACCTCAAAAGAGGGCACCTGAATTCGAAGGGGAAGGCAGGGGAGCTGGCCAGGCCCAGGAGTGGCCCAGAGGCTCCATTCATCAGTGCCATCAGCTATTGCAAGCTGAATGCAATTACATAGAACCATGCCTCACTAGCCTGACCCAGCACTCACACTCCACCCTTCCGAGAAACGCTCTGGCCTGAATTGCTATCACCCACCACCTCCCGCCCCTGCAATGGCAGGGTTAGGACCAGCTCTAGCCAGAGCACTGCAAGAGCTACCCTCCATTCCCACACTCACCCCAAGACATCCAACACGCTCCCATCTAGCCCCCAGCATGAGTCTAAACCCAGGCGTAGGCACAACCAGAAAGGACAAGATTGAAAACCCCAAGGGAAGTCTGCAAAATGAGTCACAATACCTGCATCCTAATCCATGCCTCTTCTAACTGGTTCTGTGGCCTCCAACAAACCCCCAGACTACTCTGAGCCTGGGTTTACTTCTCTGAGAAATTAGGGCAATAGCAATACCTGGGTGGCATAGAGACAAAAGGAGAAAATAAAAACTCTTCAGCAAACCTAAAAGTATTTGTCAAAGCTATGACTATCTCCTTGCGTTGCTAGTAATAATATAGTCACTTCCTTGCCCTCCACCCAGATATTTACTCAGAATGTTCAGAGAATTCCCCAAATTTACCAAGCACCTTGGAAGAATGAGCTTCTCCTGCTGCTCAAATTTCCTTGTAGTTAATCCCAGCTTGTGCCCATCGATTTTCCTTAATAAGATTAAAGGGGAAGGTTTGACCAGGTCATCTCTCAGGACTCAGGAAACAAAACCATTTGGCAAAAAATAAATTCCAATCATCTGCCTCTGTCGCCAGCAAATATATGCTCAATGCTACCTGAGAGCAAGTCAGTGCTGAATACTTGGTTCCTCTGCACTGGTTTCAGAATGTAATTTCATTTCTGAAGTCCCTTTACTGTTAAGGTCACTTCTTGAGCTTCTAGTTCTAAAGCCTGATAACGCTTAGCACAGTCGTTCACATCTGTACTCCAACACTTTGGGAGGCCGAGGCATGAGGATCACTTGAGCCCAAGAGTTCGAGGCCAGCCTAGGCAACATACTGAGACCCCTGTCTCTATAAAAAATTAGCCAGGTTTGGTGGCTAGCCCCAGCTACTGGGGAGGATGAGGTGGGAGGATTACTTGAGCCCAGGAGGTTGAGGCTGCAGTGAGCCATGATCATACCACTGCACTCCAGCCTGAGTGACAGAGCAAGACCTTGTCTTAAAAATAAAATAAAATGGAGCCTCATGGCAACCAAACAAAACAAGTGCCCATGCTCTGCTTTATCTCAGTGTTCACACCTTGCATTCCAGCCTTTCTCATCTACGGACTTTAACCTTCAGGGCTGAACAGAGAGTTCTACAGGGAGGGGCTGGGTTGTAATTCTACCATCTTGTTGCTTGAAGGGAAAAAAGAGAGCAGTCCATTCTGAAAAAACAAGGAATGACCATACAACAAATTAATACAAAGTTTTAGTCTTCTTGTCTCTGCCAGCCTTAGTCCTTTTTTTTTTTTTTTTTTTTTTTTTTGAGACTGAGGTCTCGCTCTGTCATCCAAGCTGGAGCATAGTGGCACAATCAATCATAGCTCACTGTAGCCTCAAAGTCTTCAGCTCAAGCAAGTAGCTAAGATTACAATCACCCGCTACCATGCCTGGCTTCAAGTCCAAGTTTGAAAGCCAGCTCTTCCACATTTCCTAACAGGCAGTGTGGACAACATGAAACTTTTAGAATGATAAAAGTAGATTTCACAAACTCACTGTAAAGAGCTGGGCCCCGGGGTAGGGAGCATTTTACCTTTGGTGGGAATGCTCTCATCATTTTAAAAGCTCCTATTTCTTGTACTTCCGAAGGGCTTAAAAATTATTCAAAACTGAGAATGTGATTAGAGGAAGCAGCAACCACAGAATTTGATAACTTTTCCCAATCTCCTCCTCAAAAGAAACCTTCCACTAAAGTAAATAGCTCTGAGGGCACAGTTCATCAAGAAAGCACTCATATCAACCCCCGGCCTGAAAATAGACATAAATATTAGGTCAGTTTCACAGTCAGTTATCCCACTCTGGGGATAAAACACATAAATAAATTGGAAATGGGCACTTCTCCCGCCCTAAGGATATGATCCTGCCCCAGAGCTCCAGGGCTGCTGTCATGTAGTAAAAGAAAGCCATCTCTTTCCTGGCTGATACTGGGACAGTTTCCCTGCAGGAGTCTCAGGCCCCAGAGAATGCCTCTCTTCCCAGCGCTGAGGTATGCGACCCCTTGGGCAGAGCACCACCTAGACCTCTCCCAGAGACACCCTTTCTCTTCTTCTTCTTCCTTTTCATGATGTACTGTTGTGTCTTCCACACCAGCCCCTGTCCTTTACCCTCGGGCCCTCTCTTCTTCCTTTGCCTCCTTTTTTGTTTTTGTTGGTTCGGTTGTTTTTTCTATTTGGGTTTGTTTGCTTCCTTTTTTTTTTTTTTTCTTGAGACAGAGTCTCACTCTGTCGCCCAGGCTAGAGTGCAGTAGTGTAGTCTCGGCTCACTGCAACCTCCGTCTCCCAGGTTCAAGTGATTCTCGTGCCTCAGCCTCCCAAGTATCTGGGATTACAGGCATGTGCTGCCACATCCCAGTTAATTTTGGTATTTTCAGTAGAGGTAGGGTTTCACCACGTTGGCCAGGTTGGTCTTGAACTCCTGGCCTCAAGTGACCCACCCGCCTTGGCCTCCCAAAGTGCTGGGATTACACGCATGAGCCACTGCACCTGGCCTGTTTGCTTTCTTTTAACAGTCTTTTAAAATTATGTTTATATATATATATAACGTAACATTTACCATTTTAATCATTTGTGAGTATACACTTCAGTGGCATTAAGTATGTTTGCAATGCTTTGTCCTCATCCCACTACCCACCTCCAGAACTTTTTCATCATCCCCAGCATAAATTCCCTAGCCGTTAAACAGTAGCTCTCCTTCCCAACCCCTCATTAATCCCCTGGCAATCTCTATTCCACTTTCTGTCCTTATGAATTTGCCTAGTCTAGGTACCTCATGGAAGTGGAAACATATAATATTGGTCCTTTCATATTTGGCATGTCTCATTTAGCACAATGTTTGCAAGGTCCATCCATGTTGTAGCATATGTCAAAATTTCATTTCTTTCTATGGCTGAATATTATTCCACTGTGTATATAGCTCCCATTTTGTTTATCCATTCATCTTTTCTTTTTTTTTTTTTTTTCCCTGAGACAGATTTTCCCTCTGTCACCCAGGCTGGAGTGCAATGGTATGATCTCAGCTCACTGCAACCTCCGCCTCCCGGGCTCAAGTGATTCTTGTGCCTCAGCCTCCTGAGTAACTGGGATTACAGGCATGCACCGCCACGCCCAGCTAATTTTTATATTTTTAGTAGAGACGGGGTTTCACCATGTTGGCCAGGCTGGTCTTGAACTCCTGACCTCAGGTGATCCACCCACCTCAGCCTCCCAAAGTGCTGGGATTACAGGTATGAGCGACCATGCCAGGCCTCATTCATCTTTTCATAGATGCTTGGGTCGTTTCTACTTTGCATTTATTGTGACTAATACTGCTATGAACATGGGTGTATAGAAATCCGCTTAAATCCCTGATTTCCATTGTTTTGGCTGTACACTTGGGAGTGGAATTTCAGGATCGTATGGTAAGTGTTTAACTTTTTGAGAAACTGCCAAACCGTTTTCCACAGTGATTCCAGCATTTGACATTCCCACCAGCAATGCATGCAGTCTCCATCTTCTCCACATTCTAGCTAACACTTGTTATTTTCTGTTTTTGTTTGTTTGTTTTTAATAGCCATTCTAGTAGGCATGAAGTGGTGTTTGCCCGCTTTTTTGATGGAGGTGGGGGAATGGGGTGGAATTGGTCTTTAACCATCAATTAAGCTGGGGGCCTTAGACCTCTGTGAATTGGCTGTGACAATAGCTAAAGGAGGCTGCTACCTCACACTGAAGAGGTGTTTCCCAAGTTTGTCCCTGGAGAGGGCACCAGACCAACTTATTGTCTTGGAGGGAAGAAGCAGTAAGGCAGAAGACTTGAACTTCTCAGAGAAAAAACAGTCTACAGACTTCATTTTATGCTGCCCTCACACAGTACTGAAAGCTCTACCCTGGGGACCTGGCTTGACTTCTAACTAGCTGTGTTATCTCAGGAGAGCTCCCAACTGCTCTGAGTCTCAGTCTCCCAGTCAGTGAAATGGAGGCATTAGCACCTGCCTGGCTGCATGGCCCCACAGTGCTGCAGTGAGCAGCCAATGAGAGAAAGCTTGTCACATGTGTTGCAAACTAATAGTTACACAAATGCAGGGAGTAGCAGCTAGAAGAAAATGGTTGGGAATCTAAAAAGAATTAAAGCCTCCCATGAATTTCTTCTCACGCCTCCTCCAAAACCAGGGACTGCTTCACCCGCCCTCCAGGGCTGCTGCTCCAGCATTTCCGGCAGCTGCTGACAGAATGTACGTTCCTTCTGATCCCACGTGGCAGAGTCAAGCCCAGATGGAGCAAGGGCCTCTCTCAGAGAGAGGCACCCAGGGCTCACCCTTTCAAAGGAAGCACTTGGAGAGATGGCTTCTCAAAGGTCACACAGGAAACTGAAGTTAAAGCCTGGATCTAATCTATAGAAGAAACAGGAGCATTTGAATCCACACATTCGAATGTGGTAATTAGTGATCCCACTCCCCCGACCCATCCCCAATCTTCTGCCCATCTGACAGCGTTTAGATGATCCGATGATGTAATTTGAACTTCGAAAGGCTTGAGAAAAATGTCCACTTTGCTTTTTAAAAATGGAAAGACAACAAAAGTAAGTTACTCCAGAGACTTGGATGCATGTGGCCGTTCTAGTGAGAACACAATAAGGAAAACAAAATCCATCCTAGGAGAGGAAATTATCCCACCAAAGTTCTTGTCGGTCCTTCCAAAGGCCATTTACATCTGGGCATCCATACAGAGCTCACTCATCACCCAGGAGTTACGTGAGGAGGGCTATGCTTGCTACAAGGGAAGTCACGAAGACTAAGACAGGGTCAGATGAAAAAATAAGACATTTAAATATAATGCTCCAATTAATAAAGCCCTAAGAGCCAACCGCCTTTGTATGAAATAACCTGGGTTTAAAAACAAAAAAGCAAAAAGCTTCATTGAAGAATGCAAAGTTGAGCTGTGGTCTTTGCAGCTGCCTGACTGAAATACAACTCTTACTAAGATGCTTCCTCTCTCACTCAGTGTGACGTAAACTAGACCCAGACTCCTGGCTAAGAGGGGAGACTTCAAAATGCACGCTCTGCACCCAAGCCTATGATCAGTTTTATCTGAGTCTTTCCCACACGTGTTCAGTGCATCCCAGCAAAACCAGGAGAGGGCCTTGTCTTCACTTCTTGTTGAGACTTGGTGATTGATTAGCTGGTTATTCTCTAACCCATTCACACTTAAGTGTTACCTCAACCCAGCCTTTGTGGTATAAGCATTTTCTCTCGTAATTGTGTTACAAAAAGCTTTTCATCTTATTAAGGAAATCCAGACATTGGCAGTTTAGGGGGGCAGGGTTAGCCTAAGCCCCTGCAATCACTGTAGGCTCACCCAGTCTGCCTCAAGGTTAACTGAGTTTCATCATTAGGTGGCCTGGGGACCCCTGTCCTCTGGCCCCTTCCCCATCCTCCCTGCTCTCCCTAACTTTCACTCTTCAGGAGGTGGCCGGTGGCCTGTTTCTGGAGAGGGCTAGGCAGGGGCAGACCACGCTGATATCCATAGTGTCCTCTTGGGCTTGAGCCAACACCATCAGAGCAAATGTCTCTCTCAGCAGACATCTCATGCCCTCAAGGGCTGGACATCCCTTGCCTCCCCAGCCAACCTCAAGGTGACCCCTGATGTTATCTAACATAGTGTTAATGGCATTTCATGCTTGTGCTCTGTTGACCTCTGATGCATCCCTATGCTTCTTGCAATAATTTTCCCTCTAATCATAAAGGTTTAACCCCCTAAAAATGAGGCATTTGGAAGACCGTCTCTTAATTCTTCAAACCCTGCAAGCCCTAAATGGTGAATGAGGGGCTCATGCAGTGGTCAGAGGGTAGGGGTAGCACACTTCTCACAAGTCCATGTGTCTTCCTAAAACGCAGATCGTGAATCAGAGGTCTGAGGAGGGAGGGGCTACAGGTCGCGCATTTCGCCCGGCTCCCAGGTGACGCTCTGTGGCTCTATGGTCCACACACAATCCCACATGAGTCTCCGATGGGGAGCTCCCTTCACCCAGAACCCCCAGGTGAGGAAGGCTTCTGAGAGGGGGCGGAGCTGAGAGCCGGTGTCCTCAACGGTGGAGCCCACGGAGATGACCACCTGGAGACACACAGAGTGCATCCTCTCAGTGACACCCTGAGAGGGAATTCACGGACTCAAGGGTGGCAGGAAGGCCAAGGACACCCAGCAGGCTGTTTGTGCCACCCAGGGAAAGAGGAACTGACCTTTTTCTCATGGGGAAGTGCGTCTTCTCCTCTCCAAACCACAGGCTCACAAGCAGACCAGCTCAAGTGAAGTTCCTACAATGACCACTGGGTGTGGGTCTGCTCTTCCAGCCCCTGCTGAGAGGAATCCCTGAGAGAGGTCCACAAGCCACGCAGGGCCACCATTCCCCTGCCCTGGTTTGGGACCCCAGCCTCCCCAACACAGAGCCCACTCGCCTCCAGCACGCGGGCGCTGTGCTTCCCAGCCTAAGCCAGGAAAGAAAGCTGTGTATGCTGACACTTAAATTAGAGCCTCGCAATTATCTCTCAATCCCGGCTTGCCCTGTGCTGCTTTATCACTGTTTTTTATAGCTAAAGTTACTCGCCCTCGTTTTAAGTACATCGTGCATAAGGCATAGGCCAACTTCTGATATATTCCCACAAGCAAAATTAAATACCAGTAACATGTGTTTTAGTGAATTGGGTCCCTCAATTTGCATCTTATAATAAGGATGTTATCATACTGGTTTATGGCTGAGCTCTTTAGTTTTTATCTCTCTGGGGCTAGATTCCCCCTCATGAGTTCAATATAAGTCTATGAACTAACGCAATTTTTAAAACACTTTTCTTCTGTGTTAACATTAACACCCTTATGAGTGAAAGAGTTTTACTCCCCAAAGTGTACAGAATGTTTGCATTCACTGGAGGATGTGGCGGGATATTAGCCCTCAGTGATAGCTGTGGTTGCTCGTAAGTGAAAGGAGTTGAGTCTGTAATCCGGTCTGCCACTGCAAAGAAGCCTTTTTCACCTCTTTGCACTGAGACATAATCTCTGGTGTGTTCATTCCCTTACATTTAGATTAATTATAAAACATTGTCACCAGAATATTAAAGTAATGTTTAATACACAGAAGGGAATAAGGTATTCTGGAAAATGCATAATTTCCCTATGATGATTTTGCCAGTTGCATGCAATATGATCTTTTGATTGCCAGCTATAGAAATATTGTGACTAAGCTTTCACTAGCTTTTTATTTTTGCAACCATCCTGTCATAGCACTTTGAAAACTGTAAGCTTGGCCCATCAAAAAAAAAAAAAAAAAAAAAAGAAAAAGAAAAAAACTAAGAGTGCCCATGCTAAAGAGTTCTGTCAGCTTGGTTCCAAAGAAGGGAGATGATAGGAGAGGGTGAGTAGTTACGGGCAGCACCTTTCACTTCAGCAAGCCTAACACAGCTGGGTAGTGGAGAAAGGATGGACTCTCACCCTCTGCACAGGCCCAACACACATGCGCACCCATGCATCCACACACACACACACACACACACATACACATGTCCTTGGAACATGGGAAGGTGTCAACATTCCTAAATGGAAATCTCAAGTCCTCTCGCTTGCTTCAGATTTTCCGAGCTCTACTGCAGCCATACATCCCGGAGGAATCACCTGAATCAACACCGAGTCACAGTTAGCAGAATTCTCCTTGTTGGCAGTGGCTGAAATGGGACCGACATTCCTCTGGGGGCTGCTCCTGGGGATTGGTTACCTCCCTCTAGATACTGGGCTCCATCCTTGGTTGTGTTGGTTAACAACCAAGTGTCGTTACCAGCGGAGGGCTCCTGTCCTTCGAGGTCTCACTCCAGGTCTCTGCAGGTGAAATTTTCCACGATGATAATCATTTAAAAAATAATCACGGTAATAGCAGAAGGAGCACTCCAACCCATCCATCTTCCCAGCACACTCACTGAGCAAGTTGGTAACCCCATGCTTCTGTCACACCATCAAGAATGCTGGAAGAATTCTCAGTGTGTTTTAAAACTAAAATTAATTTTTAAATGTGTTTTCTGTTTATCCAGGCCCCCTAATGGCAATGCACCCAACACCTGTTATCTTGTTTCTATTCTCTTCAAGGCCTCTTATGTCTCTCTTACCTCTACCCTCTGCCCTTCAAAAATATACTAGATGTGAAAAGCCCTCTTAGCCCCAAAAGGCTCAAAGTCCTGTGGCTTAATTACCTTTCCATTTGCAACACGGAGGCCCCTTGGGTCAGAATTCAATGTGATTTCCAGTAGAAGAGGGGATAGGTTTACTCGGCTCCAGCCCACCCCACATCTGTTCTATGGACACAAGGACTCCCTAGGCCAGAAGAGGATATGCTAACCTTTCTG
Organism: Rhinopithecus roxellana; assembly: GCF_007565055.1. Lineage (NCBI taxonomy): Eukaryota > Metazoa > Chordata > Mammalia > Primates > Cercopithecidae > Rhinopithecus > Rhinopithecus roxellana. The sequence goes on along the minus strand of NC_044565.1, from coordinate 41,140,908 downwards.
GCCTTGCTTTCTAGCCTTTACCTTTAACTCCAGAAGAGTGGGAGCCCAGAGTGAATACAGCTTCTGAGGATAAGACTACAGAAACTAGAGGATAATGACTATTAAAGATCAAGGCCAGTAATGTCATTGAGATCATCATAGTCATTACAGATGAGGCATTTTTTTTTCTGTCTAGATGTGTGTATATGGGAGGCACATGAATATGCATGTGCTATAAATAGGTATATACACAGGAACTATATGTGTGACTGTGCATATGTGCATACTTCCCATACATATACCATGATTCTAACTCATGGGCAAATAGAAAAGAATGAATCTATGCAAACAGGCCCTTGGAACACATGCTTGCATTTCCTAACCCAAGTATTGTATGTATGACTTTTAGTGATTATGTTTTGCTGAGGCACGGATTGAGCCTTGTGCTGACATGAAGGAGGGTGCTTAGCTAGTGAAGGAAGTTTGTCTGCTCACAGACTTCTCACACAGGCCTTGCTTTCCTCCCTGTCCCCTGTTAAGATCTATACCTCACTTTTTCATTATGCTTTACTGTATTTCAGCGGGAGGGGAAATATGGGGCGTCCTGGTAATAGCAGAGTGTTTTCACACCTCAGGGGAACACTTCCATGTGTGTTGAACCCCTCAGACGCCTCCCGGCCATTCCCTTGTGACTGATCCTTAGCTTGTATTTACACGCTTGCTCCTAGGCCACTGTCCTGAGGTGGAGGTGTTGCAGGGGGGCATTGCTGAGACTTGTGACCATGGCAGGTCACAGGAGTGGAGACCCCGGAGCTCTGGAAGAAACTCTAGGATGAAATAGAGAGTTTGCAACCCAGTACCAAAAAGGAATTCTTTATATGCCCTAAATATTCTGACTTATGACACTGGACAGTCATAGACTAGTCCTGCTTCCAGGAGAAACAGGATAGTAGGCATGAGGGAGAGAGATAGGGAAGGACACCAGATGATATGACTTATGACTGCAGTACAAAAATACCAAGCCTCTATTTTTGAAATGCAAGCTCCAAGAGAGTGAAATCCCAGCCTGCACTGCCTTACTTTGTGCAGAGAATGCTTCTTTGGTTATGTATACACATGCTTGCTTATTCTAATCCATGCCTTTATTATGAAATTCCTCTAATGTTGTGGCCAAATAGCAATAAAATAATATTATTACGGGACACAGGCCTGTGCCAACAAGCATATTGCAAAGAAAAAACAATATAATGTAACTTTTACAAATAGGAGAATCAAAAAAGTCTTAAATCACAGCTGGATGGTAGCTCATGCCTGTAATTCCAGCACTTTGGGAGGCCAAGGCAGGAGGATCATTTGAAGCCAGGAGTTTGAGACCAACCTGGCAACCAAACAAGACCCTGTGTCTACAAAAAGAAAAAAATTCTTAAATCTCCCCCTAAAAAAGAAGTCGTTGTACCTCTCCGATCTGCAAAACTCTTGTAGCATTCTAGTCTTTCTTCAGTTAGGTTTATCATTTTGCTTTGAGACATGATGTTAAAGGGTTAAATGCTTAATGAGACATGAAGTCGTCCTTTGCCTTGTAAAACAGTCAATCCCTAGGAACTAACTGACCTGTTTGGGCCTCAAGGTCTTTATCTTTAGGCTGTTTGTAGTGTGGTGTGGTGTGGTGTCAATCCATAAGGAAGAACTTTTTCAAGCTTCTACAGTCTGGGATGGGTCTAGACCAGCACAAATGGGGAATTTAGATACAGCTTCAAACAATAGGGTTAATGTCTATTTGAATGTGTCAAGGATGACTACATAGTTTAACCCAAGTACTGCATGCATAGCAGAATCCTTCAGTGAAACAGCCAACACCTTCCAGGATCAACCTCCAACTGGTCTCTTGGCTTGTTTTGAATTCCCTTTCAATCTATTTCATGCCGTGCTACACTCTTCCGAAACTTTTCTATGGACATGATTTTGAATAACCGTTAACTGACTATAAGATTTAAGAAAGGTCAGTTGCGATGGCTCACTCCTGTAATCCCAGCACTTTGGGAGGCCAAGGCGGGTGGATCACCTGAGGTCAGGAGTTCAAGACCAGCCTGGCCAACATGGTGAAACCCTGTCTCTACTAAAAATACAAAAAATTAGCTGGGCGTGGTGGTGGGCACCTGTAATTCCAGCTACTCTGGAGGCTGAGGCAGGAGAATTGCTGGAACCCGGGAGGCGGAGGTTGCAGTGGGCCAAGATCGTGCCATTTCACTCTAGCCTGGGCAACAAGAGCAAAACTCAGTCTCAAAAAAAAAAAAAAAAAAGATTGAAGAAAATGTTATTGACTATAAGATAAAATACAAGCCCCTTGGCATATTGTCAAAGTGACTCCATAACATGGCCCCAAGTTTGTTTCCCACCTTATGTGCCACTAGTTTCATAGACAAACCTTTTCCTGCCACACTGGTCTGGTCAGTGCCCTCCAAATACTGCAGTACTGCCTTGAACTGGTTTGCTGTCATCGTTTCTCTCTATCATCTAAATCCTAGCCTGTCTTTGATGACTAAAAGCCTAACATCTCTGTGGGCCCCAGAGAAATTATCTTCCTCTACATTCCTCCAGTTGACGTCTCTCACTTACGGATTAATCATATTGCCCTCTCCTATTCTTATGTGCTTTTATGCATATAATCTTAGCCCCCACGTAGGACCAACTGTAATCCCTTTGAGGACAGGGGTTAGGTCTCGTACCTATTTATAATTCCCCACAGTGCCTAGAGCCTCTTGCACACCACAGGGTGGGGGGAAATATTTGCTTTTGCTGGTGATCTGAGAAAGATAATACTGCAAACAGGAGAAGTAAAGATTTCTTTGTCTTGTTCCATTTGGAATGAATTAGTGGCAGGTAATCAGTTAGAGGTCAGCTCAGAAGGTTAAAATACATGGACTTATCCCCTGTTACAGTTCTTTTATCTTTAATCACAGGACAAAGACTGTGTTCCTATTACTAACCTCTTTCTAAATCATTGGTGTTGTTATTTACAAGAAGGACTGGGCCAAATATGTGAAGAAACATCAATGTATACTCACCCCAACATTTGAAAAACAAGTTTTAAGTGCGTGTACCACTGATAAAGTATGAAGAATAATATTCCCATTCATTCCAGATTATTCAGGTCCTTTGCCTGGGACTGGTGGCTACACAGGCAAAGTGAATTCTATATCAGCATTTTTTAAAGCCCACTATTCTCACCATTCCAGCTTAACTGTGACCAGTTATTTAATAGGATTCTAATTAATTTAATTCTCCACTGGTAGCAATTTCTGATTCACAATGACTGTGCCTTTTACCTCTTTGCATCCCTTCCCCAGCAGTTAACTCAGCAGGCTGCATATAGCAGGAACCTAATAAATATTTGTTGATTGAACAAATGAATGAGCCATACTGCAGATGGAGAAGACTGGAGAGTGAATTCCTCAGATATGCCTCACAAAACCATACTGGTCCTCCCATCACCAGAAATGGACAGAAATGCAAGCACCATAGCAAGAAATGACACCAGCCTTGCTCCATAGTCAGCAGAACCAGAGCCCTCAAAGCAAAACCACTTTGAATAGACTTCTAATCAGTTTAATTAGCACTGTTGTTAATTTTTTTAAGATGGTAAACTCAACGTTGGCATTACAAGTGGTGACAAAATTTCAGGATGAGGTAGATACTAGGAGTCAATATGTAGAGGTTGGGAGTGAGTGTTCTGGAGTTATATGACAGTAGTAGTAGTACGAGTTGCAAAACCTTGGATATGTCACTTAGTCTCTCTAAGCTTCAGTAGAATGAAAATAATAATAGTACCTATCTCACACGATGATCAGGAAGAAGAAATAAGAACATGCATGGAGGCTGGGCGAGGTGGCTCACACCTGTAGTCCCAGCTCTTTGGGAGGCCAAGGTGGTGGATCACCTGAGGTCAGGAGTTCAAGACCAGCCTAACCAACATGGTGAAACCATGTCTCTACTAAAAGTATAAAAATTAGCTGGGCATGGTGGCACGTGCCTATAATCCCAGCTACTCTGGAGGCTGAGGTAGGAGAATTACTTGAACCTGGGAGTTGGAGGTTGCAGTGAGCCGAGATTGCGCCACTGGGCTCCAGCCTGGGCAACAAGAGCAAAACTCCATCTCGAAAAAAAAAAAAGAAAGAGGCCGGGCGCGGTGGCTCAAGCCTGTAATCCCAGCACTTTGGGAGGCCGAGACGGGCGGATCATGAGGTCAGGAGATCGAGACCATCCTGGCTAACACGGTGAAACCCCGTCTCTACTAAAAAATACAAAAAACTAGCCGGGCGAGGTGGTGGCGCCTGTAGTCCCAGCTACTCGGGAGGCTGAGGCAGGAGAATGGCGGGAACCCGGGAGGCGGAGCTTGCAGTGAGCTGAGATCTGGCCACTGCACTCCAGCCTGGGTGACAGAGCAAGACTCCGTCTCAAAAAAAAAAAAAAAAAAGAAAGAAAGAAAGAACATGCATGGAAAGCCCTTATCACTGTGCCTAGAACATGGTAAATTCTCAGTAAACACTAGCTGATATGATTATTTCTACTTTAACCTACATTTTCCTCTTTAGCAAGCCCTGAGCAGTCTGCCAGTCAAGGACGAGAAGGGTTAGGTTCTCAGTCAGAGATCACATTTCAGAAACATCTGGGCCTGGATCTCCAGGCACCCGAAGAAGTTTGGTGCTTTGCCAGCCTCAGTGAGATACCATGGCCCTCTGGGAGAGGGTTGTCCGCTAATGCTACCCTCCAGCAGGAAAAGGGGTGAAGAGGGACCCCAACCCTAAGGTACAACCAAAGTGATAAGATGCACCCTGAGCACTGTACAAGCAACTGTGTGAAAAATGTGTGCATGATGACGGCTTTAGTTTTCAAACAAAAATCACTTGCTGCTTTTTTTTCTGTAACATAAGCTTGTAAAGAAAAATGGGTTTACTAGCCAAAAGCAAAGGAAAGCCTGCCCTTGACATGGACCACAACCCCACATCTCCATGGCCATCAAGACTGGATGTCAACACTCCAGTCCCAAGAGCCCGGAACACATGAATGTCTCCCACTGCTGTGACTGTTGTGTGCTGCTGGGAAGTAAGAGGTAGGATGGTGCCCTTCCTTTTTCAGAGAAGGAATGGGCCTTGAATGTGTCACATGCAGAGAGAGGGGATGCCAGGTGGGTCAGCATGGCAATGATAAAGCCAAGATCATAACCCTGAGCTGTGGGCTCAGAGAACAGCACCTTTACCAGTCCAGACCAAAAGCACAGGAACCCCAACCCCATCCTGCCCCGACACATAGGCCTGTGTCAGAGGGAAAATAAAATGTGCTCTCACAGAAGCTGAAAAATAAAAAGAGTTCCACAAATAAGGCATGCTGGCTACAGGCAAATCTACATAAAAGGGACCGCTTTAAAGAAAAATCTCTTGTGTTCCTGAGTTCTGAGATTTGGGTGAGTTTCTGAAGAGGAATATTTGCATTCTGGGTTTTCCCCTTTGTATGGTGAAGCAACAGGTAAAATCAGTCACTGAAATAGAAGCGTGAGCAACGCTGCAAATCTTAGAGCCCAAAGGAAGCTAATCTCTGCGTACCTCTCAATTGACTTTCTACGTATTCTAGAAGAGAGACAAATCAGCAGGGAGAGAGAAGCAGAAAGTTCAGAAATGGCAACGGGTGTTGCCTGCTTGCATTACCATCTAAGGAAATTCAGGGAACTATCACTGGGGGAAAAATCAGGCAAATTATTCCTCTCAGACCATCCTCAACAGGGATGTTTGATTTGCTGTTACTCGGTGAGGCTTCCCGCTGTCTTGCTCCTATTTCAGGGAGCGCTTTGCCTGAGCAGGCTCTAAACAGCTGCTGTGCACAGCAACTGCTGCCCTACCGGGCCCCAAGACATTCGAAGTCAACCCATGTCCATTAGAAATAAATGTGAATCAAAGGGTGACTGGCAAGAAAAGAAATGGCCACAGAGGCTGGGTGCGGTGGTGCACACCTGTAATCCCAGCACTTTGGGAGGCCAAGACGGGCGAATCACCTGAGGTCAGGAGTTTGAGACCAGCCTGGCTAACAAGATGAAACCCCATTTCTACTAAAAATACAAAAAAATTAGCTGGGCATCCTGGCTTGTGCCTGTAGTTCCAGCTACTCAGTAGGCTGAGGTAGGAGAATCGCTTGAACCCGGGAGGCAGAGGTTGCAGTGAGCCGAGATCACACCACTGCACTCCAGCCTGGGTGACAGGGGGAGACTCCATCTCAAAAAAAAAAAAAAAAAAGATACAGGTTATGCTATTGGTTATTTGGATTCTCTAACAGGATGTGATGTGGCCTTGAAATTCAAATTCAGTGGGTGTTTCTCTCATATCTTGTCTAGAGAATGGAAAAGATTGTGAGATCCACTTAAGCCACTGGAGATGAATTTGGTTTGATAAGCAGCCCTTTTAACTGTAAAAGCTGTCTCTCAGTAATTCTTGGTCCCCAGGTTTATTTCTACCATTGGAGGGGTGAATTAAAGAAGAATCCATTCAGGTTGTGACCTAAATCTTCTTGGTCATAGGAATGCTATTTTAGAAACCGGTATTCCATATGGGGCAGGCTGACATGTTCCCTACTAGTACTGGCACTACCAAAACGAGTTTAGGGTTCATTCTTAAATCCTTCTGAAATGCATACTTTTCTGCTATTCCTATTTCTGAATTTAGCGGGTCACTAGGGAGAGATTTGCCACTTGAATTCCTTTGCACAAGAACTGGGAGACTTGGGTTCCAATTCTGACTCAGCCACTAACTGTGTGGTCTCAAGCTTGGCTATGACCTTTTTTTCACACTGTGATCTTAGGTACTTCACTTCATCTTTGGACCCTTATTATTCTGATCTCTAAAATGGGTGATTACTAGGATTCCTTTCAACTTCAGTCCATTCTTTTCTTATCTAATTTATAGAATCACAAGGAAAATTGATTATATCATGCATATAAAAGTACTGTATAAACCTTAAGTACTTCCTGGGATCATTTTTTAAAATACAAAGCAAAAAGAAAGGCAATGGGATTAGTAATAAGATATTCTAATTTAAACTAAGATAGGAAGACAGACAATGACTGCTTCTGGATTTTACTGGAAGTGAGAAGTTCCATGACTTAATGTAACTCCAGAGGAATGCAAACTGAAGAGTACTGTCTCTCCTAGGCAGTCAGAGGAAAGAAATACAATATTGTTTCCCTGCTGTTAGGAACTCAGGATGAACTCTTGAAGAAGGAAGGTGTGCTTGCATCACTGGTTGTTTCAGAACTTCCACCAGACTTGAAATTCCTCAAATCTGCTTCCTTCACACTATACTCAAAAAGGAGCCAAAGCTATGTGGCATACTGTAAGAAGAGGACCAGCAGCCTACAGAATACTTCCATTCTAATCCTACTACTACGTCCGGGGACACTGATGTATAAAATAAGAATTTTTAAAAATAGGAATATTGACACTTAGGTTAAAAAAAAACTATGTTAATATTAATAGCCATCTTCGTCAATGTTAACCTCACTATCAAAAAAAAAAAAAAGAAAAAATCGTGTCAATGCACACAAAACCTGAAAGCTATTCCTCACCACTTGAAGGTCTTGATTTTAATATGAATGCCCTTGGAAACTCTAAGCAAAAGTGCCCAGGAAATATGCTGCCAAGGTTTGGGGGGCTTAGTTAGACCTCAGCAGATTCCAAGATTGCACTCCTTGCCTAAGAGTTTTCTTTAAATGATCACTGGTTTTTGAAACAATTATTTCTTAAACAGGCTGATATTCAACAGGCTGGATACTGGGTGCTGCAGGGGCTCTGAGTATCTTTCTCTCCCATCATGGACCCAAAGTCTAACAGACCTTTTTTATATAGTGTAATAATCTGGCCGGGCATGGTGGCTCACACCTGTGATCCCAGCACTTTGGGAGGCCAAGGCAGGTGGATCATCAGGTCAGGAGTTCGAGACCAGCCTGACCAACATGGTGAGACCCCCCCGTCTCTACTAAAAATACAAAAATTAGCCAGGTGGTGCGAGCCTGTAATCCCAGCTACTCAGGAGGCTGAGGCAGGAGAATCGCTTGAACCTGGGAGGTGGAGGTTGCGGTGAGCCAAGATCGTGCCATTGTACCCAGCCTAGGTGACAGAGTGAGACTCCGTCTCAAAAATAATAAAAATAATAATCTGAACAGACCACAAAAGGCTTGGGAAAAGTAAAAACAATACCCTGTATTTGGTCTCCTCCATCCGAGTGGCTGGGACTCTGTCCTCTAGTCTGTGCTCATGTCGGGCAACCAGTTTATCTCTCTGCAATCTGAAGTTCCACTCTGCAAAGAGGACACAGTGAGGACCCCAGGCAGATTGTTGAGCCCCTTCCCTGTTTCCGCCATTCAAGGATAACCATGACCTTGACTCATCACACTGAGAGATGTCTTCCCAAATTATCAATCTTGCATGGCGTTTCAAAAGTCTAGCCCTAGGCCAGGTGAGGTAGCTCATGCCTCTAGTCCCAGCACTTTGGGAGGCCTAGGAGGGCGGACCATGAGGTCAGGAGATGGAGACCATCCTGGTTAACATGGTGAAACTCGGTCTCAACAAAAATACAAAAAACATTAGTCGGGCAATAGTGTCACGTGCCTGTAGTCCCAGCTACTTGGGAGGTTGAGGCAGGGGAATCCTTGAACCGGTAGGCGGAGGTTGCAGTGAGCTGAGACCTTGCCAGTACACTCCAGCCTGGATGACAGAGTGAGATTCTGTCGAAAAGAAAGAAAGAAAGAAAGAGAGAAAGAGAGAAAGAGAGAAAGAGAGAGAGAGAGAGAGAGAGAAAGAAAGAAAGAAAGAAAGAAAGAAAGAAGAAAGAAAGAAAGAAAGAAAGAAAGAAAGAAGGAAGGAAGGAAGGAAGGAAGGAAGGAAGGAAGGAAGGAAGGAAGGAAGGAAGGAAGGAAGGAAGGAAGGAAGGAAGGAAGGAAGGAAGGAAGGAGAAAGAGAGAGAGAAAGAAAGAAAGAGAAAGAAAGAAAGAAAGAAAAGAAAAGAAAAGAAAGAAAGAAGGAAGGAAGGAAGGAAGGAAGGAAAGAAAAGAAAGAAAAAGGCTAGACCTAACACAATACCATTTCCTAATAAATTCTGTGAATAAATTTTTGTTGTCTTTCAACTTGAAAAACCATGGGAAAAGACAGTCTTTTTGTTTTGTTTGTTTTTTCTGGGGGGGGGGGGGTTCTTCTCCAAATTGGGGAGGAAAAAAAGATATCCTTTATCCACTTCCATTATCCTCTTGCCCCTTAAAAATCCCACTTTTAGAGATTGTAAATAAGTGGATACACTTATTTACAAACTGACTCTGAGAAGAAATAAAAAGTGAAGGTAGATACACAGACCAGAAATGAAAGTATAGTGACCACCAAATGCAGTTACAAAGGCTGAACTTGTCTCAAGACCCAGGATTGTTGTTTCAATTCTGGCCTCCCTTTGGAAGGGGTGTCACTCTTTCTAGGCATCAGCAAGGAGTTCAGCACATTTAGGGAGGATGCCGTCACAGAAACCCTAATGGTCTTATATTTCAGCAACACATAGGTAGAGAACGGGGCAGGGAGAGGGTTTCTTTACGAAATAACTTCTTGTCTAGAAGTCTCACACTCAACTAGGAGAGAGGAAGTCACAAACCGGCCACTTGTGTAATCAGGGTTATTTGTCATGGAAAAGCCACAGGGGAAAGGTGATGGCAAGGAGGCCGCAACCTCCCTTTTCTCGGTGCACACATCTGTTGGTAGGAAGAGGCAACTCTGCATACCTTTACTAAAGGCCATCCTGGGTCTGTATGTGTAAGCCACACGTGTGTGTCTGTGAACATTTATGACTTATGTGCTAACACAGGAAAAGACACTCCCTTTGATCAGTTAAACAGAGTTTGGTGAAATTAGCTCTGAACTAGAAACCAGAAAACCTGGCTTCTCTGCCTTCTCTCTTACTGATGTGGCCTCTGGCAAGCCCTTCACCTTGGCGAGCCTCGGTCTCCACCTCCAAAAAGTGGAAGTCATGAGATCTGTCCCAGAGAGCAGGTGAAATAATGCACGAGACAGCACTGTATTAAAGTATAAGGTAGTTCACTACTGTAGAGAGTCATGATTTATTATGAATAAGCAGGAAAGAATTCAGATGCCAATTATTTAGCTATCTTTTCACTAAGCTAGGTAATCTAGCCAGAAGGTGGATGGGTAAGATTATCCCCACTTAGGTGCACGGTCTGTATGTGAATCTACAGCACACAGGTGTCTGAGCTCTATTATTGACAAACCTATTTTAATTTGCTATATTGTTTCTAATTCTCTTCCGGATCTCCAAGCAGTAAAAAATACCAAACTGAGAAAAGTTCTGTGCAAATTAACTGGGCCAGAAAGAATTTTTACCACCTGTTTGTAGATGTAACTTATTTGTGGCACTAATTTCTAAGGAATGGAGCATTACTATGATTACAATGGTCTGTTCTGATGTGAACCTCTTTCCTCCTATAATTTCACCCCTCTAAAATCTGCCCCAAATTTCCTGATGTTAAGTACTAAAGAAGTTTTATGTTTGTTTGTCTGCATTAAGATATATTTCCTGAAGGTTTGGGAACCTAAAATTAGGATATTTAATAAGCAACTACTGACATTCATCACCTTCTTTAGGATTTACCGCTCACCCAGTGACGTTATCTTTCCTAAGCTAAATTAAAAGACAAATTCAAATCCTGCATGGTAGCCACCAAAAGCATATATTTGAAAAACAGGATTCAGTGTGCCATTTGATGCATTATTTAATGGTATGCAAATTATAAGTCAGACAGTTAGGAAAAACACACTTCAGCATTAATAAACAGCAACACTACTACTACATTAATTATGATATTGCTATGATTTATTCCCAAGTTTTGCATTTTGATTCTGCTTGAAAATTTATGCCATCTGATAAGTGGTAACCTAGTTCCCCTCCTACATCTCCTGCCCATTTCTCAAATCTGTTCCTCCTACCCACCCGATGGGTGTCTGTAGGAAACGGGTACAGAAATACAAAGTCATAAGCAGCCGCATTGTCTTATAAGCATTAAAAATTAAAGAACAAGCAAACACCACCTAAAGCTCCAACATTTATTGTGTCAATGTTAAGCACACTTTTTAAAAGACAACATAGAATGTATAGAAACAAGGGGTTGGGGACTCATGCGCATTTCCACAATACGGGTAATTAGGCTGGCTGGTTTCAGAAGGGCCAGGGCATCACTCATGACAGCGATGGTCCACGGGCCCTCTCTATGGGACTGATTCACTGTTCCAATGTGGGTCTGTTTTTTTGTTTTTACTTTTTATTAAAAAATATAAATAAAATGGCACTGCAGGTCCAGGCTGGAAGGACTCTGCAGGACTCTGTCTTCGCACAACGGCTTCTTGGAGGCTACTGTCAGAAAACATCACAAACTAGCAGGATGACAGACCACGCTGACGTCGACTGGGCGGCACGCGTCCACCCCGCCCCTGGGGGCTTCAAATTTTCTCAGAACTTAAGGGCTCTCGAGCTTCCATCCGAAAACTGCCACACATCTTGAGCTCTCTGGGTACTACGCCGAATGGGGGTGTGTGAAGAACCTAGAAAGAGGTTGGAGACAGAGGAGGGGGAAAAAAAAAAGTACAGGTGTGACTTGGCCCAATGATTTTCTGTTCTCTAACTAGCTTTTAAAAATTAGAACTTAAACCAACCACAGGTCGAGCCACTGGCATCTTAAGCATGATTTCAAACTCAGTCTCCCCTCCCCAAGTATCTCTGACCTCTGAGTGGTCTTCCCACGCCTCCCTCCCTTCCGTCCCCCCAAGGAGGACCCAGGTTCCCCCACCCCTGCCCAATTGTATGATAGTCCTAATAAACTCGGGACACACCTGGAAGGAAACACTTGCCCTTATGACTGAGAAAACTTATTAAGAAACAGTCCTTTGGTTGAGGAGAGCGGGAGAGGGAGGAGGGAAAGGGGACACCTTCTCAAAATAATAATAAAATTATAAAGAAACAAAAAATCAAAACTGATGTAAAAGCAGCACAACGAAAACATGAAATGTCATCAAGTTCAACGTCAAAGCAGCCAATGATTTACAAGAGGCGAACAAATCTCTGAAGAGAAAACCAGAACCCAAAAGAGTTGCTCTCAAATTGCACCAAAAACTGCCTGTAGTTTCTTTCAAACATGCAGTTTTCTTTTCTTTTTTGGAAGGGGGAAGGCAATGGTGAAGGGAAGAAGGGAGTGGTTATTTTCCTCCGGGGTTCCTCCCTTGCTGTGGACATTGACTTGAAGCAGCAGAACTGGGAGTCCGGATGTGCCGAGGAAGAGGGCTACCACTGTGGCATTCCAGGCCTCGTTGCCACGGCGACCCGAAGCAGGGGCCTGGGGCCTCCTCTCCCCTGACTTGGCGCCGCAGGAGGCCCGGGGTCTGGAGCTCAGCTGCTCTCGCGCATCCCACCCCTGAGCAGAGCAGCGGAGACCTGGGCTGAGGGGCATGCTGTGTCCAGGTGGGTTCTGGGGAATCCCATTCCCAGTCCAGCGCTAAGTCACTGTCGTCGAGGCCCCTTTAGCTGAAACCCCAATCAAACCCCTTCGTCCAACCTGCTACCAATATTCAAAGCCCTAATAGACAAAGTATATCATGGGCATATTCCACGTTCACAGCTATTTAAAAAAGCACAGCCCCCTATATGGGTTTAGGGGCTCCCGCTTTAGAGGACACTTGGGGAAATGGCTTAATTTGCCTCTTCTACCATCCCTATGAAAGATCTGATACACGTGCTCCCTTGAAATAGTTTTTGCCACTTTACAGAAAGGAAAAACAGTATTTGGATCAACCATCGAGCTGTGTTCAGCCAAGTTTAGGTTCTTAAGTACAATGACCCGTGTGAACTGGATTGGTTTCTTTCCCATTTGGAAGGGAGGAATTAATGGTATCCCATGACTGTAGATGACACTGAGAAATAGAGAGAGAGAGAGAAAGAGAGAGACAGAAACAGTCCCATCCCCCTAAAGGCTGAGTCACTGCCCACGTGCTGTATGTAGTAAATGAAACAGCGGGCTAATGGGATAACGAGATGCCAGCAAGCAGAAGTGCACACCCGACAACCCATGTCCACAGTTCATAGCTATAGCAGCCCTAGAGTAAATACACATCATCTCAATTCCCTCTATGTGTTCCGATGTCCATTTCTCTAACAATGGGTTGTTTATTCTCAATTGGGAAAGATGCAGGGCTTTAGGAGACACCTAGGAAAATCTGCTAGATGGCTCATGCCTTTTAAAAGTTAGCAGTCTTTTAAGAAACATTTTTCCAAGCAGGTTGAGAGAACTCTGCCAATCCCATCCTCATATCGGCAAAGTTCCCACAATTTTTTTCACAGGAAGTTGTCTGAAAAAAAGAGAATGGGATGGGTACATTCCTGAACACACCAGGCCCAGGGACAATGGAGTAACAGAATCGTAATGAGGAACACACAGTTACAACACAGTCATAAGAAGTCATGTTCGTGTGTGTACGGAGGGGGAAAGAGACTTAAAACAAGAAAACACGGTATTTCCTCCCTCAGTCTCTGTGAGCAAAGGGCTACAAGCAGGAGAGGATGGGGCCTGAGGCTTCTCAACTCCTTTTCAGGAAGGCCCGAAATAATCCCAGTACTTTTCAGCAAACTGTGTCTTGAATAAACCACCTCATTTCCTTATTTCTCCAATTGGAATTATACCTAAGCCACCCCCCGCCACTTCCTTTCAAATTCTCACTTCTAGCATTATGAATATATACAATATGTACTTATTGCATATACAAAAATGGTATTTAAATAAACAGTTCTATATCTACAGAATGCCCTGGGAAAAACTCAACTACTTCATACTTCCTGCCACGGCCAGTGCAAATGAAGAACTGTGTTCACCTCACTTCTTAGTAACCTTTGTAACGTGTTGGTTCCAGCCCTTTTGTAGGTCCTAAACAAAGAAAGGATAGCAAATGGGTTCAGGAAGGAGGTAATATAGGCACTGGCAGAGTTTCTGGTGTAAAAGCTGTGAGAAATAGAATTTGCTGTATTCCTGTTTATTAAGTTGTTCTCAAATGAAGATTTAAAAGAACATTTTAAGCATCAGGAGTTCAGGTATGTAGGAAACATTCCATCAGCATGTCAAGCCTGTTACGAAAACTTACTTGAGGATTTTAAGAGATATTAATGTTCTTAGTAGTTCCTCATTTAAAAAAATAGATCATGAATTCATCTTACTGTTGGAAATTTGTATGTTATTTTATATTAACGTTTTAAATTTAAAAAAAAAATTTAGAGTTCTGGATACAAAGTGTCATTTATAAGTGATATTCATGTTGGCTAGGTTCTCATGCTTTTATTGTTCATCAGCTTCAGAAATAATATTTTATCAGAGGATTTCAATAAGTCAGGAGACTGAGTAACCTGAAGAACCCGTCTCCCAATAAATTTATTTAACTTTGGGACCATGTAAATCAAACATAATCTGTGATTTATCACCAGATGTTTGCACTCCTCCCCATTCCCCATTTGATTTAAGAAATTTGAACAGACAAGTATACAATATCCACCATTAATTCTGTCTGTCAGGATGCAAAACCTAATTACGCTAAGAGCATCATATACTGAGAAATTAAAATGAATACTGTATATAAAACCTGCACAGTTGCACTCATAGCTCCTAATAAAAGAGTAATAGGGACACACAGAGGTTTTATGGACATTTAATATGGTGGAGTCGAAGTCACCACATCTAAAGCTGGCATGGCACTGGGGAATTATTTCTATCTGTCTTGAGCAGCATTTTGGGTTCAGTTTTGGAGAAACCTAATCCAAAACACATACAGTATATCTTTTCTAAGTTCAGTGACAAACATCAAGTTCTCAAGGTACCGCACGCCAACCCCACCCCAGCTCCTAGGTAATGTTCTCCAACATCCTTTCTCAGTGGATTCCTCTAGCCCCACTCTCTCCTTCCCACCCAAACTGGCTTTTCAGAAAACATTGACTTTCTCTACACTTTAGAAAGATAAAACTATTCTTGCCTCAGATAAAAGGCATGACATGAAAAGGCCACCTCACAGGCACTAGGGCATAAGAACTGAGCGACAAAAAAAATGCTACCACAAGAAGACAACAGAACGGCTTTTGTTTTGGTTTTTTACAAAAATAAGAACAATGTCATATTCGTTCATCTACACTGGGAACAGGGAGACGATATCACAGAGGTATGTGTTTAGTAAAGCAAATAGATGCTGCAACATGCAGTATTTGTAAAATTGACAACACAGATTTCTAAGGAAGGATTTTTAAAATAGACCTCACTGGCTGGTCAGAAGATAACTGAAGGGTATTCCCGCCCTTATTTGCTGTCATCCAGGAAGACCCTATCAAAACACGTAAAGTAATCTGTAGCATCTAGGGTTCCTGGGATCTCAGAACCACAAGGCAAACCACTATGCATCTCAGGAAATCAGTGGCTGATTCCAAAGATTTCACTATGTCTGACTAAACCCCTAGTGGCTGCTTTCTTTTCTTTTTTCTCTCTCTCTCTTTTTTTCTCCCTCTTTTAAAAGAAACAAAAAACAAAAAACAAAACCTGATGCCTTTGTTTCCAGATTTTTAGATTTGAAAAGTGGGGTTATTTGGTTACAAGAAAAGACTCTTACATGGAAACCAAAGAGCTGATTTAAAAAATATATATATTTTTTACATTATGTTCTAAGATAAAGCAAGGATGGGAGAATAGAAAAGAACTTTTAGACAACAAGAACAGCAAAAAATTTAAAGGAAATAAAAGTCTAAGATGCTATTACCAGCAAGTTTTTTCACTTATATTTGAATGGATTTCTGCTAAGAGATGGAGTAAGTTTTTAACATCAGACTGAAAACACCTTCCATTTCTTAAAACTATTCTAGAACTGTAAAGCCTTAAAACTATGTCCAGGGTTTGAGGTATGTCTATTTTAATATAGTAAGTACTTTATGTTCCTTTAGGGTATAATACACGCATCAGAATGCCCATAGAAATAATCCTGAAAAAGACTGACTGGCCTTCTCTTAAAACCTGTTATTTTCTTGAAAGTAATTTACAGAGTGTGTCAAATGAGGACACAAGAAGCTTACAATGTGTACTTTAATTTTTTTTATTTTTTTCAATAAAGGGACAAAATGGGTGTATGAACAGGTTAATGCAGACAACTGCCAAAAAAACACAGACAGTGGTTTTTCCAATAGAACTTAACAAAGACCAGAAACAAATACAATAAAAAGCCAGGTTGTAATGACCTTTGGTCATCTAAATAAAAAAAAAATAAAAACAAAGAAAAATAAAAGATCAAATTAAGTGCCTCTGTTTTGAACAGGGCACATAAGCAATAATAAATAGTGACTCCCATAGTAAAAGATAAAATTTCAAGTTACGACAAACAGCTTTCATTACAGGAATAGAAAAGGCCAATAACAAAATATTCTGCATTGCCATTTACAAAAAAGTATTGACTAAAGCGGGCTTTCTCTTTAATATGCTTTGCATATGAAATTCTTTCCAATCTAAATATAAAGCACCATTTAGTTTTTGGCAATGAAAAAAACTGCAAAACATTGGTTGTTTTTTTTTTTTTTTTTTCCTTTTTTTTTCTTTCTTTCTTTTACTGCATATGAAGGTAAGATGCTGGAATGTAGGGTGATAGAAGGAAAGGGACAAAAAGCACACTACATAACAAACCAACGTTATTAGCTTGCAGTACTGCATACAGTATGGCAGCAGGAAAAAGGAACAAAAAAGGATATGTACAACCCCTATGACAGCCATCCATGTGACATTCTAGCAGGCTCCCCCAAACCGCCATTATATGGCTTCTCATCTGTAATGTCACATGTTTTTGTTTCTCTCTTTTTTTTGAAGCATACAAATAATTTGCAGTATATTATCCTGCCAAATTAAAAAAATATACTGTGGCAGCCTGTCTTTTTTTTTTTTTCCACTACCGAAAAAGGTACATTGATACCTTTTAAGAGAACAAGCAACAGTTAAAAATACAAGCTTCAATATAAATACTATAGTGCCTAACACTAGATGAACATTTAATTCAAATACCATTCTAGAAATACAGAAAAAAGACCATAAATGTATTTTAGCATAGGAATCAACATGAGTGTGCATTTTCCTATATTTAAGTACTATATAATCTTAAACCTTTCCCCAATGTATGTTTTTTTTTTTACAACCTGAAGAGCGGTGTGTATCCAAGGCATAGAATTTCCACTACCATTTTTAAATGGATAACAAGTCTTGTAACACCACCAAGACAATGGAACCCTAAAATGCAGTTCCCCCCTAAACATAATGAAGTGTTTTCTTAAAAAATTTTTTCTTAACATTTATATTTAAAAAAGTTTTGTACAAAAAAATCCTTGCACTGTAGAAGCGAAAGCAATCATTCATTTCTATGTTAAGTGTATTCTGTTTCCATTCACAGCGCTTGCAATGTTGCGTCCAAGTAAGTAAGCTCAATAGTCAAGTAAATGGCTGGCAAAGTTTTTTTTTTTTTTAGTTTTTTAAAAATGCTCCTCAATGAGATTGTGTTCAATTTTTTTTCAGCATTCTTGCAACTTTTCCCTTAAGTATAGACCTGTAAACTGGGAAAATTGTACAGTGCACTTAATTGTCCTATCTGAGCAGGTTTATTTTATACTCAACCTCTGTATCTCTGATTAGAGAAAAGATACAGATATCACAGGCAGAGTCAAGTGCTATTTGAACACCAACTGGGGCAGATGCTAGCTTAATAAAAAAGAAAAAATTAAAAAAAAATAAAAACAAAAACAATGAATCCTCTTCCATGTTAACACAAATAGCACACAGTGTATGGAAAAGAAATGAAGTACAACTTTTAGGGAGCACAGACATATATACTGCTACTCTTAAAATTCTTTCTCTTCTTTTTTTAAGAATGTCACATTTAAACGCAAGTCTTAAGAATTCATAGTTAATCATCATTGTATCAATATTAGCTTATATACCTGTTCTATTTTAAATGGCAAATAATACCACGTTGTGCTAATAAATCATATTATTTTCTTCTGTTCCCCTCTGTCAAACCTTATTGTCAGCCTCTTCCTTTCAATATGGTATCCAAGGTCTTAAAGTTTATCATTTGATTGTCCACTTGACAACCAAGTAGATCTGGATCTATTTCTTTTGGTGCCAGAATTTTTAAAGAGACATCATTAAAGCAAATATCTTCATAAAATGAACTCCTTACTAGTGTATTTAGTTGCGTTCCAGGGCTTTTGCACATTACACATTCAATTTAATCACTGTTTAAAAAAAATAAAACTTTGGGCAAAACAGCCCATTTCTTTTAAGCTCTCACCAGGAGCAAAGTAGCTTTTATACTGGTATAATCAGTTTTGTTTATAAAATTAAACTAAAGGAAAAATGATGATTAACTAGGACATAATGGGTCATATTTTTAGGTAGCCATTGTTGTGAGAAATACAATATAGAATTATATGCTAGTTCCTAAGGTTTATTACCTCACCCAATGCTGAATTAAGCTACAAGTTTATAACAAGTAGAAAGAACCATCAATGTGGTTTCAATAGATCCAAGGCACTCATATTTTAAAACCAAATGATAGAATAAACTTGTTCTGTTTTTCTGTTAGTTTGTCAATTCAAGGCCTTTTCTTCTTCCTCTCCAATTGATACATTTAACCCTTTAGAGACAGACATTTAGCTCATAGAGATTTTTTTTCCGTGCTATCTATTCTGTCTATAGAGGGTTAATCCAAAGACTGTTTTTCCTCCTCACGTTATAAAATAAAACTGTACATGATATGTATTACAGAATGTATGCAGCATGGTCTTTTTCTCTCTCTCTCTTTTTCTCTCAAAACGGAACTGGAAACAGCAACATGTTTGCTCAGCAACGAATTAGGGACAATTTAAAATAGCCATAACATACCATACATGCTGTCTAAGTTTAAAAAAAAACATACACAACATGTAAATTATTGCACAAGAGAAAGGCTCAAAGTTTGCGTAAAATGCAATAGTATTGCCCCATACAGATCATGCATTCAAACGGTGAGAACATAAAGGAAAAAAAAGGAAAAAGAAAAAAGAAAAAGAAAAAGAAAAAAAACAGGTGTGCTGGTGACAAGCACTCTCATATTCTTAGCTTCATTACTTGTTTGTTTGTTTGTTTGTTTAAATCACATGGGACTAGAAAAAAATCCTACAGGGAGTGGGGCTGGAGGGCGATGGGGAAGGGGAGTGGTGAAAAAGGGGGTGTCAGGTGGGAGTGAGGGAGGGGTATTAATATACCTCTATTCAGTTTTTATATCATTATTCAACACTCGATCACTGTGCCATTTTTTCATGTGTTTCTCCAGGGTACTGTACACGCTAAAAGGCATCTTACAAATTTCACATTTGTAAACGTCCTTCCCCACCTGGCCATGCGTTTTCATGTGCCTGGTGAGCTTGCTACTCTGGGCACAGGCATAGTTGCACAGCTCGCATTTATAAGGCCTTTCGCCCGTGTGGCTTCTCCTGTGGACAGTGAGATTGCTACAGTTCTTGAAGACTTTCCCACAGTACTCACAAGTGTCGCTGCGTCTGCCCTCTTTTGAGCTGGGCCTGCCCGGGCCCGGACCACTAATATGGGGCGTGCTCCCTCCACTTCCCGTGCCGCTGCGCCCCGAGATCCCTCCGTCCAGCTCCCCGGGCGGTGTGGAGAAGCGCAAGCTCCCGTTCTCCGAGGAGTGCTCCGACGAGGAGGCAAAAGGCGATTGTCTGGAGTCTCCGAAGCTAAGGAAGGGATCTTTGAGCTGCCTGGAGGCCGCGTAGCCGGCGAGCCACTGCGAGTACACGTTCTCCGTGTTGGGCATCGCTGCCGGGGGCAGGTCGAACTCCTTCTCGAGCTTGATGCGCTTAGAGAAGGGGCTCAGCGAGCTGGGGCTGCCCAGCAGCAGCTTTTTGGACAGGCCCCCCGAGGCCGACTCGCCCGGGGAGCAGCCACGGCCGTTAACAGTGCCATCGTCTATGCGGTCCGACTCGCCGGCCACCGAGTCTTCGTCGCAAGTGTCCCTGTGGCCCTCGGCCTCGGCCAGGTGGCCGCGCTTATGCTTCTCGCCCAGGACCTGGTGGAAGGCCTCGCTGAAGTGCTGCATGGAGCTGAGCACCATGCCCTGCATGACGTCGGGCAGGGCGCGGCTCTCGTCGCCCACGCCCACCACCGCGCCCCGCGAGCTGTTCTCGTGGTGGCGCGCCGCCTCCAGGCTCAGCCCGAAGCCGTAGTCCACCCTCTCGCTCTCCGTCAGCTCCTCCTCCTCCTCTTCCTCCTCTTCTTCCTCTTCCTCGTCGTCCTCCTCTTCCTCCTCATCCCCGTTCTCCGGGATCAGGTTGGGGTCGTTCTCGCTCTTGAACTTGGCCACCACGGACTTGAGCGCGCTGCTGGCGCTGCCCACCAGGTCGCTGGTGCCGGGTTCCGGGGAGCTGGCGGTAGAGAGACCGTCGTCGGACTTGACTGTCATGGGGGACGATTTGTGCATGTGCGTCTTCATGTGACGCTTCAGCTTGCTGGCCTGGGTGCACGCGTGGTCGCACAGGTTGCACTTGTAGGGCTTCTCACCCGTGTGGCTGCGCCGGTGCACCACCAGGTTGCTCTGAAATTTGAACGTCTTGCCGCAGAACTCGCATGACTTGGACTTGACCGGGGGCTGGGAGGGAGGAGGGGCGGATTGCAGAGGAGGGAGGGGGGGCGTCGCCAGGAAGGGCGGCTTGCTACCTGGCTGGAATGGTTGCAGTAACCTTTGCATAGGGCTGGGCCGGCCTGGGGACAGCGGTGGGCTAGACGTGTTCCCTGCCAGCTCTCTAAGTCTCCTAGAGAAATCCATGGCGGGAGGCTCCATAGCCATTGGATTCAACCGCAGCACCCTGTCAAAGGCACTCGGGTGATGGGTGGCCAGGGCCATCTCTTCCGCCCCCAGGCGCTCTATGCGGTGGGGGTCCAAGTGATGTCTCGGTGGTGGACTAAACAGGGGGGGAGTGGGTGGAAAGCGCCCTTCTGCCAGGCCGGAAGCCTCTCTCGATACTGATCCTGGTATTCTTAGCAGGTTAAAGGGGTTATTGTCTGCAATATGAATCCCATGGAGAGGTGGCTGGGAAGGACATTCTGCACCTAGTCCTGAAGGGATACCAACCCGCGGGGTCAGGGGACTTCCGTGTTCGCTTTCTAAGTAGATTCTTAATCCATGAGTGTTCTGTGCGTGTTGCAAGAGAAACCATGCACTGGTGAATGGCTGTTTGCAAGTTGTACATGTGTAGCTGCTGGGCTCATCTTTACCTGCAAAATAATACAACACCAACATCAATGTTTAATCACTGAGGCAGGCATCAGCAATTGCTTATTTATGTTCCACCTCCAGCCTTCCCTACCGCCACCCCTCAACCCCAAGGCCTAAACCCTCACTGACCTACCCCTGTGCCTCGCACGTCTGAGCATGGGTACCCAGTAAATATTGGTCCAATCAGTCTTCCTGCCATTAAACTCAGTTCTAGGAATTTGATATCCAATCCCCAGAGCAGAAAAATCGTGGCCAGTTCTGGCTTGAGGATGAAGGTCCCTACATTCTAGGCACCTCAACAAATGTCTTCTAAACTTTCCAGTCCCATCAGCTGTAGTTTGGGGCAAGCCATCTCATCTCCATGTGCCTCTGTTTCCTCTTCGTTAAGTGAGAAACTTGGACAAGGTAACCCAAGGAAACTTTTTGGCTTCCTAAATCCCAGCTTTCTATTCCCCCCTGGGTGGCAGGTGAACTTTCTAAATAGGCAAACATTTCATAGAGATTCAAAAAAGGGGGAGAAGGTCAACTCACTACAATGTTATATGGCCCTAGAGATGCTTTCAGTCTTAGTCTGAAACACGCTAATTGTTGATATTGTTAAAATGAGAGGGTACTCATAAAATACTTCCATGGAAAAAAGACTAGCAACATTCTCATATCCCAGACTGTGGGAGGATCAGTGAGTCCCAATTTTGGTTCCACAACACCCCATGGGGACGCCCATTTTTATCTCAAAGAATGTTTAAAAATCTGAAAGAAAAACTTCATTCAGATTTAATGGATAGGCTGTATCCAATCTTTAGGAGTTGTCCCCCAGTCAGATAAATGCAAGTCTGGAAAAGTTAGGAGGAGTGGCTGGTGCCGACTTAAGCAGACACAGCATCCTAGTTTAAGGAACAGTTAAAGCAGCCAGCACCATGACAGGCAGCAGGCTGAGAAATGCTACACTATCCTCCTCCTCATTATTTTGAGAGGCTAACAACGTGAACCAAATTATACAACATCCTGCGCCCTCGGCTGAGACTCAGCTCCAGTTGAGAAAGAAACAGAAAGATACAGTTCAGCTAGTCAACTCTGGCCAGTAGCCAAGCCGTCTGGAGAGGGGCCCTGCTTAAGTCACATTATTTCCCTTGCTGAAAAGAAACCAAGAGTGGTAAATGCCACTTTGGCAAAGAAGGGCCAGCTCGACTTCACAAAATCTTTCATTTGGGGAGATGGCTAAATTAAATATATATGGGGAGATAGCTAAATTAAATATATATATATGGAATAACTAACCAACAGTTTACTAGTCAACTACAACATTAAAAAGGGCAGAAGTAATGGTAGCCAAAGGACAAGGATGAGAAAAACAGAAAACTTCCCAGGGATTCTGAAAAAAACCTTAAAATACAACTGAGTAATAACAAACTTTTCTCCTTTTACAAGAAAGGCTACAAGAGTTCCTTAAGGCCACAGCTAGTATTTGTCAGTCAACTTTCTAAGAAGGGAAAAAAAAAAAAAATCTACCAGGGAGGTTAATAGTGAGAATGAGGAATTAATCAATTATATGATGCCTCCATTTAGCAAGTCAGAAAGAAAAGCCGGCAGGGTCTTCTCAGAAGCCCCCAAACACTGGTATTCCAAAACAAGCCAGCCTTGCTCAAGCACTTGTCTAAATAATGGACTCCTGCCCTGACCTTGTAATTTACTTTACAATGCATTTATAATCCCACTCAATATATCCCACTCCTGGGTAAATCTCTTAAACAAGATTAGATGGTAAGATACCAAAATTAGATTTCAAACATTTGTCTAATGTGGAAGGGGGAAAAAAGGCAGAAAGATTTTCAAAGAAAATGCTGACATTAGTATCACATTATCTGCCTATTTTTGTTTGCCTCCTCTCTTCAAAGGGAAATAAAAAGCTTCATTGAGAGCATTTTCATAAATTTTTTGTTGTTGTTGAACAATGACTTGGGTCCCAAATAGGCTGGAAAAAAACTATCTGGTTCCAACTACATGATCCTCTGTGGCTTCCTCCTTGTCCTCCCTAGGTCTCTGCATGACTATCATACCCATTTAGCCTGACAATGTGAGTTGGGCAAGTAAAAAGATTTGTCTGATAATGCAAGTCCTTAACACGTTCATCACTCCAAATGCCTTAAAATTATATTTTACCTTATAAAAAAATCGATAGAAATCCAGGACTGGACTCATAATTAGTGGTGCTGGTTTCACATGTGCCATGAATGTAGTCATTGATAAATGCCAAAATCTGTGGCATACAGCACTACATCAAGGATCTCATTTGTATCCTTTCAAAGAGGCTTAAATGAGAAAAGTCCATTTTATTTTGCTGCCCTGAGCGTCCTAAACTTTTTTTCAGAGCTAGTTATGTGATCATGCTACAGTATGTTAACACTGTGATGTTATCCTCCCTCTCTCTCATACATCAGGTCAGAGAAAATGGCATTTTATCTTATAATGAGCATACAACATACAGTTTTCACTATCGCATTTTAGTATTCCCATCAACTAGATATTCTAGATCATGAGGGCAGCTAGTGTAATCATAATGTCAATGAGAAGGGCTGTTACGATTGAGACTAAAGATTACATGGAGAGAGCTGCTTTGAAACTGGTAATTATTACCAGTCCACTAATAGCAAATGATGCATTACAATTTCACCATACAATCTGTATTTCACTCAGCTTGTGCCGGTGTACCATATTATATTACAATGCTCACAGATTCTAAATTCCTAAACTGCAGTCATCAATAAATGTGTTACTTGCCATAATTTGTGAAATTACTTTGTTCATAACATCTTTGATGATTTAGAAAGACCAGAATTGATTTCCTGTATGGCAAAATTGGGGCTACATTGACTTATTGATGTGTAAAATATAATAATATTCTTCATTTACTCTGATGAAAATCAACTTCTCAATTTGAGAGCCTCATTGGGCATTTACAGGGATTGTTTTGATTTAGAGCAATAAACTGACACCTGGCCCCTAAGCATAGGAACTTGAGGCATCACAAGGGTTAAAATCAGCTATTAGCCCACCTACTGACTTTTATCTTATTTCATTTTACTTTATGGGAAGGAATGACCCCCATTTCTAGTATGTCACCAACGTGAAAAAGTCATGTGATCTAAGGCTCAAGATTCAGAAGAACAAGGAGGCCTGAGATGGGAGCCCTAGCTCTATTATTCACCAGCTTGTAACTCTGGGATAGTCATTTGATTTCTCTGAGTCTTAGAATTCCTATCTGTAAAATGAGCATAAAAACAGTACCTGTAAAGAATTGTTGGGAGGTTCAAATGACAGAAGTATATAAAAGCCCTCTGTAAACTATCAGGTCCAACATGAATGTGAGTTTTCATTACTACCAGGGGTGATTAATTACTGAGGGTAATGACTAACCACATTACACACCCCGAACGGCTTCCAGAGAAGGTCCCAGTCCAGGCCTTAACCCAGGCCAAAAGGAGACTGTAGTGAAAGAGCAGGGGTGACTGGCACACAGCAGGGCGGCCGAAGGGAAGTGCTATGAGCTCTAGAAGCCGGGGGCAGCAGGTTAATGCTGCCAAGTGGAATGGGCATCAGGTTTGTTCTAGAGCTTTCTGGACCCCCACAACCCATTTCCACATACCTTGTTCTGGTCACTCCTAAACTGGTCCTGCCGGCAGAGGCACCAGTAAACTACGTACCCTCCCTTTGTGGGAAGGTGGGAGGGGACAGGGGTTCCCCATCAAGCTCAGACTTTCCTACCAGTCAAATCAAACTCCCGGCCCTCAGGAAGACCAGGCTGAAGACAGAGACCTATGTTTCCCTGGCCAGCAGCCCTTGGCCTCTCAACTCCACCCTCCTCTCAACTGCTCAACTGCCTTCTCTCCCTTCCCTCCAAAAGTGGCTCCGTTCCCACAGCCCCATGCAGGCCCCAGACGCCCCCAGCAACAGGAGAGCTCTCCCCACCCAGCCAGCATGCAGGGACTAGAAACCGTGAGTCCAACCCCCTAAACCCTCTGCAATCTGTGACCTAACCCAGGCTTAGGCCCAGCTTGGGGGAGGGGGGCAGATGAGGTGCTTTTAACCCCTGAACCACCCAGCCCTCAGGACCTGAGGGCTTATGAAATTCACACAATAACTCTTTGTTACCTAGGATTACCTAGGAGTTAACAAAAATAAACAACTGGCTTTGAATCTGGTCTCAGGGTGCATGCCCTGCTCTTCAGATACCATTTACAAGATGGATAAGTGTCGTTTCCCTCCCATCTAAAAACAGTCCCCCTTAGAGCCTTAACTCTGGTATCTTGCTCTTTGTTATTCTCTTTCCATGACCCTTTTCCTTTTCTTTTTTTTTCTTTCCACAGCAGGTTATTTTTCATTTACTTTCAAATAAAAATTAGAGGTCACACTTCTTTTCTTCTTGAACCTGCTTTTTCGTGTTTAGGGCGGAATCACTGCCCACCCCCCAACCTTTTAGCCATGCATGATTCATCCCATGTCTTCCTACTCAGAGAAGCAAACCGTATTATTTTCTAAAACAATATCTTTCAGAAAACATTTGTATAAATGGACAAATTTAAGTTTCATAAAATGGTCCCTACTATAAAAGCTCGCTTGAACAAGTAAATGGTGGTGGTGGTGATGGTGGTGGTAGTGGTGGTGATGGTGGTGGTAGTGGTGGTGGTGGCAGTGGTGGTGATGGTGGTGGGGGTGGGGGTGGTGGTGGTGATGGTGGTGGTGGCGGTGGTGATGGTGGTGGTAGTGGTGGTGGTGGTGATAGTAGAACCTTCACATTTTAACTACAATGATGTGCATTTTCCTCTAAAACTAGGAGAAAAGTAAGTCAAAATTATGTGTGATCACGTATATATAAAATATACTATGTACAAATACACATGTAAATACATGAGGAATATGTATTAGAATAACTCTGGAATAACCCTAAACTGACTGCTTTTGATTCTGGCCTTGGCTAAAGATGTGTGCGTTGGCCGGGCGCGGTGGCTCAAGCCTGTAATCCCAGCACTTTGGGAGGCCGAGACGGGCGGATCACGAGGTCAGGAGATCGAGACCATCCTGGCGAACACGGTGAAACCTCGTCTCTACTAAAAGAATACAAAAAACTAGCCGGGCGAGGTAGCGGGTGCCTGTAGTCCCAGCTAGCTACTCGGGAGGCTGAGGCAGGAGAATGGCGTGAACCCGGGAGGCGGAGCTTGCAGTGAGCTGAGATCCGGCCACTGCACTCCAGCCTGGGCGGCAGAGCGAGACTCCGTCTCAAACAAACAAACAAACAAACAAACAAAAAAAAAAAAAGAAAAAAAAGATGTGTGCGTTGGACTACACCTGAAGTCCTAAATGAGGCCACAGGAGTGAATGTCCAGTAATAAAATGGGCTCCAAAGGCACAGGCATATTCAATCACTAGCCATGGAGCCAGACAAGACCCTGGGGAGAAGACCCACAGGGGTGAGCTACTTTCAGCTCCCAGCCTCCAGTGAGGAAAGAAAAAGGGGAGGCAAGAAGTCCCTCTGGGGCTGAGTGGAGTGGGGAGTGTCTGCCAAGTGAGTAATGGAATAATACATATGACAATCTATTTTGGAAGTAACTCCGTTCAGTACTTAAAAAGTAAGGGCAATTTCCAGAAACTGTCATCTCTATACACATGGACATTTGTAGAAGAAATAAGGCTCAACTTACAAATACCCTGCGGGGCATATTCTGCACTCATCCCAGGCGTGGGGATTAGAGCTCCATGTGCAGAACGAGGGGAGGAGAGGCCCCTCCAGTGCAGAAGTTTATCTGTGAAAGAAACCCAAAATCAAGCACTACAGCTACAAACAACGTGCATCGTACACCACAGGATATCACATTTCAATTCCATTAAAACAGATTAACATCATTACAACAGCCTTGCAGATAGTTAACAGGCCCAAGGCCTGAAACAAAAGAAGAGTGGAGAGTTATTTCCCACAGTTTCTGTTTTGTTTTCAATTTCGGTCTTTTTGACAAAAGGGAAAGGGTTTGTTTTAGGAATGGGGAGAGGTGATCTTTAGTTCATTTGCTTGTTTATTTGTTGTTTGATTATTGTCTTGTGGAAAGAGATGTGTAAACAGCAAGGGGAAAACTGGTAATATTGTGGGTAGCCTGGAAACATGGGGGGGGGGGCGTTATCTGCAAGGCTGGTTTACATGCATACATTAACTTTATAGACAAACCCAAGCAAAAAACAAAATGCTGATAGGAAATGAGTAGATTTGTGAACCGTTTTTTATGGGACAGAGTCCCATTCTGCTTTCTCTGTCCCTCTGCCCCCCTCTTCCCATGCTATATTTATGATAGAGCCTTCAGTGACAGGGGAACCTTGGGCATTTCTGGACTGACCTGGGCCATACTCTAGAGTCCTGTCAATGGGAAACCCTATACAGATGTGGCTTCTCACAATACAAAGCAATGGAGGATAAAGATTAGACTTCTGGGTCCAAATAACTTTGGCCATTACATGACAAGGAAAGAACCAGCATTCCAATAATACCAGCACCCAGAAACCCTGACCCACCTTCACCATTTTATTGTACTTTGTTGCACTCTGGTGAAGACAAGTGACTTTTCACACTAATATAATGAATCTGATAGTCAACGAAACATTTCTAGCACTGAGATTTTTTTGAGAAGAGGAAAATTTGGTTTGTGCAGTCTGGGGATTTTATGGTGTATGTGGTAAGTGCCTAGCTTTTCCAAGTCCTCCTCTAGCTAACTAACCATATAGTTGTCCATCTTGAGACAGACTGGAGGATAGATGGTGCAGGAAACGCTCTGTGTGTTCTAGAGGTTTGGAGTTCGTGATGATTGGGGAGGGCAGGAGAGAAGAAAAACAGACTTTGATGGTGAATAAACAGTATGTTTTCCATTAGCTTAATATTAAGAGCACTTAGAAGTGTTGTTGTTGTACTCTAGGATAGCAGGTCTCAAGTGTAAAATACATCCTGTTCTCCTTATATAGAGCACACTGCCAAGCACAGCCAAGGCAGTTGGGATAAGATTTCCTTTCGCGAGGAGCCTGGTGGGTAACAATGGTGTGCTGCTGAGAAGGCTCTTACACAGACAGCATAGGTCTGCTGTTACCAGGCCTGCAGAGGGAGGCCCTGGTGGAAGCACCACCTAGCCTGAGACTGTCTACAGAGACATTTCATCCTCTCTGACCTAAAACAAAATAAACAACCGCAAAGTGAACCAACACAAGCAGGAAGACCGGACTTAACAAACAAGTATGTCTACATTTGACTGTTTATGTCAACTGAATTGCGAGAGTAGTGTAAAATTACTACAGATTTTGTCATGGCATTTTTCAATGAGAAATCTGAGAATCCATTTTTGCACTTGTTTTTGCCTCAGCCGTTCACTAAGTTTGCTGCCAAAACAGACATCCTTTTCTTAGGAAACACACGCAACCCGGGTATCTCTGTGATCCCAGCATAAAAGCAACAGGTACTTGGATCCTTGTATGGGGAGCATCTAATTTCAAATTCTCTGCCACTTACTCTGGGAAGAGACCCTGAAGTGCTTCAGCAGGCCTCCAGCAAGAAATGGGAGAACTGCTGACCTAATCCATGCTTAACCCCTCGCATAAATTTCTGGTTGGCAAACTCGTCTACAAACCCATTAGCCCTAAACAAGCTGACTGCAGGACCAGATCTCTATAGTGTCAAGCCATGTGGCAAAGTGAGGTCTCATCTGAGTATCTGGCAGCATCATTTATTTTTGTTTTTGTTTTCTAAGTTGTAGAAAACCTTAGCTATCATCAAGTCTGTCCCTTCATTTTACAGATGGGGAAACTAAGGCCATGAGAAATTAAGCGACTTGCCCATGGCTACACTAATGGTTAACCACAATGTGAAGATTAGAATTCATCTCCTGACTCCTGATCCAGTGATCATTCCTGGGAATCTGTCTCTTCCCCTCTGCTCTTACTGCCGTGGTCTTCACTGCCCAATAAGAAGGTCCTGTTTCTGCTGATCCATTAGGCAGTACTTAACAGTCCTGGGGAGGGTCCAGCCCAGCAGTGTTACATGGGGCTTTCAAAAGGTGCCAACGAACTGACTTGGTCTCACAGCTGGAAAACAAGGCCTGCTCTGCTGCCGGGGCCTCCTGGCCTCACCTTTGCTGTGTTCACCCTCTACCTCTGCTTCCCCTGCAGAATTAGACAGCTGAAACCATTTCTATCAGCCTAAGAAGCTATTTACTTTAGAAAAAAGCACACTGTCTTTGTGAGACTAACCCTTGCATTTATCTTCCTCCAGGAAGAGGGTCAAAGCAAAGCCAATTGAGGACCCCAGCTGATTCTGCTGCTTCTTCCACTGAACACATCCATAATATTCTCTTTGGTAAGTAGAATCGACATTCCCACATGAACTGGAAATGCTAAATTGTTAATAGCCTCCCTAGGGCTTAACTTCTTGCTATGATGCCTTCAATTATTTCATCACAGCTTAGACAAAGTAAAGTATCACAATTAATGCTTCTGAGCGTCAAACTCAAGGAGCAGCTCTGCCTTCCCAGGCCAGGGGGCGGGGTGGGGGAAGAGCTGCCCCTGGTTGAGGGCCTCTTCTTTTCCCACCTTCACTTTCATTCTCCCCAGCCAGAGATGGGCTCTGGTTGCTGGCCAGGAAGTGGGTGATCTAGTTATGTCCTCTTTATTTCTTTGTTGGTGCTCTTAGGCAAGTGATTCTCACAGTGCAGACCCAAGCCCACCCCCGATCAGCATCACCTGGGAGTTTGTTGGAAATGCAAATTCTTGGGCACCACCTCAGACTTACTGAATCAGAAACTGAGGGCAGGGAAGCAGCAGTCTATGATGAATAAATTCTCCAGGTGATTCTGATGCACACTCAAGTTGAATCAGCACTGCTGTCTTAGGGGAAGGGAAGTATGAATGCTGGAAGCTTTGAGATTCCCTGGGCAGAGACCCATGGGCCATGAGGCTGTTATCCCTCCTGTCCAGGACCCCACCCCCTTTAGGACTGGAACAGTCAAAATCAAATTAAGCTTAGGGAATCCCTAAGGGTCCCTCCATTAGGAAATTCAGGTTCCACCCTCCGTCTGTCATTGATAAAGACAGAGAACAGGTCCAGGCTCTCCATCACTTTGAGGGCCTTCTTAGCATGAGACTACACCCAAACCAGCTTGTGCCAGACAGATTGTGTCCTCACTGCTTCCATAAAAGTCGACATGTCAGAGAACACAGCTGTAGCAACAGCACGGACAGAGCAGGAACTGGACTCTTGTTTCCCTTTCTGGTCTCTCAGATGGGACACATTTCCCTTTTCTGTCTCAGTTTTTTCAAATGTCTTACACTTTTCTGGTGGAAGGTGTTTCAACCTGTTCTATTTCATAAAGGTCTCTCTAGACCCAGCATTTCCACTTGGGGCCTCAGAAATGCCTTACACATTATTAGGTTGCAAAGTTTCCTTATGGCTGAATTAAAAAATAATGACTCTTATTTTTCAGGTCTCATTAAAAAATATGCAACAAACTGGGAATGGCTTTGATTTAATGTTATACATTTGGTCACTTTACATTTCTACATATATTGGATACCAACTTTTGACCCAGAGCTCTAAGCCCAGTGGGATGCTCCTGGAATTTAAGGTCATTAAATCAAGTTTTTTGGTTTCCTCAAGAACGTCTCAAAGATTCCTTGACTATTAACATGCTATTTGTTTCTGAAACTAATCACTGGGTGTGTAATTCAGCCACATTACTGTCTACTAATCAACAGGTAACACTGAAGATGTCCAAATGTCCCAAAACAGCTAAGCAAAAAAGCATCATTCCAACACATTTAATTACTGCTTTGGGAGCCCAACTTTAACAGGTACTAAAACCACAGGACTCTCCACAGGAGTATATAGATGTGTGCTATTCACTAAAAAGTATGTGTGTGTGTGTGCAAGCGTGTGTATATGTGTGTGAGCATGTGCATGCATAAGTCTGTATGTGTGTGCATGCACGTGCAAGTATGTTTGTGAGCGTATGTGTGCATGTGTGAGCGTGTGCATG
Source organism: Rhinopithecus roxellana (assembly GCF_007565055.1). Classification (NCBI taxonomy): domain Eukaryota; kingdom Metazoa; phylum Chordata; class Mammalia; order Primates; family Cercopithecidae; genus Rhinopithecus; species Rhinopithecus roxellana. The sequence continues at coordinate 41,109,467 of NC_044565.1, read as the reverse complement.
TGTATATGAGTGCATGTGTGCATATGTGTATGAGCGTGTGCATGCATGCTCATGTGCATGTGTGTATATACATGTGAGCGTGTGCATGCGTGTGAGCGTGTGCATGCGCGTGTGAGCGTGTGCATGTGCGTGCATTCACATGTGCATGAGCGTGTCCATGCATATGTGTATATGTGTGTGCCTGCGTGTCTGTGTACGTGTGTGAATGTGTATATATTTCCTAAACATATGTTTTTAGATAATTTCCCTGTTTGTTTTTTTCAGTAAGACAGGCACAAAAGCAGTAGAGCTGTCCCACATGGCGTGGGCTATCTCATGACGCTGTGACCGTCCTTTCTTTCACCCTGGGTCTTCAAAAAGAGAATGGATGACACTGTGTTGAGGAGGGGTCTCTATATTGGTGACAGGCCAAAATACAGGACTCCCTACAGTCCTTTCCCGGTTCTTAAAACTCAAGTCCCTCAGCCCTTCCATGTAGCCACCTTCTAGACTACACTTAAAATGCATCCTGAACATTTGTAAAGCACCCTGAAGGAACCTATTCCAGTTCTGAATCCGATTACTAGGTTCAAGTCACACAAATAACAACAGTGCAGCTAGTCTGAGCTAGAGGCTTCTTTATCTAACTGCAAAGTAAATGTCCTTTCTATTCAGCCGCATCTAGCTCTTGACCCTATGTTTACCATAGATACCAGTTCTTCTTGCTTAGATTCTCTGACTTATCAGAGTATTAGAGAGCAAACATTAGCTATGCCTGTCTTGAGTTGTGTCAATCTGTAATGAAAATGTGCCAGCTTTATCATCACTCACAGACTTCTTAATTAACCTTCTGATATTGTCAAAATCGCATTCTCTTTTGTTCTAGAAATGAGCATTTACATGAGCATTTTTTTTCCTTCATTGCTTTTTTACTGGCTAAGGTTTTACCAAATCCTGATGTTCTTTAAAAAGTGTATTCTGCAAAAACAAAAGAAAGCAATAATTACAGACACTACAATACAGAATTTCTTCTAGAAACTCGCTCATGGTCCTTAGATTCCTTGATACTTCACCAGTGACTTTAAATAATATCAATCACTCATTTTAAAGCTCTTTTTTGATCAATGCTATCCTCTCAGAGCCTTGATTATTCAAACAACGGGTTACTAACTTCACCTTTTAAGAGTTCTCATCCTAGGCTTTTTCTCAATAAAGGGAAGAAGTAGAGATGACATTTTGCATGACCCTTTATCTATAAAAATGCCAGGCACCAATCTGTCAGGCCTAAACAAAATTTTTCTGCAAGCTGTGTCTTTAACATAAGCAAAGCATACAATTCCAAAAAAAAAAAAAAAAGTCTTGCTTTTCTGAAGAGTAACTAAGCCAAAGACATTGTGTTCCATCTTTGTGTTGAAATGCAGATTTCCCACTAAAAGGCAAATCCTTCATTTCAAAAGGTTGAATAGGATGATACTTAAAAAAAGAATTCCAGCTGGTTAAATTTAGGGTGTTAAAAAAAAAGTTCACTCCAATAATATTCTTTGGCTCTGGGCCCAAAGTATTTTCACTTGATCGTGAATTAGATAAATTTTTATTATACTTTAAGCTTTTGCCTTAGAATGGTGGAACTTATCTAGGAGACTGAGAGGGCAGCTGCATAAAAAAGACAAATTGTCTTAGGACAATTTGTTTTGTTTGTTTAATCACATACCTCACTATGCAAAATGTGTGTCCCCCAGGATAAATTCCATTCATTCATTCTCTCATGCATTCATTCAACCTCTCATGCATTCATTCAACAAATATTTACTGAGTGCCTACAATGCCCAAGCAATGGGCTAGCCACTGTGGGCAGTACAAAGAAAACACAGACACAGATTCTCCCACAGCAGGCTTCATTTAGTAGAAAAGGTAAGGCCTGCACAGAAATTGCTCTACCCCAATGCAGAAAGTGTGTCATGAGAGAGGTACAGATGAGCTGCTATGGAAATTCAAAGGAAGATAAATTACTTCCATTTGGAAGGGAGGGAGAGAGGCTTTGGGAAAGAGGAAAACTTATGAGTTAAACCTGGAGAGCCAAGAGAAAGGATTTCCTAGATAAAAAGAAAAAGCAGGTAAAGATGCTCAGAGAGAAGCAAAGCCCAAGGTGGGCACAGAGTAAATGGGGCCCAATAGGTGGTTACATTCACATCAAAATATTGCACACTGATTCATCCAGTTGACAGCAGAGGATACGACCATCTAAATAAATCCTCTGAAGATTTCTGTGACATCTTCCGTTTTCACAAGTGCGTATTTTCCAATTTCACATTTTCTGAAAATAAGGGACACAGCCATGTGGACTCTTGTGAAACTCCATGAAGTTTCATCTGTTCTGTTTTTCCCCCACCTCAATTGTTTCTTCCCCCAATGAGTGTGGGTGGCCCGCTAAGGCAAAATTTACTATGTTTTATTCCTCTGAGTCAGACAAACAAGTGTTGATAGCCATGTTCTTCCTTGCAATACTGCCTTCCTGGCTTAAATAATCTATTTCGGATGTCTCATTGCCAGTTTAAGATGGGCTTGTACTTGCTGACACATTTTCAACAAATGACTGTGCAAGAAACATTGAGATTTTCCTACACTACTTTGTCTCTTCAATCATCAACTTGACCATCCCTCCAAATTTCCCCTCTTTCTTCTTTTCAAAGCCATGGTGAGGATAGGGGTGCCCTTACTCCTGCTCTGAATCCTCAGTTGAGGATGTTTGTGTGTAGTGGCAGCAGGGAGAGGGGTGTAGCCTTGCCTCCGTCGGAGGTATTTATCAGGTTATTTGGGAGCTACTTTCAGAGATGCCCTTGCTCTATGTATTCCCACTGCCACCACTCCCCAGTTTCTTTTCTTCCTTTAGGAAGCAGGGACTTGTTCCTCTGGACTGCTAGAGGGAAGTCAGGAACCTAAGTTCTGCAGCCCCAACTCTGCAACTCACCAGCTGTTTCGTGACCTTGAATAAATCCTTTCTTCTTTCTGGCCCTAAGTGTTTCCATCTTTAAAAGGAGAAGACTGGATTAGACGGGTGGCTTCTCTCTCCTGCCTCCCATGCCAGTCCAGGCCTCCTTCGGACCAGCCGAGAGACCTACTATAGGCCATGCTAGAAGCTGGCCAGGATACACCTGTTCCCCTCACGACCTTGACCTGGATGAGGAGGGCCTTATGGGAGAGTTCAGGGCTAGGCTCAGTCCCCACGCTAATCCTTAGGCTTAGAGAGTGAGCCTGATGGTGGATTTCAACCTCCTGGGACACAGTCTTGCAAAGTTCACCTGTCTGAGCTTCAAGGAGGAAACCTAGGTGTGTCCTGAGCCAATGAGACTGAAGGTCAGAGAACCAGGAAGAAACTTCCCCAAACCCAGGCTAAATGTCAAGGGAAAAGGTCTCAGTGGCTCATGCCAGAAGGCCAGTAGCAAAGCTCGGCCTCATGCCAGAGCCTGGCACCCACTGCTCACGAAGGCACACACAGGACTCTAAGAAAAGGGAGTCCTCTCCCCAGCGACCACAAACCAGGACAGCAAAGCCCAGCACCCTGTGGTCCTTGCCCTCCCCCCACACCCCATCAGCATGGAGTTCTTGGAAAGCCATGTGTAAAATGAATTTCTGTAAAATAAATCACATTTGCTAACTAATGTAATTTCAGAGATGTTTCGTCACCCTTCCAGGCTCATTGAAAATTGGCAGGGCTTCTAACATTTTACCTTTTAAGTGTGTCTTCCTTCCCCCCAACCCCCAATATCCTCTCTGTCAAGTAGTTAATGATCTGTAAACAAACACTTTAAATTCAGTGGGGGAGCTCACTATTTAAAGAAACCCTGTGGAGAAACCTTTTGAAAAGTTAACAATCTTTCTGTAATGTGAAAAATCACTCTCTAATTTATCAGTTTCCATTAATGAGATTTTTGTGTGTATTGGACCTTCTGAAAGTGGAGCTCAACTGCAATAGATGCCTTTGTAGTTAGAAGGGACGATAAAAGACGCTGCCCTGAACATATTTCTGTCACCCGAGTTGTCCAGCTTCACACAAACATATCACAAACACCCCAATGCCTCCCTACCCCACTCGAGAAATGAAGAAAAGAACGGAAAATCATCATTCGGACACCTGGAAAGCCTTGCAAACCACACTTGCGTTTCTCCCAGATTAAGTATTAGATACCTGAGGAAGGTGAAATACGCATTTTCAACTGAGCATTCAGGAAGAGGCATGGGGCTGTGAAGATGGATGCGATGAGAATGACCATTTGCAAACGTTTGATTCTGATAACACCTGCCAGGGCAGAGAAGGGCTTGTCTATCAAAGCCAGCAGAACACACGACTCCCAAATTACTCTGAAGAGGCCACCCCGAGCCTTTTTATCTGCGTCAACTCACAACAAATGTGCTTTATGCCTCTATATTATCATTTCACTCGGTCTTGAGAAAATACTAGAATAAGCTAAAGAAAACCAAACATGTTGGAGGGGGCGGCAAGGAAAGGGGTAGCATTAGGAGAAATACCTCATGTAGATGACGGGTTGATGGGTGCAGCAAACCACCATGGCACATGTATGCCTATGTAACAAACCTGCAGGTTCTGCACATGTATCCCAGAACTTAAAGTAAATAAATAATAAATAAATAAATAACCAAAAATGGTGTTTCCAAGAGACTCCTGATGTTTTGTTTGTGGGCACTGTGGAAACAGGGGCAGTGGTGCTGTGAGTGACAAGGGAGTGGGGAGCCATGGTTAGCAGGTGTGGGCAGCCCCAGTGACACTGCAGCCCGGCCAGCTGGAGGGCTTTCCTGACTTATCATCCAAGACTGGTCTGTGCACAGAGAAGGGGCCAGAAGGATGGGCAGCCCCAGGAAGGCTCTGTCAGGCCTCTCTGAAGGCCAATAAGCCCAGAGGAGGGCAAGGCCTCCAAGTCCAGCCCTTCCTAAGGAAGCACATCTGTCCTAGCCTTTATGGAAAGCTTTTTTAAAAAATTGAGACTTGGTCTCACTCTGTTGCCCAGGCTGCAGTGCAGTGGCACAATCTTGGCTCACTGCAACCTCTGCCTCCCGGGTTCAAGCAATCCTCCTGCCTCAGCTCTCAAGTAGCTGGGACTACAAGCATGCGCCACCACCACACCTGGCTAATTTTTGTATTTTTTGTAGAGACGGGATCTCACCATGTTGCCCAGGCTGGGTGGAAAGCATTATATTCTTCCCAAAGTACTCTCTCTTCACATCCTGCCCCCACAGTCGTCCTGTGGAATGAGGGAAGGTATTAGCCTCACCTCCCAGTGAGGAACTCGAAGATCTCAGAAGTGTCCTGCTGTGGGCAGGGAGGACAGGGCTGGGCTTCAGAACTCTGCCCACCTTCTGATGAACCCCCTCCCACCGCCACCTCAGGGCCATGGCAGAAAAGTGTCGTCTGGACACTGGTCTTCCAGCCCCTTTCAGGCAATCTCCTCACTTGCCTTTCTGGCACTATTGAGTGAGTGGTGTGTGGACTTCAGGGGAAGAGTGGAAGGCACTTCACAGGTCTAATACTCGGTGACAGTCTTGGCTAAGAGATTCTGAGAACCAGAACTGGCCATTCTCCAGAATTAAAACCTATTATGTCCTATGGTTAACACAGAGCTGCTCGGAAATTGTGAGAACTAATTTAAGGCTTCAAAGCTCTACCCAAAAAAAAAAAATGGTCTAGCAGGTCAGGCTCTAACATTTCTTCAGGAACAAAACTAGGCTGCCCTCTCGCCTGAGGTGAGGCTGAATGAAGGAGAGCTCTGGTGCTGCGAGGCCAGGCCTCCTCCCATGACGGCAAGTCCTTCTTTCAGAAACAGGCCTCTGCCCGGGGCACACGGCAGCTGCTTCTCTGCAGTGCCTCAGCACCTTCCCACCTCCCAGGCACACAGCAGCCCAGCTCTGGCCTCAGTCCTCATCTCTCTGGCAGAGTCCCACAGAACAAAACACAGGCCTTGGCTTTGTCGGTTTTTTTTTCCCCCTCCTCCCTGGCTTTTTACCCAATTTCCTAATCCTTCATTATACCGCTGACCAATCTGGAAAGTGCTCCCTGAGCAAATCGGAGATGCCCACAGATACAACCTGCCATCACTGGAGAAGCCTCAGTCCAGCCACGGGGTGGGGCACTGCCGTCTGTTCTTGGGACTACTAATTCTGCTGATTCCGTATGAGTAACATCCAATGTTCCCAGACACCGCCAAGCTCCTCCATCCAACAGCACAACATCCTCAACTCCTTTCTACCCACCTAGCAGGTCCACCTGGGGACTCAGCCCTATGGACACCTGGCCTCTGCAGGCACAGGGGCCCAACACCACGGTGGGACCCGGGGATCATCTTTTGAGTCTCTCTAAGACTGCTTGGAAAATGAGGTCTCTCAGGTTTGGCATTTCCACGCAGTCCCAACCATGAGGCTGACCAGAGGCCACCAATGTCAAGATCTCTCAGGTCTGCTAGGAACACGAAAGAATAACTCTTCCTTAACAAGCCCCTCAGGCTGAAATCCTTTTGTTTCCAGGGCCTCAACCTTCCACTGCTAGGTAGAAAGCCCCCTCTGTCACCGGCCCACAGATCTCAGCCGCCATCGCACTCAAACCCTGTCAGGCGGTGGAGAGTGTGGACGGCAGGCTGACACGGTTTCAAAGAGGCCGACCAGGCAAGAACCGTCCTGTACTCCTGCCCCGGCTCTAACGCAATAAAATGTCTTTTATCAATGTAATTCAAGGCAAAGAGTCAAGGGTCTGTCACCATTTTAAAGAGGCTTATTACATGGCCACAAAAATTTGCCTCAGGCTCAAACCTGGCAGGTAAGGTATCAGCGTGGGACAGGTTCTTTTGATTTGATTTTATTTTCTTACAAAATCTGAAAATGAAACGCTTCTGTCCCTCCCTTCCACCAACCGTTTTTTGATTTATGGGGAGGAGGAAAGAAATCTGAAGTTGACAGGTTGGGACAACTCCACTCAGCTTTCTCACTCAAAAGCTGCTTTTGTTAAATCATACTTTGCATTTATGGCCTGCGGCTCTTGGCTGACTCTGGCAGCTCCTCCAGTGTGGAGCAAGCCGTGGACTTCCCCGAAGGAGGCCCCACTGAGATGACTGCCCTACTCTGCACCAAGGACAGTGGGGGGAAGGTGGGGGCGGAGGGGCTGGAGGCCAGGGGGTCTGGGACATGAAAGCACTGGCTAGATAACGCAAAGGCCTGCAAAGGGTATGTCTCTCTTCTGACCCTGGCTCTCCACTCCATTTCTCCTGGATCCAGGTCTCCCTGTAATCAGCAAGCATCTACCACTGGTTTGTCAACTAAAAGTTCAAGGCTTCTAAGAACCAAGACTCAGTGGTCTACCTCTGAGTACCATGCTGGGCAAAGAAGACCCCCTCAATAAATACTCAGGAATCAAGCACTGTGCAGCGAACTTTTCTTCCTGTGGGAGAGCCATTCTAAATGACCTGGCTGGAAGGACCAGGCCATGGAGCCAGCAGTGACCGGGGGAAACCTTCCCTAGTAAATGATTCACTAACCAAGGAGCCTCTGGGTCAGCCTTGACCCAGGAGAGGATTATAGCCCCTTGAAAGTGGCTGCTGGTCCATCGCTTCACTGTACTATTTTGGCAATCTGTAATAGTGTATTTGCTCAATGGTTGTTATGGACAATCGGGTTAATCATTCACTTTCCAAATGCTGGGTAATTACACAGTTAGAAGAGCTACAGTGGATGTCAAATTTCCTTAAGTCTTCTGATGAATTGGTCTCAATTACTAGTCTGGGTCCCTTTCTCCTTCCTCTCTCAATTTGCTGTAGCAATCCTCCACATTTTCCTCTATTCTCTTCCCCTACCTGCACCCCCATCTCTGTCCCAAGAGAAAGAACAGTGTGAAGTACATCCGCTTGAATAATCCCTATTTTTGAACCCATAGTTCTAAATAGTTTTTGCTCCACTAAAAGGGCTTAAAAATAAGGCTAGGAAGCCAGCCCTGGGAGGGGCATTACAGGCTGGCTGGAAGCCCCCAGCTGCCTCCCTGCTTCAGATGCAGGGAGAACACCTGCAGCCACCCACACCTTGTCACCCAAGTTGCACTAGATCCTGGTGCAGCCCAGTGGTGGCCACAGCTCAGGGAAGAAGGCAAAGCCCTGCTATGCTCAAGGAGATTGTGGCTTCCCAGCCCAAAAACTAGGAAGGGCCCTGGAATGGGATATCCCCTCCCCTCCCAGCACCCCATTCCCAAACCTAGCCACCCACCTCTGCTTGGGACATGCTGGAAGGCAAGAAGAGAGAAACAAGTAACACCTTGAAAACAAAAATGAAGCAGGGATCCTAGGAAAAGTAAAAACATTCAGAACCCAGGGCCTTCTCTCTGTCTCCCAAGAGCTACACCAGACCCTTCACACCTCTGCTTTGCGGCTTTAACGCACTACACCCCACCCACTACAAGCACATACACATGCTCTCAAGAGTCAGAGGGTCACCCAGGGCTAGAACTGAAGCCACCCAGGCCACAAGCTGGCAGGTGAAGCAGGACAGGGGTCAAGGTGACAGTGCTGTCCACGGTTGGCCCCTGGCTAAGAAAACTGCAGCAGAAACAGTGTTTCTTCTCCATTTCCATGGCTCGTGAATTTTTTTGTCTTTTTTTTTTTTTTGATGCTCCACCCCCTACATCCTTCTTTTTCCCACATGCTCCAGCACACACAACTCAGGGCTCCAGTGTTTTAAAGGCATATTTTTTTTCCACAGGTGAGATTAATTTTCTAACAGAACCCCAGTACATTTTATGTGATGGTGGGAGAGCCTTTTGACTACCACAGTGTCCTGGAATGAGCTCAGCATGCTCTCTGGGAAGTGAATTGGGAAAGTGAATGGGGAAAAGCCTCAACACAGACAGCCCCATGGAAAATTCTCCAGCTCAGGAAACCCACCTAGGTATAGAGACTTTCTCTGGGACCTCTGGTTTGTTCTAGTCCTGGTGTCAAAACAAGGCGGTTGGACTGATGCTTCCCAGCGGAGGCCTTGGTTGTCACTTTCGGACCTAACATCCAGTTCATCAAGGTCACTTCTGACTCCCAAGAAGAGAGGCAGACCTGTTAAGGGGCGGGGGTCGGGGAGGGTGGTTTGATCCACTTAGGACATTTTGGATATTTTGCATCTCTCATGATTCTATCTTGAGAGTTTAGTTTTGTTGGAGTTTAGTTTTTGAGTTGTTTGTTCGGGTTGTGGTTTCTCTTCCTCCATTAAAAAAAAATTGGAGCTGTATTTCTGTTTCCTGTTCACGGAGCGGACAGAAGGAGGGTGTGCAGTGGAGGAGGTGTGTGGGGAGGAGGCTGATACATGGAGCAGAGCCGAGAATATCCGGAACTGGAGAAAAGTGAGAAATGGAGCTTTTTTCTTGGCTTCCAAACAGTTGTAATTTCCACTGCCACTGCTTAGTTCCTGGGCACCAGGCATAGAGAGTGGGAAAGGGGCATGTGACAACTTTACCACAAATCAGGATTTGGCATTTAAATTCACAGGAAGCAAGAAGAATAGAGGGACTGCTTATTTATGGACTTGCAGATGAATGAGATAACCAAAATGCACTTCTCGTGTATGTGAAGGAGCAATTCCATTTTCAGACTTGGAAAGTTCTCCATAATTAAGTATCACCCGACCCTGAAAGCACACTGCATCCCAAGGTTAAGATCAGCTTCCTGAAAACAGGGCAGAAGACTGCTTCGGTGGTAGCTCAAGAATTCTATTTTGAAGGACAGGTTAGTACCACACTACATTTAACTGGATTCAGTTCATGTGATTATACAGTGCCTTGCTTTCTGGAATATGTAATCATCTCTTTCTGATGACATTTTAAATATCCAACTAGACAAATAATTGCAGCAATAATTGATAGTAGAGTCGAGCTGAAAGATCATTGATTGGCAGAGTCCCCACTGAAACAAATCTTTCTTTCAAACATTACAGAAATGATGATGCTTAAGTCTAACTTTTGCTGATAAATGCTCAAAATCTGATTTACTGATAATGGCACTGCAAGAAAACCTGCGCTTCCGCCTGTGATTACTGTGCGAGATGTTTGAGAAGAATCAGGCAGTGTGATTTATATTATTTCCCATGGATAATTGCAAGGATAGTGTGGGTAGTTGGAGGAGAATCAACACAGGCGACAGAAGTGTTGCTCCTTAATGCTACACTTCCTGAACAATGCTAGCCAACAATCAGGGTTTACAGCCCTTTTCCCCTCTAATATATATCCTATGATAGAGAAATGGTCTTGACAAGGGGAACACCAGGAAAAGAAGACACACAAATAATCAGCTCCACTCAGGCCTTTGAAACGTGATTTAAATCAATGCCTCAAACTGGGACTCAAATTCCCCTGCCCAGTGCAAAGAGTCCTGGCCAAGGTCAGGAGACTTGAGACCAGGCAAGTCCCAAATGATCTCAGGCAAGTCCCCAGGTATAGCTGCAGTCCCTTCAGCCCCGGTCTGTTTCTCTGTCCAAGGCAGAACCCAAATCAACTGCTATGTCATGTGTTTTGATTGTAACATTTAAGTTAGGGCACTGTGTTCAACAGTTCAGACCCTGTGGAATGCTGCAATTGTCAGAAATAACTCAAGAGAGGATGCTCGTCTCCAGGAAACATCAAATGAATGAGCTGGCATATTAGCAGACGTGGATTACAGTAAGAAAAATCTAAAACAGAAGATGTATCTGGATGCTGCAGCAGGCAACAAAGAAAGAATTTGGGGACTGGGTCTAAGCGCTCGCCCAAAGCACTTGAAGGAGGATTTCCTTTTATTTTTCTTTCCTATTTTGTTCTTCTGGTTGTTCTTTCTTTCTTCCTTTCCTCTTTTTTCTTTCCTTCTTTTTCTTTCTTGGTTGCTTTTTCCCCCCTTTGAAACTGAACCATTATAAATATGAGTTGGTCTCATAGCTTCTGTTAAAAATCAGAAGCTTGTTAGATGTAATGATTATCTGCATTGTGACACTTACCGCGTATGAGGGGTCTTGTCGAACAGCTTTACTCTAATTTAGAGCTCCTCTGTTAATTAGAAAGCCCTCAGATTTTCTGCAAATGCAGGTCACTATCGACAGCTCATGCTTTTGATGCTTCGTCTGTGACAGTTGTCGGGTTGCCGTTCCAGGAGCTGGCAGGGTTGTCCAGACTCTGACAGTGTCAGAAAATGCAGTCACCACGGCCGCTTCACAGGAAGTTACACAGAAGGTCTGCACACATCAGTTTCCCTGCAGCCCAGAAGCCTGATGAAATCTGCACTCACATTCAGCTGAAAATAGCTCAAATTCCAACCCTCTCTCCCCCTGCCTCCTCTCTTCCCCTTTTCCTCCTTTCTACTTCCTTGCCTCTCTTTCTCCAACCTCTGTTTCCAGCATCTTCTTTCTCACCTTCCCTCTCTTTAGTCCCCAACAACTGGGGTCCTCTTCTGTCAAAAACAGCCACATTCACCAGAAAGGGAAGTAGGTTTTACAGATAAACTGGGTTGCTTTTCACTGAAACAGCAGTGATTGTGGAATAGAAACTCTCCCCTCCCTGCCTTTTAAATAATATTTCCTATTTTTTTGCACCAGTCAGCAGCCGCACCTGGTGAGGCTGAGGTCAAGGCCGTACTTCTAACATGGCTCACATGTTTTTTCTTAAGAGAAGGGGGACTTTGGAGGGGGGCGAAAAAAGAAGGAGAAAGAGAGGAAAGGTTAACCACTCAAGCAAAAATGCATATAGGCTGAGGTTTCCTGCCCTTATCACCATTCCAGTGTAAAACCTCAAATTATAGGAATTCTCACTTAGGAATACCTCATTATGGAATATATGTGCTGGGGGTCTGGGGAGACAGGAGAAGGGGTGTGTGTTCATGACTGTGTGTGTGTAAATTTGTGTGCTCCAAATTTTGTCAAGTTCAAGCCAAAAAGAAATCCTCTGTGGCACTTGCTTAGGACTTTGAAGAAAAAAAAAAAAAAGGAACAGTATTTAAATCAAAATAGGAAATATAAAAATGATTTGTACACCCTCACCACCACCACCAAGGCATAGCCCTGGAAGAAAAAGGCATCCCTTGCAGCCACCATTTCCCACGTTGACCTTCTCACCAGGCCAATGCCCAATTTCCTAAACAGGCCCCTTCTTGCTTGAGGTTCCTGCAAACAAATGCAGCCATCCAGACGGTAATGGAAGTCTGGCCTTGGAGTTACTGGCTTACGAAATGCAATGGGATGAGGTGGGGTGAGAGGCCATAGCCCAGACTGAACGGCACAGTGACCAGGCAGGGTGGAGCAAAGCCACTCCAGCAAGAATGCCAAGGACAGCAGCAGTAGCAGCAGCAGCAGCAGCAGCTGCCACCACAGTGGGCTACTAGCCCCAGCAGTGCCCATGCCTCTACAGCCATGCTGCTGTCATCTTGGTTCTTGGCTAGCAGACACCAGCCCCAGGAACGTCCTCCATGCCTTTAAGCTAACTGCAAAAACAGAATGGTGTGAGCCAGGGCAGACCCCATACTCTTTTAGATTCTACCTATAAGGGAAAAATAAGCCTAGACCTGGAAAATAATGTGTAAAGTGGCAAAAGCCAATCAACTCATTTAAAAAGAAAAACCCTCCATCCAACGTCACAAAGCTGCTGAATATTAGGTTCCTGGGAAGCTGTCCCAGCAACCTAGATATGAGAAACAACGCTTGCTATTCTGGGGTGAGAAGTGAAGTTGCCTTTCACTTGGGACTGTCAAACACAGTCTATAAATATCAGCAATGCCCCTTGTGAACTACGGGCTGAGCTCAACCCAGAGAAGGCAAGTGTTTCCCAAAGGTCACACAGCAATTCCAGGTCCCCCAGAAGTAGCCCTTCACCAGATGGATCCCATCACCAGATAGCTCTTGGAAATATACATTGCTGCATCTGATTCTCATTTTCAACAAGAAGGCTGAGGAATGAGATTGCACATTTTAGTTTCCTTCCCCAACTTTCTTTCTCCAACCTTCTGCTCTGGTTCTCCTCTCCCCCACCACACATACGAAAAAATCTTTTTCGTATGTTTAGGGATCTATTTCCATATCTACCCAAAGTCTCCAAGCCCCTTGCTCTATCAGCAGGTCAAGAGTAGAGAACTGTGACAAGCTGTTCTCCATTCTGAAATGGATTTGACTGAACAGCTGCTGAAAGGCAAGACATCCTAGGGAGACTGGTACTGGGGATTTCAGGGTCCTTGTTCTGTGGGTGGACCATGGCTCCTTTCCAGAGAATGACTTGTGATTTGTTCTCTCTCCTACACATCAAAATGAGACACCAATCACAGCTTTACTGGCCCACCTTGCCCCACCTCCAATTTGGCAACTTTGCCTCCTTCTCACACAATGAGAAAGAACGGATAGCCAAATTCTAAGAGTTCACTTTCTGCACATATGTGTAGTTAAGTACTGAAGTGAGAAATTCAAGAAAACTATACTTAGGCACACACACACACATTCTGAGAGATAATTTCTAAAGACCTACCAATCTAAGATATTGAAAGAAAATGGCTACATCAGGCCCAGAAAAGCCTTGAAATTTTCCCTGTCCACAGACCACAGTCCTATGGTGGACATGAGATCTTCTGGCTTTGAGATAAATAATGCACAGAAATGAGCAGCATGATGGATTAGCTGGCAGATTATCATCAGACATGTGAACATGCCAACTCAACACCAGGATTGGGCCTGAAACTTCTCTCAGGAAGACCCTGATAGCATTAGATGGTTGACAGAGGTATTATGGTGTGACAGAGTCTGAGCCCACAGTCTGAGAATGACCACGTCCCTTCTCAGGGAGACGTTCCCACTCAACACCCTGGGAAGACTACTATGAATCACTCTGTCTCTCAAACCTGGCCATGGCTCAGCCCACGCCCTTTCATGTATTCACCCTTTCCCCTGCTAACAGAAACGGAATCAGAACAAATTAATATTTAATTTTAAGATCACTATTCTATCAGAATAAAAAAGACTCAGGAGATTCAAAGCGAAGGCAAATGCCCCCCTTTAAGTCTAACGTTGCTATTCAGGCATTTAGGAGTGCTAGGCACAGTGAGTGTCCCTGCCTCCAACCTGTGATTTGCCACAAGGTAGGAGGGAGAAGGATAGTGCGACACCCCTAAGTGTGTGAAGTTCTAACCTTTTACCCACGTAATGATCTACTTAATATAATATTTTGTCTTTAATCAATGAAAGAGTAAGATAATTTGATATCCTATAAAACTCCCTAACCTATATTTTGCAAGTCGATTAGCCAAGCTCTTCATGCTAATGTCAGCGGAGCCCATGTTACATCTCCAGTCAGGCTTTCGGGTGTCTGCACCCCACAATGCCACACACCGCGAGTGGAAGAAGAAAATTCAGCAGGGGGAGCAGTGTAGTGGGCAGTTACGTTTTCGTCATCTGTATGGAAACTGGGAAATCGTCTTCTCAAATTGAGATTATCTTCCCTTGGGATCCTTCTGGAGGGCTATAAATAATAGAACATACTAATCAACTTTAGATATTAAAAAATGAATACAGATTCAGATTAAGGAAAAACTAAATGACGCCTTTATAAAATCCAGAAAAAAACAAAACAAAAAGCATGAAAAAGAAGGCTTAGTGGATCCCCCTTAAGTTAGCCCTATTCTCTGACAACCAAACCAGCCTTTAATGAGGGTGTTCAAAGTAACCATTTCCCACTCCCTTATTTATGAGCAGCAGCATGTAAAAAGCAAGAGGCTTAATTTTAATGCAGTAATTTTCCCATCAACCATTCTATCTAAGGAAGCTGCAGAAAGGTGAAAACTGGAAATTTATGAACCTTTAATGGGAAATCTGGATAAGAATTTGGTCTAAAAATATGAAGAGGAACATGGACAGCTGGCACAAACACAAAATGCAAGTATTCCAACTCCAGCTCTCTGATAACATCTGCCACTAACGGTTTACTGACTTGGTTTTCCCAACTCTAGAATGGAGCCCCCATCCAAACCTGGGGAAGCAATATATGAACAATTAGATATTAAATGTGTATAGATCCATCTCTGTGGTATTACTTTTGCCCTGGGTTAAAAAAACATAGTAACACTTATAATGTATTCTCATTATGTAGAAACATTTAAATTATCCTGGAAGAGTTTGTCTCACGGGCGATTCAAAGAGTTTCTTCCTTTCCTTCTAGGAACATGAGGAGTGAATCTGACTATTTCATCAAAGCCTGTAAAAGATACCTGAGTCATGATTTTAACTGAACAATTTCTCCAAGAATTCAAACTGTGAGAGGGAGAAGAAGACCGTCTCTTTGGTATAGTGGGAATCGCTACTGTGTCCTCCCCGGTTCCTCTCCTCTGTCCTTGGCAATCCAGTTACAATTTGACAGCATTTAAAGATGACAGTACTTGAGATAATAGGACAATGCCCTAACAGGATTACAGCAAATGTGAAAGAAAGGACACACGTAGGTACTGTCATTTAGGTAATGTCATCTATGATCAGTTTTCGTTTCATTTTTTGCTGACACAGAAGTCAGTACTATTTATACAATTCACTGGAAACCCTGTTATGGCTGTAAATAGTTTGCTTCCCCCAGTGAAAGAAAATACTTATTGTACTGCAGGGGAATTCAGTAAAACTTTCTAGTTTTGCTTAACATGAAAATAGTAACAAAAAATTTCAAATCAATATCAATAACCAAAGATCCAAAAACAGCCTAAAGCCACTGCTACCCAAAACAATTTGTTTGTTTGTTGTTTGTTTTTTGTTTTTGAGACAGAGTTTTGCTCTTGTCACTGGGCTGGAGTGCAATGGTGCAATCTCGGCTCACCACAACCTCCCCTTCCGGGGTTCAAGTGACTCTCCTGCCTCAGCCTCCTGAGTAGCTGGGATTACAAGCATGCGCTACCACACCCGGCTAATTTTTATATTTTTGGTAGAGACAGCGTTTCTCCATGTTGGTCAGGCTGGTCTCAAACTCCAGACCTTAGGTGATCCACCCACCCTGGCCTCCCAAAATGCTGGGATTACAGGCATAAGCCACCACGCCCAGCCATACCCAAAACAAATTTATCTTCAAAGAAAAAAAAAATGCTGTATGTCCTAAATAATAGGTGGTCAAGAGGTTTCTACAGGATATCTTAGACCCCAATTAAACTGTTGCTTTAGAGTTTGGGGAAAATAAAGTGGAAACACCTAACTAAATTCACACTGTGGGAGCCAGTCAACACTAGTCCACCTGCCAGTGGGGTCCTTGTCAGTCACGCTATTTCTCATTCCATTTCTTTTATGTCATTTTGCCCACAACATATCCAAATTCATATAATAGAAGAATTTGGAACCCAGAGCTACTCTACTTCCTAATTTCTGCCACTGGAAGTTTGTTCCTAAAGCCACCAAGTCTCCTAAAAGCCCTTATTTCTTGGCAGTGAACACACAGCTGCCCTGCCTGCCATTAAAATAGCTGCCTCATCATCCAGGACGACAAAGGGCCACACTGTGTGCCAAGTGATCAGCCACAAACAAAAGCTTGTTTGACCAGCACCTGTCTCAAAAGAAAATTCTGACTAGAAGAGGAAGCACCTGAAGGAGGCTGAAAAGAAAGTCTGATATTTGAAATTCTAACAGAGGCTCGTTCCCCTCTAGGACACTCTGGGTCACTAGTGTCTCTGCTTTCCTTGTTCCCTGGCTCATCTCCTGAGCCCCCAGGCCCTTCTCCTGTCCAACTGTCTACTTACTAACCACTTTTATCAGGCCCCTTCTCACCCCATTCAAAAATGTTTACTCAAATTCAGGCTAGCTTAATAACCCCCAAAGCAGAAGGACACTATTAAAGAGAGATCACAGGGATATGAATTTTGATGCCTGCCTTGTTTTGTCATGTACCATCTAAATGATACATGCTATCATGAAACACCATCCATGCCCTGAGCATCCCAACATGGATGGACTGGAGGAGAAGGACAAGGGACCAATACAGACCCTGATGGGCCCTTGATTCTGAACTTCATTCCTGCCCACTCCCCATCTGCAATGGGGGCAAAAGCAAAAGGAAAGTTTTCCAAGATTTAAACAGTCCTCTATATTAGTAACAGACCCATGTGCTAGGCTCCTACAATATCTGGTTCCATTCTGCTTGTGAAAGGAAACCCTACAGTCAACCAACTCCATCCTCTACAACATATAAGTCAACAGGGGAGAACAAGGCATGAAGGGTATTTCAGAGAATTTCAACAACCCATCCACCCACTTTGCAGAGTCCTCAGTTAACATCCCCTAGCATGCTGCCTTTGTCTTCTGATCAGAGTATTTCAGCAGCCCTCTCTGATCTATAGGATGTGGTCCAACTCCTTAAGCCATCATTCCAGAGCTCCACAATCCAACTCCAATTTTCTATTCCAGTCTTAGTTCCCTATACCCATCAATGAAAATATTCCGCCCAAGTAAAAATCCCTTCCGTTTTCATTTCCTTCCTGGCTTTTCTTCTTGTTCTCTTACCTCCTGGAATCCTGCTCATACTTTAAGGCCTCACTGAAGGTCTACCTAGTCACCTTAGCAAGAAGAATCAATCTCATCCTTCTCCAACCTCATAGAGCACTCATCCCATGCACCACCCCCTGACTCATATCTAAGCCTTATGTTGCTGGTTAACCCTCTATGCCTTTAATTAATTCCATGTCTTCCCAACGAGTTTCTTAAGTACAGGGACTCTTTCTCCTACTTGCTTCTATTATATTTAAAAATACCAGCACAGCATTTGACATGATATTCATATATCCTAGGAATTCAACAAATAGCATATAAATGACTGATTTACCTCCTAAAAGGGAAGTTATTTTTCCAAACATCATTTCTGTTCAAAATGGTAATTTTAACCTTCTTAGCACCCACAAACAGTTCCCTTCTGATATCTACTTGAACTTTCAGATAAAAAAAAAAAAAAAAGCAAGTTGCAGTAACATGTTATGCTACACAAAGATTAGCATGAATATCCACCCTCTTTAAACAGCCACCCCATACCCTGGAGAAGACCAAATGTGAAGTTCATGTGCCAACCAGATTGTGTGCCAGGTTGGTCAAGTCTGACAAAGTTACCAAAAAATAACAACATCTTCTATATGTGAAGCCCAACTACATGGTTGTGCAACTCTATAGCTGACTTTCAACCATGGTCATCTGCAAAGAAGTTAGTCTCAGCCACCTGTGCATCCTCAATGCAAAAAGTGAAGTTCTAAAAACATATTTTTAATGCTCTTTTAAATGCAGCACTACTAAAAAGCACCTCATTTTGATGCCAGAGGGCAGCAAACATGGACATTCTTGGCCCCCTTCAGCCATTAAGTATGGTAAAGGGAAGTTCTAACTATCATTTGAAATGCTCCCCTCAGTTCTCCAGGCTGGGCTGACTGTCCACATCAAAACACCCTGGGCATCCTCACTCTGTGTTGAGAGCCAAGACCTGGAGTATGGCCAGGTAGGACCCAACACTACACAGGCATAGACATTTTCCATGTTAAGAACCCAAATCTACACAGTGCTTAGCACCCAAATAAGTTCAGAAAAGGTAGTCCACACAAATCTGCCAAACAAACGAATGAAGTTCAGATATTGCATTTATGCTAAATACCTTGGAAATTGAGAGGGAATCTGGATAGGAATATGGATGTAAGAAAAACAAAAGCCCTCACTTTACAAGAATTTACCAGTTACACTGTTAGCATCTCCACTTAAGGAGAAGATACACTGATGAATAAGACTGAGTTGGTGGCAGGCATGGTCGCTCTTGCTTATAAACCCAGCACTTTGGGAGGTCAAGGCAGGAAGATCACTGGAGCCCAGGAGTTCAAGACCAGCCTGGGCAACATGGAGAACCTCTCTCTCTACAAAATTAGCTGGGCATGGTGGCGTGCACCTGTAGTCCCAGCTACTCAGGAAGCTGAGATGAGAGGATGGCTTGAGCCTAGGAGATCAAGGCTGCAGTGAGCTATGAACATGCCATTATACTCTAGCCTAGGCAACACAGTGAGATCCTGTCTCAAAATCAAACAAACAAAAAACAACTAATTGGGGTAATGTTTAGAATAAATTTACTTCTGGGGAAGAAAAAACTTAGTTGGGTACTCCCTTCCCTTTTTACTTTTTGAAGCCTGCTGGAATTCTAAGAAAATAGATTTCCTCCCCTTACTCTCTCCTTCCTCACACACTCACCAGTGCTCATGCGCTTCTCAGACCCACATGCTGTGCTTATGGTGGATAATCCCATCTCAGTGGGCCTCTCTCTCTCTCATTACCAACTTCTATAAAATCTCAGAATCCAAAGGGCATTCTCATTTCCCTGAAATGTACTTTGGTGCTACCTTGAAAGACGGCTAGAGTCTTGAGGAGACCCAAACAGTTAAAGGTTACAGACAGAGTTGGTTCCACTCCAGTGATGGGTATTTTGTTTTGTTTCGCTTTAGCTTTATTAAGGTATAATTTACATACAACAAAAGTCATTCATTTTAAGTGTACAGTTGGATTCAATTTGCCAATTGTATACAGCTGTGTGGCCTCCACCAAAATCAAGATACAGAACACATCCACCAGTCTAGAAAGCCCCCTCTTGCCCCTTTGCTGTCAATCCCCTCCCCTAACCCTCTGACCCCTTCCTTCTATCCACTGAATCCCCACCTACCACTACAGTGTTGAGAATTCTAGAATTTGGTATAAATGGACTCATACAGGATGTCGTCTTTTGTGTTTAATTACTTTCACGGAGCAGAATGATTCTGGGATTCATCCATGGTATGGAGTGTGTTACTCTTTAATTCTTCTACTGTTGAGTTGTATTCCACCATAGGGCTGTTTATTCATTCACCAATTGGTTGCCATGTGGATTGTGACTACTTTTTGACCATTATGAACAGTGCTACAATGGACACTATGTAGATGTGTTTATAGGAATGTATATCTACATTTCTCTTAGGTAAATATCTAAGGCACATAGAGAACACAGAAAAGGTTTTGAGTTTGAGAGTCCAGGGAGCCCTCATTTTGTCATCCTCCAGGCTGCCCCCCTTCCACCCCATTCCCTGGAGAGTTCAACCCCAAACCTGTATCCCAGCCATCTGTTTGGCTCAGCTACCAAATGTCATCCTATTCCAAACAGAAACCTCTCCACTACTCTAAGGAAATGATGGGAAGATACCCCAAAACATTCTTAAAATGGGCATTCAATTGAACTCAGGCCAAATGAATTGGACTCTGGGTCAGAGATAACTTAACTATGGTGTTCAGAGTCCTAAGAACCCTCACTAGCTCAGAGATGGGCTTAGTTGAGCACCCCCATTAGCAGCATAGAGAGTCCAAGGGATGACTTCTACCTTGCCAAAGGCCTTGGGAAGAAAGACAGCATCAAGGTCTCACACAACACTCCCGGGAGACAGCTGCTGCCCAGTGCTGTGGACAGCAAAGCAGCCGTGCAGGAAATTAAGATTCCCCCTCCCTCTCTCTCCCCCATCCTCATCAGCTGAGCCAGGGCAGGGCTGGAGGACCAGAGGTGAACAGGAAGCACAAGGACCCCTGGGGGAGACAGGCCCTCCAGTGGGACCAGAGCTGAGTGGTCCCAGGCAGTGGTGGAAGCTGATTAAAGGAAGGCACGGGAAGTGGTGGGGAAGTGGCCAAAAGACAGGACAGCCATTTTAGACAACAATGCAAGGGGGAGAAACTGAAGAAAACAGAACAGAGACCACTACTGGCAATGAACAGAGAGAAAGTGAAGTCCCATGGGTGAGGCACACCTACATAACTTAAGACACCTGAGCACATTCTTATGCCTGGGGCAATAAATACATCCTTCTTGAGCTACACAGGCTAAGCAAGAGTGAGAGAGGATGATGCTGACAGGCCATATGGGAGAGTGGAAAGACGTGGGCTGGGAGCTGGGAGTTTGGCTTCTCAACTGTGCATGGCCTCTAAACTGGGCAGTGACCATGGCCTGGTCACCTCCCCACTCCGGACCTGGGTTGCCCCTCTGTAGGAGGTTGCAATAAATTATCTCCAATACCCTAATGTCTTATAAATCTTGTGCAATTTTTGCCGAGATGGGAGTATGGGGAAAGAAGAGTGGAAACGGCCCAGAGCTCAGTGAGGTGAGATATCAAAGGGGAGGAAAAGTATTCATTCCATCTCCCTAATCTCCAATTGGCAAAGCCAGACTTGGGGCAACACGGACTGGTTCTGCGATGACAAATAACTCCTAGCTCATTCCTAATGATTCATCACCAAATGTTCCTCTCTTCAGCTGGAATTTAAAAAATGGACTCATCCATAAAATAGGAATAATAATAGTATCTGCTTCATAGGGTTTGTATGAAAATAAAATTAGTGCGTATTTGTAAAGCTCCTAGAGCAGAGTAAGTGCTCTGAGCTTGTGAACTAAAACGCATACCTCCGGGTATTTATTATTTACACCTCAGCACAAACAAGGTTATCAGGCCCTTTCCTGAATTCCCAGTTTGGGTCAGAAGAAAAGGGAAGAGGGAGAGGAAAAAGGAAAAGAATATGATGTCGGGGGAGGCAAGTCAGTTGGGAACACAGATGCTAACACAGTAGCTGGTACTTCATAGGTGCCAATGTGTGATGGATGGGTGGACAGACCGACAGATCAAAAATGGACAGTGATGAGGAGGGGAGAGTGCAGACAGGGGAACCTTCACCTCCTTTACAATTTTGAGAGTCCACACAGCATGGCACACAAATTATTTTATTCCCATTGAGAAATAAAATCCAATTCTCCATCAGCAAGAGAGCCTTCTGAAAGAGGCCCCCCTGGGCAAACGGCCACTGACAGAGAGGTCTGCCAGTCCTCTTCCACCCCACCCACGCCCCCACCCTAACCAGAGGCCAAACCCTTCCTGGCGCCTGTGATAAAAGCAACTGTTAGCTTGCACTAGACTAGCTTCAAAGTTGTATTGACCCTGGTGTGTTACGTCTAAGAGTGGATGCCATATCTCTTTTCTGGCCAATGTTATTACCTGTATGGACTTTGCACTGGAATCAGCTATCTGCTCTTACTTATGCACACCTGGCGCATAGAACCAGCCCTGTATCTCTTTTCAGCCATCTCACTACAGATAACTCCCAAGTCCTGTCTAGCTGCCTTCCGTATCACAGGGATAGCACCCAGCGTCCATCAGAACCTCAGAGCAGAATCCCCTATAAACTAGTCTGGTTTGCCCATGGGGGACAGTCAGGCTGTTTTCCGGCGTGTGGTGCAGACATTCTCTGTCTGTCACGATGCTTACACATAACATTATAACAAACACATGTATGTGTTGTGATCCCTGCAGTTTGAGAGTTTGGAGCTTCCTTAAAAGTCAAAATGTTCTAAATGGGCCCTCAATTGGCACATATACACAAAAGGTACCTGGCAAACTCTAATTTTTTTCCTGCTCAGAGACAGGCAATTCGATATCCCTTCCCCCAACCCAAACCCTTGCCACCATGGGAGCCTGGGGCAGAGAAGGCACAGGGAAGTCAAACTGTAATTCCAGGCTCTAAATGGTGCTGTCATTTTTCTGAGAGTCTCTAAATTACAAGCGTGTTTTCATTCTTCTTAGCATATTTTTTAAAACACCTAAGAAACATACTGCAGATCTGGAAATAAGAACAAACCAAAGAGAAGTGGTCCAGAGGTCACCTTCCTATGTGAAAAGTCAACTGATGATGAAGGCTTTAGGATAACCAGAGGGGAGATGATTGAAAGCAATGCACATGTGAAGGAAATGGATTAGGGAAACAGGGACTTGTTCATGAAATCCCAGAAAACCAGAACCAGGGAAGTCCTGGAAGTCGGAAAAACAAATCATGACTTAAGCAATGGAAGTCCAATACACATTTACAGAATGCCTTGTCCCACAGGCAACACAGACTGCCACAGGTGGGGGACAGGGTGGGAGTGGACCATCCCAGTGGTGTTACTGAGGGGCAAAGGGATAGCCCTATGAGACAAGTGTCCAGGGCAGAACTGGAGCTTTATGAAACCAATTCCCAGGCAGAGACAGAGCACGAGGCTGGTGCTGCCAGTCTGACAATAAGTCTGCCATTGTCCTCTAGTCAGCTCTGGACACACAGCAAAAGTGAGTTCAGAGCAGCCTGGAGCAGGAGAGAGGGAAGAGAGGAGGATAACACACATCTTCCACTTCGCTGCAGGTTCAAGGCAAGGATTTAAGGCAGTTACCCCTTCTGGAAGAGCCTGGTAAGTACATCTCTCCTGTCTTTTTTTTTTTTTTTTTTTTTTTTGAGACGGAGTCTTGCTCTGTCGCCCAGGCTGGAGTGCAGTGGCCAGATCTCGGCTCACTGCAAGCTCCGCCTCCCGGGTTTACGCCATTCTCCTGCCTCAGCCTCCCGAGTAGCTGGGACTACAGGCGCCCACCACCTCGCCCAGCTAATTTTTTTGTATTTTTTTTTTTTAGTAGAGACGGGGTTTCACCGTGTTAGCCAGGATGGTCTCGATCTCCTGACCTCGTGATCCGCCCGTCTCGGCCTCCCAAAGTGCTGGGATTACAGGCTTGAGCCACCGCGCTCGGCCATCTCTCCTGTCTTGTACAACCCTCTCTCCTCACTGACTTTCTTTCCCAGCAGCCAGCAGGGGCCTGGGCCATTTGTGGAATGCAAGCCCTGACCACACAGACTTACATGCCAGGACAGCCAACAGGTAGCCTTTCCCCCTCTGGGTTCCATTGTGAGCTCACTCTCGCTCTCTCTCTCTCTCTCTGGGTTCCATTGTGAGTTCTCTCTCTCTCTCTCATTATGCTCCCAAGAGGAGTCTTACATCAACCCCTTCCTCAAATCTCCCTCACTGGATGCCACAGATACAGGCCTGAAAAGCAGCATGCAAACTGAATTTCTGTAAAGCGGGACCCATTTCCCCATGGACAGTCATAAGAGATGAGTGAACACAACTTAGCACTTAATTTCTGTCTTCACGATTACTTCACAATAAATCTGGATTCCAAAGGGACTGTAAGCTCTCACATGGAAGGAAGCAAGCTCTCTACTCCCCTCTGCAGTGCTGAGTGGACAGGGAGTATGCCGCAGACACCTGTTGGTCAACTAATTCTAATTCTCTTTAGCTAGCATCCCCTAAGCTAGAGCTAGAGCCACAGCTATTTCCTCGCAGACTTCCTTTTCTCTAGCAAAGTCCTTCCACGCAGTAGTTAATGACCTGTAAACACTTAATGAGCTAGAGAAACATTCCATCGAAAGGAATACCACTGTGCATCCTTTTGTAAAGTGGGGGGGAAAATCTTTTGTAAAATGAAGCATCGCCTTTAACTGCTCTGTTTGATCAAGTCAGATTTTTCAGAATATGAATAACTAGTATTCAAGCATATATGAATTGTCTTCAAGTTAATCGATCCCTAGAAACTAGCCCTCAGGTTAGCAGGCCAAGGATATATGAGAGTGCTTTGAAGTCTAGACTCAAACCCCCACTCCTGAATTGAATGAGAACATTCCAGGTAGAGAGATTCATGGCCCTTAACATCAGGAATCAGCTAGAAACTCAATTGGCTCTTACCAGTCACTACCTATGTCAGTGCCATAGCCTATAATGGTAATGATAATGACCATTATGATGATAATAATAATAATAGTTTTCACTGGATGGCACTTTGCATCTTCCAGAGCAATTTAACATCCTTTACTTTATTTGGAAAGCCTTCAGGACCAACCTTCTACTCTTCCCTTTCTCTGAACTATCAC
This sequence comes from Rhinopithecus roxellana, assembly GCF_007565055.1. Lineage (NCBI taxonomy): Eukaryota > Metazoa > Chordata > Mammalia > Primates > Cercopithecidae > Rhinopithecus > Rhinopithecus roxellana. Next base: position 41,084,744 of record NC_044565.1, on the reverse strand, counting down.
CTTACTATAGGCACGTATTTCCCCCAAAGGACTCAGTGGCCTCTTTTGTCTCATTTTTCCCTTTGCTGATGATCCAGTAGAGAAATGATCAAAAGGATCCTGCACATTGTCCTAAATGAAACCAAGCTTCTTCTGCAGGATGGAAGTGACCCACGTGATAGAGGGGGGAGCCTGGACCCAACGCTTCATTAGCCGAGGATGACCCCATAAAGGTCAGGGTGTTGCAGAGATTGCCCGTGGAGGTGGGGACATGAGGGACCCACCTGGCAGTCCCTCAAGAGCAGGGGTCTTGTCTTTGGGGGAGGACATCACTCTGAGCAGGGCTGGGGTGAGTCAAAAGTCTGGGAGAAGGGAGGCATGGAGGGGATAACTGGATCAGACTCCGAGCAGGAAGGGCCTCTATGTAGATGGGCGTGAGGCTCCTTAAGGGGACCCAGCAGCCCTGGGCACAGAGGTGGTGAGCGGAGATAATGCCAACAGTGATAACCAGCAGGGCCTGGCAGAAGAGGCCCTGGACACTGAAGGCTGGGCACAACCTTGGGGACTGCTCACAGGACATGCAGCAGTGTGTGCTGACAACTCCTCCCCACTGCGACCCCTATCAGTGCTGACCAAGCACACAAGATGCACACCCAGGCTGGGCTGGACAGAGGGGTCCCACAAGGTCACAGGGTGTGCCCCAAGGAGGTGGGGAGCTCACAGCCTCCAAGCATTGCATCATCCTGGTACCAGGAAGGCAATGGCTGCCCCATACCCACTTCCCTTCCTAGAACTGGCCTGGGACATTCATCATTTAGCCACCTCTGGCACCTGCATTTGTTTTTCAAATTTTAATAGCAAATAGGTTTAGTGTGCTGAGCAGAGCTGAGCAGAGGTGATCTGACCCCTCTATCTACTCACGTAAGATCAGAAAAGAGAAGGAAGCAGGAAGATGAGGTGACAAGGGGAGAGCCAGTGAGATCATCTATAGGTCCAAGTTCGTCCAAGTTCGTCCAACCCCACCCCATTGACAGTCAGACTGTCAATTCTCTGAGAAGCTAGAGACTGTGTGGCTTAAGGAAGCCTCTTTGATGAATGTACTAATATGTATGTACCTTATAATACATTTGAATCACCTGCAAATCTTCATCAAACTCGGATGACTGCCCAATTCATCCAGAAACTACGTTTGTCTGATAGAACAGGAAGCAGGTGGTGGTGGTGGGCGGTTGGGGGGTACTGATGAGAGGCAGGGCCAGTGTTTCTTCTCCATTTTCCTTTCCACTGATTCTGTCCCCACACAGGCATCCAAAGGGAAGAATGCTACAGCCACAGTCTATTTCTCGCTGGCTGTTCTGGGAGATCACCCTACAATGTGTTCCCCAGTATTCGGGTTTCTGGGCTGCCATTATCTTCTCTGGTCTCGGGGCCCAAGCCAAAGAGCTGGAGAACAGTATCCGGCCAGGTGGAGCACGACTGCCATGTGCAAGGCGAGTGGATAGTGCCCTTTCGTCACTCCCACAGGGCCGCAGGGGTGTGACGCCCCTGCCCAGCCATACCCTTCTGGGCCACAGTGCTGGAGGCTGAAGTCAAAGCCCATTGTGCCTTATTCCTTCAGGAGCAATACTCCTGGGAAAGGTTGCACATTCTGTAACTCCTCTGAGTGCATTTCTTCCCAGGGGCAAAAAAGGAAATTAGCCCCATTTTACAGACAAAGAGCCTGAAGCCCAATGGGCTTGATCAACTTGTCCAGGGCCACCCAGCCAGCAGGTGAGAATACTCACGTGTAGCTGGCTTTAGAGTCCAAGCTCCTTCAACGTCCCACATTCTCAAGACAGTGTTTGCCACAGGCCAGGGTTAGCAAAGAGACCCCTCCAACCCCTCACAGCCCCCCACCAGCCCCATGCAGGTGTCAGTGAGGCCCAGGAACATGAGGCTCCCAGAACCAAAGGGGTGGACAGCACTGAAGGAAACTGCTCAACCTTGAGAGCAGAGGCTGCTGTGAAACAGCTCTGCGCAGCACCTGGGCCACAGCGTGCGGAAGGAGACATGTTCCTAAGCTGCCTGGTACTCTGCCATCTCTCTCTTCTTCTCTTCCTCCTAACCCATAAGCACCAGACCTCAAGCTCCATGTGCAGCTCCAGCAGCTGCTAGACCTCGAGCAGGACTAAGATTCGGCGAGAGCAGCCGCGGACCTGGCTCCTCCCAGGCAGGCCAGCCCAGGTGAGCCCCTCCGGCCAGGCACCCACCCCACCGCCAGGCTGTTTACTCTTAGCTGGTGTTTATCTCCTGTCTGCTGTACTGTAGGTCCCTCCCTCCTCTCCTCCTTTCGGTCCTCTGCCCAGGCCTGCCTGAGGCTGCCTGCCAGTGAGATTGCATGTCAGGGCTATTCCCTGGGCACTGAGGGCTGGGGTGCCCAGAGGCCTGCAGCTGTGCCCTGGATGGAAAACCAGCAGCCTGCAAAGGTGTGAGGGCAGCACAGGAGCTGTGTGTGAGAGGGGTGGTCTTGAGAGTGAAACTGGCCAAGTCTAGCCCAGGCGGAGAGGGGACGGGGGGCAGGTAGGGATAGGGCAGGTGAGGTTCCTGGGGCCAGTTCCCCCATTACACACTGCCTCTGCTTCCCCGCCCCCATGAACCGCACCTCTGTGGGCTGACAGATGTGCCTTCAGAGAAGGGCGGGGAGCAGCTGGGGGCCTGGCCAGAGCAATCATCCCGGTAGGAAATTACATCAGAGCAGGCAGCCTACCAAAAAGCCAGGGAAGGAAGGAAGCCCCTGAGAAAAAATGGGGGAAGAATGGAAGGGACTACGTATATTGATGGGATAAACCCGACACCCCACACTTCCCAACCCCTCAGGACAGGGTTCAGAGCCAGGCTGGTGGCTGCTACATAGAGACGGCACCCTCCAGCAGTTAAGGTACAAGACAAGGTATAAGGCTAATGGACCGTAGGCACCAAACCTGGAACTCAGAGTCGGGGTACCTCACTTCAAGCCTTGGTAGGTCAGTAAGTGAACACTCAGGGTCCCAAGTTAGACAGATGAGCTGGAATCTTCATCTACCACCATTTCCTGGCTGTATGCCTCAGCGCAGCTCTTTTAACCTCTCCAAGCCTCAGTTTCTTCACTGGTAAAATGTGCGTGATGACATTGTATGGCCAACCTGGGGTTGCTGATGGAACTGGTTAAAAGAGTGTCCATGAAGCAAGCCTAGCTGGGTGGGCTTGCAAGCATTTCCGGGTCGCTACATCCTCCTCTGTAAAATGGGAGAACCCCGAACTGCTCAGGCAACCTCCTGGTTGACTCGCTCAACAACAGAGGTCTCCACAGGAGCCCTGTCCACATGAGACATCTTTGGCACATCTTCTGAAACAAGACCTGTTTCTGGAAAGTTGTTGGTAGACATCCAATTTTGCACTTATTTATATTATTGTTTCAGAAACACTACCTTTGTTCTGCTTTGATTCAATGGCAGCCAATTTCATTCATTTGGTCCAAACCTGTAGTGCTACTTGCCAGAACAAAATGGAATGAGTCTCAATCCCTGCCCTCAAGGAGCTCACAGTCCAGCAGCTCTGTCTTTAATATCTATAAGAGCACAGGTAAGTGTCACAGGAAGCCATGGTCCTTTGGGGGAAATGAGGAACACTCTTGTAATATGATTAATCACTTCCAAATACTTTACCTGGTTTATAAGTTCTCTTTCAGGTGCTTCCCTGAGTGGCAAGAGGGAAAGGCCTTTTGCAAGTACTTACGCTGCTTTATTTTTTTTTTTCTTTTTTGAGATAGAGTTTCGCTCTTGTTGCCCAGGCTGGAGTGCAATGGTACGATCTCAGGCTACCACAACCTCTGCCTCCTGGGTTCAAGCAATTCTCCTGCCTCGGCATCCTGAGTAGCTGGGATTACAGGCATGCGCCACCGTGCCCGGCTAAGTTTGTATTTTTAGTAGAGACGAGGTTTCTCCATGTTGGTCAGGCTGGTCTCAAACTCCCGACCTCAGTGATCCACACACCTTGGCCTCCCAAAGTGCTGGAATTACAGGCGTGAGCCACTGCACCCAGCCTTACACTGCTTTCTTAATTACAGCAATGTGCTCATCTCACATAAAAATTTAAGAGGTGAAAACAGGAAGATGCGTTCTGAAAAGTTGTATCAGCCCCTCTGCCTCTCTACATTCCAAAACTGACTTTTATTCTAATATTTTACTAGTGAATTATGGAATAAAGTAGTATTATGTTTCTTTCTACACAACTTGTGTTGCACTAGGTGAAATCTCAGGTTAACAGAGCTTCAGGGAGGAAAGGCCAGACCAAAAATATCCCTCACTCCACAGAGAAGCTATACCACCAGAAGTCCTGGAAAACCGACAGGTTGCATGTGGTAACAATGCAATTCAAGACTGTCAGAATGATATCAATATTTGTATAGATACTTATCAAAGCAACAATCAGAGATCAGGTCCCTCCAAATGAGCTTACAGTTTATTATCCTGCTTTGTAAAAGTTGGTGAAACAAAACGATGGACAGCAGATCTGCTGAGCTCCAAAGTCAGGGAGTAGGTAGACAGTGGGAGCATGTCAGCTCCCTCCTGGCTCTCCTCTACAGTCTGTGAGCAAACGGAAAAATAAACCATCGGAAAAAGTCTCAGCCTAATAAAACTGCACAGACAGAATGACTTCTTCATCGGATTCAGAGGAGTATCAGGGGGTTCTTGCTAGCACAGATTTGAGCTCTGCCATCACACACTTTGCACATACAATTCCGGGACCTCAGGTATTGCTCCTAAAGGAAGAGCCAGCTTCCTTCGCTCATCTTCCTCCGACATCAAAAAGCAGTGTTCACACCCAATCCCATGCTTTATAATATTAAAATATGAATTTAAGAAATACCAGTGAAAAGAGGTTTTTTAAACCAGAAACTCTTTGTGTTGTAATGTTCTTGACATGTTAATAAAACTGTTTCAATCATCATCAGAGAAAAACAAATTTACCTCTGATCATGGTAGCACAGTAGAGCAGAAAGAGCACTCAACTGGTGATCAAAAGAAATCAATTCTAGTCCTGTCACTCAGAAACTATGTGACCAGGGGAGGTACTTAATCTCTAAGAGAGTCAAGTCTCGAGTGGGTAAAATGAGCTGGGGAAGGAGTGAACCAGTGAGAAAGAACACTGGTCTGTCTGGGGCTCCCAGAAGACACAGCCAGACTTCTTGCTTGCTCTTGTCCGAACACCTCCTTGTCTTTTAAGGCCTGGGCTGTCTAGGGGGATGGCTACTTGGCTTGGAGCAAAACCAACATGTCTGTCATTTTAATACACATGGAATGTGTTGAAATGAAGGTGTCTGTGTGGAAGGGACAGACCCAGATCCACTCTGCATTTGTCCTGGCAATGGGAGCAGGAAGGAGTCCACCTCCTCCAAACCTGATCACTCCTAGTCCCAAGAGGGAGAAGCCATATCACCCTTGATCATGTTAGCGCTATTCTGCAGCCTCAGCAGGCTCTGAGCAGGTGGAAAGTCAGACTGGGGTCCAACCAGGAGACCCAGGACAAAAAAGGCAGGTGGCTGCAAAGGAGCCTCACTTCTCCAGGGATTATGACTTTTTATTAAAAACCCTTACCCATGCCACCCACCACAGCACAGACAGGCATTCCAGGAGCCAGACATCTCCCTGGAAGACAGCAGGCTATTGCTTCCTGTGAGCACTGCAACAATTTTCTCTGGACCCTCTGTTCTACCTATTCCCAGCATGGGGCATAACCCTCCCTCTTATCCATTAGACTGCCCAAATCTGGGAAAAGAATCTGTGGCGCTCAGGTCTGAGTACGGATCGAGTTCCCAATACCAGTGGCTATTTCAGGCTTACAAAGCCTTGGTGGTTTCTACACCCAGTAGTTCCCACCCGGATTGAAAAGCCCTCAGCAAATACCCAGATGGCCCTTGTTCACCCTCCTGGAAATCTATAGCTGCCAGGGAAATGTGACATTTTGTGAGGACTAATTTAACCCACCTAGAAGATCTAGGAGCCAAGATGCAACCCTAAAGCCCACTGCAAGGGACGATATTCTGGATCTTTTGTCAGAGCTTGATTATTTTAATAAAATTTGTATATTAAACAGTAATTCACAGTCATCTAAACCTCCCCAAAATTGATTATTGGCTGCTTCATTGATTCAGAAAAAAAAAAGAAAGCAAGAAAGGCAGGAGAGGAACGAGGGGGCAGAAAGGGAATGAAAGACAGTGAGTGTGAAGACCCAGCCAAAACCCCACCTGCTGGAAGCCCACATGGCTTCGAGTGGTACATTCTGAGAACTCTGAAGAGTACCATTCAGCCGACACTGTCCCCGTGCCACAGGGCCCTGGACTCCTCTTTGACTCACACTTGCCTGGCAGGACTCCCCAGACAAAACAGAGATGTTCAGCTGGGCACGAGAGAGCAGGCCCCAGGGCTCAAGCTGCACTGTGTTCTCCACAGTAATTCCAGAACTGCTGCCTACCGGCACGCATGCAGGATCAGTGATGAAGATACAGTACCTTCTGGGTCTGCCTAGGTTCACCCTTCCTTTTTTTAGTCACGGTGGGGTTTCACCCAGCCCAGCCACCCACTGAAAAGGCAGAGGAGGCCACCCATCCGAATGCTAGGATATGACACACTTGAACCTTCCACCTGGCCAGCCTGCTCTCCCAAAGAAGGAATAACAGAACAAAAAAGTCAACCTCTGACTATACATGGTTTGTGAATTTATACCAATGTTTTTCTTGAAGTGGGAGCTCAGCACTGGAGCACCCAGGAAAAATAATGTCCAAGGCAAAAAGCAAATAGAAGAATGAGTCTGCTGAAACAGCCAACTCCGTCTCTGTCTCCCCCAAGCCCTCCTAGTCAGAACCTTCTCTCAGCATTTCAGCAGGTACTGCTCACCTGGAAATACAGCTGATGTATTTACTGAGAAGCTTCTTCAAGCTTTCTGCTGGTGCTTAGGTACTATGCCAATCAAATCTTGAAATTATATAGAGAAGTGGAATATCAGGTACATTTCTGTCCCCGAAAATGCTTAAAAGATCAAATTGATTCCCATCAATTTGATGCCTCCCCTACCAGTGAGCGCCCACCACCAGCTTCCTTACTCCAAACTATTAAAACAGAGCTTCCCCCAAAAAAACAGCCTTCTGCAAGCTGCGACTTCCCTACCCTGTGTCCAGGCTGTGGAGCGTGGGGATGACCCAGAGGCACAAGGAGTTCTGGATCAGAATCCCTAGTCTACCCCTGCGGCTGCATGAGACCAGACATGCCATTTAACCTCTTTAAGCTTCAACTAGCCCTTCTCCTGCCTCTTCACAGGGTTACTCATGAGGTGAGGCTCAATTTGACAATACTCCTCAAAGGGCTTACTCAAAAAAAAAAAAAAAATGTGATTTTTATCTCTATCCTCATTATTAACGGCACAATGGACATTCGAAAGGGATGAGCCCAATTTTTCATAAGCCAAAAAAGCTAGAGGATTGGAGAGAAGAGACAGGACAGACACTCAGAAATGGCTTCAAGGGTGTCCTTTGGCACCCCATTCTTTCAGATTGTTCCAAATGCCTGCTGCAGTAATAACAGCCCCAAAAGAACACACCACTTTGTCAGGACTTGTAGGTGAAATGTGTTGGAGCAGCTGTCAGCTTGGGGAAAATCACTCATCAGGTAGTCAGCCGAGTGGGGCTGCCTTCAGCTGGACAAACACTGCATCCACAGGGGAATGAGCGAGTGCTTTCCTGTCCTTCCCTCAGGGGCCAAACCAGCCCTCTCTTACCTTCTTGTCCAACCCAGTGGGCCTCTCTCCCTCAAATGCACACCTCCTTCTCTTTCCTCCAGCTCCCTAAGCTCTTGTTCAGGGCACAGACAGCTCTTCAGGCTACCAGAGCAGTGAGTTAGGAAACAGTGACCCCTCTGCATGCATTCCCACCTCCTGGAAGCAGGGGACACAGCTGGCCACTCTGTGATGAGAGTGGGTAACCTCTCTACCTGGGTCTATCATTTTAAAATAAGCCATTCGTGGCTGACTATTAAATGGGAAGGGACAGTTACAGATATCTCTGAGAACAACTCTACCTGAGGGAGGGGGAAATACCTCCCAAAACAATGATGGGCAGAAAAATCTGCATCCCGTAAAATACCCAGAAGCAATAGCAGCCCCACCTGGTTTATCTGCCAGATGCTGTGGAGGTGGCATGGTGGCATTTGGTAAATAACCCAAGCAGGGCTTTGCAGGGTATAGGACACCACACTAGGCTTTGCAGCCCGGGTGAAACCAGATGGTGCAAGAAGACAGTGAATCACTCATAAGCAAGGGATGTTGTTAGCACACCTAAAAATCCCCTTTTCCCACCATCCTTTGACACCCACCATGGAAATCACAGACAGGTCGGAAAGAACACCTGGGCCCAAAATAGCTTGTCCTATTAGCCAAATGCCAGCGCTCCCACCTTGTCTGAGGGCATGGAGGGGAGGCAGCTGGCCAGCGGCTAGGGCTCTGGCCTCCTCATTTAATTCTCTCTGCATCAGAGGAAAAGTCACCTTCACAGGCCAGCTGTGGTCTGACTTGCCACATCTAATGCCACGAGGCCCTGCCAGTGGCCTCCATTCTGGTCTGTCAAACCCCTGGAAACCTTGAGACAGTGTTCCTCAGATCCAGGACAGAGCTGGCTCAGGACGCCACACGGGTCAACCCAAGTGCGCCAATCCTCAGACCCTCCGAGGTGACAAAGACCTCACTAGACTGTATCTCATTTTTCCAGCCTCAGTGAGCTGGCCCAAGCTGGCATGCTAAGTCCCAGGAAAGCCCTGGCTATACAAAACACAGCACCCAAGCACCTTTGTGCATGGCTGCTTAGAGGGCTAATGATAAAGGCAGCTCACTAAGGAAACAACTGTGCCCAGCAGTCTCCTAAATTGCGAAGACAGCATTTACCACTGATGAGAGCCCCCCGTGTGTTTCCTTCTAAACGCCTGATATATATCCATTTTTCTGTCAGCAACCTCAAATAATGTCTATAATGCTGAGATTTATACATGGGTACTTATAAATGTGACTTCATTATAGCCTCGGCAAAACTACCTTTCCGCCTAAACATTCAATTAATGTAATTAAATTGCTACCTGATGGCATTATCTAATTTAACTTGGGATCCAAACTATTGAAAAGCATGTGCCTTTTAACACCCTGACTGCTAAGGCATGTGATGAACAGAGCTATAAACATGTTGGCGTAACTGAGCTGTTTAAAAATAAATTAGCAAACTATAAAAATAAACAGTAACATACATATGTACTCAATTATGAACTAACTCTAATTTTTGTTCTGAAATACTGTCTTTGACCTTAGTCATAAACAAGCACTATTAAAAAAACATAATATCCCAACAGACAGAGGGCCAAGGATTAAATGCTCTTCCAGTTCAGCAGAATACAAAAGAAGACAAGGAAGGAAGGGAAGAAAGAAAGGGAAGGAAGGGAAAGGAGGGAAGGGAAGGAAGGGAAGGAGAGAAGGGAAGGAAGGGAAGGAAGGAAGGGAAGGGATGGAGGGAGGGAGGGAGGGATGGAGGGAGGAAGGAAGGAGGGAGGAAGGAAGGAGGGAGGGAGGGAGGGAGAGAAGGAGGGAGAGGGAGGGCCCATGCCTTTCTTGAAAAGCTAGAAAACTGTGTCCAAAACCTACAAAGACTGCTGTGCTCTTGTTGACTTGAAGCTGCTTCCATTCAAGCCAGAAAAGTTAAAACCTGGTGAAGTGCTTGTACATTTCCACACGTTTTGGAGTCTCTCAAGAAATGAGGACAGGCAAGGGGAAGAACTATTTCCACATGCAGCTGTTTCAACAGATCACTGTCTGTTTAACAGAGTCTCTTACACAGGGCTGCCTCCCCACCTGAGCTGAGCTCGCCGGCCTAAGTCGGCTACTGCTTCTAGGTCCCCAGCTTTTCTAAGACATATGGCAGAAATGTGGAAATTGTCTTCCAAATAGCACAAGACAGAAAGCGGGTGGGGTGGGAGGCGATGGGTGCGGGGAGAAGGGAAGAAGTAAAATCAAGCTGTTGAAACTGTATACAGGACACGTTTTTGCACTAATCCAATGCTCCTGTAACAAAGGACAGCATACTATGGGATAATTACTATGGATTATTATTACAGTTTCTAAAGCAAAAGAACAAAAAAAAATTCACAAAAGACATATTACACACGCAGATTTCTAAAGCTTTAAAATCATATGGTCTTCGGTGTTGGTTCCTATGGGGTTACGGATAATGCCCTAACTGAGCACGACAGATGCAAACACAAAAAAGAAATCACAATAAACCTGAAATTCTCTCATGTCACGGTGCTTACTGCCCTTTCTTTCACAAACAAAAGTAGTTGAGAAACAGCTAAGTAGTTATTCATCTCAAAGAACCAACCTAAAATGCTGACAGGCCCAGCGTTGTCTACACCCACCCCCCAACAACAACAACAACCAATTACACAAATAAAAACTAGGAGGAAAATCAAACTCATCCACACTTGGTTCAGAACGCAGGGAAGGCCTGATGTGAAAGAGGAGACAGAGAAGCTTCTTGGGTGTGCAGAATTACATCCCGGGCCACACTCCCTGCAGGGGCCACAGGAGAAGGCACTGCAGCCAGGTCCCCCAGTCTGACTTTTACCCAAACAGGGGGTTGCCAGTTGCTGCAAGACAAATATCCCTAGCACATTACCTAGTTGGCAAAGGAATGCACTGGGAGGTTCTGGAATAGCACAGTGTGGAACCGCACTGGACTTTTCCTGTTCTGAAGAGGATTCTGCTTTCCTCCGGGATGTAAAGTATTTGATTGGCAGGCAAAGGACAAAACTTACCTCAGGTACTACGGCAAACTGGCCAAAGAGAAGCGTTGCTAGGAGGATGGACACGGCAGGAAACAGCCTCAGCTTGGCCCAGGAAGAAGCTGGGGCTCAACTACAGGGACCGTGGGAATAGCTGGAGGCCTGTGCATTTCCCTGAGGGTCTCCTTGGCGACAGGGCTGGACCTTTGCACTGGCAGCCTGGACTCTTCTCTGAGTTCCCCCTTGGGTCACCTATGATTCCAGAAGAGTTTGTTCTACATGTGGCAAAGCCAGCACCATAGAGGGGACAGAGGGAAACCTAAGGCCTACCTTGAGGGATGTTAAACTTATGTTCTGACCACTGCTATTTAAGGTGTCTTTTGAGTCCTGAGGACCAAGGAGCTCACCTATGACAAGGAACCTGTCACCGGTTCTTCTGTGATTGCTAAAGCCTAGAAGACCTCCTCCAAAGAAAAGTGGCTCAGACGGAAACACTGACTCTTGTTTCTCATCAGACTCCGAAATCACGGGCTTCTGGTCTAAAGATTCAAGCTGAGAAACAAGAAAGCAATTTGTTTGATTCAGGCTCTTGCAAATTACCCCCCAATAATTTACTTGGTCTCAGCTTTGGCTGGCTTGGATGTTATGAGGATTCCAAGAATTTTTTTACTTTTCCATTAGAGGGCTCTGCACTCTCCTTTCAAGGAAAAAGGCTCTATCTGCCAGCCCACTTCTTTCCAGGAATGGGGAAAGGGAGGAGGAGAACCTGTGGAAAGGAGGACAATGGATTTCCAGAAGAAATTCCAAGCCAGGGGCTAACCGTGGACCTGAGCACAGCACAGCCACACGGACGTCTCAGAAAAGCATTCTGTGGAAGCACAAGACACGTGGCAGTGAGAGTCCTGAGAAGTCCAGGAAAAGATGCAGCTTCCAACCCATTCCCAAATATCACCGATTAACAGCAGCCCGATGGTCTACCTGAGACCTGAGGAAACAAACGAAGGGAAAGAAATGCAAGAAACAAAGCGCATCTTTCTGCATCAAAAGATTAAGTTGTCTTTGGTAGCTAAAGAACAACAGAGAAGGAAAAAGCTTAGGAGGAGAAGAAAAACACCTGGCCTTCCCTAAAGAACTACAGTTAGAGTTTGACTTAAATCATCTTGGCTATGGGCAATCAACTGGGGCTCTCCTAACAGCCGCAATCGGGGGGATACTCTCTTTCCCCTCATGATCTTCCTCAACAGGGCAGTAGTCCAGCATCTACCGAAGACCTGAAGTGGAGAAGGAGCCCCAGACATGCTCATCCTCTGAGCACCTCCACAGCCTTTCTGGCCCACCCCAATAAACAGCAATTCTATTCCCCTAGTCACCAAGCCACACATTTTGGGGTCCATCTTGACTCCTCTTTTCCTTTCACACCCCCCATCCCATCAGTCAGCAAATCTTGCTGCTTTTACCTTCGAAATATGTCCAGAATCCAGCCCCTTCTCACGTCCCCACCACCCTGGTCCACGCCACCATCATTTGCCTGGAATTTGCCTTCTAACTGCTTCTGCCTCACTTTCCCATGCTCAAGTCTGAAAATGCAGCCAAAGCAACTCTCTGGAAACCCAAGTCATATGACATCACTCCTCCAGTGGCTTCCATCTCCCTTGGAGTCAGAGCCAAAAATCCCTGCTCTACATCCTTCAAGGAGCTAGCTGGTCTCCTCTCCTCCTCCTCCTCCTGCACTCTTTCCACTCTGACCTCAGGGGCCCTCGCTCCTCCTCCAGCAGCCAGGTGTATTACACACAAGGTCTCTGCTCTCTACCACTCTTCCTGGAACCATCTTCTCGAAATTCTTATGGCCAACTTCCTCACTTCCTTGGAGCCTTTGCTTTTCAGTGGGCCTCCTCTAATCGTCCTATTTAAAAGCATGGCCACCAGGCACCCCTTACCCCTATTCCCCACCCTTTTTTCATGCAGGCAGTTTGATCTTCTTTTGCCCTACTATATAATTCACATATTTATTGGTGCGTCTTCTGTCTCTCCCCAGCTAGAAAGGGGGCACCACAAGAGCAGGGAGTTTTTAAGGCTTTGACCACTGTTCTATGCCCAACACCAAGAACCGTTCCCAGCCATGTGGCAGGTGTTCAAAATATTTGTTGAAAAATGAATGAGTAAACCTTCACAATTCCAAACTGCCAGGAGGCCACTCAATGCCCTATCTATAAAACTGTCAGGCAGCCCAACCTGGGGGCACTCTGGCTTTGGATCTTGGGTTTGAGCCAAATTCCATTTTCCCCACGGGCCCTGAGGCCCAGAGGGAAGAGGTTTTGCATTATAATATAAATGGAGGGGTTGAGCTGGTTTGGGGGAACCCTTGACAGGAGCCAGTAAAAACCAAGAGAGTCATTTTCCTAAGGCTTAGGTGGAGCCTCTAGAAAGAGAGGGGGCTCAGAGCCTGGGGAAGAGCCAACCACCAGCAGTTCCTCAGTGCTCTTCTCACTGGGGCTGTGCAGCCAACTGTGTTTCCAGGCACACCAAGATGCCCATACTCGTATCCACTACTGTGCAGGGGCACTGGCTGGGCACAAATCCCAGCTGCCTCCACGGCATTACTCTCCCTCCATTCTTGCTTTCAGATTCTCCCTCCTCCTGGCAGGGGCGTTGGGTAGGGCGGGAGAGAAGAAGGCCATGGTAAAGGGACAAATCCCTTCTACCTGAGAGCCCGGGATGCAGCCAGAAAAGCTAAAATACCCTTTCCCACCCTAGCATACATTTTGACAGGTGAATAAGTGCTCCCTAGTAGGCAATAACAAGAAGTCTGAATTAAAAGAACTTGCCAATTTGGGAAGTAATGCCATTCTATGTGACTCCACTCTATTCTGTTACCGATAAAACACTTAAAGATGCTATTCATGCAGACATAAAGTGCTAATGGCCACTTGTTAACATGTTTCATAATGCTAATATTTCCCTCTGATTTCTGACAGTTCTTTTTTTTTTTCTTTCTTCTTTTTTGGGGCTATTTTAAGTTAACAGAGCGCTAATCTGATTCAAAACTGAAGACTCAAAGAGCTACACTCTACATAACTGCACTATTAATGACAACCATTGCTTTACATGTTGCACCATTTCATGAAAACAATCATCACTCAGTCAATGTATTTTCCAAGCCATAGAAAAGCTGAAATAAGTTGAAAATGCAGTAGGCAAAGAAGCAGCTAGTAATGTAAGACACTAAGGGGCAGGGGAGTCATTAATTCTTCTCCAAGCTTTCAGCACTCCGTTTCTACGAAGGCAAGGGTTGGGGGGAGCTTTTTTCTTTCAAATAAATCAGTAAAATGATGAGGTGCTTCCTCTGCTATGCCCAGTGGCCCAGGCACACTCACTAAGGTATCCTCTCAGCAACATAGGTGTTCAAAGGCAAAAGAAAGGGAACCAGCTCATCCACTTACTTGGCCAAAGACACAGTAACGCTTCCCAGGAAATACAAGCGTCACAGTCACTCCAAAATGAGTACGTGTGCAGCCACCTGGGCTTGCAACTTAATTCAAACAACTTGGAAAGCTAAGGGGAGCTGCAGAGGAACCCCTGTGCTCACCACCCCTGGAGAGCTGTCAGAGAAGAAGCCTGCTTTCCTCAGACGTTTTAAAGGAAGCCACCTAGAGCCCCACCTGTCACCGTGGAACTGCTCACAGTGGCTGCCTGATGTGCTGATGTGGAACTCAGAATCATTCATTTGGGTTTGTGGCTGAGCTGTGCTAGGTAACTGGGTGGCCTGGGCAAGTCACTTCACCTCCCTTGGCCTGTGTCCTTGAGTTTTCCTGGCTGCACATCTTGCTCTCAAGTATAAAGGATCTGTCCCCTTCTACCTGCCCCTGTGCTGCACACACTCACCTCTCAAATGAGAAAGTCGGCTTTGAGAGAGGATGCTTGCCTTCCCGACTCCCCTCCCAACCCAGAACCTATCACAATGCTCTGCAGAGAGTACCTGCTCAACAAACCCAATGCTAAATTGTAAAAAGTGAGACTAGATGGTATCTGCCTCTCCTCTCAGCTCTAAATTATTTGGTCTAAAGAAAACTGAAGCCCCTAGAAACTTCATTTTGCGTATCTAATTGGAGATGGTTTCAATAATATAATTATCAAGGCATCCCTATGTTACTTGAAGTTGGTTCGCAATCTGGCGGCGTTCACAGCCTGATGAAGATGGTTTATTCTCTTTTAGTGGCTCAACTATGAGTCACCTCTGATGACGGGTAGGAGAACAAGCAGGTTTTACTACAATACACACCTAAAGTAAATGAATAAACCCAACCACTTTGCCCACCCACATGGCATCCATTTGGAAGAGACACAGAGAAAGGAGTTTCACCTCTTAGACGTCTCAGAGATTAATATTTTCTCAAAAATGAACACACAGAGCAACAGCTGACAAGTCACACTGGACCACACCACCACCTCTGGTTACCCCCTGAGAAAGGCAGAGAACGGACCCCCAGAACAGTCACCATTTGACGAAAGGTTCAGGGATCATGAGGACTCACCACCCCACCGAAATCCACGGATGGCTGTCTGTGAGGGGTTGGGGGTGGTAAATTACTTTCTGTTTCTCATCTTTGAATGGCTCTTCCCCAGAGTCAGGATGACTCTCACTAGGTTTCAGGTACATCCCCATCATGCCCCAGACCCCAGTCTCTGCAGCTGACACTGCTCCAAGATGCTAAATATGGGACAAGGAGGGGACAAGGAATTCAGTCCCAGGAGTGGCATTAGAAGGAGTCCCTGATCCCTCAGGAGTCATCTGCTGTGTGCTTCGGAAGATGCTGCCTCCATGCCCCACTTGAGGCTGTCCACAGCAGAAACCAACACCCAGATTCCCTCAAGCCAGCCACCCCATGGGAGCCCCTTTGCCGGGTGTGGGTGCTGGGTCAGCCTCTAGCCAGAACTCCTGCTGCTTCTCTCTTTTTGGAACAGCTCTTCATGTCCTGTCTGGATCTTCCCAGTCCTGCCCTCTCTCTTTTGAGTCTTCCCACCCTTCCAAGGGCCTGCTACCTAATGCATCTCCCCACTCACACCCTAAAGTAAACGAATAAACCCAACAGCACAGATTCGTCCCTGATCAGGACTGAAGAAAGAAAAAGAAATAGCCTCCCATCACACCACCCTCTGGGAAATTAGAACTGAGTCCTAGCTCTAGCACTGGGCACAGCTGGGTCGGCACCTACAAAGGGTCCTATGCAGTGAACACCTTTCAGTCTATAGGGTAGTTGCTCTCTCTTCTCAACAAGCCAGAGATTCGCTGCCTTCCAGACAGACACCTCCATGGAAGAGAAGCTGTTCCTGGCTTGTGGTGAGCAAAATTCCCTGGATTGAGTCAAGAGACCTGGATTCTAGTTCCATTACATTGAATTCTCTAGGTTCACGGTCCTACATCCTCAAAGAAGGAGGACAGGCTTGAGGGCAGGCAGTCACAGGAGGCCTGGCATGGGCTGAGGCAGCACACAAGGACTCTGAGCCGCCACCAGCCATCTCCTTGAGGACTTTCCTGAGAGCACATGCAGCTAGCAGCGCTCCAAGGACTCTCTGAAAGGCTTCCAGGCTGGGCTACCTCCAGCTGTGTGGTGGAAAGTGGTAGCAAAGGAAGCCCAGAAGGGCCACAACTGAACTAGAAGGCTAAGGACCACCCCAGCCACTGGTGGGATCAAAGTGCTGAGCCACAAGGCCTACTGGGCAACCCATTTCTGGGCAGTCCCAAGACTTGGAGAACAAGCCATCTAAAAACAGAATTAAATGGCCAGGCACGGTGGCTCACGCCTGTAATCCCAGCATTTTGGGAGGCCGAGGCGTGTGGGTCACCTGAGGTCAGGAGTTCAAGACCAGCCTAGCCAACATGGTGAAACCCCATCTATACTTAAAAAAAAAACAAAAAAAATCAGCCAGGTGTGGTGGCATGCACCTGTAATCCCAGCTACTTGGGAGGCTGAGGGAGGAGACTCACTTGAACCTGGGAGGCTGAGGTTGCAATGAGCTGAGATCGTGCCACTGCACTCCAGCCTGGGTGACAGAGTGAGACTCCCATCTCAAAAAAAAAAAAAAAAAAAATTCAACTGGGTGGGGGAGCTTTTTAGGAAAAAAAAAATCAGAGTTGTGCAAATAAATCTAGTTGGTCTGACTGTCTTTACAACACACTGAAAGGGTAAGGCACCATAAGAGGCTGTGAATTCCATTGATAAGAGAGGATTTCCGTACTCAAATAGCAAAGGTCTTGAATACACATACACCAAAACAGAAAAAAAAAAAAAAAAAAGAGAGAGAGAAAAGAAAAGACAGAGAGAAAATCACCTTTTAAACTCATCCACGAGCCAGTCAGAGCCACCCAAAGGAAAGCAGGCTCCAGTCCCTTCTGAACTCAGCCATTCTCCCTCTGGTGAGACAGGCTCTAGCTTGTTTCTGGAATGCCACTACCAGCTTCCCACACCTCCAAGGGACCCCCTAACTCCAAAGTGTTGCCTAGACCTAAGGATCTTCCCCCATGTGCTCTCCCCCAACATTGGCTTCCAGGTGAGCGAGACAGAAGCTACGAGCAGAGTTCACTGCTTGACCATGGGGTGAAGCCCACAAAGACACTACCCACTATCCCAACCCCAACCCTTTCACTTTTTCACTTTCTCCACAGGGAGAAAGGAGGAAATAAACTTGTCCAGCCTCACACCTTCCCTGGACAGGGAACTGGGGATCCATTCAAAGCCTGGTCTTTTTCTGTTGAATCAAGCAGCCTGAGCAAAGTACAGATTAAATACTACATGTGAACCAGCATTATGTGAGGCACCAAGAAAGCACAAAAAATAAAACATGACTCCCACCATCCAAAAGGTTATAATTTGAGGAGGAGAAAATACACTCACGAGCCAATGTGAATACCACTGATCCCCTTTAAACTAATCCCAGAGTGACACCTCCTCCAAAGAAAGCCAAGTTGTTGACAGAGTCAGGCCTTCCTAGTTACCTAGAAAAATGGCCCGGGGAGGTCCAGTCCACTGGAAGGCGATACAGAAACAAGCACTCCATAAATATCTGTGGTACCCAGCTACCTCTCTGAAACACAGCCCAGTGCTTTCAGGCAGGGAGAAATTGGTGGTGGGTGGCGGACAGATATGTGAGTGGACTGACACAGACACAGGGGCTTCCAAATGACTCTTGATCACCCAACTTTCCAGCTTCCCCATTTCTGCCCCTGACTTGAGTTCCCAGGCCACTCAACCCACTGTGAGGTCTTACTGTGGGGATTACCGAGTCACAACCAGGCTGGGCAGAACAGGAAGTGAACAAGTCAATTCGAGAAAGATCCAATCAGGGGATATTCTCTGGGCACCGCCTGGCCAACACCCACGGAGGGGTCCTGGAATACAAATACCCTGGAGTCTGAAGGGCGGTGGCCCCTCTTCTCACCACTTCAATTATGTCTTCATTGAACTGGGGTATGAAAAAGGGAAGCAGGGATTGAAAATCTAGCCTTGTGGCCATAAGCCTGTGATGACTCATGCCACCTTTGTGTGCTCTAAGATGCTTTCCCATGTCTGTAATGCTTTTCATATCATCCTACACACTCACTGTCACCTCTTCTCACCCCAGCACACAGAAAAGATGTGCTTATTATGTGCACTTAGGTTTTGTTGTACTATTAAACACAATGACCCACTCCTATGATTATAACACAGGTTTTGCTGGAAACTCAAAAAAGACTTGGCTCTGCTGGCTCACAGTGAATCTGGGCTCTGCTCTTCCAAAACCTTTGTTCTCCAGATGTCAGCGTAAAGTTATGAACAGCTCTCCCCCTGAGCTAACTTACTGAGCAGTAAGTGAGGCAAGAAAGGCCACTCACTATATTTCTCAGCCTCCATGAAGTTGTCACTGGGAGAGGAGCCAAGAGGGAGGGGGCACCTTCGGAGACAAGATCGTAACTCACTGTCATCCGGGGAAGTAAAGAGGAAGTCAGGGAACTTGTGTTGGGAGTGGAGAGCTAAGCTCAATATGGACAAGGACAGAGAGGGGCACCTGGGATGGGAGAAATGTGGCATCAGGACAACTGGGAGTGAAAGTTTAACTGCCCTCAAAGATGGCTAACAAAGATCTAGCATTCCTAGTGGACACCAAGCATGAGTTATCAATGAAGCACTGGTTTTTTAAACAGCAAGCAGGATGTAAGAGGGCAGACATAAGACTAAAGAATGTGGAAAACACTAAGGTATCTTGCCATTGGACTCTGCAGTAATCAGGCTAATGTTTGAGTAAAAGAGCTGGAAAACCAGCAGATTCTAAAGAGAGGCACAAAAACAACAAATGAGTTACAAGATAATAGATCCATGAGTTCAGGTTCAGGAAAGAGATTATTTAGGAAGAAGTAGTGTCAGAGAATGGAGTGAAGAATCTAAAATATGAAGCATTTCAGCCCAAAGCTGGTGATGAGATACTTTGTCTTCTCTGGAATGAAGAGGAAATGGGCTCAAAATGAAGCATAAGGGATTGAAGGTAGACGAAAGGAAGGATTTCCTGCGATTGAAAGGTGTCTTTAAAAATAGAACTAGCGTGGTGAGGAAGTGGTTGGGCTGGCCAATTCTGGAGGCCCATCTGCCCCTGAGAGGGTACACATTCCTTCACCACCCCAGCTCCGTCTACTCCATTATCTCCAATGATCTGGATAAAAAAGCCAAGCTATTCCCTGGGCGCACCATGTAAACCTCAGAAGGGCCACACTTTGGGAGCCCTAGCAGGAAAGGTGGTAGGAAGACCAGCCCCGAAACAGGGCAGAGAAAACAGAAAGGAACAAGGCAAGATGAAAGGGCAAAGGAACATGACCATTCTCTGCAACAGCACAGGTGATTGGGTGGTGGTTTTGTTGCTTGGGTTTTATCACGGGCTTCCTAGGTTAGTACTGCCAGGCTCTTCATCAACAAAGCTTCAGTTAAGAAAATCATTCCAGCCATCACCCATAAAAGTGTGGGTGCAAGTTCCTCTGCAAAGCACATGCGGGCCACCTCTGGCTCCCGCTGGCCATGGAGAGGCCATGTGTGATTAGTACAGTCAGCCAGGAATGAAAGTGGGAAGCCCCAGGCTCTGGGCCAAGTCTACCACTGCCTAGCAGGTAGCCTCTGGCACTCACTCCCCTCTTAGCCTCAACCTTTCTCATCTGTAAAATGACACGGTTAATGATATGACTTCACAAGTCTATGTCTACATAGAAGATGCTCAATAAGTATTCACTCTGCCTTTCCACAAAGGAAACTATCTATGCTCAAAGAGTTGTACTTTCTTCTATGATTCCTCAGATACTCTTGTCGACTAGAGGAATAAGAACCTTACTCTAAAAGCCAATTTTAGGAGAGAAGAGAAAAATTTTAAAAGACTTTAATTACTGAAGGCCAGGGGCATTTGCTCATGCCTATAATCCCAGCAATTTGGAAGGCCACAGAGGGAGGGCTGCTCAAAGCTAGGAGTTCAAGACCAGCCTGGGCAACAGAGCAAGACCCTGTCTCTACAAAAAGCTTAATAAACAAAATAAAATAATTACTGAGATTTAGCTATCTTTTTAAAGAAAATATAATATTTGGCCCAGTTTTTTATCTATCAAACCTAGACCTAAAATCATCTTGTCTCATTCCCTCTGTCAACGTCTGCTGAGCTCCCATAATGCATAAAACATCACAGACAAAGGAGTCACAGGATTAGACCTACAGTTCCATACCAGTGTGTTACAGCCTGTCATGAAGCAGACTCTGAGAATTTGGTTACTACTTAGTGCTAACATTTAATTTGCTTTTAAAATGTCTGTGTTAGAGCAGACTCAGGATTACGCCTCTAAGATGGCATTCCAACTCACCTGTATTTAAATACGAATAAAGAGTAAGCAGAAGGGCCCAGGTAAAAATGGCACATGGGAGGGCATCACACATGTGAATTTTAGCTTCCCACACGCAAAGGCATGGTGGGACAAGACAGGAAGCATTGCTCTAGATCTGAGAATCACCACACGCCAGAGAGGGCATGGGAGGTGACACACAAACCCAGCAGAGAACGTTGAGAAAGAGTTTTAAGAGCCTACTCATCATTACAGAGTTCACTTAAAAGTCCATCCAGAATCAGAATGTGGGATGGGATGCCACAAGGCATTCCTGGGGGCCAGGAGTAGATTTTAAGGACTCATCAATTACTATTCAAGTTCAAGTCAAGCTGGATGGACCCCAGCCACATGCTGCTGCTCGATGGGCAAAGATCAAGAGGCAGTCGTTCACCACCAGCCATATTTCCTGGGGCTGCTTGTTACTGACGTTCTGTCATTCAAGGTGGGTCCTGAAGCCACAATAAGCACCAAATCTGCTCCCTACAATCCACAGCAAAAGGAGAGTTCCTTCTTTAAAAGAGAGATGGCACACATCTCTCAACTCTTGAGAGAAAATGAAGAGAAGTGGGATTTTTCAATCCTGATACCAGCAGGAAACAGGGAGTCTCTGGTAAGCAATACCAAACCAAGAAGCTTCTTTTCTCCCAAGTACACCAGGAACCCCTTTCAAATACAGGTGCTACAAAAAAAGAAGTAGGTGTGGAAGCAGGGCAAGAAAGGGAACCTGAGGACTATGCAAGCTCTGTCTATGGGTATCAACACCTTTAAGGCATTTTGCGGTCTTTTTGATTCTATAACCTCCATATTGAGAGACATAAAACACAGAGCATTACACCTGTCAGGTGCTGGGCCCTGAACTATCTCCAGGCAGCTGAAAGTCAGTACATCAGCCTTTTAATGACGTGAAAGTTAAAGATTAAAAACACGTTGGAACGCTTACTTTACGCAGTGCCAAAAATGTGTCTATAACCTGTAAGGAGAGATGGGTGTGGAGCATCACAGGAAAAAGGTGACTGCATTCATGCTGCAGAGAAAAAAATGAGGTCCTCGCTTGCCTGCCTGCCTGCCTGCCTTCTTTCCTTACAAGGGAAATTGCTCCTGAAATCTGACATGCTTTGCAACAGCAGTAAGTTGACCACTGGAGTGAGGCTGGAACCACTGGAATCTTGTAGATTTCTGAGGCCAATCCTGTTCTGACACACGAAGCTGGGAGCCAGTTTTAGGAATTCACGTGGGCATGGGACTGTGCTGATTCAGAAAGGGCTCCAGGTCACATCCTGTATTCTCCTGAATTACTCCAATGACAATAAAAACTCAGTGAAGACAAAGAGATCGTTTTCGTTGCCAATCCATAACTTAGGAATTCGTGGCTATGCTTGGATAATTCTCTCTAGACTTGGAGTGTTAAAAGTTTGCACCTAGTTATTCTCCCCTCTCTGGCAGGCGAATCATGTCACTGGCAAGCAATTATTGTATCCTCTTCAAATAACTCGGCCTGAATTTTCACTTATGCCTATATATTTATGCACAAATGTGTGTATGATGTAGTACTATGGCTTCTTTTTCTGAAAATTGAAAAATTCAGAAAGCCAAAGATAATAGAATATATCTTGAGTGGCACATCCTTTGGGTAGGAATCAAAATAATTGCAAAATTATTTATGCAGGAGTATTAAAATTTTCCTCAAAAGTTCCCAGGCAAATGGGTGCCTCTTTAATTTTCACCCTTACAATAAACTCTCCTGCAGGTTTTGTTTATTTTGAGGAAACATTTCACTTTTTTTTTTCAAGACATGAGGTGTGAATGATGCAAAACAGTATTTGGATATGTAAACTGAATTATTTGCATAATGCATTACTAATCAGTGAGTATAAATTCTGGAGTCTGAGGACCTGAAATCAAGTGCCACCAAATTTTTTAAAATCCAGATTATAAAAGTAAAGAGCATCACCCTTCAGTGGGATAATGTACACGTTTGCATTCCGTTTATAAGAAGGAGAAATTATCCTCACAGAGTTTTCTAAGGAAAATTAAATAAGTGGCCTCTGATGTACACTGCTTTGCTCTGACTCAACATTATGAGGCATAAGGTCCTAAATTCATAGGCACAACCACAGAAGCACCAAGGAGAGTGAAGATATTTGCATCAAAAAGAGCAGACAGTCCCCGCCCCCACCCCATGTTGGTCGCCTATGGAACCTATGGGAATCCGAAGGGGCAGTCAGACATTCTGCCTATGCCACCCATCAGATCAGCCACCAACTGAACCAAAAAACCACCCATACCCTTCTCCAGTGGGTTCCCACCGGTGTTTTCATGCAAGTTTAGCCCCTTCTTTGTAGAAAAAAGATATTGATATGCCAACAGTAGACAGAAGAAAAAATTATTCCAGCTCTGTACACAACCTTTGTAAACCCAGCATGATAAAACCAAGTCTGGGAAACTATTTGTCTAAACAAACACTTTTTGGAAATGGATGATATGAGGGGGAAAGGAAAAGGAAACGTGTAGCCTAGTGGTCAGCACACATACACACACACATCCTTGAGGGTGCCAGGTTACATTTCTACAACAGCTGCCTTCCATTGTCTACTGCCAGTGAAGCCAAACCAGCCTAAAATTTAATTTAATCTGCTGTAAACCCAAGTATCGGGCACTTAGATGGCAGCTAAAAGTGCCACTCTCAGATAACTGAGTGACACTTGCTAATAATAGCCTCGGTGTGAAGCGAGAGGGAGCGGACATTTTATAAAACCAGAGGGACCTGGGTCTGGGCCTAGGAACAGCGTGATGTGGTTAGGCCAGTCTCAGCTTCCAGGCAGCAGATACGGCAGAGACCAGGCCCACCATGGCTCCCGTGTGATGGGCTGCACCAAGCCCACCAGTGACCTAGCTTTCAAGTCATACAGCGACAGTCCTGGCTTTTGCTAACCGAAAGAACAAAATGCCCCTTTCCAGCTCTGCCCCCTTTCCAGCTCTGCAACTATCACTCTGCTCCCTTTCATCTTCCATCTTGTGTCCCAGTCCTCCCTTAAAGGGAAGGCTGCTTAACCCTTGACATGTTCTTTGTCCCCTTCTTTCTGAGAGTGTGGTCAATCTCCTCTCAGGCAAACCATCTTTCTCTAATAGTCAGGGATCGAATGGCCATAGGAAGGTCCCAGAGCCTTGTCTTCATCAACACTACCAGCCAAGTGGGCACGTCCCAGCTGCTTCTTCCTGAGCCCACCACGATGCACAGAGGCACCTGTGCTGAAACTCAAGCAAACGCCACATCTGACTCTGCCTCATGCACTGAAAAAGCCAAGGGATCTCTGTTCTTCCAGGAGAATGGGCGACAGTGCATAGTACAGACCCTGAAATGACCCCTTCACAATGAGCTTACTGGAGCTCACAGGTACTTTCTTGCCCACATGACATTTGTCCCCTTGCTACCTCTGAGCCAAACCCTTGGTGAAGAAACAACACCGACTAAACAAGGTCATATTGCTCTCTACCAGTCGGGCAATATCTTTATTTTCTGGAAAAATCTCAAATACTACAAAAGTAGAGAGAATGTTATAAATCAGTCCCCAAGTCCACATCTTCCAGCTCCAACCACCACAGCTCACAGTCGTTCTTGTCTTCTGTAACCCTATCGCCTCCCTAGTCCATTTTGTTATTTAAGTTGACCCCAGACATCATATCATTTCATCAGTAAACACCTCTGTATGTATTTTTTAAACACAAGAACTTTTTTTTTCTTTTAAATACAACCGCAAAACCATTATCACACCTAAAAATAATAAAGTGACAAATAAAGTCCTGCATTACCAAATAGGGGAGTTACTTTAAACTCAGAAATACTTCTTTCCATCTGGGTCATGCTTTGGAGGATCAGTGAGGTTCAAGACTGAAGCTGCCAAGAAAAGCTTCAGAGAATCACACTCTCTAAAAAGGGCCTTGTGGAAAGCCACCTTGCATGTCCCCCCAAGCTCCTGCCCCTTGCAGTCCTTTGCCCTATTCAGGGCTGAATGCACCCCCTGAGACTCTCTGTGACAGTCCTCCCACATCGACTGCCCCACAGGCCCTGTGTCTCCCTCATTCCCCACCATGTGGCCCATCACCACATCAGACAAGCAGGTGCACTCCCAGTGTTCAGAACTGGAATTCATTTGTCTTGGAAGAAAGTGTTCTCCTGGATGGTTCTGCACAGAATTCATTCACAGAACATGTCTTGGATATACAGCTGACTAGATATGTCAGTTATGTTCCAAATGGGTTTTCACAGGTCAAGGTTCTGCAGGCAAGAGCAAATACTATTTTTAGACAGGATAAGGTCACAATGCTTTTAGAGACAGTGAGGTCTACAATAAAACCTATTGATCAGCCTCTGGAACTAGTGCTCCAGAGAGACACAGAGATTGAAACAAAAATTGCCTGGCCGTTTTCTCTGTAGACTCTGTGGGTAAAAGCTTGTTGGACTTAATATCTTTCAGGACATAAAATAAGTAAGAAGTAACTGTGTACAGATTACTGAAGTCCATTTAACCAGATGCAGAGGCAGGTCACAGAAAATACACTCAGGGCAGAATTGTAAAGAAGGGAGATTTCAAGGCAACACGTGTTGCAACCTAGAGAAAGAATAAACACCAGTCTCCTCAACTCAGGGGAGGCACAAAGGACAGCCTGCCATCCAGGATTCCTGCTTGGGACTGTTGCTCCTAAATTAACCACTATGATCCTCAATCCAGGGCTATGTGAACAATAGACTTTCAGATAAACAGTATGGAGATAATTTGCTTAAGTCAGATTTTGATGAAAAGTGGTTTCTACATGGACAGCTTTCAAAAACTTCTATATTGGTTTGATGGAATCACGGTAAATTCTAAAGACTTTCCTACTCTCTCTCTCCCTTTCTACACACACACACACACACACACACACACAACTGATACATATATTCATACATGCATATACATATGTATATATGTAGTATGTACATACGTATGTGTGTATATAGATGCATATGTATATATGCTTTATCTTATGATGACAGTGTTGATATGTTTGGGGAATTTTTTTTTCAAAAAGAGATAATAAGCCTTGTATAGGTGTACCACACAAGACTCCAGTAAGCAAAATCATTCATTGCCAGGCAAAACTTGAGAAATAAATTTAGAAATCATATGAGCACAAAGGAGCTCAATCAAGTAAATGAATCACCAAGGCACAGAAAGTCACTGGAACGTTATTTAACTAGCCCAAAGGTTCAAGAATTAACCAAGGTTTTAGCAGTAAACCCTAAATAATTTATTTAAGACAAATAGGAGCTTTAAGCACAGATATTAATGTAATGGACTATCCCACCTTAAACTTCAGCCAGAGATCTAAAACTTTGAAGTCAATTATGTTTCCATAAATACCTCTCCATTATCAGGGGTGCTTTATTGTTTTAGAGACTTGGGACCACAGGAACTAGTGTGAAAACTGGAGGGTATCTTCAGTTATCATCCACTCCCATCTCACAACCCAGTTTGCAAACAAAATATGCTATGGTAAATATAATCCATATATCACATTGTGACACAGCTGACCCCATTAGTGAGCCAAGACTGTCCTAGCGCAGCTTCTTATCATACATTAACAATACAATGGCTGATACATTTACACAACACAGTAAGGGGTGGGGGAGAAGAGAGAACATCGGGCTATGAAATCCTAAACTTCATATCTGAATACATAATTTTGTCACCTATCTCTGGCATGAATGTTATCATGCTTTTATTTCAGGTAATAACGGAAGGGGAAAGTAGAGCCTCCGGGGGGCTGCCACTCATTTGGCCTGTTACTTGCTTTTGTGTTGGGTTAGGGTTAAACTTCATGTTCCTTGTTTTTGTTCGGTTTTTTTTTTCTTGTTTCTTGTTTTTTAAGAGTTTATTTTTTTACCAGAGATAGAAGAGCATGCGAAATGGGAAACAGCTGATTACCAGTGCCCTTATAGAGCACGCCTATTAAAAATCCCCAAAACATTATAAATTAAAGAGGCAGTAATTTAAATAAATTACTTTTTTATTGAAGCTATAGATCTCAAGAGTGCCTGTGTCCTACAAGGAACACATATTTCACAACTGATTCATTTGCCCCTTACTCTGAGCACATGGGATAATAAAAGAAAGTTTTAGATCATCATTATCCAAAGGATAACTTTGAATGCCCTTTCTCAGCATGCTTCTGAAAACATCATTTCATATCTCATTCAATGCCACATATAAATGGTATTTGCTGGACAGTGTGGAAAACAGAAACATCCGTGCTAAAAGCCAATGGTAAACACCAAGATTAAAAAATGGATTGCAAAGATCGCATGTCCCAGAACAGGCCATATGCTTTTACCTACATGATGAATAAAAAAAGAACATTTTCCCTCAATTTATGCTGTCTTCAACACTAACAGAGGGAGAATTCTTCTAAACATGTTGCATCGGATGCCTTTAACAAGCAAAAATTCCTAACTCCAGGGACTCAGCATATGTAGGCTATGTCCATACAGAGAAACCAGCTTTTGGGAGGAGGAAGGAGGAAAATATCACTGAATTAAGTCAGTTAATTGAATTTAAAATACCTGGTTGTTTGAATTCAACTATTTCTTTTTCAAAAACGTACTTCTATTTTGATGTAGTTACATTTGCCCAAAAAAGCAAACTTGGAGAAAATACACATTACATTCTTTGGAGTTTTTCAAAAAAACAGCTTGCAACAATTAAAAGATGGAGAAAGCTTGTAAGGCTGGAAACTTCTGTGAATTATCACCATTCCATTATACTGCACTTCAATTTTGCTTCCAGCAATTTGAAAGATGCCTTTAAGCTTTCTGTTGGGGAATCATGAATCCAAGCCTTAATCTCCACCATAGCTTCCATCTTTGAGGCAAATCAAGAAAATATTCTGCTGTCTTTGCAGGTGAGCCCCATTCAGCAACTAGATTCCAAAATATAGCAGGGAGGAAACTGGTCAGTGGTGTTCATACTATGCTAGAACATCATGGGGACTCAGAGGCCCACCCAGTTTAAACTATCTATTTTACCTACTTTACAACACAAGGAAACAAATGCTAACAGGTGAAGGGAGCCCCAAATCTCACAGCATGACACAATAAGGGTCAGAACTCAGGTGTCCTGGTTTTCAGATCAGTGTCTCTCTGTTAACACTAAAAGTCAAAGTTTGGTTCTAGTAAATCTGTAATGCCCAAAAGACCTTAAATGCCCTCCCTCCAAACCAGTCTTGGTAATTTCTCCATGGCTTTCACAGAAGGGTAAATGTCTAGTTGGAAGGCCTTTACTAAATTTTATGTTATCTTCTTCCTTCATTCGTGTTTGGTAATCAAAAATAGTTTATCATAATGCTCTCAGTTGGAAGGTCTTCATATTACAGGCAGATACTGTTATTTTCTGGTAGAGAATGGCAGCAGAATTGGGAAAAAAAGAATGTGGTTTTCTTCTAACCACAGTAGGTTTTTTCTATAACAATGATTTCACTTTCTAGATATAAAACAGGCATGGTTTCTCTCACCCTGAACTTCTGCAAAATCTAGATTTGATCAAATTCAGAAACTGGTGATTTGATCAAATTCAGAATCCCATATTTTGGGATGATGTGTTCTAGCAGAAAGCCATTGGTTGGCTATATTTTGCTCTTTCTTCCCCAAAAGATTTTTAAATAGTTTTCATTTTTAAAAGGATTTCAACTTCAGATTGTGCCCATGCCAAAGTCTCTATACATCTAATCAATCAATAAATAAGACAAACAAAGCAGCATATGTTTATCCTTTACCATTTGGGAAGTGTACATTAATTACGCAGATTGTCTCCTATGCATCTCCCCCTACCCCCTCCGCATCGCAGACAGCAGTGCTCAAAAGGGTCCGCAAAATAAAAACGTATGGGGTAATTAAATGGATATTTATAATTAGAACTTAATAATTTGCAGCAGGGACAAATGAGCTCTGATTTTAATCTGCAGCGCATTTAGATTAGCCCAAAGATAGTGTAATTTGATGGTTTATAGGCCTCCTCTCAGATTATGAAACAATACCAAGCCTTCAAGTGCAGTGTGTCTATGTCAGGAGTGTGTTAAAGAAGAAGACGCAATGAAAATGTTTGACAACGTGAAAGCAGCCATAAATTACATGACAACTGTGTAAAAGTCATGATGAAACAAATAAAGGGCTGACCTATAATGCGTCTGATTCATTGTGACACACACAACTCCCTGCACTAATCTCTCCCCAGCAAACGCATTCTTAAGCGGGGAACTACTTAGCACCAGGAACGTTGTAAATTATCACTAGTCAACAGCATTGATTTTTAGTCGACATTTCAATCAGGTTGAAGTAGAAATACTACCCGGCTCATCCAACAGCCTCTTAACCAGTCCACTGCCCCTCTGAGGTCTCCTTGGTTATGGCTTTGTTAAATTTCCATTGCTCTCACCATTCGATATTTATTGTAGCTTTGCCACATCCAGGCACTTGGCCTGAAGGGTCACCGGCCTGCCTCTTGGGACATTAAATTTGTGCTTACCTAACGAAGGCAGAAACAGAAAAAGAAAAAGAAACAAAAGGCCATCATCAGAGATGTGGCCTGATTTTCACTGATTTTCAAGGGAAGAGAAGGAAAACGAGGGGGTGCGAGAGAGGGAAATAAGAAGGGTTCTAAGGCCATCATACGCTTTTTATCATTTCAGCTTTATCATTTCAGTCTAGGAGACTCAGCAAATAAAACTAAGAGCTTCTCCTCCAGTGTGACAAAGGAGAACCACTACACTCCTGACCCAGGGGTATACAGAGACAATGAAGAGGGCCAAGAGAAGGGGTGAGAGGGAAGGGCTTGCATGACCTCCATTGAGGACATCCATGCCCCTGGACAGAGTGCAAAGTGAAAGTGAAACTTTGGAGCTCGGCCCACATGGGTTCTCAGCAGCCACCTCCATCCTACCTCAAGCTCAGAAGACAACCTGGATGTGAGCGACAACTTCTTTGTGATGGATCTGAACAGCCTCTCTTGGTTCTAGCAGAAGGACTTACCAAGCGAGCAGAGCTCCCATCCGACACTCGTCAGTGCCGAGGCCAACTCTTCCACTCCTCTCACGGGGCCTCCACATGCAGTAGGCGCTTCTCAACTACCAAATGATTCTGAAATTCTATCAGTGGAGGTCTATGGTGGCCTGGCCAATTCGGAAGGATGGAGAGTACAGGAAAACAGTGACATTTGGTTTTGGAATACATTGTGTAATCCATCTGCAACGAAGCTCAGGTCTTGCTTCAGCAAATATTAATAGTGTCAGGGCAGCCTGTGGAGTGACTGGGAGAGGCCACCATGCAGCTGAAAACTTGCCTCTGGGGAAGCCACATGCGGATCATACGGAGCTGTTGACTGCAGTTTCCATTCAAAACTTCCCTCAAGTTCCCAGCATGCCTTCCGGACTTGCCTTACCACAGCACTTGTTCAGCCAGAAATGAAAACCTCCTCGAAGCAGATTATGATCCCCCAGTACCCATCGTCCTCAGAAGCACCCCTGCCATGCACACTCACTCACACTCAGTCTCCCCCTCCCTGTATAATTCTGATTCTCCCCACCCTTTTGAAGGTACAATCCGAGAAGTGAATGCCACAGAGACAACACACAGAACTGCTGCAGGCCAAGTCTCACCACTCCTTAAAAGTCCTAGCTTGGCTTCTCATTCAGCCCACTGCAGTCTCCTAACCAAGCCACACACAAACAGTAAAACCTCCTCCCTCTGTTTTTCAGGACCCTCACTCAATTTCTGGCTCATTCTGGGCAGATGGGGAAATGACTACTTGCAAAGCAGAATTCCTTACATTGCAATTTTTCCCAACAGCTCCGTGCTCCTTCAATATGCCCAGAACTGGAGGGGAACATTCTTCCCTTTCCCAGAAGATTGAAAAACTTGACCACAGAACCCATGGGAGGGACAACTGTCCAGCACCAGAGCTTCCTACCCAGTTGTTGCCTGGCGCCGCCGAAGAAAGCTGCACACGTACTGAGGCGGTAGAAGAGGATGGTGGCCGCAGGCCAAAGGATTGAACAACTGTGGACCCTCAGTGAAGTCATTTAACCCTTGATGAACCCCAATTTCCTCCTCTACCAAATGAGGCTAATGGGAGTGTTTCCTTTCCGGGGTTGTTGTGGGATGGAATATCAATGTGTCAGACACATGGTAATGACAACAGCAATTCTGGAGGTGCAGCCCCCGGAGCAAGTAATGTCTGTGCTTTCCCTCATTTACTTCTCACATGGACTCTGTAAGGTAAGGGACCTTGAGTTGTCTCCATTTCACAGAGAGGTGAAATGATTCCCCCAGACTCTCCCAACCAGTTAGCGGTGATGTAGAAATCTGAACCCAAAGTAACTGCGTCACACACCCAGGCACGAGCCTCTCATAAGGCAGCACATGCCTATGGGGAGAGGGGATTCCCACCCACTGAGGGAACTGCCACCAGAAACATAATGAGGCCCTGAGCTCTTTAGAGCCCCACCTGCCCTGCTCTACTCTCATCCCAACCTGCTCACCCCATAGTGGGGGAACTACATTGAGACCCCAGGAGCACACAGTTCCAAGCCATGAGTCATAACCATAATAGTAATGAGCTTTTGTGACATGTTTTACCATGTGCCCAGCACTGAGCCCAGCACCCCCACGTGCTCTCATAGGATGCTCAAAGGCCCTATGAAGCGAGCCCCGTGATTCACCCAACTTTACAGATTGAGGAAACGGAGGCTTAGGGAATGAAATCTGCCCAAGGTCACACAACTAGAAATGGTATTACTTCTTTAACCTCAGCGTAAACCATTTTATTTCGTGTAATCAAAGGGAAGAAGAAAAGAAAGGAGAGAAACCATACGTTAAGGGCATATTTCCCCTCTTTCAGTCCCTCTTCCCTTTCTTACCAGCTCAGGTTACAAAGACACCTAGGTGGGAGAGAAGACTGCCTCTAAGGGTTTGGCTGAGTTGGGGGCGGTATCCATGGGATAAACCCAGAGGCCCCCAAATTTTCCCAGTTTTTATTTGCTACTAGAAAAGGAGAAGAAAATCCCGCCTCCCTTATGAGGCCTCAGCCAGGAGAAGTAAATGTGATTTTATCACATTTTATATAGATGTGCACAATGGTGATTTTCAAGTCTATGATGGGAAAAATATTTTTTATTGTGTGAATCTCATTTCAGACAGGTCCCCAAACCACTAGAAAGCCCTGATGTCCCCTAGGTGGGATTCTATGAACCCAGCTTTAGCCCCAGCAGCTCCTCTGGTGGGAACTAGAACATGCTTCCTGCCAGTTAGTAACAGGGAAATTCAATTACTTCGCCACTTGTGGCAGAAGGGCAAAGACTGCACATTAAAAGAGCTAAAAATGTCAGGAAGTTATTGGGATGATGACTCTTGCTTGCCAACATTCATATATGAATGCATAATGTCACAATAAACGAAAAAACACAGGAAGAGGCCAAGAAGATAAGAAAATCGAGAACAAAACAAGCCCAAACACATGGGTTTGCCATCGGTCCTGCCCAGGAAAGGCTGTGCCTCTAGCAAGAGCACCTTTTCCCCACCCCTGGCCTTTCCTGAGCCTTCCTTGCACATTATTCTCAGCCACCGACAGCTTAATTCACAGGCCCCTTCCAACAAGTTAAACTTCAGCCATTAAAAAAAAAAAAAAAAAAAAAAAAGAGTTTCCACTGATTTCCTACCTGCACACGCAGGCACGCCGGCCACGCCCCACCCCACTGCACCACGAGCTCTCACACCTGGTCGCCTGAACACAACCAAACCCTTCCCATCTGGCCCTCGGGTTACTGGCGTTATCACAACTCTTTTTTTCCCAATGGCAAGCCAGGAAAGATGATAGAACCCGCGTGTGTAGCCAAAAGACTGGCCTCAACTGGTTCAGAGGAGGGAAAAAATTGAGCTGTGCGTCTCTTTATTTTTTTATTTTTTATTTTTTATTTTATTTTATTTTTTTTTTTGCCTTTAGCCAAAAGACCAGGGAGCATTTGATGTACAGTCAGCAGGTATTTAAAAAAGAAAGAAAGGAAAAAAAAAAAAAAAACCACTGAAAAGGCTTGGCTGCACTGGGGCCCTGACACGCTCTCATCTA
The DNA here is from genome assembly GCF_007565055.1 of Rhinopithecus roxellana. NCBI lineage: Eukaryota > Metazoa > Chordata > Mammalia > Primates > Cercopithecidae > Rhinopithecus > Rhinopithecus roxellana. The sequence goes on along the minus strand of NC_044565.1, from coordinate 41,051,898 downwards.
AAGCCTGGCCCTCGGCCAAGTTCATCTGTTAATGGACAACCACAACCAGGGCCCGCACCTCCCCCACCTCCCACTACCCCTCCCGAGTCTTCTCTGTTATCCTACCTCTTTCGAGCTCCTAAAAACTAGACATCGATTATGTCTGCGCTTTTCCCTTTCTATTCAAGATAAACAAAGTGCTTCAAGTTCAGGGCGCACCCTGGGACCCCTGACAAAACAATCTATCATTCTGTCTGCTAAACCAGTCTGGCTACACCACGGCCAGGGAGAGTAACGCTCCCAATGTACAATTTTCCCTTTGTGCTCCTTCCCTCTTGCCACTAACCTCTTTTCTTTACCACCTTCTCCGGAGCAGATGGACTTGACCACTTTGCTTAAGCCCCTCCTGGCAACCTCAGAAATTAGAGGAAAAAAAAAAAAGCTCCTGGCTACCCCTCCTCCGGCCCAGGTTTTTCTCCTCCCTGTGTGTTGCCCCCACCATCCTGCACACACAGACACAAATCCCGTTGGACCCACACAATCTTTTCGACCCTCTCACCACTGACACTAACCCAGAAAATAAATTAAATACTGGGACTGCCCCCTCCTTTGCTTTCTGCAAGAATATTTTAAGTGAGTTTTGTTTTAAATCATATCCATTAATTTACCCTGCCTTGCAATTAAATGCAAGTACACTTTTTACAACCAGTACGGAATGTATTAATTATAACTACAAATGGTCAAATGAGAGCACAGTCCCTCCTAAAAATATTAATAAAATACATAATAAACAATATTAATGAAACAGAAATAGATTCATAAGCCTTGGCCAGGTCTTTTATTATTTCATGCAAGGGGAAAGTCCAGCCAATGAAACTTGCTCCATACACTTTGGCAGGACTCAGACCAACCACTACCATTAAACTCAAGAGTGTGTTTTGGCAGTGCCCTGGCATTGGGGGGCCCTGTGCAGACACCACCAGGAGACGCTGACCCCAGTGCCCAAGGCAGGATCCATAACATCTTAGCCTTCCCATGTGATCAAGAAAAGTTACCCACAGGCTGCTTCCCTCTTCCTAGGCTCCCCAGGCAGCTGTTCTGTCAGTGTCCACCCTGCCCCTCAAAAGACAAATGAAATCCCCCAGACCCAGTGGGAAATATGCCCACCTAAATGAAGGACTCAAGACTGGGGCACCATGAGCATCTGGGTTAAGGCACGGAATCCTGCACCAGCCTTGGAAGCTGCCTTTGTTCCTGCCACACCGCCAGGCCCCTGCTAACCTGTCTCCACAACACTCTGCCTCACGCCTCACGCCAGCACTCCCTGCCCCTGCCCCTCCCCCCAATCCAACACACCCACCGCACAATCGAATCTAATTAAGATCAGGAAGAAATTTGCATTTTCTTTTCACTGTACCCCCAGTAATCACAGAAGTTCTTCAAATTTTGAGAATTTTGTTCCTCTGCTAATTATTTCCCTCATTTTGCATTTCAAGGCACAAAGACAGTCTATCTCACTGGTGGTCTATTAATAGTTTGAAGTTTTGAGCATCAGAAGGTGGTTTTTTTTTCTTTTAAAACGATTCTGTCATTTCCAGTTTTGTAAAAAGGTTTTGTTTTGTTTTGATTTTTTGTTTTTCTTTTTTTGGTGGTGGTGGTATTAATGTTTCTTCAGAAGGGCAGCTTCTGGGCCATTCTGGGTATTATGATTTGGTTTCCCCCTTACAATAGTTACTCTCTGCCTGGTTTACTGATTTACAGAACCTTGGTTATGTGAATGGCGAAAAAGAAAAAAAGGAAAGAAAGAAAGAAAATTCCTTGGCATAAGTATATGTTTGCTGATCAAATTTCAGATCATGTGTTGTTCATTATTATGACTTTACTTGAAAAACAGTTTGCCACAGTGAGATGGATTCACTTATATGCTTTCTACCCCTCCACTCCCTTTAAGTACTTCGAAAAACAGTACAATTTTTTTAAAGGTACATTTAAAGCATGAACTGGTTTGGATTAAAACAATGTTTCACCGTCTGTAAATTCCCTGAAAATACATTTTCGAAAGACTTATGCAAAGCCACATGATTTTGAAGCAGCTAATGAGATTGTCCCACCAACAAAATTTAATGGTGACTTAAGAAATTCTAATACTTTTCGTTTACTTCCTGTAGAATTATTTGTGTACTTGACATTCATACAGTTTCTCCATTATATAACAATCTACCCTGGGTACACTAGATTATGCCAATCTATTAGAATGAAATTTGTACTCCATATAAGCAGAAGTTTCCAGTCCGCTTTTGACTTACCATTATGTTTCAATGTAAAGTGTTATTATAGCAGAGTATAAAGCACAGCTCCTCCATGCTCATGTTTTTAACTCTAATACTGTAATCTTTCTTGCTGCTTCTAGGGCTGTGTCAGTGTTTACATTCCTGGAAGTTAAATAAACCGACATGGCAAAACTCCTGGATAGACTGAATAATAAGGCTTGTGATGACTAAATTGTTTACTTTTTACCTTGTTAGGATCCCTTTCTTGTAAAGTTTGGGGGAGAGAGAGAGGAGAGAAAGAGAGAAGGAATGAAGGGAGTGATGCAAGATAGAAGGAGAGAGATTTATACACTGGCTTCCATATGTCACAAAGACCTTCCTATCCACAGCCAACGCGACTGAAGCAGCATGCATAAGTCAGTGTTGCTTGTTTTGTTTTCTTAAATACCAGGTCAGCTGAATACCCCTTTCTCCACTGCCCACTCAGTCCCACATAAAGTATGAAGATTTTTTTTTTTTTGCCCATTTTCAAATAGCAAATTATCCATTAGATTTCATCATATCTTAGTAAAGCAATTACATCAAGAAAATGATAGTGCGTGTGGAATCAATTATGCATGCAGTTGGCCGGAGACCAAAGGCTGTGAAGTCGGAGAGGGCAGAATCGCTCGACACACACAAATAAAAAGCCCCTGGATCTCACAGATGGACCCCATCAGTTCATCTTACTGCCTAAAAAGTTCATGCACTTAATAATTTATTTGTGTTCTGGATACTGTTTCCCAGCTGAATATTAACAACTTTAAACTGAAGCATGCTTTTAGCATGGTATAGATGGAAGTCGCAGTAGGGCAATGCTAGGTCCCTCGGAGGTTAAAATTAGAGTTATGTTTCTTACACACTGTTCATTTTCCATCACAATTTATTTTCTTTCATTAAACATTCCTTTTAATCAGAATATCAGTTTCAGTGTTCTGATTCTGCTTGTTAACCAGTGATAAACTCACAAATCCAAGATGAACATCAATAATACAGCACAGGTTATTCAACAGCAAAGGCAAACACCAAAATCACAGGCTCTCAAAAATTGGAAACCGTTAGTTAGCACCTTGTTTTCATGACCAGGGCACTCGTGTACCTTGAGGGAGACACTGGGAGCCCAGGGAGCCTGGAGACCAGGATATACTTTGGTGATGAGGGGAGGACACATTGTAGCTCAGAGCAGCAGCTGAATGGGAAAACTTACTTGATCTAAAAGATAAAAGAGTCAGCCAAACCCAGGCCCAAGTTCTTTAGGTGCTAGCCATCTATCTAAAGAAGAAATCTAAAGCATTGTTAGAAAGGTTTGTAGTTCTGTAGCCTTCCCTCTTCCAAAGGAGAAACCTGATGTCTTAATACACTGGAATAGCCAAGGCTTCCTGCCATCAAACTGCTAACAATAAAACTGCCCTGCAACGTTCATGGGGAACAGAAACTGGCAATACATATTTCTCTATGTATCTGGAAGTGCCTCAATCATATACTTAAATTTTACAGTCTTCTCCCCAAATGAGAACGATTTCCAGCCAACACGTTCACAAACTGTACTTAACGTTAAAAGAAAACGGATAAAACATATGTAATTACTCAAGGTTAGACTTCTAATTCCTCAATTCACTAAAGGAAACTTGGCAAGAAGATGCATCATTTTGCTCCTTTCTACTGGGGCATCTGAGGAGGAGAGCCACTGAGGCAGCTAATACACAAAACATGATCAAAAGTGATTAACAACAGCTTCATATGCAAATTGCATTAATGAAGGAGTGCAAAGTCATCATGTAAATTAAATATGTCAAATCTCTTGGTGAACTTTCAATCTTGAGAAGAAAAAACACTGCTTTAATTTTTTTACATCATCAATTTTGCAAGATTGAAAATCTAAGAATCTTGGTGCTATAAACAATTTTCACCTTTTTTTTCTCCTTCAGCAGGCTGACAGGCCAGCCTGATGTGCACCGAATGTACATGTTAATAGGCCAATCAAAAATGCAAAACAATTCGCAATTACTGGAAGGACCTAATGGTCATTAGAATTTACAACTAGGTAATGAACTGAAGTCTGCCCACACCATGCATATTCATAAAGCAATTTAGCCTTTGAAGATTAAAGAAGTGCTTAAAATTCAAATGAGCTTTAGCAAATTATCAGTAAGATTCATCCAAAAAGCAAAGGGTTTTTCTTCCTATGATTTCCTCATTTTTTTAATGCAAAATTGTTATATCTTCCAGACTGAGCTTAAACTAAACATAGAGCTTCTAGTCAAGCCAAAGGGGCTAAGAGACAAACAGAGGCTGCAAACATCGTCACGGACTTTGTTCATAAAACTAAGCCCTTAAGAGCCAAACCTATCTCTAAACATGGTAATTTATCAAAAACAGCCCAGAGTCGCTCATAGGCAGTACTGCACAGTCCTCCAACAGAACAGATTAACTCGAGTCCCTCCACCCTCCCAAAAAGCCTTTTCCCCCTCAAGTTGTCTCTCCTGTGTAAACATCCACTGTGGTATAAAAACAGCTTTTTCACTGGCTTGGAGTGGCATTAATTTTAGAAGTTTCTGCTTCCAAAGGGAAACCAGCAAGAAAGGAGAGGCACAGGAGGGAGAGGAGCAAGGTCTGGTTTACTTCTGAGGAGTGCATATCCTGTTGCTTGAGATCTGCCTTTCTGATTTCCCCCATTCAGCACTAGCCACACTGAATCCATGGTGAACGGGTCATGCAGACATCAGCTGACATTCAGAAAGCCGTGGTGTCCACCCACCACCACCATCCCACCCCAGTTATTAGAGTATCGTGGGAACCTGGATTTTCAGGCTTTCCAATTACTAGTCTGGAGAAGAATCCTTTGCTTGAATGCTAACTCACACCTTGCTAACCTCCTGACATTTAAAAAATTCTAGTGACAGAATTCCCAATGAACTCCTCTTCCACCCAACCCGAACCTCTCCAACCCAAGTGAAAGCAAGAAAGTATATGTTAAGTCCTATCTTAGCTGGTGTGCAAGTCAGACTGAGAATAACAGCTTCGAAAGGCCACGTGTCCGAGCTTACCGCTCCACTGCTAGACCCAAAAGCTCTCTGCTGTGGGGATTTCATTTGAACTGCTATCGAAGAATATTCCAAGAACCTCTCTCCTCACCCTTCTCCCCCTCTCTCCCCCAGCCTCAGACTTTCTCCTAGAGTTGATCTTACCAGAAATGTGGATATTATCAAGGAAATGGGAAAGAGAAGGGAGAAAATCTCAGGTACTACCCCCTGATTTCTTAACTCTCTTATCCTTGGGCCCTGCTCGGAAATGTGCCACATTTTAACATTTATTAGAAAGGATAGGATACAGAGCTGCATGGAACCCACATCCACAACCAATGGTATGAGCCACAGGTCCACAGTCCTGACCAATTCCGTTTGACACTAATGTTACTCTACATGAGTAGAGTTCAACAAGGGTTGATATGGGATGTGACAGGGTAAATCAGAATTAGATTAAAAACAAAAGTTTAGAAACCGATGCTACACTGCAGAGCAAATGGGACTTGAAGGCCAAATTTCCCCTAACTGCCTTCAAGTGATTTTCCCTATTAGAGCGTTTGCCTGCCACCCCCCTGCTGGCAACACCGCAATCACATCAGAAAGTAAAGTGGAATGCATATAGGAAGCCTTGAGATATTCCTCTTTAAATACAATACCTATATACTTAATATATAGCAATTAACTTCTGGTCAGGAGTGTGCAGGCAGCAGGCTGCCCCAAGCAGATAGGAGGGGAGGGGGGCCCAGAGCTGGGACAAGCACAAAAGACAGGTCCAACAACAATGCCTGCTGTCAGCAGCTGAATTATTTTTATACAGGAATTTTTATCTCTATTGTACAAACAAGTACGTGTCTGTGCTGACTTGTTAAGCAATCCACTTGTATGTAGAATAAGATTTTTTTTTCTTTCTTGCTACCAGTCACACAGCTCCAAGATCAGAAGAAATACATAGTCTTTGAAGCTGCTCAAATGTTTTAGTTAAAAGGACAGCAGTTGTTTTCAAAGATCCAAGAGTATCTTTATCAGAATTAAATTTTTCCTTATTGATTTTTTCCCCTTAACATAACAAAAACATAACATGAGAAGGTTACGATTTATTATTAAAATTTTTGCAGCCTTTAAATCATTCTTCAGTAGCCAATGTTCACTTTTAAATGTAAAGGAATAATTTTTTTTTAAATCTTAGGGTGCAATGGAGTAGGAGAGAGAAACTCACGCGATTTAAGATTGAACATTGGTTAATGCATTGTTTTAACTGGGAACTGAAAAGATCTGGGGCAGGGGAGTTAAAATGGGGAATAAATGGTTCACGGATGGGTTCCCCCCTAAAAGTAAATAAATCATAAAATCATGGTATACCCTGAGTTGGTGAAGGAGAATACTTCGGGTTTGCTTCTCTTAGTTTTTTGAGGTTTGTTTTTATTTGGGGAGAGGGGGGATTGGCCAAATATTAAAACTCTATATTTAAAACGTACAGGATCAGACTTGGCACACAGTGCTTTGTGCTCCAACATAAGAATCCAAGCTACACCTTATTTCTCTAAAAATTAACAGATGTGATTTCCTTGCAGCTTTTTTATGCATCATTACATGTTAAGAAAATGAACAACTGATGAATATAAATTTAAATGCCCTGATGCTTAGCAAAAAGCTTCCTTGTGTTTTTTAGAATGTTCAAACAGCAAATAGAAAGGCGAGGTAGGTACACAACAACACGGGTGTTCTTTTTGAAGGCACCCTTGCAGGTTTCACAATAATTCCATTTTTTATTTTAATGGGAGTTTTTAATCAGTGGATTCGCCTCTATCTAAAACTAAAATCAAATTGTAGGTGTAATTGTTCATCGGCAATGCTAACAACAGTCAGAATACAAACAAAAACTCATTGTGAGTGACCAAAGGTCCCCAGGTATCCCCTTCATCAACATACCTGCTCCAGGTTCCCACTGGGAATTCCCTGGCAAGAGACCGATTCAGTTCTGAATAACATGCTGCCAGCCCTATCTGGAAAAGAGTGTGCAAGGCGCCTTCTCGCCTCTTTTACAGGAAGTTTAAACCTGATCATCTCACCTTCAGGTATATATAATTTGTTGTTTAGCACTCTGAGAACTTGGCATTTTATCTATCTAAAGAGATCAAAAAGGGAAAAAATAGGGCAGAAGATGGAGCGAGCTGAGGCCCAGCTTAGCTCTGGTGCACACGTCAATCGTGCACTGCACGTTGCCTTAGAGGACCAACCTGCGCAGGTAAATCTTCCAGCAGCATTGCATCAGATCCGCTCACATCAGTCTCCAGGGTGAACCAAGAGACGACACTTCAGTTCCCTGTCTGCAAACTTCTAATTCGTCAGTTCTTGGCAGCTTATTTTTCCAAGTGTTTTGTTTCAGGAAACATGTATTTTTCTTTATACGTTTTGTGGATCTACCACAACTGCTTCTGACAGCTGTTGATTCTGTTAAATGAACACATTATAAAAATCTTCTTTAAAACCTCAAGCAATGTGGACTCAAAAATATGATGGTGAAATATTTTAATGGAATTCCAGTTGAAAGTTTTTTTTTAAAAAAAGTACAAATGAAGGTACAGAAGTCCTTTAGATCAGTACTAGATTTAAACTGAATGTTTCTCTCTCTCTCTCTCTCTCTCTCTCTCTCTCTCTCTCTCTCTCTCTCTGTGTTTGTGTGTGTGTGTGTGTGTGTGTGTGTGTGTTTAATGGGGAAAGAGGGGTGTTGCAAATCACCACAAATATTTACACTGTACTCCCTTTGTTCAAATCACATACTTTTAACAGGAAAAGCTGGAACTGTGGCTATTTAAAATTTTAAATATTCAAACGCCTGTAATTAACCATATGAAACAAATTATGTTGCATTTCTCCATACCAGCACATGCAAAAAAATTCTGGTGGTGAATTGGGAGGTGGCAGAGTTGGGGAGACAACTCCAAGAGAAGAAAAGGATGATATTTTCATTTTGCTATAGATCAAAGGAGAACAAGAATGGAAACTGTGGCATATCGAGCATTTTTCCATTGCTGTCTTTCACACTGGGCTATCTAAGTTTATACAATTCCCCAGACTAGCTGCATATTAAGCTTGCTGTGTACAGCTTTATTATGGTGCGGTGGTGGAAGAAGCATTAATATTCCAGCTCCACATCTGACAGGGCATTTACATGCGCCCATCTGAGCGGCACCTGAGAGCTCCTCCAAGGTGCAGTAACTGTGCGCCTATTGTAAAGGCAAATGAAGCTCACCTATTCCCTGCTGGGATCAGAAGTGACCTCACCACCCCCCATGCCTCAAATCCTTCCCTTGCCAACCTAACTCAATGCCATTGCAGAATGACGAATGAGCTCAGAAATAGACCCCAAGTTACTAACCCTGCTAAGAACAGCAAAAGCCTTTGCTGAAATGTTTTAAAAATGCATAGGGAGTGCAGCTGGCCAGTAAAAAGCAAGGAGACAAATTCCAATGAATCCAATATGTAATACGTTACATTCTAAAACTGATTAGAAATACAGTCTGATGTTTACTGGCTTCAAATTGAGTTTGGCATCAAGCATACTGACTTTAATAATGCTGGCACTTTTAAAATTATTATTATTTTAAATCTGCCTTTGGTCTCTAGGAGCACATGGAGAGAGCTAAAGAATTCTTATTTGTCAGGTTACATTTCCTGGAAATTAAGTTTGTGACAGAAAATGACTCCAGTAGCAATAATATGGTTCGTGCTCAAATTAATTAGGTCATGTTGTAAAAACTACGTGGCAAATTACAAAGGTAAATTTACCGATATTGGCCAGTGCTCTGTACCCTGGTCGTAAAGGGAAGAAGCTGTTTAAGGATGCTCATTTACCTGGGTAGGAGAAAAGAACCAAGGAGGTAGGGAGACAATGGTCAATTTCCTATTTGTATTACAAATAAAAATAGTAGTCATTATCCATTAAATTATATAGTCTGAACATATTTTAAGAACTTTATTAATGTCATCCAAATTGACACATAACATACAAACCTGCTTGATTTGACATAATGTTAGAAGTGGGCTCTAAGTTAGAATCTTTTTTTTTAATCCTTGAAATAACAACACTGCTGACATAGCCATGACCCAAATGAAATCTGAACAAGCAGAAAGGTACTAAAGATCCTTGGTGATTAAATCTCATGCTAAAAAAGTGGCAAGGTGCCAGGCTGGGTCCAGCTTGATGCTAAATGCTTTTTATTGCACAAAGCTGGTACTACTGTATGTTAAAACAGACTTGGACTTGGGGTAAATTTTGTCAAATGATTTCTTTGTGCAATAAAGGGTGTGAACAGACCAACCAAAGTAGATTAAATTAACATCGAGTGACGCAATCTTGGTGCATCTCTCTCGCTATGCTTTCTACTTCGGTTAGAAAGATATTAAATTTAATATCTCCCCACAAAGGAAAGCCAAACTTTCTTCCTTTCTTACTGACCAGCACGCAAAGCCACCATTCACCTATTCTCTGTTATTAAACACTTTCATTGAGAAATCACAAAAATCTAAAAAATGTTTCCCTAAGATTTGCATGTTTGTTATGTACCCCAATTTAGTACTCCCACATTAGCCAAACTACATGGAGGCTGCAGTGTGAAATTAATGATTTTCCAGGACTCTAAAAGGTGCCATTAATATGCATCCAACTCGCCTCCTCCCTGAGCTGAAGGTTGCCTGTCCTGACCCTGCCTGCACGTTTCTACACCCAGTTGCATTTTCCAGTCCATGTGCAGCTCCACAATTAAATGCCACATTCACTAAGAGAAAGGTGTGCAAAACATATTTCAGATCCTTTATAGTAAAGGCACAACTTGCAACACAACAAGGAATGGGGTGATTTAAGAAATTACAGCACTGGTTGTTGTTTTTTTTAAGCTTTCACAGAATAAACACAGAGAACGGGAGGGAAACTTTGTCCCCCTCTGCTCCTGTTCTTGAAGTGAATACATATTTGTGTTTCCAATAAAAGGCCATTTTTACATTAACTGTCTGTAACAGCAGGAGACAGAAAAACTAACACAATCTCCACATCACACACAGGATGATCTTCATATCACGTGGACCTATTTTCAAAACTATTATTTATAAAAGACGACTAGGAAAATGCACAATGCATCTTTTCTGTGTCACCACAAGGGTAATGTCTGAAGAAGTTTGGGATCTTTAGGATCTGCTACATTTTAGATATATATATTTTTTCCTTTTGGCTTTCCTTAGTAAGTTTAGCAGCCATGCGGGCCACTGTGTTTAATTAAGCTTTCAAAAGTCCTGACAATGCCAACAATTGTAGGACACTTCTGCAGCTCAATCATGCAATCACTGTGACAGTTCTATTTACAATTTGTCTTAGAAAGAGTTTCTCTGACATTGTACTTTGACAAAACATCCAAGCTGCCAGTTCACAACCTTTCTCTGTCTTATTTACAAATACAGCTTGTATATAGGACTCCCAGTTTCATGAACATGAGTCTTTGGATACTGGCCTCCCAAACATAGGCTCCCTATGAAAATCCTAGGTATTTATTAGGAAACAATATTCTCTACTCTCTGGATTCTGAAGGTAAATAAAATGTTCACCAGTATATTGTTTTTGTGGTAGTGGTGTTTTTTTGTTTTAACTGCCATGCTGAAAATTCAGAGGTCAGTTGTTTTTATTCAGAATCACATAAATAAAGAGAAAAGAAAAATAAGTAGTCATAATAGCATACTATAATTTATAGTCTCATTTACAATTATACCACAAGTTACACAAATACATCCTCCAGTTCAGTCTGAGCTAGGAGAGAATCAGAATGGATACAAAAAGAAAAGGTAAGTTAATTTTCTAAATTCTGAAAAGCATATTATATTTGATTTACTTTTAAGTAGCATGCTAATGTATTTCCATTTTGAATTAGTGTATCTCCCTTCTTTAGAGTATCTGTCTGATATATAATTATTTAAATACCCGCTATACTGTCTAGGCAAATAATTTTAAATACCCTGATATAAATGCCTATGTTATGATTTTAAAGAGAAAAAAATGTTATATATGAACAGGAGCAGGCTTTACTACATTTTATAGGATTTGTCATATTTTTTCTCTAGTCTCTCAAAAAGCTAACTTTACGACAGCCCAAACCTAATGTAAAGATTCCTATGTGCAATAAGCCAAAACCTCAAATCTGACATGATGGGATCATGCTTGGGTGTTTTCTATAAGGGAACAGCAGTTTCACATTCAGTCATCTTCCATGAATATTTCCCCCATCATAACATATGAGACTAAAAAAAAAAAAGAAAACAAAACAAAACCCCTATTGAAAGCTCTGACTGCAAGTCAAAGGCTGCTGATATCTGAGGGTGGATATTTGACACACACATTGATGAACTGGGCCCACACAACATAAGCTGCTAATTACCAGCTAAATTAATACTACTTCAATTATCTCAATGGGTCACAATCACACGATATGTGGAATATTTAAATAAAATGAAAAAAGCAACCTGATTAACAACTATGTGTACAGCTCATATATGTACGTGGATGAAGTGGTGGAGTACATACCCATCTACTCACCAGGTAAAAAGAATCCTCTCTAAAAAATACTCAGCTTGGGCCAGGCACGGTGGCTCAAACCTGCAATCCCAGCACTTTGAGAGGTGGATCACCTGAGGTTAGGAGTTCAAGACCAGCTTGGCCAACATGGTGAAACCTCATCTCTAGTAAAAATACAAAAATTAGCCAAGCTTGGCGGTAGGTGCCTGTAATCCCAGCTACTAGGGAGGCTGAGGCAGGAGAATCGCTTGAACTTGGGAGGCAGAGGGGCAGAGGTTGCAGTGAGTCAAGATCATGCCACCGCACTCCAGCCTGGGCAACAAGACCAAAACTCTGTCTCAAAAAACAACAACAACAACAACAAAAAAAAAACCTCAGCTTGGAGAGGCGTGAGTACAGTAAAAATGCATGCCATTTTACTCAAGATGTAAAGAACTCTGCCTTATTCTCCTATCTGAAAGCCCCGAATTCTAAGTTTTATTTATCTTAGGGAGAATCTGTCACTGTTTTATTCTTGCTTCCTGCTTATAAAACGGTACAGGCTCACAGTGAACTCAAATCCAACTTACATCACTTTAATAAAGGCTTTCCTACCCAGCACACTTAAATGACTATCTTTTATGTGGTTGCCAAACATATTCTTCTAGAGATTCATCAATATATCTCTTTCCTTAATACAAAAGCATTGCTTCTCTTTTCTTTTTGTGACACAATTCAAATATCTACTGAATGATTACTGTTATTGTTTCCTTCCTCATCATAAAAAGAAAAGCAGACTTGGAATTGCAGAGACGTGCTTTAGAGAAATGGGCTGGGGGTACACACATAGCCGTCTTCCAGAACTTCGCTTCAGGGGCACCTGAGGGCCAGAGCATCAGAATTTATGTGCAATGGTAGAATGTTAATTTCACCATAGGAAACTCTTAATTCATTAGTGTGAATTATGAGAAGTCGTGATTCTAGTTACTGACATCTCACTTTGAGATGTGACCACACTATTTATGTTCAGCCAGTTCCAGGGTGGGAACAGGTGATTAAACACAATGAAAGAAATCAAGACTTTGTAATTATTCATGTACGAAAGGTTTACCTCACCTGGGTCGCAGCACTTGTTGTGCACCCATTGAATATCTTAGACATCTTAGAGAGCTTCTCGTCTCAGTTAAACAATTGATTATCAGCTCTATAAAATATATTTTAAATTTGCTTTTGGTTTTGGCTTCTCCAGGCTCTGCTATTGTACTTGTTCTTTAAAAAAAATAATAACAGAACCTTTAGACAACCAGGGAGTTCAAGCAAATATCTTTTATTCCCCTACATAGATTCACAACAACAGCAGTAAAAGCCTTAACTATACGTAAGGCCTTCCCCCCAGCTTTTAGATTCCTCCTCCAAATACAGAGGCACAGAATTTTTGAGCTGGTTAGTCTGAGACTGAATAACCTATTTGGGACCTCAGTAAGAAGTGTGGTTTTAATTCTTGCTTGACAGACACTGTGTTTTGTCTTTTAAACGAGCAGCTCGATATGTAAATACGATGTTACATCACGCAAGTGTTACTCCATATTTGGTGATTTAGCAAGGCTTTGGATCTCCGAAGACGACAAATCCCCTTCCGCCTGCTCTTGCTTCATTAATCATGCCTTACACTTCTGTCCATTTTCCTTCCAGTCACAAGACAACACATGGCAATGGTCATTCCCACATCCTACTGGGGGGTAGGGGAGATAAAATCTTCACCTACATGTCACATAAGGTAAATGTGGTGGATTCAAGAAATACACTCTGCAAATGCAGCTTCCCCAGTAGCAGATTTCCCATTTCACTAAAGGGAGTGTATCTGAGTGTATCTGAGTGTTATTACAGAAAGCATTAAAAAAAGAAAGAAAATGCCACGTTTGGTTTTAATGATCAAATTCTAGAGGGGGAGAGGAGAAATAATATGACATTTAATCCCCTCTGGACCACTGACCTATTACGGTTCAACTTTGTGGTCAAACTAGATCAGAGAGACAAGTTCCAGTGAATCAACTGATGATATGCACCACCCTTCCTAAAACTGAACAAACCTCTTGCCTTTCAGGAGCTGGGTTGGGGGCAGATGGAAGAAAGTGATCCACCAATAGGCATGGCATGTCGGTCATCACAGAATCTGTATCGACTTTGTCTAATGTGCTCAATCAAAAAATGTTTTGAGGGTCACTATATAGCATTGCTGTTTATCACTTAGAGCAGGGAATTTAAGTCCCACTGCTAGCCTTTAATTCCTTTTCCCTTGAGCTGCCGAGAAACCCACACACCTAGCTACCACCCTGCTAAAATTAACCGAAGGAGGGAGGGCTGCTGAATATGCGTATGGATTTTTCCAAGAAAATTTTTACATTGTGTTATAGCAGAAACAGTGGAGTCTGGACTGGACATTTGTAAGGGTGACATGAGGCTGTGTAAACCACAAACAAAATCAAGATACATCTGTCAAAACCACATCAGAGACAAGAGAGAGCACAGAGAAGCATTTATCATTTAGCTGAGGAGGCAGGCTGCAGGGAGCAGCCGTTCCTGTCAAACCAACCTTTTGAAATTTCCAACATGCCCTTAAACTTTTCGAGTAAGCATGTCTGTGCGCTTCAGCAACTGCCCTCTCTACTCTGGCCTGGCCAGTCGAAAATGGCATCTTAAAGTCAAGGTCATGGTGTCATCCCACCACGGGGCTGTGTTTAATTACAGCCCCATCCGGGCTGACAGCCAATATGGATCCAAGGCTAGCCCTGAAGCTCAGTTAACTCTTTCCACCTCCTCCAACTACCCTGCCAGCCCAGTCTACTTCAGGGAAGCCTTGAGAACGAGCTGAACCCCTAAGGAGACCTGGCCAGATGTTCTGAGTCAAACAAGTCGTTAGCTGAACTGCAAATGCCTATATGGCCACTTTGCCTCTGACACGTCACCAAGTCTGGAAATGGACAATGGAACTGGACTAGGTGTAGTAAAGCTCAATACTTCAAAATGAGAAGGTGGGGATGGGGAAGAAAAGAAATCCAAAATTGACAGATCCAGAGAGAGGGTGTCTGGTGTGTGTACCTGTCCTGCCTACATCTGATTCAGTTAGGTGGAAAATATTTATTTTTCTGTGTTCTGGACGTAAGCAACAGAAATGATTATTTTAACATTACAGGGCTGTCATGGACAGTCACATGGAGAAATAGAGAAAGCACTTCACCATTCCTTACTGCTTGGCTACAGCATCTCTGAAAATGAAAAGAAAACATGCAAACAGCTTTTCTCCTTGCTTCTCATTTACCTGCTATGTGTTCCTGTTTGGGGCAAATTCCTCTAGATGACGTTGATAAACAATCGTCATCCTCTGGCGTGACCTGGATGCCAACCTCCACGGGATTGGATGCTTTTTTCATCTCGATTGGTGAAGGGGAAGGTGGCTTATCCACAGCTTTTTCTAAGCAGAGGCTGCCATTGCATTGTTTCCGTTTGTGCTCGATAAAAATAAGAATGTCCCCCAACGGGAAGTTCATCTGGCACTGCCCACAGGTGAGGAGGTCATGATCCCCTTCTGGAGCTCCCAACGGGCCGTGGTCTGGTTCATCATCTGTAAGAATGGCTTCAAGAGGTTCGGCTGTGGTTGGAGAAACAAAAGCACAATTATTAGAGTGCCAGAGAGGAGAGAAAGGGGGGAAAGCACATCTCAACCCCATGCTATCCTACCACATCATGTAAAGTGTTTCTAGGCTTCTCTATGTAATACCCAGAAAATGTGAGTATACAAGATGTACAAGGATGTGAAGGTTATCAACCAGAGAGCAAATTTATCAATGAGGCAAATCATCATATATGTATAGAAAACAGTCTTCCTTGCATAACTCCAGAGAACACACACACGCATATACACGTGCACACACACACAGCAACAAATGTGTCTGGTTTGTAAGTTTAGAAAGAATGCTACTTAAATAGTTAACACAGGGAACATAAAGGAAGCTTAAATAATAACTACAAGAAAAACTGGTTAAAAAAAAAAGTGGAGAGAAACCAAATTTGTTTCTTTTTTCCTATACACTAAGTTGTCCATTGTGCCAAAGAATGAAAGGAGAGGTGAATAAACACACACACCCTTTGTGTGTGAATGTATATACTCCTAAGTAAACAGACATGGCTTCATAAATTAGAAAGCTACTATGTCACACGAAAAATGTGCCATATTTACACTGCCGTAATAAGAAAACGACTGCATGCACCTATGAAACGGATCTAAATAATAATCATGTCGCAGCATAATTCACACTGCCAAAAACCTTTCTGCTTTCACTCTCAGCAGTGCCACAAAATCAAAGAAATACCAAATTCACTGGCAATACTTCTCAGACACATTAGCTAAATGGGATACTTTTGAGTACTTAAGAAAATAAGCCAATTAGTCATTTTTTTTTATTCTGAGAAACGGAATGCCTAAAATATTCTAAATATGTTTGCACTTGGTGACATCCATGACATAAAAATCAGAATGGTCAAGCAAACACCACATTTCAGACCAAGGCTGAGAAGTCCTTTCTTTAGACTTGAAATACTTCACCTAATGTTGTCAAAGTTGACTAATTTTCTGAATGAGCTCCAAAATGCTTCATTATGTGACTATTTCTGCACACATAATCACCAGCGGATGGTATAACAAGGTAGCCATATCTTTTTCCTGTTGGCTTTTTTTTTTTAACTTTGTACTAAAATACTCCAGCATCTACTTTACCAGATTCTATCATTTTTTAACCTTCCAAAGGGGAAAAGAGAGTTGGTAAGTCTCTGCTTATGAAATCTTATGCTTGCTCTATCAAAAAAAAAAAAAATTACAAAATACAAAACACATCCAGGATGCTGCCAGTTAATAAAACTGAAGCAGAAAATGTACAAGTCTTAAACAGTTAATCAGTCTGACCTTCTTTAGCAAGCTGCCAATTTCACATTTAATGAACTTAAAGCCACAGAGAATCAAAAAATAGATTTTAATTTGAGTGTAGAATATTGGAACAGATTTTGATAAAGTGCAAAAATCCAGTGAACTCAGGTTAAATTTATTTCAACCCTACCCAGGCTGAATATTGAGGGGGAAGATCTGGAGTAACTCCCAGATGTGCTAGGTGAAATAATATTGAGAGAGCCCTGCCTAGCTGCACCTGTGCTCAAGTAGGACATCTCATAATTTCTAGCCTCTGGTACTCCTCCTAATTTAACATAAGGTCACCACAGGAATATGAAGGTTATATTCCTACCAATAAAGACAGTAAAGTAAGCATTTATGTTTCTTTGCCCAACATACTGGCCAAAAGATAAATACAGAATACATATGCATACTTTTCAAATAAAAGAAGACAAACGGAAGTGCTTCTGCATTGTGCCTTTATGTCATTCTTCTCTTACATTTGCTTCCATTTTGACCAAGTGAGGAATAGGGAACTCATTCTCAAAATATTCCTGTTGTCTGAATTAAGGATTTTAAGTACACATTGATAAATGTGGCTTTTTTGTTTAGCATTAGCTACAAGTTCTGAGGTTTACAGACTGAAGGAAGACTCAGGAAAATATTTTATTTTATCAAAGTTAGTAGTACACAGAACCTTTGCAAAAAAAAATTTTTTAATTCCACCGTTAAGATTTTTTTTTCCCAAGGCCTGATACATTTCTAAAAGTGGGAATATTATTTAGGTGCAAAAGGAAATATTCTCCTAGGTATCAAATAGTTAAAAGTAATGTGGTTCAAAACAGACTTGGTTAAAGTCTTCTAAATGTAGTGACTGAACTGATTTACAATCAAAACCGGGAAATGAAGTGGTAATTCAGAGGTTGCTGATTACACCTCCACATTTCACCTAATTAATTTTATAGGAGGCAAAGTTCTTGAAAATAACAAGATGATCAAATGTACAGATATAAAACCTGTAACCTCAACGTTTTCTATGCTCTTAACGTAAATTATTGCTAATTAACAAGAATTATATCCTGATGTATGAAATACGTTTAACATCGGTCTCCTTGCAAAACATTTGGCTAGTGATGTTCAGAGAAATACCAAACCGTGTTTTAATATTGCTGCTATATTATTAAAAATCAGACAAAGTGGGACACAAAGAAAATATGAAAACACAATTCTCATAGTGTAGTCTACTGATCTGCATTGACATCTTTTCTCAGTGGCAATCAACATTTCCTTTCTGGGCATCTGATAATTTCTCTGCATTTTAACGCAAATTCCCCTTTCCCTAAAAACCTTCCTAACCTCAGCCATTTTACCCCCTCCCTCAATTCAACTCCATCCTCCTTTGCCCCAATAATACCAACGTTTCTAAGCTCCGGCCTAAACTCCGGCTACAAAGCAGGGAGTCCTCGATTGAAGTGGAAGGGAGTGAGCAAATAATCATAATAATTAGCCGCGAATTCTCTCTACGAGGGGAGGAAGAAATAGAAAATAAAATGCTTCTACGTTCAAACAGCAAGACAGCCTGGAACGTCTCAATGTCTCTCGGCGGCAGACTGAGATCTCTTTCCTCTCTGTGTAGTTGCAAAAGAATAAATATAACGAAAAAATAATAATCCTTACAAGAAATGTTGGTAAGGAGCGAGGGAAACGAGAGCTGCCGAGGAGCGGAGGGGGAGGGGGAAAGGGAGCTGTGTCTTCAAGTTTGCTTTCCAAGTCCTTCCCCTTGATTGTCTTAACAGGGTAAAGAAGCAAACGGAGACTGAAATTCAGAGAGGAAAAGCAAAGAAACAAAAGCAAAGCCGGGGGCTACGGGCCCGGGGCAGGGGGCCCGGCAGGGGTGGACCGTGCAGAAAGTGAAGTTGGGCGCGGGGACTCTAAGGCACAAAGCGAGCAGCGTGCTGGCTGCAGGCTCCCGCCGCGCTTGCTGCGAACACGTGCAGCAGCGACCGCGGGGTCTTGGGGCCCGGGGGCCCGGCGGCGGAGGGCAGCCAGGGACCCTGACTGCTGCCTCCATGCCCGTCCAGCTCGGCCGCGGGGTGACGGTTCCCTGGGCCCGCCAGTTGGTGAAAACGGAAGTGAGGTTTGGAAAAACCGGCTGGTTAACCTGGTGCAGTCTCAGTATCTCTGCACACACCTCAAGTGCGGGTCCTGAAATTCATTCTGTGTCCACAAGCTTACACTTTTTACTTTGGGGGATCTCTGCAAATGCGTTTCCCCCGCAATTCTGAGCACTGGGTGTGCGCGCAGAGGTGGCTGCGGTTATTCATTATTAATGACGCTGCTTGCCTGCATCATTATGATGATAACTATTACTATTGTGATTCCGAGCTCCGAGGCGAGAGCCACGGGAGGCGGGGAGGGGGGTGCCGGGCTGCAGAGCCGCCGAGCAAGCCAGCCGAGGCCACCAAGGTCTGTGCTTTCCATGGGGGTGAGGGGGTGGAAGAAGTGAGCCTGGAGACCAAGTGCAAACTTGCCATATCCCCCTCTTTGGCCATGCCCCGAAGCCCTAGAGCGCGCACTCCTGGTTCCTCACTACCAAAAATGCCGGCCCGGAAAGAAAGCAAAAACTGCACCCCGCTCCGAGCCCGGCGCGCGCTGGTCTCAGCTCGCGCACGGGGGTGTCGGCCGCGCGCCCGGTCGCTTCTCCGCGGCCCCTGCCAGAAGCATTTTTAAAGTCAAAATGAAGAACAAAGACATACGAGGTGATGGGGGAGAGAAAGGGAATTCTGCCTAACCGTTCGTTCCCCCCACCCCCACCCCCACCCCCACCCCCACCCCCACCCCCACCCTCGCAAAGCTCGTTCCTCCCCGGACGAGAATCGCCGGGCAGGAGGTGGGGGAGGCTCTGGTACAGGTTCAAGTTCGCTGAGCTTTCTTGATCTTGTTCTGCCTCCTAGCGACCGAATGGCTCATTCAGCCCACATAGCAAAGGCGGGGGGTGGGGGGAGTGGTCCTGAGGACCGGGATGGCTCCTGCCCCCTCTGCGCACCCAGAAAATGAGAGAAAGTAGCCCCCTCATCCCCTCCCAAACGGCCCTTTAACCCCGGGACAGGAGGAGGGGGAACTAACCCTCCCTGCCTAGAGTGTCCCAAGATGGACCCAAGAGGGAGAGGGGTACGAGGGAGCAGCCTGGACTGCGCGCCCCAGTCTGTCCTTTGAGCCCCCACTGCATCCTTCCGAAGAAGGGCCTGACTTTCCCGAGTCCTGCGAACACTGCCCTTCCTTCCCGCCGGTACCTGGCCGGGCTGTAACTTCACACCGCCGCGCGCCGCGTCTGATCCGCATCCGGCGCGGCCGGGGGAGTGGGGGGCGGGGGAGAGCGGCGAGGGAGGGATGCGAGGGGGTGGGGAGAGGGAGGGCCCCGCAACGTGCCGGGGCGGGGGAGCTTCCGAAGTGTGTGACAAGATCCAGGGCCCAGTGAAAAATTCAATTCCCTGTGCGCACCCCCCACCGCCACCCCTTTTTAAAAAAAACACAGAACCAAGTATAGGTGGTCCTTTAAAACTGCATCAAAAATTTAAAGTAAGAATCATAAATTGGGTAGGGGGGGAATGTGGGCCCTCACGCCTTTCTTTCCCTTGCTGCCAAACTTTCCTAAGTGCCCACCGCCCGCCTTTCCAGGCGCAGTCAGCGGGAGACAGCCAACACCACCACCTCTTATATAGACTCACAAGAACCTCAGACCGAGCCAGGCCTGGGGAAGAGGGCAAGCCCCAAAGGGTGAAGTACTCGGGGTCCCAAGATCCAGCACCCTCAAAATGCATACTCAAACACACTCTGCCCTGCCCTTCCCCGGCAACCCCGCCACCTGGCCTGGCCGTGCTCGGGGAGCAGGGGGGACTAGTGGCCAGACCGGGCAGGGTGGGGGGTGGGCAGGGAAAGCACGTGGTGACCTCCTCGCGGTCCCGAGCTGTGGACAAGAGACATCTGAGAGAGTACCCAGGGCAGAGGGGAGGGGAGGCGCAGAACGCGCTTTTACAGTTGCTTTGCAAAATAAAAATGCTTTGCAAAGCCGAGTTTCACCCAGCCGATTTCGCAGTCTGAGAGGTGGAGAAGAGGTCTGGGCATTGTGCTGGGGGCGGACCAGGACTGCGGGCCAGGCTAGCGCGGAGTCACTGCGTGGCCTGCCGCCGTGCCTGGCGGGTGGGCGGCGGGCGCCGGGTGGGCGATCCGGGGCTGGGCTGGGGCGCGGCGAGGTGGGGCAAGGCCCGGGCGAGGCCAGGCCGCCGCCGCCGCCTGCTCCGGGGCTGCCGCGCCGCGCTCGGTCCTCTGTCTGTTTGTTGGCAGGAGGCTCCCGCACACGCGGTGCTTGTAAACATTCAGACACGAGATTTTTCCCAATCAAAATCCACTTCCACTTTTTTTGAAAATCTTCCAAAAAATAGTAAGAGGAGGGAGTTCCTCTCTCCCTCTCCGTGCCGCCGGCGCCCTAAGTTTGCAACTGAAGGGGTTTTGGGGAACAGGGTGATTGTAAATTTTTTTCTGGATTAGAGATTGTGAGATTTTTGCAGGGGGGCTGGTGGGGGAGTCAAAGAGAAGGCCGTCACAGAAAAGGGTTGGCAGAGCGTTTGGCTTCGGTTTGGGGGCAAGAAATTGTACATTCTCTTGCCTTGTTTTATTTATTTTATTTTTATGTATTTGTCTGTTTATGTGCCAGTCTTCTCCTTGCTGCCTCTGAGGTTCGGTCGGGAGAGGAGGGCAGCAGCAACCCAGGCGGCAGCAGTCCCGGCTCCCTCCCTCCCTCTCCCGCGTGCCCCCGGCCGCCTCCTCCCCCGGCCCTGGCTCCTGCCCTTCGGCGGCGGCGGCGGCGGCGGCGGCGCGGGAGGGCAAGCGCGAGGAGCCGGCACAAAAGGCAGCGGGACAAACACCCACCTCGGGCCGGAACAAAAGGCGGCAGTGCCGGCCGCGTCTCCTGACCTTCCCGGTCCCACTGCTCTCCCCGCCGCCGCGGCCCCTCTCCCGACTCGGCGGACTCAGGACCGCCGGGGGCCCCTTTCCACAGTCCCACTTTCTCACTATTGTGGGGATGACTACTTTCCTCACGCTGCACACTTGACCGTGAGCGCGCTGGTGTCCAAAGGCCAGTCTCACCTCTTTTCTCCCCGGGAATCGTTTTTTAGACTTGTACTCACTCACTTCCCCCCTCCTCCAATTTCTTACGGTGAGTGGGAAGCAACCTCCCTTTCCCCACCAGCTCCCACCCCCAGGTTTGCATGTGAGTTGTTCGCATCCTTAGCATTGTTCATTATTTTGCAAAACTGGGGGGGGGGGGTGGAATCATTGCATTCCTTTTCGAAAAGAGAAATAAAGCAGCGGAAAGGAGGAAAGAGGAGGAGTCAAATTTTTGTAAAATCAAATAAAATTAAAAGGTGCGTACTGTCTCAAAAGTGCATACACGGCAATGGTTCGAGGTGGGATGAAGGTTTTTCCCCCTTTAATCTCTTTTACCTCGACTCTCGGAGGTTTTTCTCGTGAAAAATTTAAAAATGCATGCACACACCCCTCTCTCCCCCTCGCTTTTGCTTCTAGTCCTGCGCGCTCTCGTGATTATTAGTAATTATTATTACTATTATTGGGTTACTTACGCGAGAATTCCCGTTTGCTTAAGTGCTGGGGTTTGCCTTGCTTGCGGCGAGACATGGTGGGCTGCGGGGCGGGCGGGCGGCGGCGGCGGCGGCGGCGGCGGCGGGCGGACGACGGCTCGGTTCACATCGGGAGAGCCGGGTTAGAAAGAAGGAGACTCCAGAGAAAATATCTTCATCAGTGCCTTTTGACATCCAAAATAAATTAGAAATAATACAAAGATGGCGCAGGGAAGATGAATTGTGGGAGAGCCGTCATGGCTTTTTTTTTAAGCAAAAAAAAAAAAAAAAAAAAAAAAAAGGGAGAGAGAGAGAGAGAAGAGAGATAGAGGAAGAGAGAGAGAGAGAGATGAAAAAAATGGCAAAAGCCCCCCTGAGCTGCAAGTTCAAGTGCGGACGTGACGTCCCTGCGAACTTGAACGTCAGGAGTCTGGATGGACAGAGACACACAAAACATGGGCAGGGCGAGCAGGAGAGAAGGGGAGGAGGGAAGGGGAAGCTCACACCAATGGACACACATCAGGGGCTGGACATGAAAAAGAGACCAGGACAAGCCAATGGCCAGTGCGGGGCGGGGGAGGTGCGGGGCGGGGGGCTCCGCGGACGCCAGACGCGGCCCCCGGGGGAGGGGCGGGCCGAGGGGAGGGGGCGCTGGGGCCGCGGGCTCACCAGTGGCCGCAGCGAGCTCCGCGGCGGTGGCGTGGCCGGGAGAGAAGAAAGGGGTGGCAGAGGTGGGAGGAAAGGGTGGGGGGGAGCAAGACGTGCGCCCTGCTCCCCCCCACACACGCGGACTCTAAAATGAAAGATTATTCAAAAAAGGAAAAAATAGAGCGAGAGTGCACCGGGAGGCTGCAGCCCCGGGCTGGGGAAGCGCGGGCGGAGGGAAGCCAGGTAGAGTTGCTCCCGGACACCCTCCTCCGTACGCACACCCACTTCCCCTCCCCGCCGCCGCCGCGCTTGCTCCCCGCGTGCGGACGCCAGGGGCCGAAGTAAAAGCCCCGAGCCCGCGGCTGCGCTCGGGAAACTTTGCCCGAGGAGAGGACAGCAAAGAAAAATCACCCGAAGTTGAGAGCTGAGCCTCCAAGTTACAGCTCCGCAGCGGGCGAGGGGAGACGGGAGGGAGCGCACGGCAACGCGGAATCCAGCCCAAGTTTGGAGGGTTGCGGGTCCGGAAGGGCAGCGCCCGAGTCTCCAGGAGCCCGGGCGGCCTGGAAAGAGGGGACCAGGGAGAGGGAGGCAGCGCAGGCCAGGGCCCGAGGGCGCCCCCAAGGCCGAGCCAGGGACCCGGAATCTGAGCGCCCCGCCAAGCGACTTGGTCTGAATGCAACTGGAAGTGCCGAGTGCCCCAGCTCCTAAGGGTCGCGGAAAGAGAGCCCGAGGAATAAAGAACGAGGAGCCAGAGTCTGGCCCCCGGAGGGTAGCGCCGGGGGCCTGGGCGAGAGAGGCGCCGAGGCGTCCACCTCTCTGAGCGGCCGAGGACAAAGCGCGGGCAGTCCCGGGAGTCCCAGTCCCTGGGAATGTGCTCCCGGCGCCGCGGGAGGTCCCCGAGCCGGGTCCCTGAGAGGGACACACCCCCTCCCACTCCAGAGCAACTGCAAAAGCACAGAGGGATGGAAAGAAAATGTTTCTTACGGGCAGAGCACAACTGTTCCTGTGCTGTTACCCAGGGAAAGAGAAAATGGGGAATGGAGAGAGAGCTACAGGCTCGCAGCAGCAGCGGGGAGGCCACGGTCGTGAGATGACCGCCCCGGGTCAGCGCCGCGCTCCCCAGGCGCCGCCCGCCGAGGCGCACACCCGGGAGCCGGCAGCCCCCTTTCGCCTTTCTGCAGACGTTCCCTGGAAATTAGGGAAGACCTGTTGGAAATAAAACCCTGTCTCTTTAATGCACACACGCACACTCACGCGCGTGCTGCCGCTGTCAAAAAGCGGGCTTCACTCTGGCGTGGGATACTTTCAGTTTTACGTAAAATGTACAGCAACAGCACCCCCTGCGATTGGAAAGTTTATTCAGAAACGTGCCTGTAAAGTCCCCCGGCGCCTCCCGCCTCCCAGCCTCCCTAACTGCCAGCACCACTCTGCAGCCGCCGCCGCCGCCGCCGGGGAGATCGCGGTCCGATTCCAAATCGGGAAGGGGCTGGGGGGAGAGGAGAATGAACTCAGGTCCAAGGGAGGTGCGGAGGGTGCAGGGTGGAGGCGGGTCGCCACCGCCCGCGAGACCCTGAGCTGCAGGTGGATATGTGTGAGTGTGTCTGCAGAGCGAGGAGCCCTCCTTCCCTCTCCTCGGAGCGGTTCCACAACCCCCGTCTTCTCATCCCCCTCTTCAGTCTAAGGGATGTCGTTTCCGTAAACTCACCCACCCAGTGGGGGGCTTTATTGTTTTAAGCGAGGGTCCCGGGCTTGCACGCGCTCACCCATCCCGCAGCCCTGCCGGCAAGCGACTGTTTATTCCTGTGTCGTCTTACTAAAGTTTCAAGTCTACTGTGTTAGAAAATGACTGGCTTGCCTAGCTCGGCGGAGCTTCGGACCCCTCTAAGGAAGAAAAGGAGGTTTTGATGCTCAACGTTGAGAGTGATGTGGGCTGGACTGGGATTGTCTCAATGTGGTTTGTTGTTTGTTGTTGTTTCCCTCCAGTTTGCGGGGGGCGGTGAGACCTCAAATTCTGTTTAAGAAGCGGGAAGATTCACTAGAACTTAAGCTCTGTAGCTTGTGTGTGACACCATTTCCCCTTTTCACTGACTTCTTCAGAGCAGGTCAGCATCTCTATTCCACCACATTCTGTTTTTTGTCTTGTTAAACCAGCCTTGGAGTCACCAAAAGAATGTCTTCTTGGGGGGTGGCGGGGGAGGACGAAGTGGGGGACAGTTGGAGGGAAGGTGGAGAGAGGGAAGAAGAAAGTGCAACTGGGAGGCCTTTGAAAAATAAATAAATAAAAGAAAAGCCCCTTCAGGTAACAATAGTGAGCCAGATTCTTTCAGAACCAGGCTTTTCAGATTTGAATATTGTTCCCACCCATCCATAAAAGTCTATCTATGACGAAGATATAGAAATGAGCGAGTGAGTGTTGTGGAAATATATATATATATATATATGATTTATATATAATGGTGTGTATAAAGCTTTTCGAGGTTGGCTGTAGTGTAAAAAGTAATGACTTTATTACCTCTGAAAGGTTCTGTGGTTCACATTTAACAGTCTTCTGAATTACAATTCATTACACAATTGTGTGCGCTCTAACGACGGCACCCTATCAGGGCCGCTATCTGTGGTTATTTCCAATAAATAACTGGCAACATTTTATTGATTTTCCTTTTTTAAAAAAAATCATAGGAAATTAAGCACTTAGTTACAAGTAGGTCTGCTATGTTATTGCACTTGTTTCAGATTCCGGGGGTTCCTTCCGAAACCACATCTTAAAACATACATTAAAAAGCCAGTTTTGCAGCTGCTTTCCCTGGGTGCCAATGGAGAGGTAAGCAGCGACTGTTCCCCGATTAACATATATTTAATTTCACCATCATAATATACCCAGGGTGAAATGGGAAGTGCCCTCCGCTTCCGCCCCTCCCCCAGCCAGATTTCACCCAGTGCAGAAAACCACGGCTGTGTGTCGGCATTTGATCCCTCCTGGTCGTCGACCCCCCTCCTTGGCCCCTGGTGCCCTCCCCTACGGCGACACCCCCTCCCTCAGCACTGCTGGATGCTCGCTAAAGCGCCCGAAAGTGGGGGAGGGGAGGGTTTGTATGTGTGTTTAAAGAAAGATGTGTCGTTTTAAGAGATTTTAAAATATTACATAAGTATTGATTAATGATGCAGGTGGTTTTGTAGAGGGGGTGAAATGTCACTTTAAATGTGCACACTTGGATACACAGTAAGTATATTTACCTTTCCAGAAGTGGCTTTTAGAAAGTCATAATTTATGACAACGTTAAAATTATTTTCTGGCCGTTCAGTTAACTTCGTTTGGGGCTGTGGAGCTGTTGCTGCTCCCATTGAAAGGGTAATTACGTTCCGTGGGCTCTTTCCCAAACCTTTGGTGACGACACTGCGTGTAAACTCCAGGCCAGCAGACGACCCCTCCCCTTCCCTCCTCCCCCTTTTTATCTTGCCCGCGGAGGAGACGCCCCAGGACTTCCTGCAGTATATATTCTGCCTCTGATCTCTGTACTTAATAGCCAAGTCCTAGTTTATGCTTTATAATGTGTTGACAAGTTTTCTAACAGACTTTCTGAAATAATGTACATATATTCACGTCGGTTAGAAACCCACCGTATTTTTAGAGTTGAGTAGATCTATACCCTAATGCAGTGAGAGAGTGTAAATCATACAGGATTTCATAGTCCTTTCAGTAGTTTTCGGTATGAAGTATGAGCCGCGTGGCCTCCAGACGTAACCTTTTAGAAAAAAAGACAGTGCTTTTATTTTATGGTGTAAAGTGCTTTTAGCTCCAGGGCTCTGAACGTGAATGTGGTCAACAAACAGCTCGAAGAGGGAGACTTAATACAGTCCCAGCCCTCGGACTGAGAATTGCCTGGCGCGAGGGACTCGGGCTGAGCTGGAAGATTAAGGGTTAAAAGGTCTGTCAAGATGGAAACTACAAGATTAAAATAAAATATTCGCTGTCTGCCTTTAGGGGGAAACACCTTCATAGACTTAAAGATAAATAAGTGAATGACTGAATGAATGATTAAAAATACAATCATTCCCTTCTTGATTTTTACGTTAGCCTTTTTTCTTCTCTTTATTTCTTTTATTTTTTTTTTATTTTTTTTTTTTTGTTTTGTTTTTCCTAATCAGTAGGTCACAAAATAGAGAACAGGCAGTCATCTTCATAAAAATAAAACTTAAGTTTGGATTCTATGCTTGGCATAGGTTTTGTATTTTGGGTTCTCAAGGATGGGAGGGCTAGGCTGCTGTTGAGACAAAGGAAAAATGAATTTTAAAATGTTAGGGATAGTTGGGTGCCGTGGCTCACACCTGTAATCCCAGCACTTTGGGAAACTGAGGCAGGAGGATCACTTGAGGTCAGGAGTTCAAGACCAGCCTGGCCAGCATTGTGAAACCCCATCTCTACTAAAAATACAAAAAATTTCTGGGCATGGTGGCGCAGGCCTGTAGTCCCAGCTACTTGGGAGGCTGAGGCACAAGAATCGCTTGAACCTGGGGAACAGAGGTTGCAGTGAGCCAAGATCATATCACTGCACTCCAGCCTGGGTTACAGAGTGAGAACCTGTCTCAAAAAAATAATAAAAATGTTGGGGAGCTGCTTGTGGAAAAGGGTGAGCCTCTTTTTCCTCCTCTACTCCCAGTGTGACCCAGAGGCTGGGAGGCCCCTGGAGGACAGTATTTATACCTTCTACAAAGGCACAGACATCCCCCAAGGAGGCTCTTGGGAGAATCATTAGTCTGGCATCTTTCTCTCCAGGTTTCCTAGGCCTTTTGTTATCTGGCAGTCAGTGCTTCAAATACCTGAATGAACCCATCCAAAGGAAAAGGAAAAGGAAAGAAGGAAGGAAGGGAGGGAGGGAAGGAGGGAAGGAAGGAGGGAAGGAAGGAAGGAAGGAAGGAAGGAAGGAAGGAAGGAAGGAAGGAAGGAAGGAAGGAAGGAAGGAAGGAAGGAAGGAAAGAAGGAAGGAAGGAAGGGGCTGAATCTGCTCTAAGTCTATACTTGCCTCTAGACAAGGCTGCTGTGTGCTAAGTCAACAATGTATGGGGAAGAGGGAGCAGTAGTCTTACCACATAAGTAAGGGGCCCCTTGGAAGAGATAAAGAGTTGTAGTTAGAACACTACTGAATGACAAATGCTCAGTTTAGCTTCCTAATATTGACATCAAAGACACGCAGGTGCTGGGCAATGCTGCCAGTCCAATGAATGTACTGCACTGGAGAGTTCCTAATGCAATACTCAGCACACAGTAGATGCTCAATAAATGGTCTTTGATAAATAACAAATTAATAAATTTATCTGATAAACAATAATTTGATAAATAAGAAATTAACAAATCCTATCACCACATACATGAAACCAACATAACCATCCAAATTCTATTCATTTTCCCCAAAAACTAATAAGGCTTTGATCAGGCAACCCTATTCCAAGAGTGTGTTTAAACATAAAAGTGATTCCCACCAAGGATGGTGAGCTCAGAAAAGATTATCTTGAATATCAGAGCAGCTGAACAAGTAACAATACAAGATATTTCCATCATCTCCAGTAGCATACATTATCAAATATCTTCCAAATAAGCCAGTAACAATAACCTGGTATCAAATGATTTTTTTAACATTCCTTTTTGGATACGTACAAATCTGCTTTCTCAAATGAGACTACTTTTAAAGGAAAAAAATATATAATCAAAACAAGCAAAAATAAAAGGTATTCCAAACTTGATTCTCTATGCTTCCCCACCCCATGCATCTTTTACCTTTAGCAAGGGAATAATTTTTTAATACATGTTTTTCAAACCCAATCTTAAAAACAACCTTCACCTATATGCCTCTCTCTCTCTCCCTCTCTCTCGTAAATAAAAAGAAAAGCAATGCACATGCACACACATCTGGTCTGACATTTTGTACAGCCAGCTTCAACCCAATGTGATTTAAAACAATGTGAGTTAAAAACCTCTTAAAATTTGGGTTTATAATGGAAACGCTGACAGACTCTTAATTATAGCAGCCCTGCCAGACACTGCTATAATGAAATAGTTGTGCTTTCATTACTATAGAGGCACTATAGTTAAGGGTCTGTCAGTGTTTCTATTATAAACCCCAAGTTTAAGAGGTTTATAACTTGGGCTATTTAAATGGCACTGGGTGGAATTCAAGTTATCAGTCCAGATGTGAAGTTGTTTTATAAAAGGCAGAATAACTCAGCTGAGGAAGCTTTTGGATTTGGATCGATCTGTCTCCCTCTGTCTCTCTCTCTGCGCCCCCTCCCCCCCACATTTCTCTCTCTCTCGCTCCTGTTTCTCTCTCTCTCTCTCCCTCTCTCTCCTCCAGAACATTTCAGAATGTTTTTAGTAGTTTCAGATGGTCTTATTGCCAACTTCTAGCTATGACTTCACTGTCTAAAAGGAAATTTTATAGGCAGTTAGTCCTTTATTTGGACAAGTACTCTTTGCGATTTTATAAGTTTTTATTATTTTATCCTGGAGTATGTATGTGTGGGTGTGTGTGTTCCTACATATATACAGGCACACACACAGAAAGAAGCAACTTAAAAATCAAGACTATATGCCAAGGAATGTTGCGACCTCATACATATACACAGAGGTATGCATTCTGTGCTACTTTCCGATGAAAAAGTATGAACTTACCAGAAAGGAAAAATAAAACACCTCAGATCATCTTAATCCTGTCTATTAGCTGTGTGGTAAAAATAAGAGTTAGTATTCACATCTTATTTCATAAAAGGTATAGCTTTCCTGGCATTGCTTTGTTTGGAAGGCAATAGCATGGTGCAGTCATCCCTGAGCTACCCAAGGACTGTACACAAACACCATGTATTTCTCTGCTTGACTTTGATTGTTGACAGATCGATGAAGAATTTACTTTGTATTATGCGATGGACCAGAGTTTTGAAATATGTACTATTAACCTGGTGTATCACCACAATATGAAACTAATGTTTATGGGTGATGATGTGACTGATGCTGATTACGTGCATGAGGAAAACAAGGATGGTGGTGGTAATGATGATGATGGTGGCAACAGGGGTGGCGGTGGTGGCGGTGATGATACTGGTGGTGATGGTGGTGGTGAAGGTAGTGCTGACAGGGTGGGGAGTGGCAGTTTCTCTAATTAACATGTCCACCAGAGGGCAGTAGAAATAGGATGAAAGATGGGCTAAGGTTAGAAGCTCTAACACATTGTTTCTCCAAATCTTGTTGCTTTAGAAAAGCCACTCCATAAAGATCAGGTGGCAGACAAGTTAAAGTGAAGTTTTTAAATGCATGAGCTCATGGCTCCTCCACCAAGATGTGGCCTTGGCTGGGTGTTGTTGGCAGCCCCTAAGGTCACTGACTTCACACGGAAAGGCCCACCAAGAGCTCTGCAGCAACCACATCTGCATTCAGAAACCTTTTCACTTTCAGAAGAGCAGTTCCTTTCCTCTATTCCCTCTGACTGGGATCAGACCACCAAATTAGGCCACTGAGGACCACAGGCTTTGATCATTCTCACTTCACAATAGCTTTAGTTGGTCTCCTCTGGAATTCAATGGGTGATAAAAGGGAAGCAGTCATCAAAACATGTCACCAGACTCAAGTTCCTTCTCTACCAGTGTCTCATAAACCCCAAACTGCCTAGCCCCATAACCACTCCAGCTGCATGCCAGTCATTCCCAGAGGGCACTGCACAACCCAGACTATTCTGGTCCCTTCTCTAGAAATTAAGACTTTTTTTTTTTTTTCATGATAGTCAATAGTCTTTTTTATTTTTCTTGTCAAATTCAGCAAAGGGAACTTTTCTGGGAGAAAATACCTATCCCTCTGTCATCTTTCTTTGGCAGCTTAGTAGAGAATAAACAAATCTCTCTATTCTCCCATTCCCATTTGCACACAACTCGCTTGTTTTCTCTTTCTCTTAAAAAAAAATCATTGCACAAGTTCAGTTATCTAAACCTCCAGATTCCTATAAAATGAAGAATCTGGTCCTAAGAATTGTTATTCTTTCCTTCTTTATGGAGCACTGCACTGTGCAAACATAAGATGTGGTCCCTGCTTTTGGATGATTGGTTTTGTTTTGTTTTGTTTTTTAAGGCACTAAGACACACATACACAGGCACAAGCATTTCACATAAAGTTCACCAGTCATACATGCCAAAACCATACAAATGCACACTATTATCCTATTTTGTATAGCCCTAGCTTCATATTACTAATTTAAGGGGTTCTAAACCTATAGCAAGGATCTATGTGAAGCAACACAGATCTGGTCACTCTGACAACAGATTTGTACTTTCTGGAGAAAAAACTTGATTTCCTTTAAATGAGAATGGTAAATAATGAGGTCTGGTCATAGATATCTGTGATCATCTATCACTATCACAGTTTTTATAATGTTTTCAAATGGCTTAACCAGTTACTTTTGAGAAATGAGCTTTCTGTGCCACCACTTGTTTCGTAGGCAATATTATGGACTATTCCGAACATGTATTTGTGAATGTGCCTTTTTTTTTTTTTTTTTTCTTTTTGAGGCACAGTCTCACTCTGTTGCTGCTGGAATGCAGTGGCAAAATCTTGGCTCACTGCGACCTCTGCCTCCAGGTTCAAGCAGTTCTCCCTACCTCAGCCTCCTGAGTAGCTGGGATTACAGGTGCCCACCACCATGCCGGGCTAATTTTTGTATTTTTTTTAGTAGAGACGGGGTTTCACTATGTTGACCACACTGGCCTTGAACTCCTGACCTCAGGTGATCCAACCGCCTCGGTCCCCCAAAGTGCTGGGATTATAGGCATGAGCCACTGCGCCCAGTCCATTTTTTAAGTGACATTATTTTGGTTCCCTAACACATAGTAGGCACTTAATACATTTGCTGAATCAAGGAATGAATTCCACAGATATATTTTCAGTTGCTGCTGCCAGAGAAAAAGACATGGGTATTTGCGTTTGCTCACTAATAAGTACTCAGTAATAGAAAATTATTTTATTTCATTTTTTAAATAGTTAAGAAACATGGGCCATTTGCACTGCTATTTAACCTACATATTATAAACTCCACACCCACTTCCATCAGTGGGAAACAATTACATGTCTCTCTGTGTATATTTCATATAATATCTGTGTATATATGTGTTTATAATATCTTTGTATATATGTCATAAAAGCCACCACATTACCCAAGTCCTAAGTTGTTAGGGCTTACAGGGCACAGTCTCCGTCATTTTCATCTTTCTCTCCCTCAGCACAGAGTAGAACCTTAGGAAAATGTCTGGTACATGAACAAAGACTTACAAAGTAAACCACTTAGATTCGCAGGAACTTCAAAATCCTATCTACCATAGACAAAATGTCCTTTTTATTGTTCTCAATTCTCAGATTTTGAAATGCAGCAAAATATTCAAAGAGCCAAATTTCAAGAGCATCATAACAGAGTAACTCTGAGAGACTAATTCTGGAGGCTGATTCTCCAGACACTACGTTCTTTAAATATCAAGACCTGTCTAGCTGGTTTTCATTTGCAACAGGCAAAGCTCACAGAGCTTTCCCCCTTCCCATACACCCCCAAACAGTGATTTTTCTGTCCTGGCTCAGGGAGCAAGGGAAATATCACTATGTGCTCTTGACATATGATGAAGAAAGAAGTATGACCTCGTCTTCTCAAAATATTGAATCTTGAACTCAGAGCTTAATTAGTAGGAGAAAACACCAAATTAGTAGATTTTTAAAATACACGCAGCTTCTGACTACAAATATATTAGGGGGAAGCATATACATTATTTGAATATTAAGCACATAAGGCGGTTTTGCTAAAGATTATAGATCTTCTGCTTGTATTGATTTAAAGGTTCTAGAAAATTTTAAATATGCTCATTTAAAAACATGTTTTATAAGAAATCAGCTCTCCTTCATAGGAACATGCAGCTCTCCATTTTTTTCTTTTATTTTAGCATAAATAAACTGAGAGGCAGCCTCAAACCAAAAAGGAACTCCTTTCTTTAAAAAAAAAAAAAGATATGATTTTAGCTTTAGTAACGTCTTCAGAATTCCAAGATGGATCATTTCTTTCCACTGATCTTCACATTTAAGGGGTTGGATCTCTTTAAGTTAATGTGACAAAGAAAGAAATTTAAATGCTGAGTCCAGACTTTGTTTTCAGCTATTTTACCCTCAGTAAGATTGACATGATATCTGATTTGTAGTAACAACCAAAATTAATACATTTATGACAATGCTAAAAAGTAGTGCTTCAATACTTCCAATTTTTAAACATTCTAGAAGGAAGAAGATTGTCACTGTGAATGCTAAAAGGGACAAAAAAGACCCTGATTTTAGTTGGTATCTTTTATTAATTTTTTAGCGATGAGAGATTAACCAGCAGCCAGGAAACAAATATTAATCCTGAGGTACATTTTTTTTAAACATAATACCAAATGCCTAAACATTGTGTGTAAACTTGCACTGAAATAATAAGATGATGGCAGTAATTATTTCACTGAAAATTTCCCCAGCCTGAGTAACAAGCAGAGAGATCACCTAACGTTACACTGAGAGGTAGAATATAAGAACACGTAGTGCTGTGGTGACTAATGGGTGATAAGAGAATCCTTCTGCTTGCTGTTTGGGCATTTGTGTCTCCAGTATTATTGATAGCACATATTATTTTTACTACATGGTGTCTTTATTACATAAAACCTAATTGCAGGAAAAATTATTTTTATCCTCTTGATTTTGATAGGCATTTGCACAGAAAGGGTAAGATACAGAGAAGGCCATGTCTTATGGAATTCCACTATCACGAAGGATGTGCTGATGATTGCTGATACCAGTTCTATTAGCACCATGTACACCGGCCTTTTAAAAGAAAAGGAAATTAAGTACTTGTGATAAAATAAGAAAGAGGTTCTGGTAAAGATACAGGGAGGAAGCAGGATGACTCAGAATTAAAGCTTCAGTCTCCTCCTCCCTGAATGTTCCTGTGTCCAAGTATCGCCAACTAAAGAGTATATGAAATCTCTCACTGAACTGAAACCCCTGGTGAAACAGCACATTAACTGCACCTTGGTCCTGAGGTGGAGATAAGATTAGATTTTTCTGGGTGTAATTTCAATTATGATGCTGACTTTTGGTGGAATGGTTTTCAAGAGAGCAAGCTGAGTAACAAAAATCTGGCATCCACAACCAACCAGGCCCGAGTGTCTGGACCATGGACAGCTTCCACAAAGAGGGTCAGTCAAGAAGGGCTGAAAGAAAAGGTATATCAAAAGTATCCTTGGAACTCAGAGCCAATAAAAATGAAACTATTCTCTTCTGAGACCTAATTAACTTTTATATCCAGAGGTACACTGCACATTTGTTCTTTGCTTATGACGAGAACTAAAAAAATGTATGTGCCATGGAACTAGGGTTTTAAATGATCTATTGCATGGCTTTTCCTTAACTGTAAGGAATTTTCTGTTCTTTAGAGGTAAGTAAATGCTGATTTTTTTCTCAAAACATTAAGTATTTTCCTATATCTATTTTCAAGGAATCAGGGACTTAGTCCTATAACTTTCAGAATATTCCTTTCAAATCCAAAAACAAAACAAAAAAAATTCAGGAAACAAATTTCATGCTACCGGCTTTGCAAGGATTAGTCTCCTATTAGAGTCACTGTTCCTATATGATCCTTTTTCATGTTTTAAAGGAGGATATATATTTTTCTGTTACCTTTCCTGACTGTAAAGCAATCACAGGAAACTGCAGGAGGCACTATAAATATGCAAATTTCTGAGAGATAACTGTTTTCAGTGGTTATGCCTCCAAGTAGTAAGGGAAACAGGAAAGCCGGAGCTTCCTACTTTCAAGTAATTCGTATGTTGGTGGTGCCCCCTGCTGCAATCATAGGTTGTCCAAGAAAGGGAGAATAAAATTCAGAAGCATTTAGATCTGGCTAATATGTGAAATAAATGCCCACTTCCCCTGCTCCAGGAACAGCCATACCTGAGTTCAGAGTTCCTCCCGTGAGCCACAATTCCACTTTAAACATTCCTCAGCCTAAAATCTGGAAGATTCGCTTTTATCTCAAACCCTTTAAAGATGCATGTTACATAGAGATAGGTTTTAAAAAAAAAATCTCACCAAGATCCCAAACAGCATTTTCAAAGAATGAAATGTTTTAAGAATTTCCTAGAGGTTACCTAATGATAATAAATTCTGAATTAGAAGAATTTCCTGCCACTTACTAGGACATTAGAACAGAAAGGGAAAAGTTAGTGTTAACAGCATGTACAGATATTACACAGCTTTAAATGGCTTTATCTATTAAAGGAAAATTTTGTGACCCATTAGCTTATAGTGTAGACTGGACATTTTGATATTCAAAATAAAATGAAATAAAATAAATAAATGAAACAACCAAGTTAGGCACATTGAAAAAGTGATGGCCATAGCTCTATAGTCACTCTATTACAGATTTTCATATTAAGATGGGCGGGGCGGGGGGTAGCTGACAGAACAGAATAATATGATACAATTCAGACCTGTGACGGTCTATTGAATACATCATATGCATTTTTAAATTGCCTGAATATATATTCACATGACAGAATCTAATGGGTTGAGGAGGAGTCCTTGCTCTTGATCAAATCATAAAAACTGTTAAAACTTGTCTATCACATCAAATCACATACACTTCTATTGAAATTGGGTATTTTTTTGTCTTATTTAAATTCTAAAGTGGAAATAGATAAAAGGAAATTAAACCTACCAAAAGAAACTCAGGTGTACATTAAAAACTCTAGATTCTGAGCCACCAAGGCAAGCCTTGATGAAAGACACTCAAGTTTTTCTGTGAGACTCACCTCAATCTTCCCCAAGGCCCCACGCTCCCTAATTTTGCTATTTTTTAACATCAGTCTTAGGAATATAAGCTCTCTCCTAGTGTAAACATCTCACCGTGGCTACATACTGAAGTTTGAATTTCAACTTAGCTCTGTACTTCTTTTCCATCTTCAGATCTTTACAGCTACAACAAAGTAGAGGACTGAGGAAATTACCTATGTAATTTCAGCAATGAGCCTGCCTTTATCTGCACCATCCAGGAATCTTGTATCCTGTGTGTTGCGCTCTGACCTGAGGGCTCACGAGGAGAGAAAGGAAAAGAAACTGGTGGATGCTTTTACCAGGCAGAACTAATTAGAAATAGATCCTGATGTTAAAGGTACCAATCCTTTCCTTACCCAAAACTTACACAAGTACCCATCACTCTATATGATGAGAATTTTTAAACCCCTACTCCAGGTTTTACTGCCACAGAAGGTGAACTGTTAGAAAAAGAAAACCAGCATGCACAAAACAGCAGCTGGGAATGGAAGCTCCTCTTTCCCAGAACCCCTGCCATATATGCTCTGTCGCTCACCTTCTAGACACTCCGTACAACCATTCAATCTATTGAATCAAGAGACTGTTTGATCTTATCTGCATCTGTGAGCTGACTGTCAACCTGCTTAGGCTGCATATTAAATCATCTATAGTAGCTGTATCAAGCTGGGATGATCTGTTAATTCTAAATTTATTAACCCTTGGAGTGCAGTCATCATGTTTAATCTAGTGTAGCCCACATTTATTTTACAAGACTAAATCCTTCTTTAAGATATGGCTGTGCTGTAGGTTAAAAACAGCTAATGTGGGTTTCATTATGATAACTGGGGGGAGAGACTGTCTGAAAAATACTAGTGTGGCTACCCTTACAGGCTATGGATGTCTCATCCCAGGCATTCTCCGAGGCTGAGGTTTGCCTGTAAAATGAAATTTTCTCCAGAAACAGTTCAGTCTCTGAAAACAATGCAAAAGGAAAAAGAGGAGGGGGAAGAAGAAAGGGAAGGAGTCCTCTAACAGATTTCCAATGGTCCAAAGCCAGAAAGACTGATTTCCAGCCAGTGTCAACCCCTCATGTAATGCCTAAGGAATAAATTTCCAAAGGCCCACACCTGGAAAAAAACCTCAACAAATTCCTCCAGTAAGTCAAACTTCTGGATCAATAAGGATCAACTATTGCTGGAATGAATGATTTTTCACCGCCCCCACCCCCCCAAAGAAGAACTCTAAGCAATTAGAATTATAGGTAGTCCTGCTAAAGGGTGGGGGAGAATATTCGTTTAATATGTTAATCTGTCTTCAGATAAAAAAAAAGATATCCATCTCTTCTACTTGCCCATTACTGATGTTATCAACATATTCATAGCTTTTCTTTCAGACACAAACTGCTAGGCATGCTCCCTTTTTTGGTAACCACGTGCCTGATATGTCTCTAATGTAGCCTAATAACAATTTTAGCATTCAGATGAAGCGATTTCATTCTGTGACTGCCTTTTCTATTAGATTTGATTTTGAGAAGCCCCAGTGGGTGCCTTCGAGGCAGAGATCTATCTGTGAGGCTGCTACCGACTCAATAGCAGCCTGGGCTAACCTTGACCTTTTCCGAGACCCCGCTCCATCTGGTGCCAGCCTGCTTTCCACCACCCCCCCCCCCCCTCCTTTTTTGCTTCATAGTCAACATTGATCAAGGCAGAACGGAGCGCCTCCTCTCCTGGAAGGGCTGGGCAGACTCAGGAGAACAGCACATTTCAGTATATGGAAATGATCAAGCCTCTTATGCAATCATAAATCTACATAGGAGTCTTGTGATTTGATATTTCATTCACCTCCAAAGATTTTTTTTTCTCCCTCCCAAAAGGGATTTATAAGCTCTGTAAGAGCTCCCGGACAACGGCTTTCCCCAACACCTGGAAATTATCAAGCTTCCTGCTTGCTGAATGATGCTAACAGCTCTAATGCTGCAAATTCATTTTTAACAACTCACTGGCTTTTATCTAGGATTTGTGTATGTGTGTGTGGGTGTGTGCATGTGTGCACATGTGCCTTTCTTTAAGAAAAATCTACCAAAGAAATGGATAGTATCAAAGATACCAAAATCAAATCTGACTTGAATATCCTACATCTCCACACCCATCCTCATTATCTATTTCTAGATAGATAAGTTTCTCCATCTCCGAATTCTGACCCCTTTTTTAACCATCAAGAGGGGAGAGATAAAGAGGGAAAGAGGAGAGTCAGAGAAAAGAGACATAGAGGAGAGAGAAACAGATGGAAAGATGCCAAACAGAGAGAGGTAACGATGTAACACTTGAATGGAGCTTGAAATCCTCTTCTCCCCTCCCTAGGCCACATTCCTCCTTTCCCAAAGACCCACACGGACGTCTGCTTCTCCAGATCACCCACTAGAGTACACAGATGCCTCCTCTGCCCCACACTCTTTCTTTCCTCCTCTTCTCTCTGTATCAGGGACTGGGTGGTAAAGAGGCTGACTGAGGGGGAGTCACGTGGGCAGCCCGTGGGCAGCAGCGGCAGCAGCTCAAAAGAAATTGACTGACTGGCCGCTTGGGCGCATTTCAATATATGGAAATGACCAGAGGCTTCTGCAATAAATCAGCACTCAACACTTTGTCATTTTTCTAGTTCTGCTTCATTTTCCTGTTTTCCTCTTCTCCTCACAGAAGCCTCATTTCTTGCATTTTGCCTTGCCGCATCTCTTCCCACTTCCAACCTACACCCTCTCCAAATCTTGCCCCATCCTTCCATCCCTCCCCATCACCGCGCGCCCCCACCCCCGACACACACACATGCGCGCGCGCGCGCACACACACACACACACACACACACACACACACTTTCTGTTCTCTGGCTCCCCTGTAATTGGAAACATCCGGTCTACGACGATTTTTTCCTTTTCTTTCCCTTTCAAAAAATTTTCCGACAAAATCAGGCAGTATTTGCTGCCCTGCCTCGTATTATCTGCGACAAGAGGCGCCCAGGATGAGCTCACGTAATCCCCAGGATGGGAACCTCAAGCTCCTTATGATAAAGAAAAAGACCAGGATCCTCATTCCTTACCCCAGCCCCGACTCCACCTCAAGGAGTTCCCTTAGCAAACTTAAAAGACTATCAGAAGCAACTTGTGCCATGCAACGCCATGGAGAGTGCTGGGTGGCTAGCCGGAAGAAAAGGGAAGGGTGTAGTGGAAATCTACGTGGGTTTGCAGGTTCCTGCTTTCCTTGTGCAGAGCCTCCGGTGCCCTCCACCTAACCCTGCCCCAATGCCTCGGGTCTTTTTTGAACTAACGCTGTGCGTCTCCGCAATCTGCAATTACTCTGGATGTTTCTCAGGAACTAAACGCAGCCTGAATTTCGTGGCGCGTGCAAAAGAAAAAAAAAAAAGCGAAATTAACAAAACCCCACCACCGCGCTGTTGTTTTTTCCTGGGGATTTTTTTTTTCCCAGTTCGGTTCAAAAGCAAACGCTACCTAGCTTCCTCCACTCTCTCCCAGATCCTACTTGAGATCTCTAATCTTTCAACTTGGGTCTCTCTCGTCTACTGGGCAGCCTCTCTTTTTTTTTTCTTTCTCTTGAATCTAGGAACAATAGGCATGTAAAGGGTCAGTGGGCATCACCCTATAAAGCTCAGAACCTAATTAATTTTATTAAAGGAAGATCTGTTTATGCAATATGACAGCCTTGGGGAATTAACCATTTGAGGACGCAGACGCTGTTCAGTCACCAGAGATTCCATCCTCACATCGTAAGCTTATACTTCCTGCCCCATTTGATCCTGAGCAGCACCGTGATCCGGGTCTGGTTTTTGTTTGACCTTGTGAAGAGCTTGTCTGAATCCCGGGGTTCTGCACAATTGGAGGGACACCCGGAAAATCCATATATTCCCATTGCCAGACAACAGTTGAAGTGCTCACCCATTCATAGTTTGTTGTAGTGACAGCTCAAAAGCTCTCACTATTTGGAACTGGTGGGGGGGGCGGGCAGCGTGAACCTCTGGTGCATCCTAGAGTGGGTATTTGCTTGAAAAGACTCTACTTAGAAATCACGTTCTATGAAATCCAATATGCCTTCTCAAGAACGAAGGAAAATGTAACCTTTTTTAAGTTATTATTTTTTATTTTTTTCCTGCCACTCTGGTAATTTGAAATACATTTTTAATAACCTCCTGGAAAAAGCCAATTTAATAGTTCAGACATATTGTTCTTTGACTTAAGATCCCTGTGTATTCCTTACCTGCCAAAACAAAGTTTATTTCATTTACAAGGGCTAACTTTATATCTCCTAGGAATTCTAATGTCATAGTCTCATTTTTTTTATATCATCACCTTGGATTTTGTTCAACATGGATCTAGAAACGTATAGCATATGTATAGAAATAGATATGATAAAATATTCAAGAGCTCTCTGAAGGAAAATGTGCTTGAAAATAACCCCCTCTTTTATGGAATTTGTTTTGATTTAGATCTATAGATAGTAAAAAGAATGAAAGAAACTGTGAATTACACTGAATCTAAGATGTTTATCACTTTAATATTACACTTCCTAGCTTCCATGTTACAGAGCTTTAGGAATAGTCCCCAAACTTTCAGATTGAAGCTCTGCCTTGTACGGTCTGAGGTTTGTCTGGAAAGACCTGCCAGCACATGCCAGCTAAAAATGAGTGTCAATTAATAATAATAAAAAAAGCTCCCTTATTTCTACACTCATGTAATTTAACAGGTTTGGAGAGGAACATAGGACGACAACAGTTGTGAGAACATTCCAATATATGCAGTTCTAACAGCTTTCATTCTAAGACGCCAAACCTTCCGAAAATAGAATGTCTTAACATTTCTTTTTTATATTAAAAGTCCAATCTACACTTCACATAAAATGTTTTTTTATCACAAAAAATATTTGTCTCTAACAAAATGCACTTTTTGTTCTACCAAAAAAGCAAACATCTTGAAACAGATTCTCCCAGCTTTTTACAGCTCCCCATGGCAATTTTCTGTACTATTTTCAACTGCCCCTCCCCCATATAAGACACTTTGAACACTGGAATAAAAATAATTACTATTGAAACACTGAACTAGAATGCCCTGTTTCCCAGTATTGCTAACAAAATCTCTAATTCTCAAACTGCTCTCTGATGGAACTAGGAGAATTGGGGAACTTACACTGATATTTCTAAGTGCAGTTTGTTGTTTTAAAAACATATTGTACTGATTAATAAAAATGTGAAATAATTTGAGTTACAAATTTTGAACTACGAATCGCCATCTGCTCAAATGGGGGAAAACCAAAAATTGCCGAATATATTTTCTCACCTCTTTTTTTTCATGATAACATAAACAACATTCCTGAATAATTTAAAAAAGAAACTGACTATACTTAATGCATTTTTATAGTTCAACAACTGCCTGGTGAGTCCACCTTCTCAAACGTGCAATTATTTTTTTCGTAATAACTTACATATGTTCTATCAAAAGATTCAGGTTCTAGTGCTTTTCCCACATATTGTGCAAATCTGCTTAGCTTTGTTTATCAGGACTCTAAGTCCCTGGGTTGATATGATAAAGTAGACTGCATTGTGCATTAACCCCAATTTGGTCCTCGGTGTCAACTATGCCAGAGACCTGTAAGAACATTCAAAGTATCCTCTGGGAGCAGGGGGGAAAGAAAAAAAGCCTCCATGAACCCAGACTTGGAGGGAAGAGCACAACGATCAAATAGATATAT
Organism: Rhinopithecus roxellana; assembly: GCF_007565055.1. Lineage (NCBI taxonomy): Eukaryota > Metazoa > Chordata > Mammalia > Primates > Cercopithecidae > Rhinopithecus > Rhinopithecus roxellana. Next base: position 41,010,217 of record NC_044565.1, on the reverse strand, counting down.
AGATACAAAGAATTATGATAAACAATTATCTTTTTGTGGGAAAGAAAGTAGGTAGGTGGATCTGCCATCCAGGGCTATTGAAAGCAGTTGCTGATGATCTGGCATCCAGGACCCAGTGGAACTTACTATTCCCCCAGTAGAAGAAACAGCAGAATACAGATCATCCAGGATGTACCAAGTTGTAAGCATTCAAGCAATGAAGATAATGAGCCAGGAGCCATTAGTACAGGGCGTGTAATAGAAGATCTGATGGAGAGGTCAGTGTCCTGTTTTTAAAACCATATCCCAGGCTTCTACATGACAGATAATGCAAGTTGATTTTCAAGCATCCTAAAAATAAAGAAATCCAATTCTATTACTCACAGAATAATATGATGTATTTTTCTTTCGTTTTTGTTTTTGTTTTCTTCTTTAAGAGAAGAAAACTCTGACTGCCCAGGGAGGAGGGGATGCCTCATTTTTCTTATAGAAAGACATTAGCACCATGATCAAAAAGCCAGAACTTCATAAGTTGTGTCTACAATAATCACCCTTTGCCAGGGGGAGGGAAGAGTGAGCCAAATGATGTCATGTTGTCATGCCTATCACCGTCACTGTTCAGTTTCAGTTCAGGTAAAAATGAGGGTGTAAATTCCCAGGCCCCCGGAATGATGAGGAAGTTGCTTCATCATGTTGGAGTTGGGTAGAAGAAAATGAAGAACTAACTGGTCAAAAAATGCCTCCAGATGACCTTGAACATCAGCTGCTCTCTTTCTACTCAAAGTATATTTCCTTGAACATGGTACTGCTACTTTTGTTTTGATCTGTTTTTCATTCGTAAACAATCTCTCTAAACACATAGAATACTGAATACTGTGTATAATGTGAAATAGGCAGGCCCCTTATTTAGAGTCAGCTCAATACCAGGTGCTTCTGAGTATCAGAAGCCTGTGTCAGATGTTGAGGGAACCGAAGACAAGTTAACAACAAGAAAAGGTCCATGTTATGGAATGGGTCAGAGTCCAGAGGAGGGACTCACATACAAGTCTGACTGGGGAACAGGCAGTAGACAAGAGGTCAGGGAGGTGTCCCAAAGCGGGAGAATTTTCAGCTGCTGGGGAGGAATGAGTAGGCCTCTGCTACATGGGAAGATGTGAGAAGGGCACTCATAGAATGGAAGTCCTGGCTGACCCGAGAGCAAGTGGCTCGGGCAGGCTTGGTGAGTTTGGGGGCTGCAAGTTGCCTGGTGTAGCTGAAGCACAGTGGCGTGACAGGAAGATGTCTGCAAAGGGAGGTTGGGGCAAGTCTGGGGAGAACCTGGAATGTCGTTATTCACAGTCTTAACCTGAATCTGTAGGCAATGGAAAGTCATGAGAGGTTTTGGAGTAGGGGTGGTGGGTGACACGCTCTTTGAAAAAATTGAAAGCTGGAGGCAATTTAGAGAGTGGCTTGAAGCAAGTTGTTCTCTGCCATTCAACTTATTTTTCTATTTGCCAATCTGCAGAGGAAGTGGCCCATATGCAAATGAAGTGATTTGGATCTCACCAGGAATGAAATATTCACCATCTTCTCCTCCATAATTGACGATGATGCTTCTGACAGTGATTTCTATTTACATACACAGGATGGCTGAATCTTCTCATAGAAAGTCTACTCTTTGAATGCTTCTATATTTGGACTGTCTAAGAACCTAATTCATCCTTCCCTGTGGGGGCCCCAAAAGTTTTTGCCTCTAACCCTTACCCTTTCCCTTGACCCTTGCCAAAAGGTAGGACTCAAATTTATGAAGAAAATCCCTCTTCTCTACCTCTAGGAAGAAACATTTGAAGATATCTAAGCCTTCCCACTATACAATCATATTCATTCAGCATCCACTATACACACAACCTTTTGCTGAATCTTCTTTTAAAAAATGAACCCAAATAGAGATATTGAGAAAACAAGGATGAATAATACATGCCATTATAAATTTTTAAATGTTACCTAAAATCAAATTATTAAAGAGTAGCAATTGCTATCTGTTAACTGGTTGGATGGTGAGCTGGTTTTTGACACATCCCTGGTGCAACAAAGCTAAGTTTTGTAAATTAAAAATCCTTTAAAATTAGATTCTGTTTTTACAAGGCTGGAGAGACCAACTTACAGAACTTTAACCATGAAGTTTCACGGCTTTTGTCTTACTTTTCTAGTTCTATCCAGTAGAAAATAACAGTATGAAAAATGGGACACCATGCTGCATTTCAAATAGCCTTCTGCTAATTAGAAAATTACCCTGTATCATCATAAGGGCTGCCAGCATTGTTTTAATATGGCTCTGCTAATATACTGAAGGCCCTAATTTAAAAATCTTGTATCTTGGCTGCTAAAATCACTGCAGGCTGAATCTTGTCATACAGGAGGAGATTTTGTTTTTCAGTCCTGGGCATGGAACGTAATTGGTGTCAGTTTTAAATGCCTGGAATGTGTATGTGTGTTTAGAGGGGTGGGAGGGTGGAGAGACAAAACAATTGTCTTTAAATGCCTTCTTCTTAGCACACCTTAACTGTGATCCCAGATCAGAATCTAGTTCTCTTGAGAATGAAGACTGCTTTGACATGTCAGTAAGGAAAATCTCAAGTAACTCAAAAATTTCTCCTACAGGATTTAGTTAAAATATATATTTATGTTAGATTTAAACAAAGGAATTTCTACTGTATGTTTACAAGTGTCTGTTAAAATTTTTTGTTGTTGTTTAAATAAAATCTCTTAATAAGAATGAGCAAAATGTGTGGATCCAGTTATATAAACACAGGTTCACATGCATATCAGCAAATTTTATGTAATACATAGAAATATACAGTACATCCACTTTGATATCAAAATTGAATACCTATGGTCTTACTTTAGAAAAATGCTAGGAATATCAGACTTAAATTCTTACTTCCAGTCTTAATTACGACTTGGTATTATTTTTATATTCTTCCCTATTTCAACTATCAAACAGTAAAAGCTTTCATTTGTCTTACATATCAGTGTCTTATACCACAGTGTCAAGGCCAAATACCAAAAAGTCATGGCACGAAAAAAAATACCTTTCAGCCTGAACCTTGAAATATCAGGCTTCACTTTATCTGTTTAGGGTATTATTTTAATGTAAATTGTTACATGCATATGATATTACTCAAGGGAAGAGATATTCATAAATAGCTATATTTCTGAGATTTAACTCAGAAAATTAGTTTTGGTCTTTTATTTTTATCTTCTTTTGCTAGCTGTACTTTCAAAAATAGTTTCTCTTTTAGGCAACTTCTAGTTCAACTAAAAAGTGATTATACCCTTGAGTTATTCTTATTTAAATTACAGGCCCATAAGCATTGCTTTTCATCCTTGGCAAAAATTAAAAAGTATCAACTTAAAATGTAAAAGCATCTCTATCTAAGAAACAAGTTTAATAGTTTACAGTATGTGGCAATTTGAGTGTGATGACTACTTCCAAGCTCTGTAAGCATTCATTAGCTTAGTTTCCTCCCGTTAGCTTGCAATAAAAATAATAATATTTGCCATTTAGTAGGGGCTTTTCACCCTCAAAGTGCTTTACAGCCATCAAGTGGTTTATTTATTAACAATCTATGTTTCTGCTTAATAAACTAGGTTTCTGTTTACAATCAAAGGGAAAATGAGAAAGTGTTCTGCTTACAATAAGTAAAAGAGTTGCTAACAGACTATCAAATTATGTATTTATTTTGCCCTACCCATTATTTTAAAATAACTTTCTCTTAGCCAATTAAAAATTTCAAGGTCCTAGGCAATGAAATAAAGCAGTCTGTTTCATGTCTGTTTTTCTAGTTTGAAAGGAAGTAGGTAATTTTCAAAGTTTTTACCCCCTCAATTTATTTATGCAAAAGGAAACTTGGTTTCAGATACTACAGATTAGACACCAAAGAGATTTATCTATTTTCATTTGTGTTTATAAGAACATAGCAGATCCATGCTAGAGGTAAGGAAGCCTCTGGAACCCCTAGGGTATCAGCTTAAAGGCCCTGGGTTCTATTCCCACCTGAGTGGGAACCGTAAGCTAATATTTTAAAGACCTAAGGCCTCCAGGACATTTGAATTTTGCTTCTTGGGCTCTGGCTTTAGGGCAGTGGTTGGATGTGGGCAGGGGTTAGCCTGGCCCCAAGATAGGTAACCTCTACAGAAGAAATCGCATAAACTGGCATGGGGGGTGGAGCTTAGATGATACCTATAGACTCAGAAATAAGGCCACTTCCTATAAAACCCCACACTGTTTTTCAAATTGACCTTCTCCATCCATGATATTCTGTTCCCTGAAAACTAATGCTTAGTTGAAACTACTTATGATTCTATTTTGACTTTACCATCCAGAGTTCTCATGAGGAACATTTGAAATATTGCAGGTTTTTGGAGATTTCTTTGAAGCAGCACAGAATAAAAGGAAGATAGAAACTGGTTTACACAGAAGTTTAAAATGGCTCATTGTCCTGCAACTTAAATACATAAATACAGGAAGCATCAGAAAGCTTCAACACATTAGGAAACTGTTCCAGTCATGCCCTGTACTATCTTTTAAGGCTTATAGGTAATTATGATAATAAGAATGTTACCACACCAGGCGCAGTGGCTCACTCCTGTAATCCCAACACTTTGGGAGGCTGAGGGAGGTGGGTCACATGAGGTCAGGAGTTCAAGACCAGCCTGGCCAATAGGGCAAAACCCTGTCTCTACTAAAAATACAAAAAATTACCTGGGTATGGTGGCACACACCTGTGGTCCCAGCTACTCAGGAGGCTGAGGCATGAGAATCACTTGAACCCAGGAGGTGGAGGCTGCAGTGAGCCGAGACTGTACCACTGCACTCCAGTCTGGGTGACAGAATGAGACTCTGTCTCTAAAAAAAGAAAAAAAAAAATCACCACACATATTACCTTATGTGTGGTGATACTTTATAATCTTTACATTATTTATATACATATATTTTTCCATTTAAGCATACTTTCTTTTCACATTGATTTCGGCTTGTTTGCTCTTTAATATTTTTTGTTGTTTTTCTTCTAACTGATAAGAACGGGGTAGGGTAAACATCACCCTAGCATGTTTGCACAATGCTGCCTTGTTATAATTAAGTGTATTTTTCAAAGGTCTCTAAACCAGTCGTAGAAAGTTGCTCAGAGCTAAGCTTGGAATGTTAAAGTCTGATCTTGCAAGCGAATTCTCTCAAACACCATAATAACCTGAATTTTGGGCATTTAAAAATAGGCACACATGAAACATAAACTCTCCAAGAGGATTTCTGTTTTACAAAATGATTTGGTGTGCCTCCCACTCCTTATTTATGCGAAGAATAGATGTGTTCAAAGTTAATTTTGGTCTTTTTAATGGTTGAACAGAAGCCCTGGAGGCAGAAATAGGACTTGTGATTCACCTTCAGTTTAAAAGCGCTAATTTCTGCCTTCTGGGTGCCTTTATAACAACTTGTCCCCATCTTTGGCATCAAAAAGCAACTTTCGAGTGAGAGGGGAGGAAAGGATAGAGGGAGCCAGCCCCCTCTCCCAGGATACAAGCCTCCCTTCTGACGCCGTCTGCGAAGGAGGCTGAGAGAAACAATTTGCAAAATATCCACAGGCGGGACAGAGGTGGAGACGCACCAGCATTTAACAGCTCCTTCTGAGAACACCCACTGAGGTCTGTCTCCTCCCACGGAGGGCCTTAACTCACCTTTACCATCCCTGTAGAAACAGAAGACTAAGTAGGTAAGGGGACCCACCTCTCTCTCTATAAAAAGCCATTGCTGCCTCATCCCTTATCTCTTTCCAAAGACAGCAGTCATAAAATAGCATTGCAAAGTTGGGCAGGAATGGGAACAAAATTGCAATTCAATTGCTTTTTTTTATGTTTTGTAAAATAATGGCAATAAATTAAATAATCAAAATATTTAGCTCTACCAGCTGGCTTCTGCCACTTGTTCAGTGACTTCTTTTCATGAGAAAGGTTGCTTTACATACCAATAGGTGTTTTAAAAATTATCTCAATGTGTATTTAAACGTGCTGCACCATGAAGGTCTTCTGGTTTTTTTCAGTTGAAATTAATATTTGCTAATAAAAGAACTGTCAGGTCTTTGAAGTAAACATTCATTGATGTACCCAAAAGAAAAGAACGTTGCCAGTTTTTATTTGCTTGGTGTCCCTCTGCCAGAGTCAGTCAGTTACCCAGCAAAGCTGCAGCTCTGGCCACAGCTGGACATCAAGCTCAAGATATGATGAAGAGCCACCTCCTTGAACAAGAAACATAGAATATTGAATTAATTCATTTCACAAGCCCTGTATGCTCCTGGCAAAAACAAAGACACTGTGTGGGCTGGATTTTGCATTTACTCATAAAGTTTAAGGTGTTGGCTATAAGAATGACTGTCAAAAGGCGATTGCAGCATAACCCATGAGAATAAAGGGGGGAGACTCCGGAGGAAAAACTCAATCTCACACCTACTAAATTTTCATACCTATTTCAGGCATAAATGGATTCTAAAATTTTGTGGCTTTAAAAAAAAAAAAAGTTCTGTGAATGCAGCAGAAACTGCAACATTGAAACATTTCAGTGTGGAGATCTGGAAGCACAGATTGGATTTTGGAGCTGACCTGGGCATGTTTATGATCACAGTCTAAATCAAACATCACAGACCGGATTATCAGCCAGGAGCAGCGCCCCTGAAGGTCCCTGTGTTCTGCCATGCAACAGCTTTGCCTGCACCTCGAGTTCTCTTCTCAGGCCTTCTCTTCTGCCTTTGCATTCCTACCTCAGGAAGACCCATACAATAATTGAAAAAACTGAGATTTTGTAATACTTTTCAAGGATTACCAAGTCAATTACTGAGAGGGAGAAAAATAAAAAGGAAACAGTTGAGCATCGCATGCTAGGGCACATTCAATTCAAACAGCTCCCAGGGAGTTAAAATTCTCTCTATATGATGAACAGTGTGTGCTTACATGTCACTGGCAAGCCCACAGCAGTTTAAGGTAATATTTTGGTCAGCAGGTGTAGACCCCAAATGAACAGTGGTTTAAGACCTGGATTGCAAGAGGCAGGCATGTGCTGAAATTAGAAAAGCATTCTCAGGCTATTATTTAACATTCTACATATGTGAGATACAGAATCAAAGAATGAGAATTATCTTAAAATCCCTGCTAAAGCAGGGCCTGCTTTCTCAAGGCAATCTCAAGCTTTAGTAGTTCAGACAGATTCTCTAGCTGACAATTAATATTAATGGGTAGATTTCACAATGTGGCATTATCACACGGGAGATGGGTGGGCACACCATCTGGGTTTTGGCAGGTATTAGATGTAATCAAAGGGATTACTTGGCTCAGGGAGAAATAGAAAACCTTGGGTTTGTTTAGTCTCTTTCCTCTTTTGTTTGGACGCAGCTCTAGGTGTGCTTAACTATTTTCCCCCTTGTTCTTTATTTGTGGTCGGGAACATCTCCAGGGGAAAACACAAAAACAAAAAGAGATGGATGGACAGCCCGCAACGATAGCTTGGATATGGAATCCTGGCCCATTTTCCCTTCTTACATAAAACTCACCAAAAATTTATTGAATGCCTACTAAGGGCAAGGAGCCTTGCCAGGACATCTCAGCTGTAGGGCAATAAGATGTCAGCACTCACAGGTCTATTTCTGGATGCTTTAGAATAGGTAAAATGGTATGCTGAATCTCCAAGGAGAATATAATATTTCTTGGTCTATCTTTGCCCCTTGCCCACCATGTACCTCTACACACACACACACACACACACACACACACACATACACACACACAAATGTTACCTGCAAGATTAAAAGGTGGATGCTAAAAGGTAGCATCCACCTCAGATTTTAGAAAACAGTCACATAATTGAATTGCGTATTGGAAAGATTCAATACACTAGACCAAGGAACCTACAAGAAGGTATACGTGCTTATTTTCAATAAAAATAAATGGAAGTCACTGATTGGTTTACATTCTTGGAGGAGATAGGTGACAAGGCATTCCTGAGGTACCAGAACCCTGATGATTGCTGCTGCAGGTAACTTGTGAATTTTATGTTCAACTTTTGCTCTGATGATGAGTGAGAAGTTGGCTTGCCACCAAGAAATTTCAACTCATGAGAAAAACACTTCTAATCCCCCAGTTTCCCTACCCAGGACTGTCTTGCATCCCACAGATAAACACCACCCTAACACACAACGATACTGCCATTGTTTCATATTTATCACATGCCCAGAGAAAACAGCAGTAACATAACCTCACGCTGGATGGTCAAGCTTGTGCAGACACCGGCCCTCCTCCACAAATCCTCCTCCTGAGCACACAAGACCGCAAAAGATCCCAGGTTCCGTTAAAATTGTTTCTGGTGGAATGATCTTGTCCCAAGAACCCAAGGTGTGGGATATATATACTTAGCCACTTAATAGATGACAGTGATTAGCCCCGAACTTTCTGTAACGATAGATCAAAGATTGAGCAGTCCCATTAGCATTGTAAGGACCTATTTCATCTTTACCTTCTTTCTCATGCTACATTACTCCACACGCAGGGCACCCCCTAACCATCTCCCCAAACAGACAAAATAAACTCAGCTGGCACCACTTTTTCTTTCCCAGCCCACCCCCCACACCTAGTTCCAGGATCTTTTAGGGTGGAACAGGCACATGCTCCATGCCTTATGGGAATCTTTATAAAATTTTACGGTCAACAACTTAACTACATATTCAAGTGCTCAGATCAACTTGAGCCCTTAAAACTGCAGGGCCCACTACAAAACCCACTAGCCACATGTGACTACCTAAATTCAAGTTTATTAAAATTAAATACACTTTAAAATTCAGTTCTTCAGCCACACATCAAACGATCCACGGCCACGTGTGGCTAGTGGCCACCATATTGGCCAGTGGAGACAGAACATTTGCATCATCCCAGTAAACGCTACTGGACTGCGGGACTAGAGGGTGCCAGGACACGAGAGGAGAGAAGTTTTCCTGGACCCCTGCAGAGCTGCGCTTGGAACAGCCAGGCCCAAACAGCTCACGAGTTTGCAGTCAACCTAAAGGGGTGTCTCCTCTGCACCCGGGACACCCAGGCCCTATAGCCTTTCAAATAGAGAATCAGGGCAGTGCTGCAAAACCTCCACAGTGCGGAATTCCGGGCTAATTCTTTACAGAGGTATGGAAGAGGACGAAAGCTTCCTGGGCAGGCCTTTGGGGTCGTCCCCACGCAGGCGCTTGTAGCCACCCCAGCGCGCGCCCGCCGAGCTTTGGGCGGTGAGAGCCGAGACCGGAGTCGGGTGAATGCCTGGTCAGAGCCGCCCGCGCCCCGCGTCCTCTCTCCTTTTCCTTTAGCACAAGGGCGAGCAGCGCAGGACAAAGACTCGGGCGGCAGCTGCCCGGTTCCGCGCGCAGGAGCGGCCTCGGCCACCCGGGGCGCGGGCCGCCTCCACCGCCCCGCGGGGGAGGCCCAGCGTCCGCCTTTGTCTGTGCCGCCAATGTGGGCCGGGTCTGCAGGAAGCGGGCGCCATCGTGCGGCCTGAGCTGGACACTGCGCCCCCGGAGGCGCGGAGGCGCGAACCGCCAAGCATGGCTCCAAGCTCCGCGGGAACGTTCGTTGGTGTCATCGTGGCCGCGACTGCTTGTACTGTTGCGGTGAGTTCTCTTTTGTATACTAAGTGCTATGTGAACACAGAACCACTTTTAATAAAGGCAACTGAGCCGGCGCCAGCAGAAAAAGTAGAAGAAGGTGGACAGACTTGTCTATGTACAATGAATAAAAATACCATGATCAAGAATATTTGGTGACGTAGTTGCGTGGAATATATCTGGAACGTCACAAAATAAAGTGGTTACCGTACCTGCCCTGGTGACCTAGGAGAGTAGCTCATGACTTGCTTGACTTTTGTACCACGTGCACATATTACCTACTCAAAACCAAAGCATTTAACAACTTAAAGATATATTTAATAAAATGTATCGGCCAGGCGTCTGGCTCAGCCTGTAATCCCAACACTTTGGGAGGCCGAGGCAGGAGGAGGAGATCAGCCTAGCCAACATGACGAAACCCCGTCTCTACTAAAAATACAAAAATTAGCCTGGCATGGTGGCAAACGCCTTTAATCCCAGCTACTCGGGAGGCTGAGACACTAGAATCTCTTGAATCCGGGAGGTGGAAGTTGCAGTGAGCTGAGATTGCACCACTGCACTCCAGCCTGAGCAACAGAGTGAGACTCCATTTCAAAAAAAAAAAAAGTCTGCGGTATGTACCATATGCAAATGTTGCTGGAGCCAAAGGTAAGTAAATGCCAAGTCCCTGCCTTCTGGGGACCCTGAGTACATGAACAACCCACAAGTCACAGAAACGAAATTAAACCATGTTTCAAAGGATGCTTGGTCAGGAAGAGGGTTTTTTGTTTTGTTTTGTAATTTTGTTTTTAGCTTGAATGACCCAGTTCAGCAGGTGAGGCTTTTGCAGTCTCAGTGAGGACAGAAAATGTCTTCGTTGTCCTGACTCCGTTGGCCAAACTCTTCTTACCATAGAATAAATTCCTCTTACTATGTTTGTCTCAGAAAATGCTCACCCCGGAAAGATAACACAAAAGTAGCATTTACCCTCTGGCTTATTTTAGAAGCCATGGGTAGAGTTGAAGCTCTCAGAAATGATGCTCTGTCTCCTTCCAACCCAATCTTCTCTCCTAAACACTCCACCCCATCCTCTAGCCTAAGTCCAAAGTATTCCAACAAATTTAACCTAGAGCCATGTACCAAGTTAGAATTCATTACATTTAAGCTACTTCCAATCACCAAAGCCTTGATTCTGTGGTGTATCTGCAGAGGTGGGCCTTGTTGTGGATGGCCCCCCAGAGCATTTAAATCTGGCCAAGGAGCCAAGGTAAATGCACTGAACCAGTGGAGCTCTTCCAGGCAGGGACAGCACTATCATCCTTTTTGTGATCTCCTCCCAACGCCTCCATCAAAGCCTGGTAGAGTACCTGGCACTGTATTAAACTGAACCCTAAACTTGCTATTTATTTACCCTGGAAGTTCTCTGCAGAGTCACAGAAAATGTTGAGGCAGAAAGCTCAGCACTCCTGAGGTTCAGCTGGAAGGAGTATAGGCAGCAGGGCTGCCTTAGGTGCTTAGAGAGTCTCTCCTGATGATAAAGTAGATGTAATCTGCATGCCAAATGGAAAAAGCTAGAGTCCTAACAGCAGGGAGAGCAAAGGGCTGGGAAAGCCTCCCCCAAGAGGAGAAAATTTAACTCAGCTGGGAAAACATGGCTTTGGCCTAAGAAGGGAATGTGTGTATTCATGTGTGTGCACATGTGTGTGACAGCATGCACATGTGTGTGAACATGCACACGTGTATGTGGCTGGGTCTGTGCAGTGAGCATTCGAGAACCGTGTTTCACCTGCCTGCTTGGAGCAGAGCATCTGATTTAGGGATCAGGAGAGCAGAGGAGAGAGAGCTTATTGAGTCACAACTTTTTTTTTTTTTTTTTTTTTTTGCCATTTCCCAGACACAAAACTGGACCCTTGAGGACTAATTTATAAACAATAACTTCCAAAAATGCAAGACCTAACCCCAGTCCCTATCCTAGATCTCTGATGAACCTCTGAGGCATGAACAGGAGGGGCCTGGCCGGGCAGCAAGAACATTAGTAGCATTTCCCTAGCAGTGGGGAAGGCAGTAGAGATGTATCTCAGACTTGCACGAGGCATGAGGTGGGTTAGCCGGTTTTCCTATTTTCTGTAGAATCAGGGCAGATGCATCCTTCCATGTCCTCTGCTTCTGCCATGAGTTCTGTCTTGGACCTGCCTTGATTGTCCAGGATCCTGCTTCTGATGGGGTAGACAAAAGAAATCAGGAACAGTAAGGAGCCTACTTCTTGGGAAAATCTGCTCAGCCAACTGGAATGTACTTAGAATCTAAACTGCCCACTTGGGAAGGGGGACTAAGTCAACTTGTCGTGTCCATTTATTGAGTACCCATCGGCATCCTGCACCATGCTGGGCACTTTCAGGCAGGGTAGCATCTTCCATTTTATCTTATTGGAATTTCTGTGACCCAGTGAGGGTGGCAATGAACCCAACTCCCTCTGTAACTCCAGAGAAGACAGGATGTCCACAGTACAATCCGTGTTTGGATGGACAGTGTCCTTGCCAGCTGCTTGCCAGTCAGGCCTTAGGCCTTGGTAAGCAAGTAGATGCCTCTTGCCTCAGCTGAGGCTTATTGGCCATGTCAGGAGCCAGAGACATCCTCTAGTTCCTTAACCACCCCCTATACCACCTTCCCTTCTCTCCCCTCAAAAGAGAAGATTGGCGCCATTGGCTCCTTGAGGAAGACTTTGGCCTCCACGTGCGTGTGTGCTGTGTGTGTGTATTTGTGTGTGTGTGTATGTGTGTCTTCCCAGTGGGGAAGCCCTTTGCACTCTCGATGGAGATCCATGAAGCTTCTCAGCCTTGCCTTGGGCTCCCCCTGGGCTCCTGGCTCGCGGGAGACAGAGGTTGGTGAGAATTAATTGTGAAGTGCATTGAGAGGCACAAATGAAAACCAGTCCCGCGGCGGAGAGATTATTACTGTTGGCAATTTGGGTTTTCTAAAATAGCTCTTAGGATATGACTGTGGCAGCCCAAACCCCAGAGGTGAGCTCAAGGCTGATAGATTTTCAGAGCAGCCCCATTTTGCTCCAGTCTCCGGCTTCCCTTCCCTCCAGGGCGGGGGTGAGCAAGGCAGAGTGGGTCGTGAGCTGGGGAGCACTGTCCCCTCCAACGGCTGCTGATGGGAGGGCAGCTGAAGGCTGACCCCACGTTCTTGAAAGAAGGTCCCCAGACTTCCCGGCATAATTTCCTTCTCACTTCACTGTTCTCTTCCCTGTCTGAAATGGCAGGTGACCTACGAGGGAGCGGTGTGCAAATTGATTTGGAGGCGATCAATGGCTCGGGGCGCGGCCCCGGCTCGCTGCCGTGTCACTGATCCTCTCCAAATCGATTCACACACCATTCCTCCTCAGCACACCTGCCATGTCAGATGGAGAGGGACGCATGAAGTGAGAAGAAAATTACGTGTTCGTTAGGCCGCCGCCACCTCCGCCGCTGCCGCCTCTCCTGTCCCAGCTCCCCACCACGTTCCAGTCCACTACCGCTTGCCTCGCGAGACTGGGGAGCCCTTTTCCATGCACGTGGAGAAAGAACCCAGAGGGTGATGGAGCTGCAAATACTCTTGCACCGACACCACCACACTGACAGCCTCTAACTCAGGCAACTAAAAGTTGGCCCTCTCCATAACACATGGCTCCCAGAGCTTCTTACTCATTTACTCTCTTCAAATTCCATTGGGGACCAGCTTATAAACAGTCAACTTCCTTGATGGGCCCAGGGTCACTTGATATTTGAATTTCATTAATTTGAATTAATCCACCCATCCATCCCTCCACCCACCCTGTCATTCAACAAGAAGTCAACTCTGTGGAATCCCCACTGGGTGTCCAGCAGTGACCACAGCTCAGTCCTGACCCTCAACATCATGAGTCATGACCAGGACAATCTACTTTGGAGAAGACAAAGTATGCTCACAGGAACAGAAGCAAGGAATTAAATTCACAGAAAGAGTTCTTTAGCTATTTAAGACAGAACTTATTACAGTGGTCAGTCCACTAATCACTCATTACTAGTCGGCTAGGGGCTGAGACGGTGGCACCAGAAGGTGAATACACTGAGACGCTAAGTTTTTTCACAGTAAGACTTTCTCAATGAAGGAAGCAGTGCATTTTACGTTCTGGTGCAAGCACCTCCTGGACTGGCATGTTGAGGCAGGCACGGCTTATCTATTAGTCACAGTGGGCACAGTGCCCAAGCCCCAGGATACACTTAGGGGTTGTGGTAGCCAAATAATGCCCCAACTCCCACTAAAGATATCTACATTCCATTCCCAGAAACCATGGACATTACATAGCAAAAGAGATTTTGCAGATGTGATTAAATTAGGGATCTTGAGATTGGGGAGGTTATCCTGGATTATTTGGATGGGCCTAAAGTAAACACAAGGGTCCTTTTAAAAGAGAGGCAAGGAGTCAGAGAAACAAATGTGATGACAGAAGCAGAATTCAGAGAGTCAGAGAGAGATTTGAAGATGTGAATCTGCTGGCTCTGAAGAGTCCACAAACAAAGCAATATGAGCATCTTCTAGAAGCTCAGAAAGGCAGAAGCATTCCCACTTTGTGCCTCCAGACAGAACCAGACCTGCCAAAACGTTGATTTCATTCCAGTGAGACTTCCAATCTCCAGAACTATAAGATCATGAATTTGTATTGTTTGAAGCTGCTAAATTTGTGGTAATTTGGTACAGCAGCAATAGGAAACTAACACAGGGGTCAACAAAAAAATGTTTTATTTTCTTTTCAGAAGAAAAATAAATACATTTTTAGGTCAAAGAAAATGTTCTACCATAAAATCCTAATACATTTCTCTTTATACCAATGCAGTTATAAAATAGAATTTTTGATTTTTTTATGCTGGGTGGGGCCCACAGAAACAAGGTACCAAGGGTCCGTAGAAGTCCCCATGTAACCATGCTTTGAGTAGCAGTGATCACAAGCAACCCTCTCCCCACAAAATTCTAGAAGGATAAAAAAGTACACATCTGATGTATAACGGAACAACCCATTTGACCCCCAGTCGTAACACAGCCATTCTGTAAATCCTTCAAAAACCAGCATTTTCAAACAGAAGTTAAGTGTGCTAAATTCATTTGCCAAAGTACATCCAAGTGACTTATTTAGAATAAGGGAGGGTGGGTCTGCTTCCTTCTGTCTCATACAGTCTTCAGTTACACAGAAATGGTTTCCCTCAAGATTAGAGGTGTTTCCTATTTATAACTGAGGATTCCTTTTCTCTGAAAAGCTCCCTGGAAGATTTCTGGACGACTTGGAAACCAAATAAACTAAAAGTTTTTAACAATCTTTTAATCCTGCTTTTGTGTCTCTTGAGCCACTGAAATCAAGATTCTTCCACAGGCAGAGAACCAAAGTGATTCCTCTCAGCAAACTCTTTGACTTACTGTCCAGGTTCTGACACATTCCTCTGCCAACAGCAAATAAGTGAGAATGCTTCCAATGAGCAGTGGCATCTCTTCTCATTTGTAAAAGGGAGTGTCAGACTGAAAATAGTGGCCAACTGTTTTAACCCAAAAAGCAAGAATTTCGGGCCAACTGCAGCCAAGTGGGCTATTCTTAGCTATGCATAGGAGACTGGGAGGTCTCTCTGTGGGTTGTGGGTAGATGGTTCAGGGTTTGTGACTTTTAAATTGCTCTTGAAAATGTTTAAAGATGAACAAGCCCCTGCAGATCACATTCATCATGGACACTTCAATTCTATCAGACCTTCATGGCCCTTCTCAAACATCAACTGGTTTTTGAGGTTTCCCACCAATAACTCAGGAATCAATTTGGAATGATTCTTTCCACTCGTGGTCACCCATGACCCTTTTGATCAGTACTGTATTTATACTTGGATGACATCCTAAGTGGCACTTGGATATTACTTTTGCAGAGTCCTGACACGGTCTTCATCCACCTTGAGTTTTCAGAAGTATTTGAGGTTACCGCTTCTTCCTCCTTTTGTTTCTAGACCTCTGTAACACATACTTGCCTAGTTTTTCTCACACGTCTCTGGACTTTTAAAATTCTTTACTGATTTCTTGTTCTCTAACAAATCTCTAAATGTTGAAGTACTCTAGGGTGCTGTTTTTTGTTCTTTTCATTCTCTGTCCACCTCTCTCCCTAGATGATCTTATATGGTTCCATGATTTTATGAACCATGGCTTTATCATAACTGCCAAATGCTACCCACAGCCTGAACCTCTTCTCTGAATTCTGAACTCATATTTCCAACCATTCACTCAACAGCTCCACGTGGATGTTGTGGCGGATTTGTAATGTGTCAGCTTGGCTAGACTAAACTACATTTTTCAGCACTCCCTTTCTTATATTCATGCTTCTTGGCTTAAAATGGGGTTATATCCTGATAAACCCATTGCAAGTATCATAAATCAAAAATGCGTCTAATATACCTAACATATAGCTACATACACCTACATCATAGTTTAGCCTAGCCTAACTTACATGTGCTCAGAACACTTACGTTAGCCTACTTACTTATTTATATATTTTTTAAAGACAAGGTCTTGCTCTTTTGCCCTTGCTGGAATGCAGTGGCATGATCAAAGCTCACACTGCAGCCTTGAACTCCTGGGCTCAAGCAATCCTCTTATCCTAGCCTCCTGAATATCTAGAACTACAGGCACCAGCTACCACACCTGGCTTTTCTTTCTTTCTTTCTTTCTTTCTTTCTTTCTTTCTTTCTTTCTTTCTTTCTTTCTTTCTTTCTTTCTTTCTTTCTTTCTTTCTTTCTTTGTTGTAGAAACAAGGTGTGACTTTTTTGCTCAGGCTGGTCTCAAACTTCTGGCTTCAAGCAATCCTGCAGCCTTAGACTCCCGAAGTGCTGGAATTATAGACATGAGCCATCGTGCCCAACCTACGTTAGCTTATAGCTGGCAAAATCATCTAACACAAAGCCTCTTTTATAATAATGTGTTGAATTTCTCATGTAATTTATTGAATACCATACTGAAAGTGAAAAACAGAATGGTTATATGGGTACTCTAAGTATTTCCTACTCAATATGTATTGCTTTCACACCATCATAAAGTCAAAAATCATAAGGAATTCTGCGTTCTGAATGGGCTGGCAACTTTTTTTAATAGAGTAAAATAAAACTCGTAAGTCAAACCATCAGACGTCAGGGACCATCTGCATATTTTTAGTTAGGATGGGATACAAAGGTGATTCCTGGGAGATTTTGGAAGGTGGAACAAAAGCAGCATCCACTTTATAGCTCACAGATATTATGGCTGATCTGCTGACTCACTTCATTGGTGTGAAGCAGCAGTTGGGCCTACAACTGCACTATCTTCCCTGGGATCTTTCTTCAGCTTTTCTGACTCTTGAATCTGGTGTGTGTGTTTAGATCCAGGACAAAGGGCCCCAGCTTCTGCAGGATATATCTATCTAAGGGTTTTATAAACATATATATATATATATATGCACATACTATATATATATGCACATACATATATATACACACATACATATATATATGTTCTAGTGGTTCAACTTCTCTGGTTGAATTCTTTTTTTTTTTTTTTTTTTTTTTGAGGCAGAGTCTCACTCTGTCGCCGGGGCTGGAGTGCAGTGGCCGGATCTCAGCTCACTGCAAGCTCCGCCTCCCGGGTTTACGCCATTCTCCTGCCTGAGCCTCCCGAGTAGCTGGGACCACAGGCGCCCGCCACTTCGCCCGGCTAGTTTTTGTATTTTTAGTAGAGACGGGGTTTCACCGTGTTAGCCAGGATGGTCTCGGTCTCCTGACCTCGTGATCCGCCCGTCTCGGCCTCCCAAAGTGCTGGGATTACAGGCTTGAGCCACCGCGCCCGGCTTTGGTTGAATTCTTGAACTCTGAGAGATACTGATTTCTAAAAGGCATATCAAGCTGGGTGTGTGGCTCACACCTGTAATCCCAGCACTTTGGGAGGCCGAAGTGGGCAGATCATCTGAGGTCAGGAGTTTAAGACCAACCTGGCCAACGTGGTGAAACCCCTTCTCTACTAAAAATATAAAAATTAGCCAGGCGCAGTGGCTTATGTCTGTAATCCCAGCTAGTCGGGAGGCTGAGGCACAAGAATCACTTAAACCCGGGAGGCAGAGGTTGCGGTGAGCCGAGATCCCACCACTGCACTACAGCCTCGGCAACAGAGCGAGACTCTATCTCAAAAAATAAATAAATAAATAAATAATAATAATAATAAGATAAAAGGCATCTCAAACATCCAGTGGCCCAAACAGAATTGTTCCATGGCTGCTCCCTAATCTGCTCCCCAAAGTTCTCCCCATCTCTGTAAATGACAGAAGGGAAACTGCAAGTTAATTCACCAATTGGTCCTGTTAGTTCTATCTCCAAACTACATTACCAGGGTAACTGCCTCTTGCCACCTCTACTGCTAAAATTTTTATTCCAGCTACCACCATCTCTTACCTGGGTGACTGCAACAGTCTGTCAGCTACATGCACAGTTTCCCCTCTTGCCCTATTTACAGCAGCCTATCCTTCACACAGTAACCAGAAAATCTCTCTGGATCTTAAATCCGAACCCTTCCTTTCCCCTCCTTAAAACCTTCAATACCAGGCCACACGTGGTGGCTCATACCTGTAATCTCAACACTTTGGGAGACCAAGGCAGGCAGACCACTTGAAACCAGGAGTTTGAGACCAGCCTGGACAACACTGTGTTGCCCAGCTCTACAAAAAATACAAAAATTATCCAAGATTGGTGGTGCACACCTGCAGTTCTAGCTACTTGGGAGGCTGAAGTGAGAGGATCCCTTGAGCCCTAGAGGCTCAAGTCCAGCCTGGGCAATGGGGTGAGATTCTGTCTCAAAAAAAAAAAAAAAAAAAAAAAAAAAAAAGAAACATTCAATATCTTCCCACTACAATCAAAATATAAATCCAGAGTCCTCTAAGGTCCTATATATTTTGACCCCTCATGCTCCTTAGGCCTCATTTCCCTGCACTGTCCCATTTATTCTCTATCTTTAGGCACACGCACTCTCAGACATGCCTGTTCACACCTTGGAGCCTTGGCAGCAGCTGTTCCTCCTGCTTGAAATGCCCTTTCCTCAGGACCTCACGTGGCTCCCTCCTCACTGTTTAGACCTCAACTTAAATGTCACCTCCACAAAGTTCCTCTCCACTCTCACTTTCTCAGTTATCTGAGTAAGGTTTCTACCACATTACTCTAATTTGTCTTTTTCATAGGACCTCATTGTACATGAAATTATCTTATTGATGTATTACCATTTTGTGTTTCTGGAATGTCACCTCTGTGGAATGTAAGATCTTTGAAGGCTGGCAATCTGTCTGGTTCACTGCTATTCTCCAGGAGCAAGAAAGTGTTCTTGCAGGGATTAGAAGCATAATAAGTACCTTTGACTATTTCTTATATTGTTCCCTAACTAACTGGTTCAATCTTTTAACCTTTCCAGTGATAGTTTACACACCTTGGAAATAAAAACCATTTTCAGGAAAGGGAGACCTTACAACTGACACCACAGAAAGACAAAGAATCATTAGAGACTATTCCAAACAACTATACACCAACAAATTTGAAAATCTAGAATGAACTGATACATTCCTGGATACATACAACTGACCAAGATTGAACCATGAAGAAATGGAAAACCTCAACACGCCAATAATAAGTAACCAGATTGAAGCTTCCCATCAAAAAAAAATCCCAGGACCTGATGACTTCACTGCTGAATTCTACCAAACATTTAAAGAACTAACACCAATTTTACTCAAACTCTTCAGAAAAATTGAAGAGAAGGGAATACTTCCAAACTCATCCTACAAGGCCAGCATTTTCCTCCTACCAAAGCCAGGCAAGGACATGATGAATAAAGAAAACTACAGGCCAATATTACCAACGAACAAAGGTGTAAAAACCCTCAACAAAATAGCAGCAAACCAAATTCTACAACACATTAAAAAGATTATTCACCATGATCAGGTGGTATTCATCTCAGGGATGCAAAGATGAGTCAACATATACAAATTAATACATGATACATCACATTAACAGAACCAAAAACAAAATTCATATGATCAATTCAATAGACACTGAAAAAGCATTCCATAAAATTAAAATGTTAAAACCCTCAAAAAACTGGATAGAGGAGGAACATATCTCAAAATAATAAAGGCCATATATGACAAACCCACAGCTAACATCATACCGAATGGGGAAAAATTGGAAGCCTTTCCTTCAAGATCTGGAAAAAGACAAGGATGCCCACTTTCGCCACTTTTATTCAACATAATACTGGAAGTCTTGGCCAGAGCAATTAGGCAAGAGAAAAAAAGAAAGGGCATCCAAATTAAAAAGAAAGAAGTCAAATTAGCCTTTTTCACAGACAACATGATCTTATACTTAGAAATGCCTAAAGACTCCACCAAAAAATTGTTAGAACTGATCAATGGATTCAATAAAGTTGCAGGATATAAAATAAACATACAAAAGTCAGCAGTATTTATACGTACCAACAGCAAACAATTTGAAAAAGAAATCAAGAAAGCAATTTCATCTGCAATAGCTACAAAAAATACTTATGAATAAATTTGACCAAAGAAGAGAAAGCTGTGTACAAGCAAAATTACAAAACACGGTTGAAAGAAATTGAAGAGGACACACACAAAAAAGAAAGATATATTCCATGCTCATGGATTAGAATTAATGCCATTAAAATGACATTACTACCTAAAACAATTTACAGATTCAATGTAATCCCTATCAAAATACAAATATATTCTTCACAGAAATAGAAAAAAAAATCCTAAAATGTACATGGAACCATAAAAGACCACAAATAGCCAAAAAAAAAAAAAAAAAAAAAAAAAAAAAAAAAAAAAAAAAAAAAAAAAAAAAAAAATCCTGAACAAAAAGAACAAAGCTGGAGACATCAAATTATCTGACTTGGCCGGGCGCGGTGGCTCAAGCCTGTAATCCCAGCACTTTGGGAGGCCGAGACAGGCGGATCACGAGGTCAGGAGATCGAGACCACCCTGGCTAACACGGTGAAACCCCGTCTCTACTAAAAATACAAAAAACTAGCCGGGCGAGGTGGCGGCGCCTGTAGTCCCAGCTACTCGGGAGGCTGAGGCAGGAGAATGGTGTGAACCCGGGAGGCGGAGCTTGCAGTGAGCTGAGATCTGGCCACTGCACTCCAGCCTGGGTGACAGAGCGAGACTCCGTCTCAAAAAAAAAAAAAAAAAAAAAAAAAAAATTATCTGACTTTAAAATATATTACAAAGCTATATTAACCAAATCAGTATGGTACTGTTGGAAAAAATAAAAGCCAAAAACAATAAAAGAAAAACGGACACATAGACCAATGAAACAGAATAGGGAACCAGATAAAAATTCATTCATTTATAGCCAACCGATTTTCAATAAAGGCACTGAGAACATACAACAGGGAAATGACTCCCTCTTCAATAAATGGTGCTGGGAAAACTCTATAACTATATGCAGAAGAACAAAACTAGACCCCTACCTCTCACCACAAGCAAAAATAAAATCAAATAGATTAAAGACTTAAATGTAAGACCTGAAACTATAAAACTACTAGAAGGAAACACTGAGGAAATATTCCAGGACATCATTCTAGGCAAAGAGTTTTTGTATAAGACCTCAAAAGCATAGGTAACCAAAGCAAAAATAGACAAGTGTGATTACATCCAGCTAAAAAACTTCTGCACAACAAAGGAAATAATCAACAAAGAGACAACCCACAGAATGAGAGAAAATATTTACAAATTATCCATCTGACAAGGGATTAGTAACTAGAACATATAAAGAACTCAAATGTCTCAATAGCAAAATAAAACCTGAAACAATCCAATTAAAAAATGAGAAAAAGAACTGAGTAGATATTTCTCAAAATAATATATACAAATGGCCAACAGATATATGAAAAAATGCTTAGTATCACACATTATCAGAGAAATGCAAATCAAAACCATAATGAGATATCATCCATCTCACCCCAGTTAAAATGGCTTTTATCAAAAAGACAGGGAATAATGGATGTTGGCTAGGATATGGAGGAAGTGGAACCCTCATACACTGTTGGTGGAAATGCAAATTAGAGCAGCCACAAAGGAAAACTGTATGGAGGTTCCTCAAAAAACTAAAAATAGAACTACCACATGATTTAGCAATTTCACTACTGGGTATATACCCAAGAGAAAGAAAATCAATATATCAAACAGATATCCGCACTTCCATGTTTATTGCAATGTTATTTACAATAGCCAAAATATGGAATCAACCTAAGTGTTCATCAGTGGATGAATGGATAAAGAAAATGTGATACATATGCACAACAGAATATTATTTAGTCATCAAAAAGAACGAAATCCTATCATTTATGGAAACATGGATGGAACTGGAGGTGATTATGTTAAGTAAAACAAGTCAAGCACACAAAAACAAATATCTCATATTCTCACTCATATGTGGGAGCTGAAGCCAGACAGTAGATTGGTGGTTACCAGAGGCCAGAAATGGTCAGAGGGGTGAGGGGCAGATGCAAAGAGGTTGATTAGTGGGTCCAAATAAACATAGAAAAAACAAATTAAAAGTCTGATAAAAGAAATAAGACCTCATGCTTGATAGATTAGTAGAGTGACTATAGTTTGCAATAATCTATTATATATCTCAAAATAGATGGAAGAGAATAACTCAAATGGCTCTGGCATAAAGAAAAGACAAATGTTTAAGGTGCTAAATACCCCAATTACACTGATTTGATCTTTACAAATCATACGAATGTATTAAATTATCACATGTGCCCTGAAAATATATACATCTATTATTTATCAATTATAAAAAATATGGAAAGTGCTGCATGGTGCCTAGCAAAAGGCTAGGAATATGGGTGGCAGGTTCTCAATAAAATTCATCTCAGACAAGAGTGGTGGTTGCAACATAAATCACTGTTCAGAGCCCTCTGTACCCCAAGCCTCCATGTAGTTCCTTCTTTTCTCTTGGCTTTTCTCTCTTTGCTTCTTAAAGAGTGATTAAGAACACTGGGCCAGAGAGACAGGGCTCTGAGCTGAGATGTGTTGCTAACTAGCTGTAGAACTCTAGGCCAGTAGCCTTTAGTGGAACTGAGTTTCTGGAACTCTAAAATGGACAGGTGCCATTCAGGTCACGGAAGTGGTTTTAGTCATCAAGGAGTAGAGAAGACCAAAGGACTCCAGAGACTGCCAATGTGCCCATCTTCCCTTATATGACCTCTTACATACATTCAGCTTTCCTCCTCTCTTTCTGCCTTAGATTGAACAGAGCCCTTTTGCCATTTCTTAGTTTAGTTATCTCCTCCAGCAAAATTCTACAAGCACTGCTTCCTCCCTGATGCTCTATGTAAGTGCTGGAAAATTCAGTGAATGCCTTCTCTTCTGAATGGTGCCTGCACCTTATGGCTAGGCCATCCTTTGGAGAACCTGTTCGTCTACTCCCCTGTAATACCACTAGTGTTTAGGTTTATGAAAAGGCAACAGAGGGTGGAGAGTAAGCACTTGGGTGCTTTCCAAACAACTCAAGGCAAAAACATCAATTTGGAGAGGGAAGATTTCTGACTTAAACTGCTCAACTAATTGCTCAACTGCAAACTTCAGAAGTCAGAAATATTTTTTGTCTTCCAACATTTCAGACAAGGCTATGAGATCATCATGGCTCAAAGCTCTTCAAAATGCTATTTGCAAATAAAGGCAGCAAACTGGGCAGATGGTTGGGGCGGGGGTGAAGGGTGAGCTGCTGCTCTATTTTGGGAACCCTGTGTTCATAAAGAACCAGGTCTCTGAGACACAGCTGTGGATCTGATATCCCCCTCATGCCTTTGACATCTGAGCAAGAGCTATTGGAGCTCAACCACACTGAAGACCCACTTCAAAAAGGCTTCGTGGTTCAGGAATGCTGTGCTTCCTTCCACAACAACCACCTTCTGACTGGCTGAGACCATGGTGGCTTAAGGGATATCAGGACTCCCAAAGGTGTTTTGTCAGCACCTCCTAGGATCTATCCCTAGCAAACTAAGCAGAGATTTTTCTTAAAAGATAAGTAAATAAGCATTAAGAGCAGCCAAATAATGATGCCTCAACCAAGTGGCTCATGATTTCTATTCTGAAAACTGTCTCTTTGGACAGGTGGGCAGAGCTATGGTCATATCTTTTTGTGACAGGGGAGTCATTGAGTAATTCCAAACTAACACAATTTCCTTAACTATGCAAATGAATTCATATTAATAATTCCATCAAGTGTGTCTATAGTAACACAAGGACAGGAGATGGGCCTTGTAAGAGTGGCCCACTACGTTCTTTGAGGTCTTTGTCAGTTTTACCTGCCACAGACTGTGTAGACTAGCTGCAGTCAAAATTCCCATTCCCTCATCACTTGCTATGAAATTTATCTGAAGTCAAAAGGAATAGGTTGCCAAAATAGAAGCATCCAGAGATGTGGATGGTGCAAGAAGAAATGTTGTAGAACCTCGAAAGCTAGGTTCTAGTACCTGATGCTCAGTAAGCCAAACACTAACATGTCAGCACTTAGGAGCAGAGAAAGGTTTATTTGGTGTGCCTATAGTGTGAGGATGGGAGTTGCAAACCTTAAATCGGACTTGCCTTTGAGCATCACTGGGGGATTTATGAGTAAGGTAGGTATGCAGGAGGTGAGATTTCTGATGATCAAAGCTATTTGCATCTCTCGGCCATCAAACTTCTGGATGCCTCCAAGAAGATCTGTATGACCAAAGGATCACTGTTCTTTGAAAGAAAAACAAGTTCATTAATCTTGCAGACAGCCCCAGGGATCAGGATATGAAGTTAATCAATGATTAGTGAATTAGTGACCACACTCTACCGAAATGACTATGTGCAAGTAATCATGCATGGAGAAAGAAAAGGACAAAAAGAAAAGAAAATAAGTAAAACAAACACTTGGATGATCATATCATACAGGCTTGGTTACAGAAACACAGGAAGAAGAATCTGAATCTATACTGGGGTCTACAAAGAGTAATATTCCCTCTCTTTTTATTAGGATTATAAAATGTTACAGCTCAAAAGGGACATAAGAGATGATATTATGGGCTGAATATTATCTCCCCAAAATTCATTTCAAGTCCTAACCTCCAGATCCTCAGAATGTGACCTTATTTGGAAATAAGGTCATTGTAGATGTAATTATTTAATATGAAGTCATAATGGAATAAGGTGGGTCCCTAAGCCAATATGACTGATAACTGATATGGCTTGGTTCCGTGTCCCCACCCAAATCTCATCTCAAATTGTAATCCCCACATGTCAGTGGAGGGACCTGGTGGGAGGTGACTGGATTATGGGAGCAGATTTCCCCCTTGTTCTCGTGATAGTGAGGTTTCACAAGATCTGATAGTTTAAAACCGTGTGGCACTTCCTCCTGCTCTCTGTCTCTCTCTCCTGCTGCTATGTAAGATGTGCCTTGCTTCCCCCTTGACTTCCACCATGATTGTAAGTTCCTGAGGTCTCCACAGCCACGCAGAACTGTCAGTCAATTAAACCTCTTTTCTTTACAAATTACTCAGTCTCGCGTACCTCTTTTTTTTTTTTTTTTTTTTTTGTTTTGTTTTGTTTGTTTGTTTGTTTGTTTGAGATGGAGTCTCTGTTGCCCAGGCTGGAGTACAGTGGCATGATCTCAGCTCACTGCAACCTCCACCTCCTGGGGCAAAGGGATTCTCCTGCCTCAGCCTCCCAAGTAGCTGGGATTACAGGCACGCACAACCACACTTGGATAATTTTTGTATTTTTAGTAGACACGGGTTTTCACTATGTTGGCCAGCCTGGTCTCAAACTCCTGACCTCAAGTCTTGGCCTCCCAAAGTGCTGGGATTACAGGCACGAGTCATCGCACCATCTCCCTCGGGTAGTTCTTTATAGCAGTGTGAAAACAAATGCAGCAACCTTATAAAAATGGGAGATTCGTGCACGAGCACACACACAGGGAACACTTCATGAACGTAAAGTCAGAGATCAGCCAAGGAATGCCAAAGATTGCCAGCAAATCTCCAGAAGCTAGCAGAGAGTTTGGAAGAGATTTTTTTTTTTTTCTCAGAAGGAACCAGCCCTGCTAATACCTTGATCTTGGACTTCTAGCCTCCAGAACTGTGAGACAATACATTACTGCTGCTTAAGCTGCCCAGTTTGTCATCCTTTGTTATGGCAGCCCTAGGAGATGAATACAAATAACCTACTTAACCTCCTCATCTTAGAGCAGTAGTTCTCAGCCACGGAATTTTGCCCTCCAGGCAGTATTTGGCAATGTCTTGAGATATTTTTGGTTGTCACAGCTGGGAGGTGCTATGGCATCCAATGGATAGAGGCCAGAAATGCTACGAAACATTCTACAGTGCTCAGAACAACAAAGAATTATCAGACTCAAAATGTGAATAGTTTCAATACTGAGGAACCCTCTTTTAGAGATACAGAAATGGAAGCTCAGAGGGCTTAAGCAATTCACAAAATCTCTAAGAAAATTAGGGCAAAACTGGAACCAGGATCCAGTAAGAAACAGATTAGGCCTAGCAAGAACATTGGTGAAACCATGTCCTAAGATACAGGTAGAGGCAAAGAAACCCACTGGAGGCAAAGAAGGAGAGAAAAGCTCAAGAGGAAGAGACCACAGTATGTCATCCCAGGGCCAAAAAGATAGGTGCTTCACGGAGAGGGAGATCAATGGTGTCTGCTGCAACAGGGAGCCCAAGCTAGAACTCTGCAAGGGGCTCATGGAACTTGGGGATTAGGATGTTGCTGAGGGACCATGGAGAGAGCAGGTCCAGGCACCCAGGGAGTGGGGCCATGAGTCAGACTCCTGTATGACTGTGAGTGAGATGGCGAAGATGGAGTATTCTAGAGCAGAAACCTTTTTTTTTTTCCTAAATATCAATTGGATCTACTGAAGAGCATAAAACTCTTAAAAGACATTGGAAGGGAGGAAGGGATGGAGTCCAGCTTGCAGGGTCAGGGAATTAGCTTGACCATGAAGAGGATGGCAGAAGCAATTAATGGAAGGTGATCTTCAGAAGGAATAAATGCTCCCACTCTACTCTGCCTTAATCTTATTTTACCTTGAGAATGCTTTTTGTTAATAACTAATAAACATGATGGAGAACTCTGGACTTCCTGGATATACATGCTCAAGGATACGGTAGGAGCATGATCTCAGGAAGGCTTCCAGTTTTCCTTGCTATTCCCTGAAAATCTATTGCTACTTCCTCCTATGCATTGCAGATATGCCTTAGGAAGTTTCCACACTCTGGTCCTACCATGGCTGGTAGATACAGGGAAAACAAAAAACAAACAAACAAACAAAAAACAGTGAGAATAGTCCAAATTCCACAGGAAGGAGTTCAATAGGATATGGATGACAGAGCGGGTGGCTTCGTGTGTATATAACTCTTGCAGTCTCACAGCACCCTGTGTTCAGAAGGGAACCCCAGGCTAGGTGTTTAATGCTCTGTGGTCACCATCTTCAAAATGTCAATAACTTTTTTTTTGACACAGGATCTCACTATGTCACCCAGGCTGGAGTGCAGTGGAGCAATCATGGCTCACTGCAGCCCCAACCTCCGAGGCTCAAGTGATCTTCCCAACTGAGCATCCCAAGTAGCTGAGACTATGGGTGCATGCCACCACACCCAGCTAATTTGTAAGTTTGTTTTTGTAGAGACAGAGTCTCGCCATCTTGCCCAGGCTGTTCTCTAACTCCCAAGTTCAAACAATCTTCTCACCTTGGCCTCCCAAAGTGCTGGGATGACATATGTGAGCCACCACACCCTGACCAAACTGTCAATAGCTTTATCTTCGAATTTTTATTTTGTAAGTGAAGTCTGATGAGGCAATGGAGTGTACCCCAAGGGCTTAGAACCTCGGCTCACACATGGTCCTGCCTCCCACCATCTCCCAGATCGGGCTCTTTACCTTCAGCTCTCATACCCTTACCGAGAAATGATGCCCCCCCCCCCGCCCCCGCCCAGAGTAAGTGAGTGAGTGAGAGGGCCCAGGAGCAGGCAGGTGCCTCTGAGGGGTCTGCATTCCTCTTGCAAATATCCCTATGCTCCAGGGTACACAACATTATATAGCAAATTAAAAAACAAAAAAACAAACCAAAAAAACAAACAAAAAAAGAATACTACAATGGGTCAAGAGCGAAGAAGAATGAAAACAGGTTTCCTGCTTTTTAAACAAGGGCTCCCACATTTCCATTTTGTACTGAGAGCATGAATTAATGTAGCTGTTCCTGGTAACTGGCATAAAAGGAGCTGAAAGAACTGAGAAGCAGAAAGTTTCCTGGAGTTTCCATCACCATTTATCCAACTATTAGTTACCAAGCACCTCACAGACCTAGGAATAAAATGATTAAAAAGCATAGTTCCTGATTCCAGTAAGCTTAGAGACTGGGAGGGCTGAATGGATACACATGAAAACAAATCATTGCAGGGCTATGTGCAGCATCAGGAGGAAGTCCACCAGGGTTCTATGGGAGCACCAAGAGGGCCCCAACCTGCCTCAGAGAGGGCAGCAAAGGTTTTTCTGAGAGCACCTCTTCTGAGCAGAGTCCTGATTGAGGACCATTCAGAGGAAGAAAAGGGAGCAGTTATTCCAAGGAGGCAGGGAGTACATGGCCAGTTTGGAAGCTGCAAATCACTCCAAGTAGCTGGAGTACAGGGAAGAGGAGCACTCAGAGAAGGAGGCCCACATCACAAGGTGCCTTGTTCTGCAAGCTAAGCATTCCAGCATTATCCTTAGACTACGGGGAGCCACTGAGGGGCTTTAAACTGGACTGACTGACTCAGATTGGGGCCTTAGAAAGATGGTGCCAGCTCTGTATGGAGGTAGCCAGATTGGAGCCAGAAAGAACACTGAGGTGTTTGTTTCGATCCTAAACCCACGCAAGAAGCCACAAGGACCTGAACCAAGGAGGTGGCAGTTGGAATGGAGAGAATGGACCCCCAGCTGAGTGACCTTGAGAGATATTTCAGAGGTAGAATAGAAACAACAAGACAAGGTGGTAGATTCGCTGGGCTGGAAGGGAAGAGAAGGAGCAAAGGGTGAGTTTGTATTTCTGGTTTGGGCCAATGGGAGAATGGCCCCTCATCGGGGTCCATTACACTGCTCATGGAATAAATTCATGGGATAGGCAGTCCCCCATGATCACGTTCTGCTATTGATGTCCTTGTGTAACCCCCTCCTCTTGAAAGTGGGATAGACCTAGTGACTTGCCTCCAATGAATAGAATATGGCAAAGGTTATGAGACGTTGCTTCTGAGATTTGGGTATAAAATATTATGACACTCATCTGTTTCTCACTGTTTCTATCTCTCTTGCCCTCCTCCTCACTCACAGTAAGAAAAGGTGGCTACCATGCTGTGACCTGCCCTGTGGAGAGCCCATATGGCAAGGAGAGGCCAGGAGGCCTCTGGTCAATAGCCTACAGACAACTGCATCCTGCCAACAACCACCTGAGTGAGCTTGCGAGCAGATCCACTCCAGTTAAGCCTTTAGATGACTATAGCCCCAGCTATATGAGAAAACAGAGCCAGGGGACCCAGCCAAGCCACATGTAGATTCCAGATGTACAGACACTGTGAGGTGATAAATGCTGTAGCTTTAAGGCACAATGTTTTGAAGTAATTTGTTATACAGTAATAGCTCATCAGTACAATAAGCAAGATAGGGTTATAGTCACAAGGAATAAGAAAAGGAAAATTTCAAGTACATTTGGAGAACTTCTGGAGCACTAATTTATTTATCTTTTTGTTTTTGTTGCGACCTGGTCTTGCTCTCTTGCCCAGGCTGGAGTGTAATGGTGTGATCTCAGCTCACTGCAACCTCCGCCTCCGAGATACAAGCGATTCTCCTGCCTCAGCCTCTCAAGTAGCTGGGACTACAGGCACACATCACCATGTCCAGCTAATTTTTTGTCTTTCTTTTTCAGTAGAGATGGGGTTTCACCATGTTGGCCAAGCTGGTCCAGAACTCCTGACCTCAGGTGATCTGCCCACCTCAGCCTCCCAAAGTGCTGGGATTACAGGCATGAGCCACCATGCCTGGCCTGGAGCACTAATTTATAAACAATAGTTTTCTATGGATGAACCATGTTTATATTTCTTTTATGCTATTTTTTTTTTTTTTTTTTTTTGAGACAGTCTCACTCTGTCACCCAGGCTGGAGTGCAGCAGTGCAATCTTGGCTCACTGCAGCCTCCACCTCCTGGGTTCCAGCAATTCTCCTGCATCAGCCTCCTGGGTAGCTGGGACTATAGGCACATGGCACCATATCTGGCTAATTTTTGTATTTTTAGTAGAGACGGGGTTTCGCCATGTTGGCCAGCCTGGTCTCAAACTCCTGACCTCAGATAATCTGCCCATCTCGGCTTCTCAAAGTGCTGGCATTACAGGCGTGAGCCAGTAAACCCGGCTCATGTTTATATTTAATTCGATAGGTTTCCTAATAACTTCTACTGAATTAGACTTTTATTTGTATATGTTCTCTACTTATAACACTTTGACATATCTCTTTGTATGTCTGTCTCTCCGTTAAGCTAGAAGATCTTGGAAGACAAGAATGCTCCTCTATTCAACTTCGCAGCCCTAACACTTAGCTTGGCGTGTAGAGTCAGTAGTGACCAAGTGTTTGTTGAATGAGATTCTAGTTGTTGAATATTCTCAAAATCTCTATCAAACTTTTGTTTGATTAAAAATTGCCATCATTAATCTAGTTCTACTCCCAAGAGGAATTTGGATATAAATTGAGTTCTGGTAAACTGAAACTAGCAGAGGTAGAAAGATTAATAAGAATTTTTTTTTACATTCTCCAGTGCTATTTTTTTGACATTTGTTAAAAGTAGGTGTTATAATTTCTTTCATTATTTGCCATGGTATAAATTGTTTAAAACATGAGACATGTGAGAATACTTAGACATTTCAGAAAGAACTTGCAAGTGTGAGGTGTTCAAAAATATGCTTCTTCTGACTGCTACAGAAATTCCACAGATTCATGAATTTATTTATTTAGCAAATGACTCCCTGCTTTGCCGTTTCCTATGGTACCTTGGACACATTCCTTCTCACCTCTGAACCTAGTGTCTTCAATTGTAAAATAAGAGGAAAGGTGGTCAAATCACATATTTTCGAATTTCTACTTTGTGTCTCAAGTTCTCTGAATCCTATGAAATATACTGAGATATTGTGCTCATTTAGACCCGGGGCAGAGCTGGGTTTGAATCTCAGTTCTGCTTTTCAATGAATAAGTTATCTTCTTCTGTGTGCCCAAATGTAAAAGGGGGTCGTTGGTAACAATTAGACATGAAGAATGTAAAGCATCTGCCTAAAAAAAAAAAAAAAAAAAAAAAAAAAAAAGAGCCATGACCAATGTGTCAAGCACTAATGGGGAAATACAAAAGAAAAATGTAAGACATTAAATCAACTTTCTAGAAATCTTCAGTCTGGCTGGGGACACTATTATTTATGATCATCTTTTAAAATATCTTCCAGCCTCTGCTCAGGTAACTATTATCTTATCCTGACTAACTATGAACGTATTTCATTAGCATGAAAATTTTCCCAATGCTTTTGAGATTTAGCCAGCACACCCTGTCCTAATGCTGAATTTCCTGGCCTCAATACCTGTGGAAAGCTGTGGTTTCTCTTTTCATTTAGCTTACATTTGCTGCCCTGTAATTTGATTCTTCCCCTTCATTCCTGGACTCTCTCCTTTCTTCTCAAACAAGGGGCCTACTTCGGTCTTGACCAAGCCCTTCATCTTCCTGAATTTCTCAGCTAAATCGTTTCTAACGCTTCCCTTTTTCCAACATAAATAGTTCTTGCTCGCTCATTGTCCCACCCTGCCTCACCTCTGGCTCCAATTAGAGCAATATTTATTTTTCCTTTTTAAGAATCTCTGTAGCCTCTACTCTTCGGAAATGAGGCAACGCAGCTCGTGTTAAAAGCCCTTTATTATGGTCACAGAAAATCTGCTCTGACAAGATCCAGCTCGACAAGATTGTGTTCCTGGAGATCCTTCCCTCATTTATCTGTCATCTCACTTTCTAGGTCACATCATTTCCTAGCATCTAAAGTGTTGTCTGTTTATATATATTTTAAAGCAATGGAGGAGTGGAATGTGGAGTGAGTGCCTCATGGTGCTGGAATGTAGAAAAGTCTCTTCTAATTTCAATGAAGGGCACGCTGCCATTTTCTGGAGAAGAAAGAGGAACAAACACACATATAGCCTTGTTTTCAAAGAACCCGTTGATGTTAATGGGGTTTATTTTAGTTCACTGAGATGGCTAACACTAACCCAAAGCCCAAATGTAGACTCAGATTTGCTGGAACGAGGGCACAGGTCAAACCTCAGGGAAGCGAGTGTGAGTATTCCCCGGAATCTTCCAGAAACACAGACAGCTCTCAGGAGTTTGGGGCCTCAAAAACTCCAGGAGGACACTACAGGCCCCCACCTTCTTAGAAAACAGCCAGTTCCACAGTAAGTCAGCTTGCATCAGGTGGGCCCCAAATCATCCTCTTGGCATCTTCTTCCTCAGTCTCTCGCCTCCCTTTTCATCATAATGAAATTTATTCATCGAGTGCTTATAGCCACCAGCACTGTGCTCAGCATGGGACAAGTGCAACCACATAGATGCTTCACAACTACACAAAAAAGGAGGTTCTATTATTACCACTCCCATTTGCAGTGAGGAAACGGAGTCCCATTGAGCACACACAACTTGCCTAAAAGTTCAAAGTGAGTAGAGAACAGAGCCAGAATGTGAACTTGAATGGTCTGGCTCAGGGCCCAAGCTCTTGGCTTGACTCGGTTCATGTTATGTGTTGAACCGTGTCCCCTAAAAAAGATACATTGGAGTCTTAAACTCTAGTACCTCAGAATGTTACCTTATATGGAGATAGAGTCTTTAAACAGGTAATCAATTTAAAGTGAGGTCATTAAGGAGGGCCTTAATCCATTATCCCCTGTGTCCTTACAAAAAGGGGAAATTTGGACACACTTAGAGGGAGGATGATGTGAAGAGATATACATAGAGAAGCAGACCATCTACAAGCCAAGGAGAGTGACTGGGGACAGATCCCTCGCCCATAGCTCACAGAAGGAACCAACTCTGCCAACACCCCAATTTCAGACTTCAGGCCTCCAAAAATTGTTAGAGAATAAATTTCTGTTGTTTGAGCCACCCAGTTTGTGGTACTTTGTCACAGTAGCCCTAGGAAACTAATATTATTAGTGATCCTCATTGTAAAGCAAAGTCACTCTAGGGTCAAAATTCATTTAGCAAAAACTCTCGGTTTCTCTTTCAGTGTGATCATTGGACCCTGATTGGAGTTCACACACTTTTGAAGCCTAGGTGGAGTCTGACCTAACAGAGATTAAGGTGTTCTTATGCAATGGTCTGTAATATGCATCAAGTTTCTGTGCATCCATAGCAAAGCCCAGAGTGAGCCAGGGACTTGACTATGACTGGGTCCAAGATGGCTGAGGTTCCCAGGAACATCTTTGCCAGCAAAGAGTCAAGTCATCTGATTTGCTTAAAAGAGAATAACTTGGTGTGAGTTTATGGACAGCACCTGGAGGGACACTCGAATCCTCCTCCTGCCCAGCAGACTTGGGCCTGGGTCTTCAAGAGAGGTCATGGAACTACAGGTGAATAATGTAGGAGTGGGTGGACTCAAGCCCAGTGACACGTTGAGAGTGAAGGCAGCATAGCCCTCATGCCCAGATATCAGGGTGAGCGATATAAGGAGGTGCAAGGGACACTTCCACCTTGCAGGAGAGTACTGAGGGCTTGGGTACACCGAGAACCCCAAGACACATCTACCTTGACAGTTCCCAGGACTTTCTGCAGCAAAAGGGGCAGACACTGTTGTTACTGCAGCTCCTGGGGACCCTCTTAACCCAGTCCAGCCCCCTCCTCCTCCTCCTGTGGACCTTGCACTGGCAACCACTTTATGGCAATCCCAGGTATGGACAGCAGGTCATCATCAAAGCCTGGTGGGTTGGGAGCATGGCAGGTGCCTGAAAAATACAGTAGCTGCCAGTATATAACACATGGAGAGAATCTCGTGGTGGAGAGAACACAATCTTTGGAAGCCGATTTGTGACCTGTGGAAGTCAGACCATGCATCTTAACTTCTTTGAGCCTCATGCTCATCGTCTGTAACATAGGGATAATATCTATATTACAGGATTATGGTAAGTACTAGAACAATGTATGTAAATAACACAGCACTGAGCCTGGCACACTGCAGTTGCCAAATAAATTGTAGTTATTATGAAGATTATATATTTATGTATAAGTAGATGATCCTATTTGTGTCCGTATATGTTCCCTTATTTAGCACAAACTCTAAAAGGCTATACATAAATCAAGAAATCTATTGAGTAGTTCTTTCATTCAACAAATATTTGTTAAGCCCCTATGATGTGCCAACTTCCGGGATTCTAGCAGTGAGCAGGGCTCCAAGAAAATGGTGCCCCTGGGATCTTGTGAATAAGAAGGAGCTCTTAGTTCTGGGAAGCAGAACAAGGAGACAATCGCCATACACTGTGATACAGCCTATAGGAGGTATGGATATATACCGTGGAATCCCATTTGGGGGGATCAGGAAGCTTTCCAGAGACCTAAAGTGCAATAGATGTGAGGCAGGTGAAAAGAGGGTTGGGAAGAGCGTCAGAGGGAGCACATAGTCAAAGACTGGGAGCAGAGCACAGAGCTCAGCCTGGTTGGGATCTAAAATGAATAACAGGGTGGCAGAGTGAGAGGAGCTGAGTCCACATGGGCTTGCGGGGAGAACAGCAGTAAAACACATTACTCTTTAAGATGTAAGGCACTGGAAAAAGGCAAGTGGCATTTTCTCTGCTATGTAGCATAAACAGAAAGTAAATTTTGCTCAGGAAATGCAAGAGAGAACTCAGGTCCTAGTCTTATGTTTCCATTTGAGTAGCCCAAAGAAGGAAAGAGTGAAGAAGTGTCTTAAAACCTGATAAGTGCCTGGGCGCGGTGGCTTATGTCTGTAATCCCAGCACATGATTTGCCAAGGCGGGCAAATCGTGAGGTCAAGAGATCAGGACCATCCTGGTAAACATTGTGTTTAGTAGAAACCCTGTCTCTACCAAAAATACAAAAATTAGCTGGGCGTGGTGGTGCGTGCCTGTAGTCCCAGCTAGTCAGGAGGCTGAGGCATCAGGAGGCTGAGGCAGGAAAATCACTTGAATCCGGGAGGCGGAGGTTGCAGTGAGCTGAGCCTACTGCACTCCAGCCTGGTGACAGAGCGAGACTCCATCTCAAAAAAAAAAAAAAATCTGATGAGTCTATGCTTTTTTTTGCATGCATCATCTGAGTAGTATGTTACATACAGATAAACACCCTACCACTCACATGTATGAATTATAACTGCCTTGTTTTTCCATCAGAGTATATGTACCATCAGCTATGAATTCAGGATCAGATTCTTGGATAATTTAAATTAAGCATTTATTTTTATTTTTTATTTTTTTTATTTTTTTTTTTTTATGGAGTCTCACTCTGTCACCCAGACTGGAGTGCAGTGGTGTGATCTTGGCTCACTGCAACCTCTACCTCCCAGGTTCAAGCAATCCTTCCACCTCAGCCTCCCAAGTAGCTGGGACTACAGGCATGTGTCACCCTGCCAGGTTAATTTTGTTTTTTATTTTTTGTAGATACAAGGTCTCACTATGTTGCCAGGACTGGTCTCGAACTTCTGAACTCAAGCCTACCTTGGCCTCCCAAAGTGCTGGGATTACAGATGTGAGGCACCACACCTGTAATTGAGCCTTAATACCTTGACAAGCAATATCTGATATCCTCTGATTAAACAGTGTTGGCCAGCTACTGACTTGTCCTTTCTCCTCCCTTCCTTCCTTATCTACTCAGGGTACATCGTTTGCACATTTCCACTCCGATATGCATATATTCATAAGAAGGTACATTAATTTTCTAGGGCTGCCATGACTAATGACCACAAACTAGGTGGCTTAAAATAATGAAATTTATTCTCTCACAGTTCTGGAGACCAGAAGGCTGAAATCAAGGTATCTGCAAGGTTGGCTCCTTCTTGGGGCTCAAAAGAAGAGTATGTTCATGCCTCTCCCCTGACTTCTGATGGTTGCTGGCAATTTCTGGAATCTGTTGGCTTGGGGCAGCATAACTCCAAACCCTGCTGTCATTGTCGGATGGTATTCTCCTTATGTGTCTGTGTTCAAATTTCCATCTTATAGAGACACCAGCCCTACTGGATTTGGGGTCCAACTGAATCCCATATGACCTTATCTTTATTTGATTACATCTGCAAAGACACTATTTCCAAATGAGGTCACATTCACAGGTTCCAGTGGAGTATGAACTAACTTTTGGGGGACACTATTTAACCTAGAACAGAAGGTGAATACCATCAGGTATGTAGTCAGTTCCCTTTCCCCTCACCATAGGCTCCCACAAGGAGGCCATTCAGTTCGAAACCAGTGTCAAGGACAGGACAGGCAGCAGGGCCAGCTGGCTTCTAGGTTCTTAGTTCAACAAATGGGAACCAGTTTATACCTAGGGAGGAAACCTGATTGGGTCTCAAGTCCCCAAACAATAATAAAATTGTGATTCTGCATGAGAAGTAATCCCACCACGTTCCCACCCTGGGATACCACTAGGCTGCCGGGGGCTCTGGAGCCTGCCTTGACGTCCATGAGTCACTCAGGGGCTCCTGCAGACCAAACCACCTCTGTTTGCTGGGAGTCTGGTTGGCAAGTCTGCTTACAGGATCTGGATGTTACTGATTTTGATCTCTTTGACGATACTAAATCGTGAGAGGAATCTAGTGAATGACTTAGTGAATTCTTGGCGTTCATTTTCTAGACTGGTTGAGTCCAACAAATAACCAGTACAGTCCACATTTTTTTTGAGAAAAATATATTTATAGCTATTAATATAAAAAGCTGACTGCAAGCTATTATGTTAAAAAGATTGTAGGTGTCAAAAGAGTGTGTATAACTTGATCCCAATTGTGTGAAAAATAGATATGAAGATATATTCAGAAGGAATAACAATAACGATAAACAAATATTGAACACTTTACACTATGCCAAGCCCTGTTCTAAGAATTTCATGTAGCTTAATCCTTACAACAGCCCTATGGAAGTCCTATTTTTATCCTTACTTTACCACTTTCAGTAGAGTTGGCTAATCTGCTACATATTAAGTGTGACAATAGTGATATTCACAAGACAGAAAGGAAGGAGTTTCATATAAATATTTTAAGATAGAAATTAAATCCCATGAATCATTAGAAAATCACAAATATAAATTTTAAATAAGCCCTGTGTGTTTCTCTTTTATTATATTTTGGGTTTTTTTGGACATATTTAATTCTTCCCCAAGTATAAATATTTTATTCAGGAAGGTTCCCACGTTTTGAACTCATATTCCTATCCTTTGATTCATTGAACTTTTGGCCATTCTCTCATTAGGTTAAAAAAAAAAAAAAAAAAAATGTCTTGTAGGGCGGGAGTTAAGAGTTGCTCAGAGTTTCACGGGGAATAGCCAACTTCTTTTCCAAGACCTGCCTTGTACTTCCTGCTTCTCTCACTAGGGACAAATAAAAAACAGAAGATTTAGGAGACAAATTATCCCAGAGAAAGCCTCCTAGAACGGAGTAAAAATAATTGAAAAATGATAACAAGTGGCTGAAATGTTCAGAGAGATAAATGTGATTTATCATAGAGCGCATAAGCACAGACGTGAAATTGTAACTGCAGACTTCCCTTCACATCTGGCGACCTTTGGAACTTTCAGAAAAACTTCCACTACACACAAACACCTAAGAATTTCTAGTTGGAGATGAACCCTGGTTTGTGTTCCACTTTCCTAGATGTACCTTTTAATTTTCCTTGTTTTGTATTTTAGTCCATCTTGAGAGGTATTTCTTAAGAACTTAATCAAAAGCTAAAAACAAAACCAGTTCTGTATCCAACATTGTGAAGTCAATTTGAGTTTCCACGGATGAAGAGGTGAAAGGTCGTTTTAAGTAAGGCATTTTTCCTTCTCAACATATTTGCTAAAGAAAGAGGATAAAAAGAACATATGTGTATTGCTTCATTGTTATCAGCCAGTTAGTTTTAAATTTCTGTCTTCACAGCATTTTCTCCTTGTATGGCTGATTTTCTCACCATTCTGTTACAGAATATGAGACAAGCACCACCACAAAAGAGATAAAGCTTTCCAATAAGAGCCTATTGCTCTTTGGTATGGAAATTTGGGGTTTATGCTTCTTTGATTTTTTGTTTTGTTTTGTTTTGTTTTGTTTTTTAAGTTTAGCAGCCAAGAATTCAAGAGTTAAGGCTGATAAAACTGCATTAAGATTATCTCACCTGCCCAAGTGTGGGAGAAAACATGAGTCCAGAATAAATTGCCTTTCTCAAAATAGAAAGATTTTTCTGGTTTTATTTGGCCTGGGAACAAAGCCGAAAGGTAGGCGGGGCTTCCCCCTCTAACATCTGCTTCTTGGATCTCTGGGAGGCTCAGAAACTGGGAATCCCCTAAGCACCTTTATGGATGAAGTGAGGGCTCCAGCTCCCCCAAAGAGCAGCGGGCAGGAGACAGTCATCGGGCAGCTCCTGCTGCAACCCTGAAGCAGCTCCTGCACCCCTAAATCTCACAGACTCACATAACATCAAAAATTCAGATGCAGAAACTGGCGCCTCACTTTAAACAAAGTAAGACCCTGATTAATTTCTTGAATTAAGATCTAATACATATATCTGTAGGTGTTTTAAAGACAATACTTTTCACAACTAAAATTACGGCCAGGTGTGGTGGCTCATGCCTGTAATCCCAACACTTTGGGAGGCCAGGGCAGGAGAATCCTTAAACTCAGGAGTTCAAGTTTGTAGTGAGCTAGGATCACACCACTGCACTCCAGCCTTGGCAACAGAGCAAGACCTTGTCTCAAAATAAAAATAAAAATTATATACATATATATATATATATATATATATATATATATATATATATGATAAAACCAACACAAATCCCAACAAGCGTGCTAAGTGTGTATACTGTTGCTGTCCCCATGGCAGTCCATTGTGCACTTAGATACTGAGGAAGACACGTTACCAGCATGTAGTGCTAATGGTACTGTCATGTGGGTCCACTGAACCCAACTGCTGCTATATCTCCTTGAATTGTTCTTATCCAAATCAACATCTTCAAATCCCTTAACTGTGTTGGTCGGTCAATTTCTCAGTTCCTTTTAATACACATCTTCCAAACCCACCATCTTCCCAAACCAGGCCTATTAACCAGAAATCAATTCTGAAACATTGTTTGTTTAAATTTTTAAATTGCAATTTAACTGCACATGCCATGGGATCCTGGACCAAAAGCCCAAATGGAGAATAATAATTTTTTAAAACAGCTCTGGGTAACAATGACCTTGTGAAAATGTATTTTGCACATGTTCCACTGGTGAATTTTTGCTGTTCTTTTTTTTTTTTTTTAATGGGAAGCCGTCATTTTAGGAGATAATATAGTAACCTCAGTTAATTCGTATGCCGCTGTTCAATCGGAGTCTGAAAGCTGAAGGCCACAGGGTTGTGCTGTAATGGAAAAAAGCTTTTTAACTAAAAGCCAGGAGACCTGGGTTCTAATAGCCAGGCTGCTGCCTCGCTGTGAGACAGTGGGCAAGTCGCTTAACCTGCCTGCGTCTCAGTGCCTTCATCTCTAAAATGGGGATAGTGGCCCCGTCCTTGCACACTTGGGGTTCTTGTAAAGATTAAAAGCGGTGATGGAAGTAGAAGCCTATCATGAATTAGGAGTACAGTGTATTTGCCATGTTTTTTGCCACTGTAGGCTTTTATCCATGCCTTCTTTAGACACCAGGGAGCCAGGATTGGCTTCAGGGTACCTTTTCAGAGCAGCCCAGTACAGGACTTGTGAGGCTGGGCACTCAGTCCAACCACCCTAGGTTTAAATACTGGCTCCACTCTTTATAAACTGAGTGACCTAGGACAAACTGCATAACTTCTCTATCTCTCAGTAGCCACATCTGTAAAGTGGACAAAATGATACCTACCTCTTAGGGTTGCTGTGCGGACTAAATGAGTCATAGGGACTAAATATACCTAGTGAGCACTTAATGCCGTCATCAGACTTCTTGGTTATAGGCATATAAGGAGATATTCTTTTATAGAAATAATACTCAGTCGCTATAATGTCCCAAGTCTATCTGGTCCCTGGCTATGCTCAAGTAGCTTGCCCATGAATAAGTTTGAAATAATTGGAGACCAAAATTCAACCATTTTCTGATATAATCCAAATAATTCAGATAGTAATCAGCTCGGGAGTTACCCCTGTCCTTCCAAAAGCCAGTGACAGATAGTCAAGACAACAGGCAGAGGTGATTTTGCAGAGCATGAAGCTGGCTGGAATGGACCTTCTTAAATTAAGTTCCAGCACAAAACAAGTTTGTGCAATTCAAGTCAGAAATGGGATAATCTGGAGCTGCCTAGTTATTAATGACTCTGGACTTAAAACACAAACAGAGATTTTGAAGACAGAGAAACTTGAGAATTCTTTGCAATTGGCTTATAAATCCAAATATAGTAAGGCGACTATCCAATGCTTCCACTGTCTCCTGCATAGAATTAGTTCTCAAATTTCCATTTAAATCTCCAACCTGATCTTCTCTACCAAGTTCCAGAGCAACACTCTCCATTTATGCTAAACAACAGATACCACAAATTCACACAGCAAATACATGGTAAGTATCTACTGTGTGCCAGACAAGCCACACAGAGAACTTGCACCCTGGTGGGACATATAGAAAGATGAACAGATAATTAGGGTATGAGCAGGGTCACAGGGTGCTTGGGGAAGCTACATGGGCTGCTCCCATCTGTGGGAAGCAGGGCACTTCACTTTCTGGAGGGAGTGAGGTCTCAGCTGATACAGGAAGGGCAAGTCAACCCGGTGTGTTGGGTTCCGAGGAACATTCAAGCAGAAGAAACTGCCTATAGAGACCCTGCAGCAAGAGAAGCTACACTAAAGGGACTGGGAACCATGAATAGGTTCAAACGTAGAAAATCTCTCTCAAAACCACGCATATTTGAAGGAGGCAAGACTAGAGGTAGGGAGACCAGTTAGGAGGCTGTGGGGTAACCCAGGCAAGAGATAGTGGATGGCAGTGGTTAAGAATTGGAGAACAACAGTGGAAATGAAGAAAAGCTCATGAATTCAGGGTTATGAAAAAGTTGGAGTCAGTCAGAAGTGGAGGTGGATTGGATGTGGACTGGAAATAGAGATTTGAGAGTCATCATATAAATCATAAAAATAAGCAAGATCATCCATGGAGAGTATAGAGTAAGAAGGGAAGAAAGCCAAGGATGGAATCCTGAAGAATGTCAGAGTTTAACTGATGGCAGAGGGAATGAAGCAAAGGTATGACTAAATAAGTAGGAAGAAACCAGAAGAGGATAATTCTCTAGAAGCCAAAGCAAGAGAGTGCTTCAAGAAAGCATTCAGCATCATCAGTGTCAAAAATCCAAGGGGAGGGAATGGGAGCTTGACGAGTGGCTAAGGGGTGTGAGTTTTCTTTCTGGAGTAATAAAAATGTTCTAAAATTGATTGTGGTGATTAATATCCAGAATATATACAGAATTCCTACAAATGAACAAAAAAAAATTCAAAAATGGGCAAAGGACTTGAATTATTTTTCCAAAGAAGCCAATAAGCACATGAAAAGATATTCAACATCACTAGTCATTAGGAAGATGCAAATCAAAACCACAATGAGATACCACCTCACACCCATTAGCATGGCTACTATTTTTAAGGAACAGAAAATAAATGTTTGCAAAAATGTAAAAAAATTGAAATCTGTGTGCACTGTTGGTGAGAATGTAAAATGGTTCCGTTTCTGTGGTAAATAGCATGGCAGTTTTTCAAAAAAATTAAAAATAGAATTATTGGCCAGATGTGTTGGCTCACACCTGTAATCCCAGCACTTTGGGAGGCCTAGGTGGGAGGACTGCTTGAGGCCAGGAGTTCGAAACCAGCCTGAAAAACACAGCAAGACATACATATATATGTATTGTGTGTATGTATATATACACACACACAATATTCCAGTGGAGAATGTTCCTAAGAAGAGAGAAATTTGAGCATCTAAAAGCATCCATACAAAGAATAATGGACAAAAGTCAATGTCACAGGAGAGTGAGGGGATAATTGATCTTTCCAGGTTCTGAAGGAGGTAGGTAGAGTTCAGGTATGTGTTAGTTCATTTGAGCTGCTGTAACAAAATGCCAGCTGGGCACAGTGGCTCAAGCCTGTAATCCCAGCACTTTGGGAGGCCAAAGTGAGTGGATGGCTTGAGCACAGGAGTTCGAGACTGGCCTGGGCAACATGGTGAAACCCCGTCCCTACAGAAAAATACAAAAATTAGCCCAGCATGGTGGTGTGTACCTGTAGTCCCAGCTACTCAGGAGGCTGAGGTGGGAGGACCATCTGAGCCCAAGAGGTCAAGGCTGTAGTAAAATGTGATTGCACCACTGCACTGCAACCCTGGCAGTGAACTGGGTAGCTTAGAAACAACAGAAACTTTTTTCTCACAGTTCTGAAAGCTGGGAAGTCCAGACTCAAGGCATCAGTGGATTTAGTGTTGTGTGAGGATCTTCTTTCTGGTTCATAAATGGCACCTACTTGCTGTGTCCTTGTGTGATGGAAGGGTGAAGGCAGCTCCCTGGGGCCTCTTTTATAAGGGCACTAATCCTGCTCATGGGGTCTCCACCCTCATGATGTAATCACCTCCCAGAGGCCCACCTCCTAATATCATCAACTTGGTGATTAAAAGTTTCAGCATATGAATTGCTGGGGGAATACAAACATTCAGTCCATTGCAAGATGCGAGGGGCAGGAAAAGAGAAGAAAGAAAGCAGGTCAGTTTGGAACCAGGAAGCAGAAAACTGAAGGAATTCTGATTTGATCCTTGGCAAAGTTGAAGGCTGAGAGTGAGAAGGAAGATGGTCACACAAGGGGAAATCTGTAGAAAGCCGAGAAGGCTCGAACCACCACCCATGGAGAATGAGAGAGAGAACTGACAAGGGAAATGAGATATGGTTTGCTGGCAGTGTGGAAGGTCTTGGTAAGATTCACAACATGAATCTGACGAACATGTAGTGCTTCCAGTAGGTGAGGTCCCTTGTAACCCATCTGTGGGAAATCAAACTCTCTGACTTACCTCTTCATATGTCTTCTTCTGCAGATTTGGCTGCTTCCTTTACTCAAACCTTCACCCAAAGGGGTGCTCCTCTGACAACCATGTCTCAGCTGGCTTTGGGCTGTTCTGTATCTGCTACCATCACCCTACTTGAGGCCCTTGTCTGTCTGTCTGTCTCTCTCTCTCTCTCTCAGCTCCTCCTCCATCACTTAGTGAAATCCAGACTAACCATGTGGGAGCATGGCTCCAATCATGTCACCTCTTCACTACCAAAGGATGGCCAGTATCCCCAATCCCAGGTTCCCAGCTTCCTACAGTAGGCCATCAACCATACTTCAGAGCCTTACCTGCTCATTCTCTTCCATATACCCTGATCTTTAGTCACATTGACTACTCACTGCCTCCCAGATACACTTTGTGTTTTCCTGCCTTGGTGCCTCTGCTCATGTTCTTCACTCCCTAGGTAAGAATGCCCTCTCTGCCAGCCTCCTGAGTGAAATCTCTGCCATTCAAGACCAGTCTCTTCTCAAAACATATCAGATTTCTTTTATTGGACATAACCTCTCCTTTCCATGGATCTTTGCTAATACTTCTCTTATTTTCTTCTCCCCACAGTCCTTTGGTAAACTCACTAGGAGCACAGACAATGCCTTGTACACAGTAGGTATACAATAAGTATTTACTACATTGAGTTATGTTACATTAATAACATAGGATTTAGGAAGAGAGTCATGTTTAAGCAGGACTTCGAGCAGGCTACTCTTTAGTCAATATGGCAATAATTGAGCTCTTAAGCTTTATTTCTGGCAAAACAGTTCCTTCTTTTTTTAAAGGATATATCACATTTTTCACTGTGGTAAAATATACATAACATAGTAAATTCGTGTGCCACATAATGATGTTTCAGTCACGGATAGACCACATATGCAGCCTCGTAAGATTATAATGGAGCTAAAAAAATTTCTATTGCCTAGCAGCTTGTGTCATAATGTCATAGCACAATGCATTATTTTATTCACATGCTTGTGGTGATGCCGGTGTAAACAAGCCTACTGTGCACAAGTCGTATACAAGTGTAGCACATATGGCCTGTAATCCCAGTACTTTGGGAAGCTGAGGTGGGAGGATCACTTGAGGCCAAGAGTTAGAGACTAGTCTGAGCAACATAGTGAGACCCCATTTCTAAAAAAAAAAAAAAAAAAAAAAAAAAAAAAAAAATTAGCTGGGCATGAGGTTGTGCACCTGTAGTCCTAGCTACTTGGGAGGCTGAGGTGGGAGGATCACTTGACCCTGGGAGGCAGAGGCTGCAGTGAGCTATGATCGTGCCTCTGCACTCCAGCCTGGGTGACAGAGTCACATCTGTCTCAAAAAAAAAGTACAGCACATACAATTATGTACAGTACATAATACTTGATAATAATTAACTATGTTACTGGTTTATGTATTTATTCTACTATACTTTTAATCATTATTTTAGAGTGTACTCCTTCTACTTGTTAAAAAGTCGGGTCCTCCAGGAGGGATTCCAGAAGAAGGCAGTGTTATCATAGGAGATGACAGCTCTTTGCATGTTGTTGCCCCTGAAAACCTTCCAGAAAGATAAGAGGTAGAGGAGAAAAACAGTGATATTGATGATCCTGCCCTTGTGTAGGCCAGGATAATGTGTGTGTGCTTTGTCTTAGTTTTTAACAAAAAATTTTAAAAGTAAAAAAAAGAATGCTT
The DNA here is from genome assembly GCF_007565055.1 of Rhinopithecus roxellana. Classification (NCBI taxonomy): domain Eukaryota; kingdom Metazoa; phylum Chordata; class Mammalia; order Primates; family Cercopithecidae; genus Rhinopithecus; species Rhinopithecus roxellana. Next base: position 40,965,557 of record NC_044565.1, on the reverse strand, counting down.
AAAATAGAAAAAGTTTTTAGGATAAGGATATAAAGAAAAAATCTTTTTGTACAGCTCTACAATGTGTTCGTGTTTTAAGCTAAGTGTTACTACAAAACAAATATTTTTTGTTAAAAAGTTTTTAAAGTAAAAATGTTACAGTAAGCTAAGGTTAATTTATTATTGAAGAAGTCAATTTTATTTATTTATTTTTATTTTATTTTTTGAGATGGAGTCTCACTGTGTCACCCAGGCTGGAGTGCAGTGGTGCGATCTCAGCTCACTGTAACCTCCGCCTCCTAGCTTCAAGCAATTCTCATGCCTCAGCCTTCCCAGTATATGGGACCACAGGCACATGCCACCGTGCCCGGCTAATTTTTTTTTCTTTTTTCTTTTTTTTTTTTTTTAGTAAAGATGAGGTTTCACCATATTGGCCAGGCTGGTCTTGAACTCCTGACCTCAAGTGATCAGCCTGCCTCAGCCTCCCAAAGTGCTGAGATAACAGGTGTGAGCCACCGTGCCTGGCAGAATGAAGAAAATTTAAAAAATAAACTTGGTGTAGCCAAAGTGTATAGTTTTTACACTTTTTATCCTAGGACTTCACTTTCACTCACCACTCAGTCAGTGACTTACCCAGACAACTTCTAGTCCTGCAAGCTCCATTCATGGTAAGTGCCCTACAGAGCTGTGCTATTTCTTACCTTTTATACCATATTTTTACTGTACTTTTTCTATGTTTAGATGTGTTTAGATGCACAAATACTTACCATTGTGTTATGGTTGCCTGCAGTATTCAGTATGGTCACATGCTATACACATTTGGAGCCCAGGAGCAACAGGGCATACCATATAGCCTAGGTGTGTGGTAGGCACCACCATCTAAGTCTAACTACACTCTGTGATGTTCACACAATGACAAAATCGCCTAACGACGTATTTCTCAGAATGTGTCCCCATTATTAAACAACGCAAGACCGTATTTATTATTTTAACCCATTTGTAAGTGTATAATTCAATGCCATTAAATATATTCACAAGGCTGTGTGCCCATCATCATTATTTATACCCAAAACTTTCTCATTATCCCCAACATAAACTCTGTGCCCACTAAAAGGTAACTTCCCTTTCCCCCTTTCCTCCTTCTCCCCAGCCCCTGGTAACCTCTGTTCCACTTTCTGTGTCTGTGAATTTACCTGTTCTAGGAATCTCACATAAGTAGAATCATATAATATCTGTCCTTCTGTGTCTGGTTTATTTTACTGAGCATGATGTTTTCAAGATCCATCTATGTTGTATCATATATCAAGATTTTATTCACTTTTATGGGCAAATAGTATTCCACTGTGCATATATACCACACTTTATTTAGTCATCTACTCATAGACGTGGGTTATTTCCACCTTTTACCTATTGTGAATAACGCTGCTGTGAGCATTGGTGGACAAGTATCTGTTTGAATCCCTGCTTTCAATTCTTTGGCTATATACCTAGGAGTGGAATTGCTGGGTCATATGGTAATTCTATGTTTAACTGTTTGAGGATCTGCCAACTGTTTTCAATAGTGGCTGCACCATTTTACATTCTCACCGGCAACACACAGGGGTTCCAGTTTCTCCACATTCTTACCAATACTTCTTATTTTCTTTTTTGAAAAAAATTATTATAGCCATACTAGTAAGTATGAAATGGTATCTCATTGTGGTTTTGATTTGCATTTATCTAATGACTAATGATGTTGAGCATCTTTTCATGTGTTTATTGGCCATTTGTATTATCTTCTTTGAAGAAATGTCTATTCAAACTCCTTTGCCCATTTTTGAATCGGGCTGGGCACAGTGGCTGACGCCTGTAACCCCCGCACTTTGGGAAGCCGAAGCAGGCGGATCACCTGAGGTCAGGAGTTCAAGACTAGCCTGGCCAACACGTCTCTACTGAAAACACAAAAATTAGCCAGGCATGGTGGCAGGCACCTGTAATCCCAGCTACTCAGGAGGCTGAAGCAGGAGAATTGCTTGAACCTGGGAGGTGGAGATTGCAGTGAGCCGAGATTGTGCCATTGCACTTCATCCTGGGTGACAGAATGCAACTCCTTCTCAAAAAAAAAAAAAAAAAAAAAAAAAAATATATATATATTATAGAAATAACCTGTGGTCACTTCACACTTGGTGAAAACCCACCATCCAGTATGGAAATTTTCTATAGGCTATTGTGTTCCCAAATATATACATCAATTTTCTCTATATTATTTTCATTTATCAAAATGTTAGGATTTTCTTAGATCCCAGAGAATCCCCTCATCAAGATCATTAAACCTGGATCTTCCAGGCAGCCTCCTAGGTTCAAATCTGTACAAGGCATTAAAACATCACAGAATGGCTGGGCGCAGTTGCTCACGCCTGTAATCCCAGCACTTTGGGAGGCTGAGGTGGGTGGATCACTTGGGGTCAGGAGTTCGAGACCAGCCTGACCAACATGGCAAAACCCTGTCTCTACTAAAAATACAAAAATTAGCCAGGTATGGTGGCGGGCACCTGTAGTCCCAGCTACTCAGGAGACTGAAGTAGGAGAATCACTTGAGCCTGGGAGGCGGAGGTTGCAGTGAGCCAAGACATGCACAGAGGAAGAAGGCCACATGAAGATGAAGGCAGAGATTGGAGTGAGGCATCTACAAGCCAAGGAATGCCAAAGATCGCCAGCAACCACCAGAAGCTAGGACAGAATCATGGAACAGATTCTCCCCGACAGCCCTGAGAAGAAATTCACAACCCTGCCAACACCTTGATGGTGGATTTCTAGCCTCCAGAACTATGAGACTATACATTTCTACTGTTTATGCCATCCAGTTTGTGGTACACTGCTAAGGCAACCCTGGCAAACTAACATAGTTCTCTTCCTTCAGAAACAGGTCCGGAGTGGTATAGTGGAGTCATTTGGAATGGAAATTTAAAAAAAAAAAAAAAAAAAAAAAAAATCCTGGTAGTATGTGGAAGTTGTTTGTGGTGATGGAATAGCTCTGTGTGTTGATTGCAGTGGTGGTTACACAAACCTATACATGGAACAAAAGTGCACAGAACTATACACACACATTCCAAGGAGTGCAGGTTTAAAAAATGGTGAAAACTGCATAAGGTCTATTTCTAGTTAACAGAAATATGCTAATGTCAACCTCTTGGCTTTGATATTATACTACAGCTGTACAAGATGTCACCTCAGACTGGGCAGGGTGGCTCACGCCAGTAATCCTAGCACTTTGGGAGGCAGAGGTGGGCAGATTACCTGAGCCCAGGAGTTCAAGACCAACTAGGGACACATACTGAGATCACGTATGTATAAAACATTTAAAAATTAGCTGGGCGTAGTGGTGTGTGCCTGTAGTCCCAGCTACTCAGGAGGCTAAAGTGGGAGGATGGCTTCAACCAGGAGGTTAAGGCTGCAGTGAGCTGTGATCACACCATCACCCTCCAGCCTGGGTGACAGAATGAGACTCTGGTTTAAAAAAAATTTTTTGTTTAATTAATAAAAAATAAAACATCACCTTTGGGGGAAGCTGGCTGAAGAGTACACAGAATTATCTGTTTTTGCGAATTATTGAGTCTGAAATTATTTCTAAATACAAAGTTTTGAAAAAAATTAATAAACAGCAACACTCCCGACCAAAGCTGTCTTCCTATTTTTGCACCACTCGTATGCAAGCTGCCCACCAACGGAGACACCAGCCCTGAAGTTGGCCAGCTCACAGCTACAGTCAGTGAAATTCTGAAACTATATAATGCTAAGCACAGTGTGACTATCAGGAACAAGTGTTGCATTTTGGCCAGGGGCAGTGGCTCACGCCTATAATCCCAGCACTTCGGAGGCCAAGGCCAGTGGATCACTTGAGGTCAGGAGCTTGAGATCAGCCCTGGCCAACATGGTGAAACCCTGTCTCTACTAAAAACACAAATTTAGCTGGGCATGGTGTCATGCATCTACAATCCCAGCTACTCGGGAAGCTGAGGCAGGATAATTGCTTGAACCCGGGAGGCGGAGGTTGCAGTGAGCCAAGATCACGCCACCTCCCTCCACCCTGGGCAAGAGAGCAAGACTCCATCTAAAAAAAGACTGAAAAGAGGACAAGAACAGAAAGGTAAGAAACATTATGCTGCATTTTTTTCAGAACATTGTCACAACTTCATCCAGAAGTACATTTAGTAAGAAAATCAGCCTGTGACTACAATTTTTATTTGTAGAAAATCAGTGTTTTCCATATCCTATTAAATACAAGCTAAGCAATTAAAAAAAAAAAAAAAACTGATTTGAAGGGAAGTCAAATTCTTGTCATGCTTGGAGCACTTTCATGTCTCTAAACCCAGCTCTACAGGTAAGACTTTCAAAGCAACATGTCTTTAATAAAACAAATTGAATGTGGTACAAAGGCAAGTGAGGGTCAAATTGCAGAGACAGCCCAATTCCTCTTGGCTCTGTCACCCCACCACTATCTCCTACCTCCTCTTTGCTTGCTGGCTTTCTCCTTTTCCCACCCCTCTATTTTCCTATTCATAGTGTCATGGAGAAATGCTTGCAAAGGGTCAATTCCGCCCAGCGTGGTTCTAGTGGAGATACGAATCACCATCAGCAGCAACTATAAGAAGTGGCTAAAAATTATAGGATGCTTTTCTTAAAGGGAGTTACAGAAATAGAATATGTCACAACCATCCTGAAGATTCAGACTTGATCAACACTTGAAGGGAATGAAGCCCCAACTCCTGGGGCTGTGTCTTTGGTCAAAGGTAACCATTATCCTGGGACGATTAACCCCAGTGTCTCCACTGAAAACAGGTTCTTCTCTGCTTGTCAGATGGAAAAATGAAATTCTTCCATTTCCAAAGAAGGTAATTATTATGAATACTTTTATCCAACAAAATGATTTTCTGTCTCACCTCCTGGGTCTGGAGGCTGCACGGACTGCCTCATGGGGTAGACGTTTCAGTGGGGAGAAACCTCTCATCTGTACTCTGTTGCTTTCAGGCTTGGTGCTTTGTTTCTTGGGAGCCTTTAATGAAAACAGGTTCATTGGGATTTTAACATAATTTTTTTTCCTTCTGAATAAATTTATCAAGCAATTCTCCTGCCTCAGCCTCCCAAGTAGCTGGGACTACAGGCACATGCCACCAGACCTGGCTGATTTTTGTATTTTTAGTAGAGACAAGGTTTTACCTTATTAGTCAGGCTGGTCTTGAACTCCTAACCTCAGGCGATCTACCCACCTCAGCCTCCCAAAGTGCTGGGATTATAGGCGTGAACCACTGCACCTGGCTAGCATTTATTCTTAAAGGGATAAGAGAGAAACTTTTCAGACTTTCTGGAAAAGCTTGAGTTCAGTTCCACCATACTACCTTGGTTTCTCTTTGAGAAGGGAGACTTAAAGCAGCCACAACCTGATGGCTTCTTAGATGTGGGTGCCATGATTCTCTTTGGCTTATGTGCCTTTGGGTATTGCGATTTATCTTCACATCCCCTGACATAGCTGTCTCATTAGTTGGAACATAGAAAGTAACACTCTTTCTTTGCAGGCAGATCTGGCCCAGACTCAAACTTGGTAGAAGCCTTTGTATTCTGCATGAGGACATTGGTGATAAGAAAAGATGCAATTCAGAATGTCATTTGTGCACATTGTAGTTGAAGACAGCTCCAAGTGGGCCTTACTGGTGTTTGGTCAACTGTACTCTCTGTGCCTCTCTTTAGTTTTACAGAAGTTGAACCCTCTGTGTTGGGTTCTCCTTCCTTCTGTTATTTAAATTACATTTCATTCTTCCTTCCATCTTCATTTTACAACTGCTCCTTCCCTTAAGTAATCTACCTCATACCTTCTCTTCACTGCATCTTATGCCTCCATCTAAGGAAATCAGGAACTATGACATGCAGCACTGTAGGTTGCGTTCTAAAAGGACCCAGTCCTGGAACAGATATGAGACCTCTCTTATGCTTGTTGTTAGAAAGCCATTGTCCCTGGGACTTTCACCAGGGACCAATGGAACAAGCGCAGATGACTCTGGCCAGGGCCCCTTCTGTGATACCATCCATTCTGGTCTGGAAGTCAAAAGAACTCAGGAGGTCATAAAGATAGCCCAAAATTGGCTTCTCTGGGTTCAAAGTAAAAATGAAAAAAGCCCAAATTAAGCAAAACAGTCCTTGCTTTTGGTAGACAGAAGCAGAAAGCTTGGATTTGTGCCTAATTCAAGGAAACTGGCACTCACCTGGCTGAGTCAAATACTAAATATGATCCCTCTGCCCACTCCCCAGTCTCCTAGTAGCACTTGTACTTATTCAATAGAAGAAGAAATTTCAAGGCTTAATTAGTGCAAATGAAGAAGTGTTAACAGTGGTTAATGTACCCAACCAAGAGTAAAGATTTTATTAAACATACTTCACACAGATGCAATTTCTATTACCTACTATAGTTAAGACTACTATCTAGCATTAGTAAATGTAGGACTGCAGAGGTAGTTAAATAACAGATATTACTTTTACTCTGTTTTCAGCCAAAGCTTATGATATGCATTCATTCAACAAACATGCATTGAGCACCTACCAAGTGCTAGGTACTGTGTTACATACGGGTAATAAGCACTGAAAAGACAGACCCCTGTTATCCTGGAGTGATACGTGCTGTTGACCATGAAAACTGGTTAGTACAAGTAAGATAAAAAAAGGAAAAAGTAAATTTTGAAAGGAAAAACCCTCACTGCCTTTCGATTTTAAAATAGCCTTCTGAGACTATGGGGTCCAGTGGTCAAGTGGTCATCCACTCTGTGCAAACAGCTCTAACCTCACTCATCTTTTTGAAACACTCTTTTTCACTGGTCAGTTGAAGGCCAGGCTTGAAGAGCTTTTTTGTTTTTTTTATTTTTCTGGTTGCCTCATTCTGTCTTTTAAACCATGACAGAAAAGGATGAATAGCCAGGAGAACAGAGAGCCTGACAACTCAATTCCATCACCCAGAGTCCTTACTGAGCTGCCACCTGGACAGAGCCCAGTGCTAGATGCTCTTGCTAATAATATGTGTTTGTGTCTTCTCCCTGCAGGACCTTGGCACACACAAGACTTGACAGGAAACTGCTCCAGAGCCCATGGTGGGTGTGGGATTAGGGCCTGAAATGAGACTTCATGTGTGAATCTTTGTGGGGAGTAAGGAAAAAAGAGGGAAATATGACTCTAAGGTTAATTACTTCCCAGGGAGCTCACACTTTGAGCAACATTGTGGGGAAGGGCTGGCTGGTGACCGTGTGAAGGTTAATGGCACTATTATATACTCAAAGAATCTATGTTGTTCTATGACAATTAACAATAAAGAGATGGACTTCTTTTTAACAATAACATAATTGACCATAACCACTCTTCTGGTGCACAGAGACAGGGCAGTAAAAACGGGGCATTATTAGAAGACGCAAACGCACACGCACACGCACACACACCAAGCACTTTGCAAGGAGACTCTCTCCACTATCTTTGGCTTCTCAGATGATCATGGCATCAGTTAAAATTGGGAGAGCTTAATTATTCTTTTGGTTATTGGGTGATATGGTTTGACTGTGTCCCCACCCAAATCTCATGTTAAATTGTAATTCCCAATGTTGTGAGAGGGGCCTGCTGGGAGGTGATTTGATAATGGGAGTGGATTTCCCCTTTGCTGTTCTCATGATAGTGAGTGAGCTCTCATGAGATCTGGTTCTTTGAAAATGTGTCATGCTTCCCCTTTGCTCTCTCTCTCCTGCTGCCATGTGAAGACATCCTTGCTTCCCCTTCACCTTCCACTGTGATCATAAATTTCCTGAGACCTCCCTAGCCATGCTACCTGGACAGCCTGAAGAACTGTGAGTCAGTTAAATCTCTTTTCTTTATAAACTACCCAGTCTCGGGTAGTTCTTTATAGCAATGTGAGAATGGACTAATGCATTGGGTGAAACTCATTTGAAGATACCAAAATGCTAAAGCTTAGCATGGAGAGAGTTTTAAGGTTTCCTTAGAGTGAGACTTTTAAGGCAATGTATGTTTCTCAATTGGACCCACTGGGAAAAGGTCAACCAGGCACACTTGAAAACTGTGTCTGTCTTACTCTGTCCCTAGCATGCAGCATGTGCTCTGTGAATACCTGCTAAATGAAGACTCTTCAAATCCCAGAAAGGTGGGCAAGGCTGCCTCTCCATCACCCTGGGGGCAAGACAAGAGCAGAGACAAGAAACTGACTACTGCTCGAAGCCTCAGTTTTCTTACCTTTAAAATGAGGCTATTACCCCAGTTTTGAGAATTACATGGAACAATAACTGAAAATTTGTTTAATTATTAAAGGGATTATAGATGTAAGAAATTATTTTTACTAGTTTAAACACCTGTTTAAATGTTTCACCTTATTAAGGGTAAGAGTATAATGCTTTAAAAGGAGATGTTCTCAGTATAGAATACATATATTATACAAGTGACTCTTAGTTCACCCAGGTCATGTAAATGGGGTTTACGGAGAAAAGCGCAGAAGAGTTTTCCATGTCACTATTGATTTCAGTTTGCCCAGGAGTGTAAGAAGTTTCCCTGAGTGTTTTCAGTGCTAAAACCAGAACAGAAGTGGGAAAACCAGGATGAGATTTTCACCTGTCCCTGTTCAACTCTCTTAATTCCATGAGCTCCAAGTTCAGTTTTCTTATTTCTAACAGAGTGTTAATAAGCTTATGAAAATAAAGACAATATCCTTGAGTGATGTCAGATATTGAATGAGTGACAGAAAAGCTGTCCCTGTGGTCCTTGGTGAGATATTAGGGAAACCAAAGGAGCAGAAGAAAAAAATACTCTCTTTCATTCTGTTTCTTCTCCCAGCCTCCTGTTACTCATCTTTGAGAACAGCTGTGAGTTGAACAATGTACACTCAACACTGGCCACCTGAAATCAGTCACTGTGCGACTCCCAGGCTTCTCCAACCACAGATATGCAAGAATAATGTTTTCAAAGTGTCAGTGGAGAACATAAGTTCTACTGAGCACAAACTTGGGAGGCAAGTAATCAAGGCATTTACCTGATGAATGAAGAGGGGGAAGAAGGCATTATCATTTCAAATATATCTAGCACATTCCCATTAAGCCATGGAACTTGCAGTTATTAATCACCAAAATAAATGTACCTTGCCCTTAGATAAGATACATTTCTCTTGCCCTTAGAACAAGAGAAACCACCAATACAACTCTTTTTTTCATCAAATTATCGAAAATGAAATGAATTTTGAAAGAATATCCTAGGTGAATTAGACATTCAACTATTTAACAAGAGGTTTTGCTGGGACTCTCATTTATTATTTTGAGAAGTTAAGTCAGTTCCTGCCAATAATTCAGTAGCGTTTACATCTCCATTATTTCACAGGCAGGAGATTCCGTGGCTAATGGCCAGTCCCTATTGTATCTCGAGTTTGGCATTGGAAATGGTTATAAGAGCTTCACACTGAGCCAAGAGTCAAGTTAGAGATCTCCTGTGCAGAAAGGGGTGGGCATTCCATTATTCTGCAATATAGCAGAGTAAAATAAGTAGGATTTCATTTAGGCTGTGTGGTTTTTGTTTTTTAGATTAGGTTAAATGGCCAAGATGCTAAAAGCCTTCCTGTCTTGTACAAATCGAGTGCTTCTGTCTGCTGATTCTGACCATTCTGGCTGCATATTCTGAAAAGCTCTTGATAAGCGTCTTAAGTGTAGACAGACATCTCATATGTCTTGCTAAGCACAGGCACATTTTCATATCGAAAAGGTGCTGCACCTTTTGAAAGTCTCCCTCTTCCTTCAGGGGTACTTTATAAGCAATACAGAGAATTTTAAATTAAACTCTAAATTCAAGATTCAAACATTAGTCCCCAGTTTTAGGGGAAAAAATTGTTTAGAGGACAAGCCAGAACATCAATATTTCAAAGTATACCCACCAGAAAGATACCTGTTCTCAGAGAAAGCTCATTTCAGCAGTTTAAAGAAAATAAAGAAAAGAAAAGGCACAAAATGAAAAAAGAAAAAGCAGTCTGGGTCTACTGTCCATCCGTCCACCCATCTGCAATCTGGCCTTGCCCTCCCTGGACCGTCCTCCTCTCCCTTCAAGCCTGGAGGGAAGGTCCCTCTGGCAACAGAATATCCTCTTCCACCCACTGGCTGATGCTCAAAATTCTACTATTAGGACATAATCCCTTTAGTTTCAGCTTTGATCACTGTTAAAATGCAAATACCTCTGGGTGGGGTAATACTTAAACTGTTATCAGCCCTTTACAGTCCACCAAGGAGGGAGGAGCTGGGCAAATTTCACTAAGCATTGGAGGGCAGATCTGGAGGCCAAAAAGCCACAGAGGGTGACGTGTGGGCACCCAAGGAAGATCCAAGGGCCAGAAAACAAACCGCTTCTCCCATGTGCCAAGTCATGGCCGGACCTGAAAATAGGAATCTTATTTTGTCTGAATGGGACAGCATACATTTATGTAGAAATTCGTCCACCTAAGAATCTAAGAAAAGCAGTAGCTGAACAATGGGACAAGCTATCATTCTACTAAAAGATAACTCAAATGTTGGGGCTCGTTCTGCAATAAAATATAATGGCTAATCCTCAGGGTTCAGCCTTTCTGTTCTAACTTTAACTAAGGAAAAAAGTTTAGCCTTGTTAAAGCTATTATCTGTTCCTAAATTGCATAGTATATAAAATGTAAATGTGATCACACCACTCTTAAATTATTATAACAATACGCCATTCTGTTTTCTTCCCCTTGACATTTACAAAATTCATTTGGAAGAGTGGGATCTACCTCACAGAGATTAGTGATAAATCATGTATTTTTAATGAATATCAATAGGAGAAACCCCATGACATAGCCCACCATCTAATTTGATTAAACTGTGCTTAAGGCAACACTACCTCTCTGGCTAGGGAATAGCTCCATAATGACTTTGTGAGCATTATTGCAGGCTGTTTTAATGATTTAATGAACTGCCTCTATATTTAGTTCAATAGCCTTAAAATGATTAGTGTTTAAGAAAAATTAGCTCACTTTGATTTGATTCTATTTGATGGTAAGTTTAAATAACCTAACCCTTCAAAACACAGTGGAAAAAAAATCCTACAATCCCAGCCAGCTAACTGCTAGAAAACATTATGACCATCATTAATAACCATTCATTTATGTTTAGCTACAGTATCCAGGCTGACATGCTCATCCGAGGAGCTGGACTGTAGCAACAAGGGCTAATGCTGCATTTCATCTTCCTTTCTACGACTGGGAAGGGGAGGGAGAGGAGAGGAGATGGGAGAAGCAAGACAGAGCCTTCGATTTCATGTTGGGCTATACGGAATTTTCTCTAGTTCAGGTCTAAAGTGGGCATCTGTCTACACTTGGGAGAAGTTCTGGGTTTCTAAAAGAGAAGGAGGGGAAAATTGGTGTGAGGTTTTGAGCCAACCTCTCCTGCTGTGATGCAGGCAGTCAGCATAGTTAGGTTTGAGCAGTGTGGTCAGGAAGCTCCCTGGGACACCCGGATGGGAGTCAGGGAGGCTTTCTGCAAAAAGACTGAGGCAGATGGCTTTTCACCAGGGAAAGCGATCTAAGAGTTGGTGTGATACCGCAGGGACCAAAGCCAGCTCCTTATTCCAAAAGAAAGAAAGTCACAGCACACACACAGAAGTCCATTCTGCAATATCCTCATGGATGACCGCTGCTTGTCCACACCCCAAAATGTGGAAAAGAATTGCACACTGGGGACTCCAGTACTGCACTTCATCTGAAACCATCTAGGCCAGTCATCTTCTGTGCAGATCACAATGTTACAAAACCATTATCAGAAGAAAGAGACAAACTGGGAAGTCTGTTTGACTTTGAACTTTAGAATAACAATAGGTAACATTTATTAAGCACTTACCAAATGCCAGGCACTGTTTACTCTTTACATAAACCCAAGAGTTAGATACAATGATTATCCCCATTTTTGGCAAAGAAGCCAGAGGTCAGAAAGACTAAGCAGCTTGCCTAAGTCACACAGCAGAGTGTAGGGAGGGACAGGCTTGCACCCAAGTCTGCTTGACCTCTGGTTCTTACCTACTCCATCCCATTGTCTTTCATTTTGTCATCTGTGCCATGTGACGTGCTGAGTATATTCTGAGTTAGAAACAGGGATAGACTTAAAGAAAATGGATGTTAGAGGAAGGTTGGTGAGTATCCAATGAATAATTCACTAAATGAGGCCACTCACCCCAGCCTTCATTATTCAGAGCTGTCGCTGTGGATTCTTGGGCCTTGGGGGCAAGAATGCAATCCACTAACCATTACTACTCCTTGTCTTTGGGAAGGGAGAGGAAATATTTCTAGATGAGCCATTGTCATCTAATGAAAAAGCCCTGTATTTCTTGGCATGTATTGGGTACTCCCAAGACACCTTCCTCTTCTCTCTCTCTCTCTGTTAATGTCCACCCTTCCTCCACTCTCCTAATCTGCCTCTTCCCACACTCTGATGTGTGCACACAGATCCACACAATGTGCTCACGCATGCAACACAGGTGCACATACACACATGCACAGGCATACTATTCAGTCCCATTTCATGGACATTTACTGAGTCCATAGTGTGGGGCAGGTACTATGCTGATATGGTTTGGCTCTGTGTCCCCACCCAAATCTCATCTTGAATTGTACTCCCATAATTCCCACATGTTGTGGGAGGGACTTGGTGGGAGATAATTGAATCATGGGGGCAGTTTCCCCTATACTATTCTCGTGGTGTGAATAAGTCTCATGAGATCTGATGGTTTTACCAGGGGTTTCCACTTTTGCGTCTTCCTCATTCTCTCTTTGCCTGCTGCCATCCATGTAAGATGGAACTTGCTCTTCCTCTCCTTCTGCCATAATGATGAGGCTTCCCTAGCCACGTGGAACTGTGAGTCCAATTAAACCTCTTTCTTTTGTAAATTGCCCAGTCTCAGACAATTACGTCTTTATAAGCAGCATGAAAATGGACTAATACATATGCCAACATGGGAAAGAGATGAATGAAAAAGGGTCTGTGCCCATGGCTCTGTACTTGAAGGAGGGCTCGGTCTCCTAGGGAGGAGGGAGTGGTTCAATAATCATGCCCACCATCTCATGGCCATAACTCTCTTGGCCTAATCCCAGACAACCCAGCACTTTTTTCAGAGTCCTTTTTGCAAGTGTGTCAACCTCCCTCCTTTCTTTCTTTTTCTTTCTTTCTCTCTTTCTTTCTCTCTTTCTTTCCTTCTTTCCTTCTTTCCTTCCTTCCTTCCTTCCTTTTCTTTTCTTTCTTTCTTTCTGCGACAGGGTCTCACTCTGTTGCCCAGGCTGGAGTGCAGTGGTGTGATCTTGGTTCACTGCAACCTCTGCCTCTCAAGCTCAAGGGATCCTATCACCTCAGCCTTCTGAGTAGCTGTGACTACAGGGGCCACCAGCATGCCCGGCTAAGTATTTTTTGTATCTTTTTGTAGCAACAGGGTTTCGCCTTGTTGCCCAGGCTGGAACCTCCCTTCTGATATCACCTTCCCCAGTGACTCAGAGCCACCCTTTGTCTTTCTCACCCTTACTTCAATCTTCCTTCCCCATCCCCTCACCAAAAACAAAAGAAAACAAAATAAAATCCTGAACCCATGACTCATTTTCATGAGGCCAATTATTCTGACACACTCATCCTAGACTTACATATAAATAACTGAGAATAACTTTAGTAGCTTTTCTCCTCCCAGAGAGGCTATGAGCAACTATTTTGTACTATTTAAGAGAATCAAGCCATTTGTGTGGACATTTCCTGATGGTGGAGCCGTAAATTCTTGTACAGGGCAGGAAATGTAAACGAATGAAGTAAGCTACATGAAAACTGACCAACTAGACAAACAAGTTCCATCTAAAAGGGGCAGCACCACTCAGCAACAGCCCATGGCTACCAATCAGTGTTCCCAGAGCACCCCAGCTTTCAAGGAAAATACAACATCCTGATTTTTATTCAAAACATTCTAATTTTTTTTAAGTTGGTTGAGTAAAAAATAAAATAAAATGCCATACAGGCTAAACAAATACAGTCCACAGCTGCCAGTTTGCAACCTCTGCCCCACTGTTACACAAGCAGCATTGACAGACCAACTATGTGATGGCCTATAGAGCAGGAGTCTCCAGTGCCACAGCCACGGCTCCCCGCAGGAGGGATGCTCTGCACAGGCTTGCTTTCTTATTTTGGAACAGGGTCCCCCTCTGTTGTCCAGGGTGGAGTGCGGCAGTGGGATCACCACTTACTGCAGCCTCAACTTCCTGGACTCAAGTGATCCTCCTGCCTCAGCCTCACAAGTAGCTGGGACTACAGGCATGTGCCACCATGCCTGGCTAATTGTTTTCTGTTTTGTTTTGTTTTTGAGGTGGAGTCTCGGTCTGTCACCCAGACTGGAGTGCAGTCGTATAATCTCGGTTCACTGCAACCTCCACCTCCTGGGTTCAAGCAATTCTCCTCCCTCAGCCTCCCAAGTAGCTGGGATTACAGGCACCTGCCACCACGCCCAGCTAATTTTTGTATTTTTAGTAGAAACAGGATTTCACCATGCTAGCTAGACTGGTCTCAAACTCCTGACCTGAGGTGATCCGCTCGCCTCTGTCTCCCAAAGTGCTGGGTTTACAGGCATGAGCCACCACACCCAGCCGTATTTATTATTTATAAAGACAGGGTCTCACTATATTGCCCAGGCTGGTCTCAAACTGACTCAAGCAGTCCTCCAGCCTCAGCCTCTCAACGTGCTGGAATTGCAGGTGTAAGCCACTGCACCCGGCTGCACAGGGTTTCAAAAACCTTGGCTTATACCTGTAGTCCCAGCACTTTGGGAGGCCGAGGCAGGCGGATCTCTTGAGGCCAGGAATTCGAGACCAGCCTGACCAACAAGGTGAAACCCCGTCTCTACTAAAAATACAAAAATTAGCCGGGTGTGGGAACCACAAGCCTGTAGTCCCAGCTACTCTGGAGGCTGAGGCATAAGAATCACTTGAACCCAGAAGGCAGAGGTTGCAGTGAGCCAGGATCATACCACTGCACTCTAGGGGCAACAGAGCAAGACTGTCTCAAAAAAAATTAAAATTAAAAATTAAGAACAGTGCTAAAATAAGCACACAGCAACACATGTGTAAGCATATATCTTGTGCGTGGATGCACGTATTTGAGTGTGGAAAGGGGTAGGTTGGGGGAGTGGATGAAGGGTGGTCATTAACAGAGAGACAGAGAGAAGAGGCTGACACGTGCCTCTTGAGGTGAACCTAGAAGACCCTAGATGTTGCTGCTAATAACTTTCCTGTAAGCCACCTAAATCTCCAAATCTGTAATTCTTGATGAAAAAAAAAAAAAAAAAAAAAAAAAAAAAAAAAAAAAGCTCCTGGCTATGCATACGCAATATCCTCCAATTGGAATTAAAAATTACTTGACCTACATTTAGACCTTCTGACTCTGTTTTTCAGCACTGTGTTCTTGAAACAGCTGCTGCTGATTCCGAATTCTGACCCTACTTGTTACTTGCTTCTGCTCTGCCTCTGAGAGCTTTCTGTAATCACAAATCCAGTTGTTTTAACAGAAAATATGAAGTTTTATGCAGAAGACAGGTTTTAAAATTTAGAAAGCTTTACGGGAAAGTGGCAGACCATGATTTTCAAAGAGTGGGGAATCCCATAAATGTGCCACTTTAAATTCCATCGTCTCCTGGCAAGTGGAAAACTTGCCCTAAAAACTGGGGTGAGGAGATGGATCAGCGGTTTTGGACCCAAAAGGGAAAATCTCAACAGGTTTCCTGTATGCGCAAAGCCACTTGAAATTGAGTATGTGTCAACACAGATTTAATTAACTCCCAGCCAGGACCTATTGGAAATGATCCCAGAAAGTTGGGACAAAGGAGAAGGTGTTAATTTCTCAGCAGGAGAGAAAGTGCCTTTTAACTGCATTGGATTATGGCTTAGGGCCTGGTGATAGAGCCGCTGTGCATTTTCAGATGATTCATTTCAAGTGGGCTGAAAACGGGTGGCAATAAAAATCAACAAGTCAGTCCCTGCCGGTAAGGCCGGAAGATGCAGGACAGGGTCCGGCAGTCAACCCCATTCACATTATTCACTTATTCCATGCACAGGTAGTCCCAGAATCTCTGATTCCAGGAAGGACAACAGGAAAGTGTCCTCAAGAATTTAAAATCCAGGTTACTTTGTAAGAGTTAAACCACTTTTTAAAAATGAAAAATGACACACTTATATGATTACCTTTTATAGGAGAAAGCAAAGAGACTGGGAAGTTTAGGGGTTTCAAACCCCAATTGACAATGGCAGCCCCTAAACCAGGATCCTCCCTCGCATCCTCAGAAAGCCATACAGATCCACAAGGACAGCAAGTAAACCACACATAAACCAGGACTTCAGCCTACTGGGACAAACACTGTGAATTTCAAATTACCTCTAAGTAATAGATATTGATTGATAGATGATAGATTAGATAGATAGATAGATAGATAGATAGATAGATAGATAGATAGATAGATAGAAGCAACCATCAGTTGAACCGATTGAAGTAATCAGAGTATAATCTTGGAGAAGCAGAACCAGACGTGATCATAATTGAGTAAGCAGACACAAAATCAATTATATGGTACCCTGTTAGGAGAAAGCCTGGAACACAGAAGGGAAACTCTAAGGAGTGGGAAGTTGACCCTGTTTAGTCGTTGGTGTTCAAGGGGAGGAGGCATTGAAGTCGGGGGATTGTGAACCTCCTAATCCCTGGAGAAATGGACTTTGTTGTGGGGTAGGAATGACTCATGAAGCCACATGGTAGGCAAGATTGAACACTTTTCTTAAGAGTCCACTTATCCACACCAGGGTTCCAGGCTCACCAAGCAATCTTCCCTAGACAAACCTGGCTTCCCAATCATGCAGGTACCCAGAAGAGGCTAGGCAGGAAGTATGAACATTTCAGGGATCAGAAAGCACTTCCCCACTCTAAACAATAAGCTGACATCTGGCTGCTATGTATGCAGCAGTCGTCTGTGAGCTTGATTGATGTGGGTCTGCCTCCCCAAGTCCAATCAGCTACAATGACACGGCAAAGGGCTAAACCCAAGACAATTGTACATTTATCAACAAATTACCTTTTGTTAGATAGTAACTCTGAAGCAATCTATGCCCCCTTTTGTACCTAAAATGCTTTCTGTGTGCCCAGACCTGTTCTAGGTGCTTGAAGGTAATAAAATAAGGTCCTGCCAATCGACTCAGAAGAATAAAACTTGACATACAAAACAATTAGAGGACAATATACTGTAATAAGTAATTGAGTATTAGGTAGGGCTCATCAGATAGTATTTGCATGAAAGTTGAAAGAGAAACACATCCCTTGGGGACTACAGCTGTGATACTAGTAATCATAATATGTTTAATTTTATCACACTTCATCATCAATAAAGCAATTACACATATTTGATCTAATTTAATCCTCTCACTAACCAGTTGAAGCAAGTGCTATCATCCCCTGTTTACAGACAAAAAACCTGAAGACCAGAGAGCTTCAGCTACTTGGTCCAAGTCTTAAAGCTAGTTAAAGTCAAGCCACATCTCCTGATTCCAAAGCTAGTGCTCCCACAATACCCAGCTGAGATCAGGAAAGTAAATGAGGGGATACTAAGGACCTTTAGTGAGCGGAGAAAGACATGATGCCTGACATCAGGGGAGGTTTCCTGAAGGAATCAAGATTTGGGGGGAGAACCTGCAGGTGAGTAGGCGTTAGAGAGAAGGAAGAGAACATATCCTGAGCAAGGTCAGACTCTCCCCCTGAGATGTCCTGAGGTGTCTCTGGGTCATACCCTTGCAAATCAAGACTAAAACATCAGTCTGTGCCAGAGTTGGATCCAAATATTGTGGAGCCTGGGGTTTGTAACATTGAAGAAAAAGAATACAGATCCCCTTAGGGCCCCTGGAATAGGTCTCTACAAATTTTTAGCATCACATAAACCCTTCTTTGGTCATCACTGATATTCATAAGCCCCCAGATCCTATTCAGACCTATCTGCTGATCCTGCTTCCAAAACCAGGAAAGGCTCCTGCCCTTCCCTGGGACCTAATCTATAGAAAGGATTTGTGTTAGTTTGGATTAGACTCAGCTGCCAGTGACAACAATAACAGCAACACCAAAACAGTAGCATAGATGAAAGAGGTTACTTTTCCCAATATGATAACTAATGATCAAGATAAAAGAGACTCACATTCCTTCTATCTTGTTGTTCCATTATTCTTTTTTTTTTTTTTTTGAGACGGAGTCTTGCTCTGTCACCCAGGCTGGAGTGCAGTGGCCGGATCTCAGCTCACTGCAAGCTCCGCCTCCTGAGTTTAGGCCATTCTCCTGCCTCAGCCTCCCAAGTAGCTGGGACTACAGGCGCCCGCCACCTCGCCCAGCTAGTTTCACCATGTTAGCCAGGATGGTCTTGATCTCCTGACCTCGTGATCTGCTCGTCTAGGCCTCCCAAAGTGCTAGGATTACAGGCTTGAGCCACCACATCTGGCCCATTATTCTTAATACACAGCTTCAACCTCATGGTCCAACAAGGCTGCTCAAGTCCAGCCATCATCTGTCTTCCAGCCAACATAAAAAAAGTAATTTCTGGAAGATGTGCATACTTTTCTCTTTAAGGACACTTCCTTGGGGTTACACACACTTCTTATGCTTGCAACCTATTGGTTAGAATTTATCAGATGGCCATACCACACTGCAAGGGAGACTGAGAATAAATATGGTCTTTATTCTGGATAGCCATGTAACCAGCAAAACATCAAGGGTTCTATTACTAAGGAAGAGGAGGAAATGTATGGTAAGAAACTACTTACCACAGAACTCAAGTTCCTTTGAGGAAGACTGTGGAACTCCCAGTGAAGTCACTGAAAATGGACATGGTAATGATTGCACAACCTGGAGGCAAGATCACAACCAGGCAAGAAGCAGTCCATTTCATTCACCCTACTTCAAGGCCAAATGAAAACCACCAGAGAGGAATACTGAGCATGTGCAGCTCTCACAGCCATTGGTATACTCCGGGGCCTTTGGAGGACTTAGTTCAGGTTCCTTGGGCAAACCTGGGTTTAACTCCCAGCTCCACCAGTCATAAAATACATGACATCAAGCAAGTTGCTGAACTGCTACATTATCCAAAACTCTTCTGGTTGCAAGTGATAGAAGCCATTTCAAATTAACTTACATAAAAAAGGGAATTTACTTGCCCCCTAACCCAGAAGTTTAAAAGGTTGTCCAGCTTTAGGCATGTCTGAATCCAACCTCATGGCTCTGTCTCAGTCTTGGACTCTGCTTCTCTCTGGGACTGGCATCATTCCCAGGCAGGTTCTCTTATCAGGTGTTAGCAAGCCAACAAGCAGAGCTTATCATCTCCTTACTTAGCAACCCCAGAAGAAGGAAGAACCCCTTTCTGATTGTCCCGATCAAAGACCCGAAGTCAACTCTGGTCCAGCAGAAGTGATTTATACATCTTTGAGCCAATCATGGTGTCTCTGACTGGCCTGGAGCTGGGTGGGGCTGGCCTCACCTGAATCACAAGGGCCAAGAGTGGTTCTCCAAAGGAAACTGAGGATGCTATTAGAAGAAAGGGGAGAATTATGCTAGTTAGGCAGAAGCAACATGTCTTTGTCCATTTTGTGTTACTATAACGATACATGAGGCTAGATGATTCATAAAAAAAAAGAGGTTTATATAGCTCATGTTTCTGCAGGCTGGGAAGTACAAGAAGCATAGCACCAGCATGGCTTGGTTTCTGGTGAGGGCTTTCATGCTGCATCACAATATGGCAAAATGTGGAGGGGGAAGTGGGCTCATGGGAAGATGCAAAACCTGAGAGGCGCACTGGCTTTATATCAACCCACTTTCGTGGGAACATTCCCTCCAGAACTAGTCCAGTCTCCAGAGAGCGAGAACAGCCCCAAGCCATTCGTGAGGGATCCGTCCCCACAACCCAAACACCTCCCACTAGGCCTCACCTCCCAACACCGCCACCTCAGGGATCAAACATCAACACGATTTTTGGTGGGGACAAACTCAAACCATAACACAACAGAAGCTTATTTTTTTCATCTCTTAGTATAATACTTACTTTATCAGACAATTATGAGAATGGAATGAGACGCCACGCAGGAACACATTTAGCATAGTGCCAGGCACATCGCAGGAGCTTAAAAGATACATATGACTGGTTATAAGGGGCTACAACAGAGAGGGGAACCAGCATAAAAACTTCAGAGTGCCAGTACAGTGTGTGGCCCAGAGCAGAGGCAGTGCAGAGAAGAGGGACAAACTGACGTGTGTGGCAGGACAGAGGAGAAAAGTTCCAGAACAAGCATGTGGCAGTGTCCCTGGAACAGGCCAGCAGCTATAGCAGGTCAGAGTCAGACCCGGTGGGGAGACGGCCTAGGGAACAGGGGACGAGGTTGGCGATGCCAGGCAGGACCTGGCAGGAATCACAACCCATGCCAAAGGGTCTGACTGAAGAGTTTAGCAAACTATTCGCTTGGTGCAATTACTTTTGCACCAACCTAATATTTGCAGATGACTTACAGAGGCATGGTCAAGGCTAAGTGAACTCCTGCGAGGTGTGTGGGTCCCAGAGACCAGCAAGAGGGGACCACAGTTTTTTTCATCCCCCAGGCTGAGGGAACCAGGGGAGAAATTGTATTGCTGGAAGCTAGTGACAGGTGGAGTCCCTCCATGAGGAAGGGCCGCCCAGCAGGAGCTAAAGTCACAGAAGGACGCAGCCACTGCCATGCCTGGGCTCTTTCTCACCCACCTCAACCTCCTGCTGGTGCCTCCTCTTGGCCAACCCAGAGCATGAAGGAGCCGCACGATGCATTCTGCAGAGGTTGGCCTCCCAGAACACGGAGCAAGCAGAGAAGGCAGACAGAGATCTAGAGGGACAAGTGGAATACCCAGCCAAGCCAGCATCAATGGCTCCTGGGGACCCTAACTCTCTGGAATCTTCTGCCCCTAATATGGAACTGCAGGGAAAGACGTAGTGGTGGTCTTTCCTCCTACTCCAAATCTCCCAGCAGTGGGAGAGAGGCATGGCTTCCAGAGGGTCAAGAAGGCAGGAACTCCAAGCAGACTGTAATTTCTCATAGGCAAATACACTCCAGAAAACTGTCCCTGCCTACCCCAGCATGGCCAGCTCACCTTACAATTACCCTCTCCTCATGGGCTCTACCCCAAGCCCTGAGCCAATGAGACCACAGTGGGCAGCGGGGATGCAGGGGGCAGGGCCCAGGTAGTCGTGTCGTGTTTCTGGAGAAAGCCTCTGAGGACCTGCACGGCTGCAGAGCTGTGCCCCCGACCCTCATCTCCCATCTCCTACACCTAGTCCACAGGGTTGGGCTTCTGTTTCCTCTCCTAGTTTATTCTCTAGTCCCCAGCAAGCATGGGAAGTTCACCTAAGCTCCAGCGGCTGACTCTCTGAGACCCCCACTTTCTGGACATGGTCCTGTCGCATTGTACAACAGTGCTTGGTACTTGTTTTTTGTTTTGTTTTTTTTGAGACAGAGTCTCACTCTGTCACCCAGGCTGGAATGCAATGGTGGGATCTCGGCTCACTGCAACCTCCATCTCCCAGGTTCAAGTGATTCTCCTGCCTCAGCCTCCCAAGTAGCTGGGATTACAGGCACCTGCTACCACACCTGGCTAATTTTTTTTGTATTAGTAGTAGAGACAGGATTTTACCACGTTGGTCAGGCTGGTCGCTAACTCCTGACCACAGGTGATCCACCCACCTCGGCCTCCCAAAGTGCTGGGATTACAGAGGTAAGTCACCGCACCTGGTACTTGTCTTTTTTTGAAAGAGGCTTTAAGGTAATGGTTTAAAGTACAAACACTGCAACCAGTGGCTCCATCACTTACTGTGCACCCTTGGGTAAGTTACTTGACCTCTCTTCTCCCTAGTTTCCTCATTCATAAAATGGGAACAATAATAGTACCTGTCTTATAAATTGATTGTGGTGATTAAATTAATAGCTAGAAAATGCTTAGAACATGCTTCACACATTGTTAGCAACCAATAACTTTTAACTAATGTTACTATATTTTCAGTGAATGAAAGTTGAATTGGTTGTGGCAGCAAAGAGGACTGAATTCAGGAAGCTGGTCTTGAATTGTGAAGCTCCTGCTCCATGAGTGAAAAAATGACCAGTATGTCTTCTCAATTATATTCAACTTGGATTTGAGAGGCTCTCTCTGGGAGGTTCGTCCTTTGATGACCCAAAGTCATGCTCCGCGTGCTTTTGTAATTATGCTCATTAACAGGACCAGGAGCAAAGTTATTTTTAGTATGCCTGGAGACAAATCAGAAAGTCCATAAGAACTAAAAGTAATCTTCCAAAAGTCTCCATTGGTGATCAGCGCGTATTTACACAGGCTTTTTGAGTGTGATGGAGGCTCAGTATGTGTCTCACGCTCTGCTGAAACCAGCTTTCTGAAGGCTGAGGAATGTCCACAGAACTTGGGGAATTAGTTATTTTAAACCAGTGACAATAAACAATGCCCTCCCTTTCCCTCCTTCCAGGCTCCACCTCGCTGACAGTTCCATGTGAATGTCTCAATCCTAAGATCAGGGAAGCTAAAGATGGGAGAAATTGAGGCTCCCTCACCATGTCTTAAAATGTAAAGCAAAGAATGAGACAAATCACCTCTCCTTCAGATCATGGTGAGATTCAATAATTTTATTTATTTATTTAGAGACAGAGTCTCCCTTTGTTGCCCAGGCTGGAGTGCAGTGGCGCTATCTCAGCTCACTGCAACCTCTACCTTCTGGGTTCAAGTGGGGCTCCTGCCTCAGCCTCCCCAGTAGCTGGGATTACAGCTGTGCGGGACCAGGCCTGGCTAATTTTTATATTTTTAACAGAGAAGGGTTTCGCCATGTTGGCAGTCTGGTCTCAAACTCCTGACCTCAAGTGATCCACCCACCTCAGCCTCCCAAAGTGCTGAGATTACAGGTGTGAGCCACTGCACCTGGCCAATAATGATATATAATTCACATAGACAGTTCACCCTCCAGAGCCCCACCCTCTATTTTTTACTTTGAAAGATAAAATAGCAAGGATTTAAAGTTGTGAGCAATGTCAGACATAGTGGTGTGCACCTGTGGTCCCAGCTACTTGGAAGGCTGAGGTGGGAGAATCACTTGAGTCCAGGAGTTCTGGGTTGTAGTGTGCTATGTCAATTGGCTATCCACACTAAGTTCAGCACCAACATCGTGACCTTCCAGGAGCAGAGAACCACCAGGCTGCCTAAGGAGAAGTGAACCAGCCCAGGTTGGAAACAGAGCAGGTCAAAACTCCCATGCGGATCAATACTGGGATCACACTGGTGAGCAGCCACTGCACTCCAGCCTGGGCAACATAGTGAGACCCCATCCCTATTTAAATAAAGTTGTGGGTATGCTTTGCTGATTCCTCTCTGATGTCCTCCTGTTCCTCATTTTCAGCAGCAGTGTAGGGTGCTCCTTAAGAGCCACATCAGGCTCTGAGGGTGTGTCCCACCATGTCCTTCTGTCCCTAGATCTCTAACACCAGAGCTGATCCTCAGAGTCACTGCTCATGTTCATCCATCCAATCGGGGCAAAAGCTGAGTTCTCATGTTCATCCACCCAACCAGGGGTAAAAGCTGAGTTCTAGAGGTGTTGGATCTGAAAGATACCTCAGATACCATCTAGAACCATCACTTCAGCTTACTGAAAAGGACGCTGCATCCAGAGAAGAGACAGGATTTAGACAAGACTACAGAGCTAATAACTCTGAGATCCAGAATGTAATTTAGACCTCAAGACTTTCAAGTATTCATGCATGCATTCATTCTTCAACTAGGGTATTTGACAAGCATTTTTGAGTATCTGTGATGTGCCTAGCACTAGATAAGCAAGACAGGATCCACTCTCCCAGGGGACACAAGGCAGCAAATGGATCATTTCCACATAGATTTATAGCCCAGAGCTCTTTCCCTACACCTCACAGCTGGGATTTGAGCACAGAATCTGACCCTCTACATCTATGGAGGCACATCTGCAATTGAGATGCATATCACTTATAAGAATGACAAGAATAGCATGAAACCACTCACTTTAATCCATCTGACCTGTGATGACAAAAACCAAAATGAAAATGTGCACACCAAAGCACCGCCCTTCCACAGAATGGTTGTGTGCGTAAAGAAAGAGCATGAACTTAGAAATCAGAAAGCCCTGGATTTGAAACTGATCTACTGTTAATAGTTACTAGCTGTGTGATGCTGTGCAAGGGACTTTACCCCACTGGGCCTGTTTCCTCACCTATAAAAAGGAAGTGATAATGCTATTTCATAGGGTTATTGCAGGATTAAATGAGGTAATGGACCAATGGATGCAATTCACACAACACAGTCCCTAACACACCACAGTGCTCAAAACACATCAGCAACTTTTCTTGCTCTACCACCCCCTCTGCTATAGTTAGCACTGCAGTTCCATTGCTGGCCTCTGAGGAAATCATGGGCCAGGTGCAGTGAGAGGCAGAGGCAGGCAAATCTCTTGAGCCCAGGAGTTTGAAACCAGCCTGGGCAACCTAGCGAAACCTCATCTCTACCAAAAACACAAAATTAGCCAGGCATGGTGGGAAGATCTACTGAGGCCAGGAGGTCAAGGCTGCAGTGAGCCATGATGACAACAGGCACTCCACCCTGGGCAATAGAGTGATATCTGTTTAAAAGACAGAGAGAGAGAGAGAGAGAAATTATGGCATTTGGAAGACTTAATAAAAATGATTCACTTGAAAGAGTGATATGATTACAAACAAAGCCCCCAACCAGTTTTCCTTTTATTTCCTGGAATTTTTTTTTTTTTTTTTTTTTTTTTTTTTTGCACCTATCAATAAGTGTTAGAGTCTGCCCCCTAGTGGTCATGCGACACAGCACGCGCTTACGCAGATGAAAATTCAGCCCCCAAAACATACACCCCATCTGTGTTTGGTTAACTTGCAATGGTGCCTCCTGCCTAGTCACAACAGATTTTTATCTCAACAGAAAAATTGAACAGGAACAACTGTGACTAAAGTTAATAAGATTGATTGTTTAGCATAGAGGTTAATCTTGGCTGCACATTAAAATCACACACACACATACACACATCAATGCCTGGGCTCCACCCCAAACCAATTGAATCTGAACGTCTGGGGGAAAGGTCCAAGCATGAAGAGTTTTTAAAGCTCTGCAGGTGATTCTGGTGAGTAGCCGGGACTCAGAATCGGAGATTTCAAAACTCTATCAGAACTTGACAAATGACAGCACAGGCCATCCCCCTGTAGGCAGCTCTCCCAGAACCCTCTGTGCGCTCTGCAGACATATTGCCCTTGATCAGAATGGTATTGGTGCCCTCGGGGGAAGCTGCTTTCAGACCATGTCGCATATATTTTGGAGCACTCTCAATACTGGCAAATTTTTGTCTTTTGACAGTGGATTTGAGTTTGGATAAAAACCCTCAAATGATTCCAAAATCAAGCTCGCTGAATATGCTGGGCCATTTTGCAGGATAAACTGGGTAAGACCATTTTTGGTCAAACACAACATATGGCCAAGGGGATGGATTTTTCTCATGCGCCTCATAATTGACACAAAAAGCAATTCCAAAAGAGGGCCACAAACATTTTTATTAGTAACAGCTGTATTGGAGCCCGCATGCTGCTCCCCAAAGCACTGTCATTAAAAGACAATGTTGATCTGGATGTGTGAGGGCTGGCGGGACTATTAAAAGTCTGCCTCATTATGTAAGGGTCAAACCCAAATTTAGAATTGAAAGGGGGAAAACTGGTGGGAGGGGTCAGAACCGAACAGCCCCTGGGCTTTATGGTCCTCTCTGTTCATCACCCTACACTGTCAGAATCCAATCTGCTGCACCTAAGAAGGACCTCATTCCAGGCCAGCAGAGCGACAGCCAACCCCAGGAGCTGCTAAGGATCTCTGTTGAGGGACACCAGACTTTTCTTCCCAGGAAACTCTGCAACCAGGTGAGATGATTCAATATTGCGTGGTGATTTTTGTTAGTCCTCTAAACCCTCATAACGAAATTCCCTCACATTCTATCAGATAAATCCTAACTGGTGAGAGCACAACACACTGTTAAACGCAAATAGTCAATCATAAATCAACCGGACTTTACTTCCAGCTCCAACATCTTGCAGTTATTTTCTTTCCCAGATGAGATTTTATTTTGCACTCATACCTCCCGAATCTGCTATGGACATTAACCATTGCACCCTCCTGTCTGGAGTCTTCTGTCTCTAGGATGGAGTTTCCCAGTGTGTATTTCAAGGAACACTGTTCCCTCGGTGCAAAAGTAATTACACTAATTATGGTTTTTGCCATTACTTTTGTAACCACAGTTACTGTTGCTCCCACCCAATAGTTTCACTGTATCCATTTGTTCATTCATTTATCCAATAATGATTTGCTGAGCACCTAGTGTGTCCCAGACAGGGGTGGATCCAGGTTTTGTGAGGCCAGAAGCTTATACAAATTCTCACAGTCCTTTTTAAGGAAAATAGCACAATTTGTGAACACAAAATTAGGCACAGGGCCTTGGAAGGGGCCTGTGCAACTGAGGGGCCCCCAAAGCTTAAGTTCTATCACTTCACAACACTTTCGTCTCTGGTTTCAGGCACTGCTCCTGGCTGTGGAGCTAATAATTACAGATGAAATGGACAAAGACCAGCCCTCATGAAGCTGACATTCTAAAGGGATAGAAATGGGAGCTGGAGATCAATAGAACTTAGAGGGGGAATAGGTCCATGGTCATAGGTTTGGAAACTAAGATGCTAAACAAAATTAAACAGGCTTCTTCATGTAAGGGCTTCTCAGAGTCATTCAAATGCAGATGCATTCCATGGCTCTGTAAGAGGGGCATTGTGATGCATCACTCCCCAAATTTATTTATCAGAGAATTTTTCTTTTGTGAGGCAACCCCATGGACAGAATTCTGTGAGGGCCACCTGGGGAAATCCCGCTCTGTCGTGTAGTGAATTGCTTGGCATGTGGACATCATCTGTATGTCATCCTCCATGAAACTGGGTCTCCTTCTTGTTTGGGGAGAAGCATTTGGTTTTTGTGCTAGAGAAATAATTTAAATCATTTCTCATTATTGTAGTTTTCTGACTCCTCTCCTACTGTTTTAGGCATTTTGAACACTTATCTCATCTCCTCTGCCTCTAACATTTCAGACTATAAGTCTCAAAATACATGTTTTAAAAGCCTTCCAATCAGGCCCTGGATTTTACATAGCATGGGTTCCTCTGAAAGTAACAAGCATTCACCTTATGAGGGATTTCCGAATTTAGAAATGCAAAATACCACAATACCTTGTGGCTTCAAAACCAGACGTTATTCTTAAGAATCACGGAAGAGTCAGCATTTGGGGTCCTTAATCTGCCTTCACACCTCCCTTTAACCCCTCCAACAGGGTGAGAAGGCTCTTGCGTGGGGCCTTGCTTTCCAGTGGTAAGAATTATATTTGTCTCAGTGCTGGTTTCAGAGACATCTGTCATGGCAGCCCATCCAGCTCTGTTCTCAGGGAGCTAACTTTAGCAGCAGATTCTGCATCTGCTGGCGGAGTTTGACACAGCATATGTTTGCCAAAGCAGCCCTTCCCAATGGCTGACTCTGTCTCGTGTGAGGACATTTAATATATCCTGAGAACTAATCATCCCTCTACTTTCCTAACGTGTAAGCTATTTTTAATTTCATCCAAGTTAACAAGCAGTCCTAGCTGGAGCCCATCTTCTGACTTCAAAATAAATAAAAAAGAATTTCTATAACTCAGATTTCTCCTCTGGGCAGGCCAGCAAATTTATCGTCACCTTTCTCCAAATAAAGTCTTTCTTTCATAGGCTCCCTGACTCTCCCATTAACCTTTTCGCCACTTGAGGAGATTAAGTACAAGTGAACGACCACTATGGTGGTCTTCAAATATGTCCACAATTTCTTTAACACTTATCTCTTCAAAAGGCGGAGTTTCATTACCCTCCCCTCACGTGTGAGCTGGACTCAGTGATAAACTTCTAACAGCAAAGTGATGTGTTTGCCTTCCGAGGCTGGGTTATAAAAAGCACTGTGGCCTCTTTGTTTTTCTTGGATTACTCACTCTGGGGATAGCCAGGTGACGTGTCATAAAGACACTGAGGTAGCTCTGTGGAGAGATCCACAAGGTAAAAAACCAACTCCTCCTGCCAACAGCCAGGAAGGAGCTAAGGATTTTGCCCACAGCCGTGTGAGTGTGGCACCATGGAAGTGGATCCCCCAGCTCCAGTTACCCTTTGGGTGAATGCAGCCCTGACCACATCTTCACTTTGACCTCATGAGAGACTCTGAGACAGAATTGCCCCACTAAAGCCAGGTGCTGTGGCTCATGCCTGTAATCCCAGCACTTTGGGAGGCCAAGGAGGGTGGTTGACTTGAGGCCAGGAGTTCAAAACCAGCCTGGCCAACATGAAACCCTATCTCTACTAAAAATACAAAAATTAACCAGGCATGGTAGTATGCACCTGTAATCCCAGCTGCTTGGGAGGCTGAGGCAGGAGGATCGCTTGAACCCCAGAGGCAGAGGCTGCAGTGAGCCAAGATCCCACCACTGCCCTCCAGCCTGGGTAACAGAACGAGACTCTGTCTCCAAAAAAAAAAAAAAAAAAAAAAAAAATACACTACAAAATAAAAGAATCATCCAGCTAAGCTGCTCCTGAATTTCTGACCAACTGTAAGAGATAATAAATGCTTATTATTTTTTAAGCCACTAAGGTTTGAAGTCACTTGTCATGCAGAAATAGATACTAACACAACCATCTTATGGGATCTCATATGATGGTCCAGCTGCACACCCTGGAGCACTTGTCTCATCCATCTGCAGCAGCTGGACTGGATTGGTCTAGAGTGCAATTACTTGAGTAATGGGAAGGACGTCCATGGACTCCACCTTCTGGGTGAAGTTCAGTCCTGTCATGAGAGGGGCCTGATTTCAAGATTCCCATGCCCCTGGTGGGACGGGAAGGTGGCACCCACAGCACTCCCAGTTTAATCCTGTCTGCTTCCTACACGCCAGGCAGGTGCCCCCGCACATCTCCAGGGGCCCTCTTCGTGCTTCCCCAGGCCACCAGCTAAGCTGCTACCATTGCCTGCTGCTTGGCTACTGAGACTACTCCGTGGGGCCCTGTCATTGTCACTGGATGCTGAGCTATCTGACAGCTGTCCTCCCATCTGTTTGTATCTCTTAGAGGGGTCCCAATGCAGTATTAGGGCTCCATGAACTTTATAGGCACAGCCTTCCTTTCTGTAGGGAGGCTGCCACCATGAGGTACCATATACAGGTAGCAGGCAGCATGCCAGAGAAGAACCATCACTCCCTTTTGACCTCCAGAGCCCTATTGCAGAATTTAGCTAGACACACCTAACACTTTTGTTCTTCAGACTAGATTTTCTCCCAGAGCCAGCAGCCTCCTTGTTCATTGCTTAGTAATCCCACCAGCAGCAGACACAAACAAGCCCACCAAGCATTCCTGTACAAATAAACGAATCCTAGTCATTTATCTTATTTATTTTCCTAAAAAGTTTCTTGGCCCCTATAACAATGAAATGACTTTTTCTCTGAGTGGGGAAGCTCTCAAGTTTTAATCTTAATAGCCCCATTTAAAATTTATTTCTAAGATAAGTATGTACATGTGTATATTGCAGGGTGTTGCTGCTAAGCAGTGATTGGTCTCCAGATGGACCCTTTTTGGAAGGAACTATGGCTATATTTATGTATCACCAAACCTCCAACTTTCAAAATCCTTTCAAATACATTGTACAGCACACCAGCTCTTCAGGATGTTGGGGTTCTGTGGTCATTGGGAGAAATACCAGAGTCCAATGTTTCTCTACTATTGGCCTTCTACAAGCCTTTAATAGGGAATGTTCATCATGTGGCACCAAAATAAGGGTTTAGATTATATGTGTAATGTTTCCCAAACTCACCTCATCACAAAGAGCTCATGGTACTCGTATTATATGGAGCATATTTTGTAAAATGCTGGGTGAGACCTGCCCCAAAGAAAATGGAATGTAGCAAATTTGCTACCTTTCCCAGATCATTCAGCTTTGATCTGCTTCCAACAAGTCTTAGGAATCTACAAGGGAAATAGTTCCTTAAAGACATAGATCTGGAATTCAAAGAACCTTTAAACCAAAATAAGCTGGTTAGCCCATTTTCTCCCTAAGGACAGAAACAATAAGAGTGCTCAGTGGATATCCGTGGGTAAGTCAAATCTGATTTTGCTCTCAGTCATTAAACTAAGGCCAGATGTCCCATTTCGAGCCCCAAATTGAAAGCCTGGGATGCCTAGACAGAGAATCATCAGAACCAAGGCCCCTACCCCAGCCCTCCTTTTCAAGAAATCCCCATAAAGACTCTCAAATGAAGGAAGGTGATAGATGGAAGAGGGGGAGAGAGGAAAAAAAACTTTATTCTTTCAACATTGACCCATTTTGTTCAGGTCTAACAACTCAAAAGCAGCAGAGTCATTGAAACACGGTTGTAAAACTATAACACTCCTCAATTACTTCTTGTTGGCCAGACAAGCAAACCTATTATTTGACAATGCATCATGCTCCAAGATAGTAAACTTTGTCATACAGAGGTCATGAGAAAAAGACCACAGGTACAGTTTGCTAACCTCCACTAGATAATTTTTCACAGTTATCATCCAAGCACTGTAAAAGCACAAAAGATATGTTATCTTTGGGCTCAGTTTATTATAACGTGTGGGTGAAACTCCCTATAAAACCACTTACTAGGTAACTGTTGCACGTTCTCCTGCACAGAAAGTCAAATCAGTAAAACATCTTTTTGACAGTGTCTTTTTAAGTGTCAGAAATAAAAGGACGTGCTCTTAAAGGAGAGGTAGCACACGATTTATCATCCCCCTTCACTTTCCCACACGTACACAAGAAGATCCCCATCGCCTCTCTGCATGCCAGAGACAGTCAAAAGAATCCTACTCAGTAGTCTCATTTCTTTTACAGTTGAGTATTTCACGACAGAATTGTTCCTGGATAAAGCTGCAAGTAACATTAACTCAAGATACTATAGGTGCCAGCCTCTCAAATACTAGTCATGGTATTTTTTCCCCTAGAGTCATAATATTGAGTGAGACCCAGGAAATACAAATAAAAGGATGATGGATTTCCCCAGCAAATGCTCTCAAGAGTCACAGATTTCATATTAGAGCCTAAGAAAGGTGGTCTAACTATAGCTCAAACCTTGGATTTTTCTAAGATCCTACCTCTCTCTCACAGTAATGGCTTCATGGTCCCTGGGGACAATTCAAGGGGAGGGAGGAAGTCCTGGGTGATTAAACCCTAGGTTATATAATGACATCCCAAGAAGCTCAGGGTTCACAATCCTATCCCCAAAAGGAAAGACAAGTTGAAGAGTGTGAGATGGGGAATTCCTCCCAGAATGCAGTTTTCTTTAGAATTCACTTCTTTTTTTATCCATTCAAAGCAAAGAAACACTTTCTAAATTGGTATACATGAAAGCAGTGATTTTACAAAGGAAATCAACAATACTTTGCAGGGTTGGTTATGTCTCCCCACTAATATCTGCTAAATAAATATTGAGGGTTTTTTATGTTTCCAATACAAAATAGAGGCTTTGGAAGAATAAAGAGAAATGGAGCATGTGATTGTACAGCATAGTGACTATAGTTAATAATGATGTATTGTATTCTTGAAAATTGCTAAGACAGTAGATTTTAAGTGTTCTCACCACAAAAAATAAGTATGTGAGGTAATGGATATGTTAATTAGCTCAATTTAGTTATTTCATGGTGTATACATACTTCAAAACAATATATTGTACACAATAAATAGATATAATTTTTATTTGTCAATTTCTAAAAGTCAAAAATAAACTAAAAGCTCCCCAGTCAGGGATAAGAACTACTGGTATAGGTTTGATCTGAGGCAAAATGAATGGGGGGCAGACCCAAATTTAACAAAACACCTGTTCCCAGAGTAGATCTCGTAAGGGTTTGCCAAATTGGCCAAGTTGGTTTCCTGCTATTCTTTAGAGCAGTGGTTTCCAAAGTTCAGTGTGCATCAGAATCACACACACATACACAAGAAGGGAAGGAGGGAGGGAGGCAGGAAGGCAGGGAGAAAAAAGGAAAGAAAGGAATAGAAAAGAAAAAGAAATAGACTATGCACTCCCTATGCTTGTAAAGTTTACAGTTTGGTTGACAAGATAATACTTTTACACAGAAGACAAAGAACAACTAGCAAAATGCTAAATTGGTTGTCTTATAGTTAAAAAGTTTCCTCATTACTGAAGTATGCTTGGGGACCAAGAAGAGGGTGTACAAATTTTCTTTACCTGGAGCTGAGCTCAAAAAATCAACTCAAGGAACCTGAAATACAACCACAAACCTTTAACAGGTAAACAAAGCCACTTTCCAAATCTTTTTCCCATATCTACCATGTTGAAAGGCCTTTGAAATCTTTCTAGTGCATTCCTCGTGTATTCAACCTTCAGTCTTTGAATAAACACTGATGGGGCGCTCTCTGTGGTCTAGGAATAAGGTCTCTATTTTATTAAAGACCCAGTCCATGCCTCCCAGGGCCACAGAGATAGCCCTGGGATCCATTCTAGGCCTAGCATCATCATCCATTGGGATTTCTAAGCCAGAACAAATGTGTCACAGAAAACTTCTGAAAATGAAATGGTACCTGAGTTGAAGCATGAAGATTAGTGGGAGTTAGCCATTGGAAACGGGTAAAGAAAGAAAAGCCAGCAATGCACGAGGGCCAGGAGGCTTGGGAAAACATAGGGTGGCCACAGAGCTGCAAGTCACTAAATGCTTAGAGAAGAAGATATCAGAGATTTCAGAAAAAAGAATGGCTACATATCTGGGGAGGCTTTGTGGAGGAAATGAGGTTTGGAGCTGAGCTTTGGCAAATGGGTAGGATTTCAGTTAGATGAAGTGAGAAGACAGGAAAGGGAGGCGGTGTTCTCCAGTTTCCTGTACATTGCCTGGCACGAACAGGTGCTCAAAAAACATTATTAAATGTTGAAAAGGTACCAAGGCAATATCAGAAAGCAGAAAATCCAGCTCAAGATATGTTCAGAACAGTGAATAACCTAGTTTGTTGGATGCATAGAATCTTTATGGAGAAGATATGGGAGATAATGTAGGCCAGAACCGAGGCCAGATTAAAGTCTTGACTGTCAGTTAAAGAACATGGAAAAAAAATTTCTAAGCAATAGAGAGCCATCAATGAATTTTGAACAGGACCATGGCAAGACCAAAGTGTGCTAGAGAGATCTTTTGGTAGGATGGAGGAAGGGAGGAATCAAAGTCTAGAGGCCAGTTAACATGCTGACAATAGGCCAGGCTCTGTGGCTTATTCCTGTAATCCTAGCACTTTGGGAAGCCAAGGTGGGCAGATCACTTGAGCTCAGGAGTTTGAGACCAGCCTGAGCAACATGGCAAAACCCCATCTCTACAAAAAAAATAGCCGGGCATGGTGCCTCATGCCCATAGTCCCAGCTCCTTGGGGTGATGAGGCAGCAAGATCACTTGAGCCCAGGAAATCAAGGCTGCAGTGAGCAGAGATCACACCATTGTACTCCAGGATGGGCAACAGAGCAAAACCCTATCTGAAAAACAAAACTGAAATTCAACTTTGTGCTATTTGTAAGAGACATACTTAAGAAGAAATGGCACAAAACAGTCTAAAATTAAATGAAAAAAAGCAATATCAGACAAACACTAATAAAATGGAA
The DNA here is from genome assembly GCF_007565055.1 of Rhinopithecus roxellana. Classification (NCBI taxonomy): domain Eukaryota; kingdom Metazoa; phylum Chordata; class Mammalia; order Primates; family Cercopithecidae; genus Rhinopithecus; species Rhinopithecus roxellana. The sequence goes on along the minus strand of NC_044565.1, from coordinate 40,931,729 downwards.
ACTAATGTGGCAAATTTAATAGCAGAAAGAAAAAAAAGGATGCTAATGATAAACCCAGAATGACATAATCAGGTACCCAGCTAGGTGGGACCATAAGAAAGAAGGAGACTGTGGACTAACTAGTTACAGGTAGGAAGGGGACTGCGGAGAGAAGAGTTACAATGCTCTGAAGGTTTTAGGCTCTGTATTCTAGGAATGTCTAAGGCTACATAAAACACCAATCACCAGTGGCTTAAAAGGTCACTATTAGTGGCTTAAAACAACAATCACTATTTTGCTTATAAATATGCACTTTGGGTAGGGCTCAGTAGGGAGGGCTGATCTGTGCTCCATGCAGCACCAGCTGGGGCAACTGACTGAGGCGAGAGGGTCCACTTCCCAGATGGCTCAGTGGCTTGGCTGGCACCTTGGTGTTGGCTGTCTCTAGGAACTAATCTAAGGCTAAGGGGAGGGGACCCTCAGTTTCTCTCCACATGGTCATGTCCATGGGCCTGGGTTTCCTCACAGCATGGTGGCTACATCCCAAGGGCAAGTGTGGCAAAAGAGGCAGGCAGAAGCTGTGTGTCTTTTATGAGCTGGCCTCAGGAGTCACACAGCATCACTCCACCACACTCGGTTAGTCAAAGTGGTTGCCAAGGCCCACCCAGTTCAAGGAGAAAAGGGGCATCAACTTCACTTGTTCATGGGAGAGCAGCAAGGTTCTGGAAGAGCCCATGGGATAGGAAAGATGACCTATGTAATATAGTGGGTTGAATGGACTCTAGACACCCCACGCCCCCCACCCCCCCACACACACACTTCATGTTACTGAGGACCTCAGAATGTGACCTTATTTGGAAAATGGGTCTTTGCAGATGCATTTTAGTTAAGATGAGGTCATACTGCATTAGGATATGCCCTAAATCCAATGACTGGTGTCATAAAAAGAGGATTTGACATGCAGACACAGAGACAGACACACAGGGAAGAAGGCCTTGTGAAGACTGAGGCAGAGACTGGAGTGGTGCAGCCACATGCCAAGGGAAGCCAGGAGCCACCAGAAGCTGGAAGAGGCATGAAAGTCTCCTCCCCTAGCACCTCTGGAGGGAGCATAATCCCACCAACACTTTGATTTCAGAGTTGGGGCCCCCAGAACAATGAGAAAATACATTTCTGTCATTCTAAGCCACCAAGTTTATGGCAATTTGTTTCAGTGGCCCTAAGAAATTAACACACAGCCCTTTTTGGAGAATGCCATCTGCCACACTGGGTGACTTGAAGATCTGGGGGGATGGTCTTGAAATATAACAGCAAGAAGAGGAGCTGGCCTAGGCGGGCAGGTTCTAATGTCAAGATTAGCTCTGTGGAGTTCATCGGGCACCACAAACGCCAGGATGGTGCTGGTGTGAAATGTGGGACTGTTGCTTACAGGACTGGGCTGGGACTAAAGAGGCAGTTTTAAAATCCCAGGCCATCGGCAAGAAGCTCACTACAGAGTCAGACATCCTCTGTGTTGCCACCTCCCGTGGGGGCTGCACCAGGTGACCGCACATGTTTCTACGTTTTAATTATTTATGGTGTACAGTTTAAAGTGGTATTCAACCAGCCTAATGACTTGGGGTGAGTGAATCAAAGAGGAAGGAGATTGGAGCCGTACATGGAGAGTTTCTAATAGACTTCTCTAGAGTGCGCAGCTGAAGGGAAGAGCTGCTCCCTCTGCTTCCTAATAGACTAACAAACCTCTCTAAATCTTCTTCTGAGACCCCAAAGGTACCCGCCAGTTGCTCTTTCGTTCGAGAGCCAAAATGAGTACAATAAGTTTTGTGGCTGGCACAGATGAAATTAGGAATTTGTTAGTGAAATGTTCTATACGCTGATTTTCCTGACAACCCTCTCATGGTCGTAGATAGCAGTCCCTGATCAACCAGAGGCCAATTAAAAGAGAGCAGCCGTTTCACTCATCCAAATATTTCCACTTCACTCAAAATGGATTCCAAACAGTCCTGGGATTCTCAGGGATGCTTTCAATTCTTTTTCCTAGCTAGACTGTCTTTTAGATTTTCTGCTTAAGACTCTCACCCTTCCTGGCAAACTTAAAAGGAAACTAGACCTCAGTTTGGTTACTCACCGCCCCTGCGCCCACCCTCCTCCTTTCCACACCCCATGATAGGGTACTTATTAATTTAGATTTCCTGGGAACTTGGGTCCCTCCTGGCCAGGGCTAGTAAAGAAATCCTATTAAAGATAATGAATTTTTTTCCCTAAACTTTTTGGGCTGGTAGTTTTCCTGAAAGGTGCAGAGGGACAGAATTTCCTTTGCAAGGCACAAAGCTGCAACCACTGTGGATGAGTCCTTAGAGAACTCAACATGAGGAGAAGAAGATGGAGAGAGGAATCAGAAGGGAGTCCCTGGAGGGTGGTGTAGGGGAGGCAAAAAAAAAAAAAAAAAAAAAAAAAAAAAACAGGCAAAGAGGAGGGAGAGAAAGTGGTGAAGGGGAAAGACACAAAGATGCCTTGCTGCCACAAAACCACAGGCGGCTCCACAAGTGCTCCACAGGTTTGTGGGGTGGGCAACCAGAAAGCTGCACACAGAGCACCTGGGTGAGGGATTATTGGGAGTAGGAGAGGAGGGTCCATGGATTCCAGAAAGACAAGGAGGGAGCAGACCATGAGCCAACCCCAGGAAGGACCACTGCAGAGCCCAAAAGAGTTTCTGTCCTCACCTTCCTCCTCCCAAGGAAGGCAAATACCCTCGAAAAACTTAGGGTATGGGGAAAGGAAAGGGTTCTCCACCTTTCTATACCAGTCTCTAAATCAAGGCCAACTTTTTTGTTTTTCGCTGAGGGAAGTGGTTTGCTCGCTAAACTTGCCACAGCAATTTAAGCCCACAGTTTTTTTTTTGTTTTTTTTTTTTTTTTTTTTGAGACGGAGTCTTGCTCTGCCGCCCAGGCTGGAGTGCAGTGGCCAGCTCTCAGCTCACTGCAAGCTCCGCCTCCCGGGTTCACGCCATTCTCCTGTCTCAGCCTCCCGAGTAGCTGGGACTACAGGCGCCCGCCTCGTCGCCCGGCTAGTTTTTTGTATTTTTTTAGTAGAGACGGGGTTTCACCGTATTAGCCAGGATGGTCTCGATCTCCTGACCTCGTGATCCGCCCGTCTCGGCCTCCCAAAGTGCTGGGATTACAGGCTTGAGCCACTGCGCCCGGCCAGCCCACAGTTTTTCTAAGTTATAGCAAATAATAAAATTCATAATACAGCTAACATGTAGTATTTAGTGTATACCAAGAATTGCATTAAGCTTCTTTAATTCTCACAACCTTTCTGTGAGGCTCGTGCTATTATTGTCATGCCGTCTTTTAAAGGAGAGAATCAAGACATAGACAGGTTGCAAAATTTGTCCGAAATCACTCAGAGCCAGGATTTGAACTAGGAAGTCCAACAGCAGAGCCAACCCTTTGAACACTTACTCTACTACACCATTGTCTGGCCTAGTGTGATAAATAATCAGAAGTGTAACATACTGAATAAAGTGAGCTAATTATGAGACTCTTCAATGAGGATCTCCAGACCCGCACATTGTGGAACAGAAGCTACTGTCATTCTAAGCCACCAAGTTTATGGCAATTCATTTCATTAATCATCCATTTTAAATGGATTTTTTTTTTTTTTTTTTTTTTTTTTTTGAGACGGAGTCTCCCTCTGTCGCCCAGGCTGGAGTGCAGTGGCGCAATCTCAGCTCACTGCAAGCTCCGCCTCCAGGGTTCATGCCATTCTCCTGCCTCAGCTTCCCGAGTAGCTGGGACTACAGGCGCCCGCCACCTCGCCCGGCTAGTTTTTTGTATTTTTAGTAGAGACGGGGTTTCACCATGTTAGCCAGGATGGTCTCGATCTCCTGACCTCGTGATCTGCCCGTCTCGGCCTCCCAAAGTGCTGGGATTACAGGCTTGAGCCACCGCGCCCGGCCTAAATGGATTCTATAATAGCATTTAAAACTGAAAGGACAGGCTGGGCGCAGTGGCTCACACCTGTAATCCCAGCACTTTGGGAGGCCAAGGTGGGTGGATCACGAGGTCAAGAGATCGAGACCATCCTGGCCAACATAGTGAAATCCCGTCTCTACTAGAAGTAGAAAAATTAGCTGAGGCAGGAGAATCACTTAAACCCAGGAGGCAGAGGTTGTAGTGAGCAGAGATCATGCCACTACACCCCAGCCTGGTGACACAGTAAGACTTTGTCTCAAAAAAAAAAAAAAAAAAAAAAAAACCTTGAAAGGACTTTAGCAATCAATTGTCCCAGTTAGGGAAACTGAGGCAACAGGGAGGATTTGCCCAAGGTCACACAACTACTCTGGCAAAGCTGTTTTAGAATTGGAGCCTACCAACTCCTGGCTTGTTGCAGGGATGACTGATGCGTTAATATCGCTTGGCTCCTAGAATTGACCAGTGACACCATCAGCCCAGAAGACATATGTGGAAACATTCAGGCGTGCCCCGCAGAGGGAGAGGAGTCTACGAGAAACGACGGTCACAGAGGCTCGCAGAGCTACACTGCAGAGACGACATCTTTGTTTTACCCTCACCTTCTGTGAATGTAGACCCCAAATCCCAGATCTGTCATTGGGAACACAGAGGGAAAGAAGCTGCTGATGAGCTGACCCTCCAGGGGCTGGAAAGTTTATCTGCACAAACGGGAAAGGAATTGGAGCTGCAAAGAGAGCTGAGCTGCATGAGGGCTTCTTATTTGTGTTAACAAAATAATCAAACCTTTCCTTGGATCCCTTTATGGCAGATTAAGAAGGCTTTGGGGGATCCTGGCATACCTGTCACTGTGCATTTGCATTTCACACTGCAAAAACCCTTTAGATTAATGACCTCCCTATCTGCAAGATATTCTTGTCTTAATAGTCAAGTTATGTGTAATGCCAATCCCACTAAGATTAAAGAGGAAAGAATTTCTGGTACGAAATTTTCTAATGACTGACGAAGACATAAAGTCTTGCTGCAATAAATTAACACGTGTCTTTAATATGGACCTGCTGATTTACTCGAGGCAAAATTGTTCTGGAACCACACACCTGGGCATCATCACGCCCCCCTTAGAAATGGTGGTTTTTATATTTATACTCAGCTGTGGTGAACCCTGAGGACAACCATCTGGCACTGCAAGCACCAATCGCCCTGAAGAGGAAAGCAGCATTTCTGTAATGCTGCAATCAGTAATCCTGCAGGCAGGGTGTGGTGGAGAGAGAAAAGGACACCCCCTTAGACCCATCATTGCCACCTAGGCACCCCATGCTCCCCTTTACTGACCTCTAGGCACTAGACATGTTTACCTGTTTTGCGGATATTGCATGTCAGGAAAAAGAGTGCCAATTCTGTGAATGCTCTATTCCATCACACCTCACAGCATGGCAGGAGGCCAGAAAAGCCTGGCCCCTAAGCACAAGCACTCTGACCCTACCCTGACTTGGTTCATATCCCAGTTCTGCCACTTATTATTCATGTAGCCTCAAACAATTGACCTCTTTATGCCTTAGTTTCCCCACCTGTTAAAAAAAAAAAAAAGCAGTTAGCAGTGGGGTGGGTGGATAACCGTACCTATATAAGTCACTTAGAATATGGTTCCTGGCAGACAGGAGGACATCAGAGGGCAGGCATAGAACTGGACTCCCTCTTCTTTCTAATTTTTCAGCCCAGGCCTGCATGCAGAGAAAGCAATTGACCTCAATGCTCGCCAATAATGTAGTGCTCTACATGAAAGACTAAATACTATGAACTAAACAAGCTGTCCCTCTACTGAGCATTGATTTAGATATTGAGCCTAGCAAGGAGAATGTGAGGCATTGCTTCACATCACTAATAAGTGAGTCTAGCCACCCGCCCGGCATTAGGATGCTCACAAAACTCAGAGGCTGAATCCTCACCCGACTCCTCCACTCCTGTTTCCTGAGTTCCCCAGTGCTGGGTGGTGTAAGTTCCTGCAGACTCTGGTGTTCCAGAGTTTTATTGCTTTTCTGGTTCCACCAAGACCTTTCCCTGATGCTGACAGTTTTCAGTAGTTGACAAAGGAAGTCTCTCCATGAGCTTTGTGAATATGGATTTAACCCATTCAACCTATAGCATAAGACAGTGGCCCCCAAAGGCTAGGGTTTCAGAGGCTAGGACCTGAAATGCAATCAAAGCCCAAGTCTCTATGTCTCAATTTACACCACTGGTTACCATGATTACAAGGATTCCTGCTTCCCTCCCTACCCATTTCCCTTGCTAGAGTCTGGCTGAAAAGGGCACCTCTTCAGGACCAAAGGGCCCTGACATCCCGCTGCCTTCCTCTCCCTTCATTTTTACCACTGAAGGATGTGAAGGATGTGGAGGGAGCCCTTAGCAGCTTGAAATTCCCAAGGTAAAAACGTAGTCCCATCTGTGTGAGATGAGGACCAATGAGACTTTCACCACAGTGCTTCACTGACCTGTCCACAGAACCTCTGGAGGGCAAGAAAGGATAGAGCAGGTCTGGGACCGAGCATCCCTTATCAGTTGCCTTCTTAAACACAACATCCTGAATGTCTGTCCATTAAGAGTGAGTGGGGGCCAAACACAGTGGCTCACACTTGTAATCTCAGCACTTTGGGAGGCTGAGGTGGGCTGATCACTTGAGATCAGGAGTTCGAGACCAGCCTGGCTGATATGGTGAAACCCTGTCTCTACTAAAAAAAATAAAAAATAAATAAAAATTAGCCGGGCATGGTGGCATGCACCTGTAATCCCAGCTACTTGGGAGGCTGAAGCAGGAGAATCACTTGAACCCAGGAGGCAGAGGTTGCAGTGAGCAGAGATGGTGCCACTGTACTTCAGCTGGGTGACAGAGTGACACTCCATCTCAAAAAAAAGAAAGAATAAGTGTGTAAGTGTGGAAGGGAATGCTGAGCTCCAGGTGAGAATCCAGGCCTGTCAACAACTTGATTTCAACTTTGTGAGAGACCTTGAGCAGAGAACCTGGTACACTGTGCCCAGACCTCTAACCTACGGAAACTGTGAGATTACAAGAGGGTGTTGTTTTAAGCCACAAAGTTCATGGTAATTTGTTACACAGCCATAGAAAACTGATACACTCACCTTGGCGCTTGATCATATCACATCAGTTTGAAGTTAGGACCGGCAGTAGGTCTGTTTCTGTGTAGCTTGGTCAGCTTTAGCCTTTTCCCTCAGATACTTCTTATGTGTCTCTCCATTTTCAGCCTTGCATTGTCTTTCTATCAATATGCTCTCACCTCTTGGCTCATTATCCTGCTCTGAAACAACTGTGAAATCCTCAGTTCATCCAGCGCTCCTCAGCCTCCCATCTGCTGGGATCTGCTAAGTTCTGTTTAATAGCCAATATGTTTGGCTGTGTCCCCACCCAAATCTCATCTTGAATTGTAGTTCCAATAATGCCCACCTGTTAGGGGAAGGACCCAGTGAGAGATAATTGAATTATGGTGGTGGTTTTCCCCATACTGTTCTCATCATGCTGAATAAGTCTCACGAGATCTGATGGTTTTACAGTTTTATAAGGGGAAACCCCTGTTGCTTGTTTTTTTTTTTTTTTTTTTTTTTTTCATTTTTTTTCTTATCTACCACCAGGTAAGACATGCCTTTTGCCTTCCACTGTGATTGTGAGGCCTCCCCAGCCACATGGAACTGTGAGTCCATTAAACCTCTTTTGCTTCATAAATTACCCAGTCTTGGTTATGTCTTTATTAGCAGCATGAGAACAGACTAATACAATAACCCATAACTCAGCACAGCTTTGCTTTTCTCTGCTTGTCTTCATCTACACCATGCTCACAAGAAGTGCTCTTATGGATTGCCCAAGTCTGGAGATTGCAAAGTTCTCTCAGCTATATTCCTTAAGGATATCAAGGGGCTAGCATGCCTTGGAGTTCCACACAGAAGACAATCATTGGTAGAAATAGGAGCTGGGATTTCTCAATTAAAGTGAGATATATGAATGACTGACACCAATCATGAGGACAGTGAAAGTTCTTTAATGAACCAGTGAAATCTGCATAATGAGGTTTTACTGTATTTGATTTAAATTGCAGAAACTTTCTGCATGACCCGCACAAGTGTGTGATTAGTAGTTTCTAAATGAAAGAATGTGTGAATGAAGGAACCAAACACTTTACTCAATCAGCAATAGAATGATGGACCAGTAAGAATGATGCCTAATAAACATCAGCATCCGTCAGTCTTTACTTCTTGATGAAATTCAACTATTTAAATACAATTGTCAAAGATATTAGTTTCTGTTTCTACTTAGTTATTTCAATAAAATGGCTTTTAAAAATAGCATTTAATTGAGAGGGAGGACACGCTAACTTCTCTCTGCGAATGCTCGTAGGGAGAAGAGCCAGTCCACAAGAGTGTAACTAGTTACTATGCCACTAGAGACACAGACACAGACATAGAGGAGGGGAGGAGGGTAAAGCACCCTACAGAAAATAATTGGCCAGGTGAATATTGTCCCTGCAAAATTCCAATCCACAAAGTGATAACAAGCAACTTGAAATTTATTTATAAATATTTTATCATTCTCAAAAATTTGAAACAATCTAAATATTCATTAATGCAGGACCCATTAGATAAATTTAGGTACATTTGAATGAAGTAGTATACAGTCATTAAAAATAATAAGGATCTGTATTTATTGACACGAAAGGATTTTGTGACATATTGTTAAGTAAAAGGAAAGCAAATTAGAAAATATTATTTACAGAATAAGCATAAGGAAAAAAAGACTAGATGGCTAACAAAAATGCTAACTGTGGCCATCTCTGGAGAGTGGAACTTGCAGGAGGGGTGACCATACATCCTGTTCTGCCAGGTACAGTCTAATTTTAAGAACACTCTGCTTCATTCTGCAAAGTGTTCCTGTCTGTTGTCCAATATTCTACCTCTGAGCTCCACCCGCTCCTTTTGCCATTACTTTTAATAGCTATTTTCATTTTTGAGGGGAAAGCACTTTATCGTTTTCATTTCTCAGTCATTTAAATGGACTGTCTTCCGGGTTAATCCAAAGTATGCGTTTTGGCTAAATTCCATGGTGTCTTCTAAACACCAGGCGCTGTGCTAGGTGCAGGGGATACAAGAATAAATTCAGCAGTCCCCATTCTCCATAGCTGGAGGAGTAAGCACCACAGACCACCGTCCATGTGCCAGGCTAATCACTACATGAGTTATCTCATTTGACCCTCATGACAACTCTGAGGTGAATACTGTCATTATTTCCTTTTTATAAGTAAGTACTAAAGAGGTTACACTACTTGCTCAAGGTTGCATAGCCAGATTTAAATCCAAGCTGTCTGCTCATGTCTTAATTTGAGCATGCGGCCAGCGAGTATAGACAGTGGGGAGTAATAGGTAAACGCAATACCTATTGTATTGTATCACGGAAAGTCCTATGATAAAAGTAGGCAATGAGTGCTGTGAGAGCACCCAGGCTGGACGGGTCACCCAGCCCAGGAAGACAGAAGTTGGGGCTCTTGAAGGATAAGCAGAAAGAGGATGTAGAGAGCGTGAGTTGGGGGAATGTGCCAGACAGAGGCAATAGAACAGTATTGTTGGAGTCTTCAGGGAGTGGCAGGTAATAGGCATTGGCAACCCGTAAAATGCAAAGGAGGAACAGGGATACCAGGCTGGTCCATGGAGGGTTTGATGTGCCCACTATGGAGTCTCGTCTGTGCCCAGGAGACAATGGGTCACTGGCAAAGGATGCCAGAGAGGGTCCTTCTTTTTTAATTTTTAAATATTTATTTTTTAAATTTGTTATTGAGACAGGGTCTTGCCATGTTGCCCAGGCTGATCTTGAATTCCTGGGCTCAAGCAATCCTCCTGACTCAGCCTCCCCAAGTGCTAGGATTACAGGTGTGAGCCACCACATCAAACCCCAAACAGGGCCCTTCTACTGCTGATGCTGGAGGCCATATGAAGGAACACTAGAGTGGCTGGACAGATCGGGGAGCCCCTACCACATAATCATAGGAGGATTTACTGTGACACTTCTGCAGCTGAAGTTTCAGGGACCACCACCAGTAGAGGCCCCTTCCAGGGTTTATTTCTAATTTTGTATCCATAGTTTTGTAGCCTTTCTCTTATAAGCCCCCTACCATAACTGGTTAAGCTTCAGGCCCCCAAAATCTAGATCTGCCCCCTGTGAATAGTTATTGTTTTCTTATGCCAGCTTCCAATTCCCAGCACTGTAGTAAAATTCATCTTCTTTAAATTCCTCTTTTGACTTTAGTTTCTCTTCCTCTTTTTTAAAATAAATACCCTGTTTTTCTTAATATCCTAATCTATTCTTATCTTCTTGCTTTCATTTTGCCACCTAGTTATATTTGTTACTATCAAACTTCTGCTGCTTTTCATACCATTTCTCTCTCTCTGTTGCACCTCATAATATTTTAAAGTGTAAATAACCACAGAGTCTGGTGAAATGGAAATAGAATAATGCCATACAGACCCCATCCATCATGGAGCAGAGCCTTCTGCTGGCAAAGACTTCCCCTGCAAGGCCCCTCTGCCCCTATTGTTAAACCTCTGACCAGCTTCTCCTCTCTCTGGGGTTCTCCCTTCCCCCTTACCTTCTGTCTCCAAATTTTCTGCTAATTTACCTTTCTTTTCTGCTAATTTACCTTACCACTCTTTTCTCTTAGCCTCTGACAAGCCTGAGGTCACAGCCCCAGGCCTTTCCTTCAAAGTCAAGCTTTGTCTTCTCAGTGTGATGCCCACTAGGCACTAGCAAATACGGTGATTACAACAGGGTCCCCAAAGCATGGGGCCTTTGGAGAGTACCATGCGATGGGCATTGAAGAAGGAAGCAGAAGGGGGCAATCACTATGCGATATACATATATGAGTCAATATTGCAGATCTTGCCCCTGAATTCTGCTGCTCAAGCCGGCCCTGTTGCTCATCCTCAGTGTTGGAGGACACCAGTTCCGTCACTATCTGTGTCCTTCCCACCCTCCCCGGACCCATAGTTTCAGAGCCTTCTGGAAGCATCCTGACTTAAATATTTAGCACCTATGACCATGCAGCCAACTATGCAACCAATTAGGCATACTCATCAGCAGATTAGTGAACGTGGTCACCTAACCCATATTTCAGAACATGAACCCTTTGAGGGCAGTGGCTGGTTAGTCCTCTTGGCTCTCTAGTACTGCCTCGCCTGGAACTCAATAAGTATTTGCTGTATAAATGAAAACCCACCAAGGAGATAACATGACCTCCAAATGTGCCTTCACCTTCCTGGCTCACACATGTTGCCCACTTCCTGGATGGTCCTCCTGTCTTCCTCTCCCTCTCCATCTCAACCTTGCATGATGTGCCTTCCTGCATCCACTGCTCTCTGCTCTCGCCAGCTGAAAAAGCAGGGCCAAGAGTGGGAGAGACATGCACAGCATCGCCTTAGTAACAAGTTCTAGGCCACTGAGTCTCCCAGCAGGGTCAAACACTCTTCCATTTCTGAGTGCATTTTTCACCCTCCCAAGTCAAAGGAGCCAAATAAATGGCCACAGGCCCATACTGAGAATGTCAGATCTGTCAATAGCAATTAAGAGTCTCGCTTAAAAACTGGATGGTTGGTCCACAGAACTGGCAGGATTCTTGCACAGGCTACTGAAAATCAATGTCAACACATGTATCATGATGCCACATTGGTTGCAGTTAGAAAGATGTGTAAACAGGAAGGTCTTGGGTCTCACCCAGGAAAAGTCAGTGGCTAGGCTTCCAAGAGACCTCAGGGCTTGGACTGGCCTTGATGAATATATCACTATCCAACATCAGATCTTCAACCTTGCAGTATCCGAAATGAATTTGCTCAACAAATCTAGAGATGATCAGACTTTCTTTTTTTTCTTTCTTTTTTTTTTTTTTTTGAGACGGAGTCTCGCTCTGTCGCCCAGGCTGGAGCGCAGTGATGCAATCTCAGCTCACTGCAAGCTCCGCCTGTCAGGTTCACGCCATTCTCCTGCCTCAGCCTACCAAGTAGCTGGGACTACAGGTGCCCGACACCACGCCCGGCTAATTTTTTGTATTTTTAGTAGAGACAAGGTTTCACCATGTTAGCCAGGATGGTCTCCATCTCCTGACCTCATGATCCGCCCACCTCGACCTCCCAAGGTGTTGGGATTACAGGCGTAAGCCACCACACCCGGCCAATCAGACTTTCAATGGTAAACTCCAGCTAACTAAACTCACAAAAGACTGAAATATAAATCAGAATACTAGTTCGTTCTTTTTACATGGCTTATTTCTTTCCAGAAGCCGGAAAGTTTCAATTTCCCAACCCAAGCTCTACCCTTTCCCTGTGTCATGCTGAACTAATAATCTGAAGATTTCTTGGTGCAATAGAAACAGAGCACAAGGAAATGGGAGGTCTTGAGCCTTATTTTGTCCTCAGCAGAAAATCCTTCTCAAGGGAGAAGAAGCCCCATCCTACTCTTCTCTACAGATACTAATTGGCCAAGTTTTCTGGATTCAGTTTTTCAATGACGACCTCCTCCACTACCTACACATTCCTTTTTCTTTTTTGTAACAGCTTTATGGAGCTATAAGTCACATACTATACACTTCACCTATTTAAAGTATACAATTCAATACTTTTCAGTATATTTGCAGAGTTGTACAGCTACCAGCACAATAAATTTTTGAACATTTTCATCACCTCAAAAAGAAACCCTGTGTCCTTTAGCTATCACCCTCCACTTTTTCCATCCACCTCCTCCCCCAGCCCTAACCAACCAGTGATCTACTTTCTGCCCCTATCTATTTGCCTATTCAGGACATTTCATATGGTCTCTGTGCCTGGCTTCTTTCACTTAACACACTATTTTCAAGGTTCATCGATGTTGTAGCCTGAATCGGGATTTCCTTCCTTTCTATGGCCGAATAATATTCCATTCTATATATATGCCGCATTTTGCTTATCTATTCATCAGTTGATAGAAATTTGGGTTGCTTCCACCTATTGCTTGTGGCTATTAGGAATAATGCTGCTATACACATTCAGGTACAAGTTTTGTGTGGACATATGCTTTTATCTCTCTTGGGTATACATCTAGGAGTAAAACTCCTGGGTCACACGGCAACTTTATGTTTAACTTCTTGAGGAACTGCTGAACTGTTTTCCAAAGTAGTTGCACCATTTTACATTCTTACCAGCAATGTATGAGGTTCTGATTTCTCCACATCCTCGTCAACACTTGACTAACTCTCTGATTATAGCCATATATAGCCACTGAGCATAAAATGCTCTCTCATGGTTTTGATTTTCATTTCCCTGATGTTAAGCATCTTTTCACATGCTTATCGGCCATTTGTACATCTTTAGAGAAATGTCTATTCTGATCATTTTTTAATTGGGTTATTTTCTTTTTATTATTGAGTTGTGATAGTTCTCTATGTGCTCTAAATACAAGCCACTTATCAGACATGTATTCTTTTTCACATGTGTTAATGGCTCTGGATAACATATTAAAGCATTGTCTCCTCCCCCTTACCTGTCTATTCTTGGCTTAAAACTCAAGTGTTTTTAGACTTTAATATTTCTGGCATTGAACTAAGTTGATAAACACTGTGTGTGTGTTTCCTGCTCCTCCATACCTGTTATGGTTTGGCTGCATCCCCACCCAAATCTCATCTTGAATGTATTCCCCACAATCCCCACATGTTGTAGGAGAGACCTGGTGGGAGGTAATTGAATCGTGGGGGTGGTTCCCCCATGCTGTTCTCTTGATAGTGAGTTCTCATGAGATCTGATGGTTTTATAAGCACCTGGCATTTCCCCTGCTGGCATTTCTCCTTCCTGCCACCCTGTGAAGAAGGTGCTTTCTTCCTCTTCACCTTCCACCATGATTCTAAGTTTCCTGAGGCCTTCTCAACCATGTAGAACTGTGAGTCTATTAAACCTCTTTCCTTTATAACTACCCAGTCTCAGATATTTTCCTTATAACAATGTGAGAACGAACTAATACAATACCCAAAAGCTGCAGAGAAGGCAATGGTGTACATTATGATGGTGATGACTTGTTAAAGAGCATCCTGAGGTCACTTCCATGTAGTTATGGTAAGTAGACAAGGGAAGAACTGATGGGAAGAATAAAAAACTAGAGGAGGTAGCCGGGCACAGTGACTCACACCTGTAATCCCAGAACTTTGGGAGGCCTAGGCGGGTGGATCACCTGAGGTCAAGAGTTCAAGACCAGCATGGCCAACATGGCGAAACCCTGTCTCTACCAAAAATATAAAAAATTAGCCATGTGTGGTGGTGTACTCCTGTAATCCCAGCTACTTGGGAGGCTGAGGCAGGAGAATTGTTTGAACCTGGGAGGCAGAGGTTATAGTAAGCCAAGATTGTGCCATTGCATTCCAGCCTGGGCAACAGAGCAAGACTCCATCTCAAAAAAAAAAAAAGAACAACAACAAAAAAAAAGCTGAGCAGGACCTTCAAAATGATCAAGCCCAGTGGTTCTCAAAGTGCAATCCATGCATCCACAGACTCCACTTTGAGACCCCAAGACCTGATGGTACCCAAGACATTTTCAGGGTCATCTGAGAGGTCAAAAATTATTTCATAATACTACTAAGACATTATTTGTCTTTTTCACTGTGATGACATTTTCACTAATGATATGAAAACAATGGTGAACAAAATGGCTCGCACCTTAGCATGAATCAAAGCAATGGCACTAAACCGTACCGGTGCTCATCATACTCTTTATTACATAGGAGCAGTTATGAAGAAAACAGCCAGTATCCCCGAAGAATGTCCTTGGTGAAGCAATAAAAATTTTTAATTGTATTAAATCTCAACCCTTGAGTTAATATTTAGTGGGACAAAATGGGGAGAATACATAGAGCATCTGCTGCATTCCAGGACAAAGATCCTGAGTGAAAGTACTTGTGCAATTGTTGAGTTGAAAGCCGAACCAGCCATTTTTTTCATGCAACTTTATTTTTATGTGAAAGAACAACTGACAAAGAATCATTCTTCAGACTAGGGTATGAGGCAGAGATTTTCTCCAAAATAACTAAGTGAACCTGTTCCCTCAAGGAAAACAATTGACAGTATTTGTTGCCAATGATAAAACTCAAGCTTTCAAATAAAATTTTGAAGTCTGGAAAATTTGTCCTTGCCATATGTGCTTAATAGCTTCCCAATACTTAGTAACTTTCTTTTGTGGTGATAGTAACAAATGTGATTTTTAAATGTTGTATATTTGAGGCCGGGCGCGGTGGCTCAAGCCTATAATCCCAGCACTTTGGGAGGCCGAGACGGGCGGATCACGAGGTCAGGAGATCAAGACCATCCTGGGTAACACGGTGAAACCCCGTCTCTACTAAAAAAAAAATACACAAAACTAGCCGGGCGAGGTGGCGGGCGCCTGTAGTCCCAGCTACTCGGGAGGCTGAGGCAGGAGAATGGCGTAAACCCGGGAGGTGGAGCTTGCAGTGAGCTGAGATCCGGCCACTGCACTCCAGCCTGGGCGACAGAGCGAGACTCCGTCTCAAAAAAAAAAAAAAAAAAAAAAAAAAAAAAAAAAAAATCATTAATGGCCAGGCACAGTGGCTCCTGCCTGTAATCCCAGCACTTTGGGAGGCTGAGGTGGGCAGATCACCAGAGGTCAGGAGTTCAAGACCAGCTTGACAAACATGGTAAAACCCCATCTCTACTAAAAACACAAAAAATTAGTCGGGTGTGGTGGCACACACCTGTAGTCCCAGCTACTCAGGAGGGGAGGAGGGAGGAGAATCGCTTGAACCCAGGAGGCGGAGGTTGTAGGGAGCCGAAATGGTGCCACTGCACTCTAGCCTGGGTGACAGAGTGACACTCCATCTCAAAAAAAAAAGAGAGACTAGCTTTTCTTGGACTGCATTTTGAGAAATGCTGACCTAGTACTACCTCCTCATTTTGCAGAGGAAACTGAATTGGGACATTCTAGAAGTTTCCTAAATCCTAATCACAGAGAACTATCAGAGAAATAGTGCCCTAAATTATACTACTAATTGGTGGCTATACAGAGACTAGGACTCAGATGTTCAGACTGCCAATCTAGCCAGACATGGTGGTCCCAGCTACTCGGGAGGCTGAAGTAAGAGTTTTGCTTGAGCCTGAGAGGCAAAGGTTGCAGTGAGCCCAGATTAAGCCACTGCACTCCAGCCTGGGCAACAAAGTAAGACTCTGTCAAAAAAAAAGGAAACAAGGGAAGGAAGAAAGGAAGGGAGGGAGGGAACAAAGAGACTATAGGTCGAGCATGGTGGTTCACCCCTGTAATCCCAGCACTTTGGGAGGCCGAGGCAGGCAGATTACCTGAGGTCAGGAGTTCAAGACCAGCCTGGCCAACATGGCAAAACCCCATCTCTACTAAAAATATAAAAATTTGCCAGGCGTGGTGGGACATGCCTGTAAGCCCAGCTACTCAGGAGGCTGAGGTACAAGAATTGCTTGAACCTGGGAGGTGGAGGTTGCAATGAGCTGAGATCACGCCACTGCACTCCAGCCTGGGCCACAGAGTGAGACTCTGTCTCAAAAAAACAAAACAACAAAAAAAATACAGACTGCGAATCTAGCATTCTCTCATTCATTAGAACCTGGAAGCCTCCCCCATCCCCATCCTCCCTGAAAGGGATTACAGCACAAATTTCAGTTTATTTGCACCATCCAGGGTTTCTAATCTGTTACCTTTGAGAGATAATCCTACAAAATGCAGCAGAATGCAGATTCCAAAACCTGCAGAGATTACATTTTATGGGAGGGGAATTATCTCTGTAATCCAATTAACACAGCAAGCAACAGGGGAAAAACATAGGCTTTAGATTAGTGTTGTGGGGAGGAATTGGGACATTCTAGAAGTTAATTCATATTAACAGGTTCAAAAACCTCTGAAGTACATTTATAATTTCCTAAATCCTAATCATTAATCTGCATTGTGAACCAGTAGCTTTTGGAAAGAATATTACAGCTATGAATCGTGTGTTTTGTTTTGTTTTGTTTTGGACCGAGTTCGCTCTTGTTGCCCAGGCTGGAGTGCAGTGACACCATCTCTGCTTACTGCAATCTCCGCCTCCCAGATTCAAGCGACTCTCCTGCCTCAGCCTGCCAAGTAACTGGGATTACAGGCTCCCGCCACCACGCCGGGCTAATTTTTTGTGTATTTTTAGTAGAGACGGGGTTTCATCGTGTTGACCAGGCTGGTCTCAAACACCTGACCTCAGGTGATCCGCTTGCCTCAGCCTCCCAAAGTGTTGGGATTATAGGCGTTAGCCACCGCACCCTGCCATATCAAATGTTTTTAATGTTTGGAATTTTTTTTTTTTTTTTTTTTTTTTTTTTTTTTTTTTTTTTTTTGAGACGGAGTCTCCCTCTCTTGCCCAGGCTGGAGTGCAGTGACGCGATCTCGGTTCACTGCAAGCTCCGCCTCCGGGGTTCAGGCCATTCTCTTGCCTCAGCCTCCTGAGTAGCTGGGACTACAGGCGCCCGCCACTGCGCCTGACTAATTTTTTTTGTATTTTTAGTGGAGATGGGGTTTCACCATGGTCTCGATCTCCTGACTTCATGATCCGCCCGTCTCGGCCTCCCAAAGTGCTGGGATTACAGGCGTGAGCCACCGTGCCCGGCCCGGAATTTTCTTTATGAATGTCCTAGTTTCCTTTGAAAGTTGAGTACATTTCTCCCTCTCAAATGATGAGTTTATAATTCACCACAGTTCCCTCTTCATCTTGGCTGCCAGGAAGCTTTGAATCAGGTTAAACACACATCCAGATAATCAAATTAACATTTGGCAGGTGATTCCCAAATTTCTAGAGGTGGGAGATTATTTATGTCATATAGGATTAGCTAAATAACCCTTCCCCTCTCAGTGGGTCATTTTTGTCATCTGTTGAGCCAAAATGAAATGGCCACTACCAAATTCCCTTTACAATCTTCCCAAGTCTCCAGGGAGCTTCCTGTCCAAGTTCATGGTCCTAGCTGCTGAGCATCAAGGTGTCCATCAGACGGTTACTCTGCCTTCCCTTTCAGTATCTCCTATGCTAATATGATCAATAATTATGCAGAGGGCAATAATATTAAACTGCTTTTATCCCCTGAAGGAAATGCTTATGTGCTCAGGATTGCCTGCATTTTCTGAGTATATTCCAAAATCTCTGAAGATTTTATTCATGCAAGATAAGCGTGACCTTCAACTAAACTCAAATCTATAATTTAAAGTGGCCTCTTTGACTGAAAATCCTCTCCATTTCAATGCCAAATGGATCATCAGCTGCTCTCCAAGTAATACTCGCTCCAATGGAAGGTTCCAGCTACTGATCGACACACATTTTTGCATTTCTACTCACAGACTTAAGTTCTGCTCTCCAATATGTGACTGTAGCTTAATTGACGGAGGAATGCAAAAAGAGATTTGGAGGCGTCTGACTACTGTCGACTCATTGACTTCCCTCAGAGAATTCTTTCACTTGTCTTTTAAATTTTCCTTTCTTGTCAAAATTGCAGGTGCAGATAAATGCTGGAATCTTATTTCAATCAGAAAGTGCCAAGAACAAGAAAAGATGGAGAATTTTGATTGTCATTGAGGACAGAGCCTCAAACAGCTGGAGGCCTTCCATTCTCTTTTAGCTTCCATCCATCTAAGAAAAAAAAATGCACCAAGGATTTCACTCAATTTGTGCAGAAAGATGAGGAAATTCACACTGAAATGAAGAACTGCATTCCCAAAATAGCGTTAACCTAGAACAGCGCTGATGAGGGAATAAGAGACCTTGGATGTGGTGGTTCCAACCTTTGGTAAAAGGTCCAGGAGATGCCCCAGAAGGGATTCCTGTGTGACAGTTAGCTGATGATACATTGGCCTTTCCTTTCAGGGAAGCTTAGAGCCAGCTTAGGGATTCTCACCTCAGCCAGATTTTCTTTCTCCAGACAAATGTGTATTTCAGACAACTTCTAAGTAAATCTGGAAATGATTATGAAAAAGGAAAAATAAAATCCAACAAAAGCCTCTGACTTAGTTATTATTCAGAGTCTCTCCTCCAGGGTGGGTCTAACGATCTCTCCCAGGGTCCACACCAGAGCGTGCCCATAGATTTGCTGTGGTGGGTGTTTTAGGGATTTGAAAGGTTCTGTTTCCATGCTGTCTCCCAACTACTCTGGACCCAGGTCCTCAGATCAGGGACTGTGTGTGGTGGCTTATATATCTGCAGCCTCTGGCCCAACTGCTAGCATATAGTAGATGCTCAATAATGAACTGAAGGCTGGGCACAGTGGCTCACATCTGTAATCCCAGCACTTTGGGAGGCCGAGGCAGGAGGATGGCTTAAGCCCAAGAGCTTAAGACCAGCTTGGGCAACATAGGGAGACCTCATCTCTACAAAAAAGAAAAATAAATTTAAATTAGCCAGGCATGGGGGCATGTGCCTGTAGTTCCAGCTACTTGGGTGGCTGAGGCAGGAGGATCAAGGCTGCCTCAAGGTGTGATCACACCATTGCATTCCAGCCTAGGTGACAGCAAGACCCTGTCTCAAAAAAAAAAAAAAAAAAAAAAAATCCAAATGTAGCTCTTTGGTGAATATTTATGTACAAAAACACCAGAATCGGCCAAGTGCGGTGGCTCATGCCTATAATCCCAGCACTTTGGGAGGCCAAGGCGGGCAGATCACGAGGTCAGGAGATTGAGGCCATCCTGGCTAACATGGTGAAACCCCATCTCTACTAAAACACAAAAAATTAGCCAGTCATGGTGGCGGGCACCTGTAGTCCCAGCTACGCAGGAGGCTGAGGCAGAAGAATGGCGTGAACCTGGGAGGCAGAGATTGCAGTGAGCCGAGATCGTGCCACTGCACTCCAGCCTGGGCGACAGAGCAAGACTCTGTCTCAAAAAAAAAAACCACCAGAATCTGTCCCCAGGCCAAACGTTAATCTTTCCCCATTTCTGGTCCTAATTTCCCCTCTCCCCCAGCTTTAAATATACTCTTAGACATGCACTGTCTAATACGGTGGCCACCAGCCATGTGTGGCCACTGAGCACTGGAACTGTGGCTAGTCAGAATTGAGATGTGCTGAAATATACACAAAACCTCAAAGAGTTAGTGGAGGGAAAATGGAATATAAACTGTTTCATTAACAATATTAATACTAACTACATGTTGAAATGATTTTGGATATATTGGGTTAAATAAAATATATTATTATAAAATTAATTTCACCCATTTCCTTTTACTTTTTAAAAATGTAGCTTCGGGCTCACGCCTATAATCCCAGCACTTTGGGAGGCCAAGAAGGGAGGATTGCTTAAGCCCAAGAGTTAGAGACCAGCCTGGGCAACAAAGCAAGATGTTGCCTCTACCAAAAAAAAAATTAGCTGGGTATGGTGGTGCATGCCTGTGGTCCCAGCTGCAAGGGAGGCTGAGGCAGGAGGATCGCTGGAGCTCAGGAGGTCGAGGCTGCAGTGAGCCATGATCATGCCACTGCACTCCAGCCTGGACAACAGGGTGAGACATCATCTCAAAAAAAAAAAAAAAAAATACAGCCAGCATGGTAGCTCTTGCCTGTAATCCCAGCACTTTGGGAGGCCAAGACAGGAGGATTGCTTGAGACCAGGAGTTCAAGACCAGCCTGGGCAACGTAGCAAGACTACTTCTCTATACAAAAATAATAATAAACAAAATTTTAAAAATGTATCCTCTAGAAAAGTTTAAATAACCTACGTAGTTTGCATTGTGTTTCTACTGGGCTGTGCTGGCTCATACCTTACCTGGCTCCCATTCAGACCCGGCAGAGTCTACTGTGCCCCCCACTGACTTGACAAACCTAGTGTCAGACCTGACGTCCATAAACAGCTCCAGAAAGCGCCAGAAGCTAGTCGCAGAAGGACACTCCAATCTTGCCTCCAGGCCACACCGTGCACCCAGCAGGTCCCCGTGTAGGACGTGCTTTGCTGCCCTCTGCTGGCCACGTCACACTTCCCACAGTCCCCAGGCGTTCGCCTCTCCTGCTGCACCCTGGGAGCTGTTCTCACACTTCTCCTCGCTTCCCTCTTCCCTTTTGATAGCACTGTTTTTAAGAGATAAGGTGGCAAGGAAAAGGGAGACTGCATCTTTTCAAAAGGAAAATATGATCTGGAAGAAGCAGTTTCTTTTTTAGATCATTATATATTTCTTTCAAAAACATAAAGGTATCCTGTAGTGTTCTTCACACTTCATTCATGACTTGTATCCTGTGGGGCATTTGTTAAATATTGAAATTACCAGGCCTCTCTGCTGCAAATTCTGGGTCAGTAGGTAAACAGTTGCAAGCCCAGGAATCTGTGTTTAACAAGCTCCACAGGTGATTCTTGTCTCCCCTTCCTGGAGGAAGTTTGAGAAATACAGCTAGGAAGCCGTGCATCTGCAATGTGGAGATGTTCAACTGGCCACGTGGGACCTTGTTAAATCCTGATTCTGATCCAGTAGGTCCAAGTTGAGGCCTGATAGCCCACACCTGTAACAAGTTTCCAGCTGCTGCTGCTGCTGCTGGTGCTGCTGCCTAGGGCCACGCTTTGAGTAGCAGGGTTGTAGTTATACGAGGTCCACACCCTTAGCTGCAGCCTTAACTAAGCACACCCGTGCTATTTAGAATCATTAAGCACTCCTGCTGCCCACCACTCCCACCAAGGCTGCTCTACAGAGCAAACGCGAATGATTTCTTTTGTCTGGAAAAGCAAGGATGCCCCCTTTTGACAGCTCAAAATATTTTCTGTAAAATGCCTGGAGAGGAATAGCAGATATATTTTCTCCCAAAACAATGTTTTTTAAATCATTATTGGTTAGAAAGAATTCATTTCTCTAATAAACTGTGTAGCCCTGTCTGTTGAAACCATGTAGAGACCCTGGCCATTTACACTACAAATACGATAGGGAGTGACTCAGCGCCACTATCTAAGAGGGGAACCTCTGAAGATTGTCCTGAAGATGAACCACGCAGGGATAGCTGGGGCTTGGGAAGTGAGCAGTTGCTTTTGAGACCTGTCCGTGATGTCCAATCTTTAAACTCAAGCCTCTGTCTTTAATTTCCTAACCCTTTCCTGCACTGGTTTCCAGCAAACATTTTTACGGCTGTCAGATTGAATAGTTATGCTGGCTCAGGTTGTCACTGCTCCTAACTGTGCCCTGTGATTCTCCGGAAGTCTGCGGGGAAAGGTAGTGGATGGGAAGGGACTCTATTGTATTACCTTTGGTTAAACTCTGCATTTGAAACTTTCTCTTTTTAAAGATGAACTTTGGATTTACCCAAGGTTATGCCTTAATTTCCCAAGATGTCATGAGACTGCATCAAAAACTGTGCAATTTCCAGACACCGATGAAACTGCATTCATGAAACAGAGCCCTTTTGGGGGGGAAATCCTAAATGATCAAAATGTAACATACACACTAGTGTATAAAAATTTTCTGACCATTCTCTTTCTGGCTTAATTTCCAAGAGCTCAGAATATGAGTCTAACTTCTATCTACACAGCTTACATGATGGCAGATCGGTGCTGACGGAGTTGTTTGTTTTCTTTTGTCTTGTTTGAAGGCCAAGGATATAATACATCTTTACAGTTAATACCTTCCGATCCTCACCCCTGAATTTTCAAAATACTCCTTCGATAGTTAGCTATATAGCTCCCATTAAAGTCAAATTTCCTTAGATGAGAAAGTCACTGAATGCCTAATTACACATGCAATGCTGGAAAAAATATTAAGACTGCATTTACATTGCCAGCTTTCTTTTCCCATTACACAACAGAAGATTTATCCTTTCATCTTGTACATGAGTATTGCTCTTGCAAGCTTGTGATTCCATGTAACATATATTAGTATATCATTCACTATTAGCACCAACCTTGACAATCTGGAAGTTATGCCTCTCTCAATGTTATATATAGTCTTTCTTCTGAGCTAGAAACAAACCAAACCAAAAATAATCACCAAATCCCACATCCTGGCTGTCACTTACCCAGACAGAGTGACATTGCAACATCCCAGGGCCCCACAGATCTCCTGTGAGCTGTGTGGATTCCTGCCATGGGCTGCACCCACGTAGCTATCAAATGCAGTTCACTGGCAGAAAGCCCATTTAAACCTTTCTCCAGTGGTATGCTCAGGGTTTTTTCTGGACAGGTTTCTTCTGCCTGTGGAAATAAGTGAGTGCTCAGTGATCAGTCACTATCCAAGGATCTATTCCCTACTGAAAGTGACCCAGCAACACGTGTAACGCCTGTGTATGTACATCTGACTATGTTAATTTTCAAACGCTTAGACTTTGAAATGTTCATGCAGTTTGAACAGAAGCAAAGCCCAATACCTGCATTCTCAAACTCCAAGGTCAGAAAGTAACTAAAGAAAAACTGCAACCTTTAATTGGGCTGCTGCCAAGGCCTCAGGTGTGTGGGTGTCACCTGGTTTTCCCAGATGTCAGCAGACAGACAGGATTTGGTAGATAGATAACTTAGTCCACAACTCTTGGGAACTGCTACTGCAATGCTTGGATTGCCTACCAATTCACATTGCTAGCGGGTTCCCAATAAACGCAACTGACAGACTGTAGAGCTGTGAGGCAGGTCTACTGGGGGAGCAATCTGCTGAGTGGCCCAGCAAACGTCATCATGTCACGCAGAGCCTCAACAACTCATTTGGGGAGTGATCCAGCTTCCAGCCTTGTGCCTCCCACGATTCTGCCAGGAGAAACCAAGTCAGGAAAATTCAGTGCCCTGAACACTGGCATGAAAGGACAGGGACTGCAGACTGGGGCCTGAGAGTTCTCTGCTTCTCATAGCTGCTGTCACACATGGCCCCAGCTCTCACTTCCCAGGCTCCTCATGTGAGTCCTATGATTGTAAGAGTGGGAGTAACAGGTGAAGCCCCAGGAGAGTCTTCCTGGGATTCGAAGAGTAGGAAGAAACCTCCTGTTGGGTGACACTAGCCAACACTGTCTCCTTAGAGCCTGGGCGTCAGCTCATAGCCCCTTTCCAAGGACAGATGCCCCAGGGACAGATTCACTAAGTCCCTGGGGTCCTTCTCAGGCCTGGGGCTGTGCCTCCCTAGAGTGACATTCATGACTCCTGCCCAGAGAGCCAATTTGAGAACTGCTATGCCACAAGAGTGACAAAGGCAAATAACATACCAATATTTTTGTGCAAATACAGTTGTTTCAACCTCCTGGACCTCCTGAAAATGTCTTAGGAACTCCCAGAGGTCTGTGGACCACACTTGGACAATCCCTGACCTGTCTCATGATTCCACTCTTTTTTTTTAAAGATGGAGTTTTTCTGTTATCACCCAGGCTGGAGTGCAATGGCACGATCTCGGCTCACCACAACCTCCGCCTCCCAGATTCAAGCAATTCTCCTGTCTCAGCCTCCCGAGTAGTTGGGATTACAGGCATGCGCCACCACGCCCTGCTAATTTTTTGTATTTTTAGTAGAGACGGGGTTTCTCCATGTTGGTCAGGCTGATCTCAAACTGCTGACCTCATATGATCCGCCCCCGTCGGCCTCCTAAAGTGCTGGGATTACAGGAGTGAGCCACCACGCCCGGCCCTGATTCTGCTTTTATCACTTTGTCTCGTGTATTTCTTTGTCTACTTGGGATCCCCGCCACCTGGCTATAAGCCCTATAAGAGCAATGACTCGGCCTTTTTCTCCCTTGTAACCACAATTTCAGGAGTGAAAAAGAATGCTTGGAACATATATGTACGTAATAAATGTTTGTTACATAAATGAGTAAATGACTGGGGTAATGTAGCAAAATAGACCCTCCTAGGACCAGCGCCAGGATTTCTGTGATCACACAGGTAGAGCACATTACATAGCACCTGCAGGGCACGTGGTCTGCACTCAATACCTTTACTCTCCATCTTGGCTGAGAGGCTGCTTGCTGATAGACTGAATCCTCCCATTCCCGACAGCCTTCATTGGCCAGGTCATGGCTAGGGATCTGGGTTCTTGCAGCCCTTTCTCAAGGAAAGATCCCAAAGAAATCCTGGCTGCTCCTCAAGCACAAGTACGCCCCCGAAAGAGGAGTGTGGCAAAAATTCCTCCTTCCCGCAGTTGGTGTCTTTCCGAACTCAACCAATGTCCAAGTCCCCCAGTGCTGACTGCAGTTGGCTCGAGTCAACCGCTGCTTAATCTGAAT
Source organism: Rhinopithecus roxellana (assembly GCF_007565055.1). Lineage (NCBI taxonomy): Eukaryota > Metazoa > Chordata > Mammalia > Primates > Cercopithecidae > Rhinopithecus > Rhinopithecus roxellana. The sequence continues at coordinate 40,906,570 of NC_044565.1, read as the reverse complement.
CTCAGTGTGAAGCCAAGAAGGGAATTAGTAGATCCAGAAGATGAAGTCATTAAGGTCTGGGCTTATACAAACGTTTTCAAAAGTTAGTTTTATGGGATCTTTCCTGATTGGCACGTCCTTCCCAGTCTACACACATTTTCCCGACAGAATGTCCCTCTGCACTCCCTAAATCTACAATACAGGCAGGTCACTCTTCCTCTGTCTTACCCGCTCTGGCCAATTCACATCAGACAATTGTAAAAATAAAACAAAATGCAGGGAGGACGTGTACTCTGACCACAGAGCTCTCTTAGCAGGTGTGAGTTTTGCTTTGTAAACTCAGGATGAAAAAAATGCCACACTGATTTTCTAGGCACTCATCCTGTCTGGTGGGATATTCAGCACAGGTGTCATGATGACACCCTCTCCCTGGCAATGGCCACAGTGGTCATTACTTGGAGGAGCTGTCTTCAGGGGAATGAGGACCTCAAGGAAGCAGGGAGCTATCTTGTTTGTTTCTATTTTCTTTTTTCTTTTTCTTTTCTTTTATTTATTTTATTTATTTATTTATTTATTTTTGAGACAGAGTCTCCTGGGTTCAAGTGATTCTCCTGCCTCAGCCTCCCTAGTAGCTGGGATTACAGGCACCCGCCACCACGCTTGGCTAATTTTTGTGTTTCTAGTGGAGACGGGGTTTCACCATGTTGGCCAGGCTGGTCTCAAACTCCTGACCTCAAGTGATCCATCCACCTCAGCCTCCCAAAGTGCTGGGATTACAGGCGTGAGGCACTGCACCCGGCCAGAAGCAGGCAGCTATCTAAGGAGATGGAGACTGATGAGGAAGGGGGCTTCTTTTAGAGAGGATAGCCAGAGAAGACTTCTTTGAGGAGATGGCATTTAAGCAGATATGTGAATGACATAAAGATCTTCAAGGAAAGCATCAGGCAAAAGAAGAAACATAAAGATCTGAGGCAGGGCTGAGCTGGGCATGTGAAGGAAAAGCATGAAGGCTGGTGTGACCAGAACAGTGTGAGAGTGAGGTTGAGAGGGAGGTGGAGGCGTGTCTTTGTTAAGCCTTGTAGGCCTTGGTAAGCAGGTGGTTTCATCCAGAGTGTGATGGATGCCATTGGATGGCTATGAGTAGGGGTGACCTGGCTGACTTGCTCTTTGTAAACAGCACTCTCAGCTAGGCACGGTGGCTCACGCCTATGGTCCCAGCTACTCAGGAGGCTGAGGCAGGAGGATTGAGCCCAGGAATTTGAGGCTGCAGTGAGCTTTGATTACACTAGTGAGCTTTGATTACACCACTGAACGCCAGCCTGGGCAACAGAGTGGGACCCTGTCTCTAAAATAACTAACTAAATAAATAGCACTCACACTGCTATGCAGAAAATAGACTGCAGTGTGGGAAAGGAGCAAGAATGACGGCAGAAAAACCATAAGACTGGCAGCCATGACAGGTGTCCAGGTAAGAGAGGGGTGACTTGGACTAGGGGAGCAGCAGAGGACATGGTGAGAAGTTGTTTGACCAAGATATGCTTTGCATTTCTTTTTGCTGGGTTTTTTTTTTTTTTTTTGGTGTTTTTTGTTTGTTTGTTTTTGTTCTTGTTTTTTTAGTATTTTTAGGGTCTCACTATGTTGCCCAGGCTGATCTTGAACTCCTGGGCTCAAATGATCTGCCCACCTCAGTATCCCAAAGTGCTGGAATTATGGACATGAGTCATTGTGCCCCACCAACCAAGATATATTTTGGAGTTGAAATTGGATCATGAAGGTGGATTAATGTAGGTGTCAGGGGAATAGCCTAACCAAGGATGACCCCTGGGTGTTCAACCCGAGCAAAATCTAGGTGAATCTTGGTAGTATATACTGAAATGGAGAACACTGAGGTAAGCGATTTGAAGGATAAAAGCAAGTTCTATTTTGAAGAGGTCCAATTTGAGACACTTATTGGACTTCCAATGGGAAGTCTCAGACAGATGGGTAAACATATACAAGTATGAAGCTCCAGGGTGTTGCAGAGGTTGGAGCTGAAGATATGTACAGTCGACTGTGGTATGCAGGGGGATTGGTTCCAGGACCTCCTGGGGATACCAAAATCCACAGATGCTCAAGTTCCTGATACAAAATGGTGTAGTAGGCCAGGTGCAGTGGCTCATCACACCTGGTAATCCCAGCATATTGGGAAGCTGAGGTGGGAAGATCACTTGAGCCCAGGAGTTGGAGACCAGACTGGGCAATATGGCGGAACTCCATCTCTATGAAAAATACAAAAATTAGCCCAGTGTGGAGGCTCACGCCTGTAGTTCCAGCTACTCAGGAAGCTGAGGCAAGAGGATTGCTCGAGCCAGAAAGGTCAAAGCTGCAGTGAGCCACGATTGCACCACTGTACTCCACCCTGGGTGACAGACTCAAAAACAAACAAAAAAATGGTGTAGTATTTGCATATAACCAATGCATATTCTCCTGTGTATTTCTTTTTCTTTCTTTCTTTTCTCTTTTTTTTTTTTTTTTTTTTGAGAAAAAGTCTCACTCTGTCACCCAGGCTGGAGTGTAGTGGTGCAATCTCAGGTCACTGCAACCTCCACCTCCCAGGTTCAAGCGATTCTCCTGCTTCAGCCTCCCGAGTAGCTGAGACTACAGGTGTATGTCATCACACCCGGCTAACTTGTATTTTTAGTAGAGACGGGGTTTTGCCATGTTAGCCAGGCTGGTCTTGAACTCCTGACCTCAAGTGATCCACCTGCCTCAGCCTCCCAGAGTGCTGGGATTACAGGCATGAGCCACTGCATCTGGCTTGTGTACTTTAAATCATAGCTAAATTACTGATATCATACCTAATACAATGCAAATGCTATATAAATAGTTATTATACTTTATTATTTGTCATTCTTGCTATGATGACAAGAAAATTCTGTACATGTTCAGTACAAACATATTTTTTTCTGAATATTTCTGATCCACAGTTGGTTGACTCCATGTACACGGAACCCACGGATATGGAGACCCAATAGATATTGGCAAATAGATGGTATTTAAACCCACATGACCGCATGCCACCCAAGAGAATGTAAGTAGAGAAGAAAAAAGGACTGAGCCCGAGGGCACACAACAGTTAGAGGTAAGGAGATGCCAGAAAAGGACACCGAGAGACGGCAGGAAAGACAGAGAGGGCTTCAAGGAGAAGGGATTAATCATATCAAATCCTACTGAGAATTTAAGTAAGATAAGGCTTGAGAATTGTCCAGTGGATTAGGCAAAGTTTTGACCTTGATAAGAACAGTTTCAGCAAAAGTGGCAGGGGTAAAAGTCTGGTTGAAGTGGATTGAGAGAATAAAGACCTCTGGGCTGAATGTGGAGGACTGAACAGCTGCATTTCTTTCTTTCTTTCTTTTTTCCAGGAACACGCACACTTTATTGAATGCCATTGTAGAAAAGTATGTGAGAATAAAGGGCTGATACAGAACTCAGGCCCAGGGTGTAGGGCCTGCGGTGGACAGCAAGTAACTGGGCGCTACTGCTGGCCTTGGAGATTCTTTACCGTTTGAGAAATTGCTTGGAATATTATCATAGAGCTACTGGTGAAAAGGATGATGAGTGCTGTGGTCACATGGATGTCCAGGGTAAGGGTACAAATGTTCAGGCGCTTGGCAGTGGAGGCATAGGCCTGGGCCCCGCTCAGGTCGCCAACCATCTTCCTGTCCCTAGACTTCACGGAGTAGGTGAATGCTATGAAGCCCCCGTAGCACCAGTTCATGAAGAGGGACCAGATGACGTGGTCGGGCACAGCGGTCTCACTGTGGATGTGGATCATGGTGGATGTTGGGGGAGCAGGGTTGAGGGGCACCCTCAGCACAGCCACCTCCTGCTCCTCCTTGAGCATTTCGTAGTTGAGGAGTGGCCACTGTTGGCGAGAGTGAAGATGGTCTGGACAACGTGGTTCATGGTTTCCAGGGAAGATCAGCTGTGGTCAGGATGGTGGGATGCTTCTCCAGCTGCATTTATTTCTGTTTCCTCTTGAATTCTCACTAAAATGACAACAGTGTTTAAAATGCATAAACCTATGGAACAGAGAAAACAAGAGCAGTGATAGGAGAATACGAGAGATGTCAGTACAATTTTGGAATCTAGAAAGTAGATGGATGAGGCCGGGCACAGTGGCTCACACATGCAATCTCAGCACTTTGGAAGGCTGAGGCGGGTGGATCGCCTGAGGTCAGGAGTTCAAGACCAGCCTGGCCAACCTGGTGAAACCCCGTCTCTACTAAAAATATAAAAAATTAGCTGGGTGTGGTGGCGTGTGCCTGTAGTCCCAGCTACTTAGGAGGCTAAGGCAGGAGACTCACTTGAACCTGGGAGGCAGAGGTTGCAGTGAGCCGAGATTACGCCACTGCACTCCAGTCAGTGCAACAGAGCGAAACTCCATCTAAGAAAAGAAGAGAAAAGCAAAAAGAAAAGAAAATAGATGGATGAGTTGTAAGTGACTGAAAAGCCTGAAAAAAATTTAAAGTTGAGGATCTATAGTCTAGAGGAGCAAGAAGTAGTCTAATTCGGCCGGGTGCAGTGGCTCATGCCTGTAATCCCAACACTTTGGGAGGCCGAGGTGGGTGGATCACGAGTTCAGGAGATCGAGACCATCCTGGCTAACACTGGTGAAACTCCGTCTCTACTAAAAAATACAAAAAATTAGCCAGGCGTGGTGGCGGGGCGCCTGTAGTCCCAGCTACTCGGGAGGCTGAGACAGGAGAATGGTGTGAACCTAGGAGGCGGATCTTGCAGTGAGCCGAGATTGCACTACTGCACTCCAGCCTGGGCGACAAAGCGAGACTCCATCTCAAAAAAACAAACAAACAAAAAGAAGTGGTCTAATTCATACCAAAGAACCTCAGGAGTTGAAGGTACCAAGTACTTGGGAAGGTGAGGTTGCGGGAAGGTGAGGTTGCTAGAAGGAGATGAAAGCAGGAATGAGTGAAAATCTTCATAGGAAGAAAAAGACTCCTAGATCCTCTCCTCACCCCCACACAGCTGGGTGACTGTCCCTCTACCACCCAATCAAAAAACTAGAACCTCAGCCAGGCCTGGTGGCTCATGCCTGTAATCCCAGCACTTTGGGAGACTGAGGCAGGTGGATCATTTGAGGTTGTGAGTTCAAGACCAGCCTGGCCAACATGGTGAAACCCATTTCTACTAAAACACGGGAAAAAAAAAAAAAAATAGCTGCACGTGGTGGTGTGTTCCTGTAATCCCAGCTACTCAGGAGGCTGAGGCAGGAGAATAGCTTGAGCCTGGGAGGCAGAGGTTGCAGGGAGCAGAAATCGTGGCACTGCATTCCAGCCTGGGCAATAGAGTAAGACTCAAAAAGAAGGAAGGAAGGAAGGAAGGAAGGAAGGAAGGAAGGAAGGAAGGAAGGAAGGAAGGAAGGAAGGAAGGAAGGAAGGAAGGGAGGGAGGGAGGGAGGGAGGGAGGGAGGGAGGGAGGGGAGGGAGGGAGGGAAAGATTGGAAGGATGATAAGAAAAAACAGGGTAAAAAGATCAGTTTCTCATTGAAAGAGAGAGGAAGAAGAAAGAGAGAGAGAGAGAGAGAGAGGGAGGGAGGGAGGGAGGGAGGGAGAAGGAAGGAGAAAGAAATATTGGGAGGATGATAAGAAGAAACAGAGGGTATAAAGACCAACTCCTTATCTCCCACAACAGGAAGTCAATATATAACGCATAAAACCAAAAAATCAAGAAGCAGCAGTACATATGTTATCTGGGGAAAAAAAATAGAGATAAAGAAAACCTAAAGAAACAGTTTAAAAATGGAAAGAAGTTGCTTCTGGGGGGAAGGCATTGGATAATCCTTTTTATTCTAAGCGTTTTAAAACTGTTTGATTTTAATTTTTTTACATATTTATAACTATTTACATGACTTTTTGAAACAATACATGTACAGCATTGATAAAATACATTTTAATGTCTAAAAAATAAAGCAAAAGAAAGTAAGAGATGAGATAGAGGAGACAAGTAAAGATGCAACAGGTCTATTGAAAAGTCTGGACTTAGTGTAGACAACAAGCAGCTTTAATTTTCTTCCATTGTTGCTTTCAATCACTTTCCAATTGAATTTCATTTTCCTGTTACTTAATGAAATATTGAGCAGATTTCCTAACTTTCTGGTGCCTTTGACTACTAACACCATCGCATTTTAAGTGCTAATCTCATCAATAATTTTAATCTCGTTCCCACCCACTCCCACAAGGCAACTGGCTTTTGGAGTTGGAGTGTGGACCTGGAGGAGTCTCTTCTTTTCAACTCCTGCTGCCAATTTCCTGAGGTGGGATACCTGACCTTGGCTCAGACCTCTTCCACCCGCTAAGCTTCCCCTCCTGCTTCATCCCTGACAGTCCTGGTTGGTGAGCTCAAAACCTTTCCTTAGGTTTCCTTGAATCACAAAAACTAACACTCCCAACAAGGAGGACAAGCTGCCTGCTGCAGCCTCCCCTCTGCCTGACCATCCCCCAGCTCCCATGTCCCCCATTCAGATGGGCAGAGGGAGACAGATGCCCAGCTGGAGAAAGAACATCATCCCCTCCACTCGCAGTCACAGTGGATCTCTGGGACTCCTCACTTGCTTTACAGGAGGAAAATGAAGGGCACAGCTCTCCCCACTAGGCTGACAGTCGGTGTGATCCCTCTACTTGTTTCTTTTTAATATAAACTAAGAATTGATAGGAAAAGGGAAGTGACAGCTGGGAGAAACAGAGACAGTTAAACCATCTCTTAATACACTTAATTGTCTCCATCTTTGGCCCTCATCAGTTCCAGGACCACAGAGAAAGTCCCACCCAATACAGTATTTCAGGATTTTTTGGAGTGTTGCTGTTGAGAGAAGCACAGAAATGGAGCCATTGCTGGAGGAGGATATGGGAATCAGAGAAGCATTTCCTTTATTTATTTCTTTATCTTACTTTCCTTTTATTTCTTCCTTCTTTTTTTCCTTCCTTTCTTTTTTTAGGTTGGAATGTAGTGGCACAATCATACCTCGTTGCAGCCTCAGGTGAGCACCACTACACCTAGCTAATTTTTTTCATTATTTTTGTATAGACGGAGTCTCGCTATGTTGCCCAAGCTGATCTCAAACTCGGCCTCAAGTGATTTTCCTGTCTTGGCCTCCCAATCCCAAAGGGCTGGGATTACAAGCATGAGCCACCATGCTGGGCCCGGGGAGGTATTCTCTTGACTGGGAAGTATTGCCACATGTTTGTACACTGATGGGAATAACCCAGTAGTGGAGGGCAGATAATGACACAGAGAAAGGGGATGATTGCAAGAGCAAGTCCTTAAGCAGGCAAGAAGGCATGGACCAGGGAGTGCACAGTGCCAGCAATAGGAGCAAGGATGGGACATTCATCGCAGCTCTCCAGAAGGCAGAGCATAGGTGGCTACCAATGAAGGTACATTTGAAGATTCTGAATCATTCTCTGCTGATTGTTTTCATTTCTTTAGTGAAAAAAGGAAACACAAGCCAAGTGTAGTGGCACACACCTGTAGTCTCAGCTATTTGGGAAGCTGAGGCAGAAGGATGTCTTGAACCCAGGAGTTCCAGGTTACAGTGAGCTATGATCGCACCACTGCACTCCAGCCTAGGCAACAGAGTGAGACTCCATCTCGAAAAATAAAAATAAAAAATCATGCCTGTAATCCCAGAACTTTGGGAGGCAGAGGTGGGTGGATCTCTTGAGGTCAGGAGTTCAAGACCAGCCTAGCCAACATGGTAAAACCTCATCTCTACTAAAAATACAAAAATTAGCTGGGTGTGGTGGCGCATGTCTATAACCCCAGCTACTCAGGAGGCTGAGACAGAGAACCTGAGAGGCGGAGAACCTGGGAGTTCTCCCAGGTTGAACCTGGGAGGCGGAGATTGCAGTGAGCCAAGATCACGCCATTGCACTCCAGCCTGAGCGACAGAGCAAGACTCCATCTTGAACTCCTGACCTCAAGTGATCCACTCACCTTGGCCTCCCAAAGTGCTGGGATTACAGGTGTGAGCCAATGTGCCCTGCCAAGACTCTGTCTCAAAAAATAAAACAATAAAGATAAAAAATAAATAATAAATAAATAAAATGAAAATAAAAAGAGACAAAAGGAGCCAGGCCAACAGCGAAGACTGAGAAGGAGAGAGGTGATATTGAAAGTTTGATGACAGAGGAAAAGCTATAATGTAGTCATTTCAAAGGAGGAGAACAACTCGACCATGGCAATAAGCTGGACAACTGGACGAGGCTGTGGGCTCCTGACATTCACCATCCTATGTGGGCTTCTCTCCACCCACAGCCAGCTGCTCAGGTGCAGGCAGGGAATGGAGGGTGAAGGGTGCTAAGTTCATCAGAGTTGGGGTTTTGCCAGGGAAGTGTGGATGGAGAGAGAGGCAGGTGTATTGAATGTCATATCAGGGTGTGATGTCAGGGATGAACCATGGAATCCAAACTGATCAAGGTGGGAAGTAGGTAGGCAAGGAGGTCATAGGAAAGTGGATAATTGAGGGGAAGTCGGTGGACTGGGGTCCCAGTGGGAGGAATGCTGGAGCATGTCAAGAGACTGAACATTTGGTGGTTTTCCTGGGATTTCCTCCACACCATGACACACTTGTTCCCACTGTTCTTGCTGTAATTCCCTAGCACTGCCTCACTTACGATCTTTCTGTGGGCCCCCTTTATGTTAGGTTAGTAGCCTCTGATACCTCAGATGTATGCCTGCCTCAACCTCTCTGATATGTGAGATTCATAGCTTCCCCAGACCTACCTCACTTTCATTAGGGAGGAAACCTATTTTCTTTCCTCATTATCCATTTTCTTTGTTTTTTTGTTTTTGTTGTTGTTGTTGTTGTTTTAAGATGGAGTCTTACTCTGTCTCCCAGGCTGGAGTGCAATGGTGTGATCCTCGGCTTACTGCAACCTCTGCCTCCCGGGTTCACGTGATTCTCCTGTCTCAGCCTCCCAAGTAGTGGGACTACAGGCGTGCACCATCACACCTAGCTAATTTTTGTAATTTTAGTAGAGACGGAGTTTCACCATGTTGGCCAGGCTGGCCTCGAACTCCTGATCTCAGGTGATCCATCCACCTCAACCTCCCAAAGTGCTGGGATTACAGGCATGAGCCACCGTGCCCAGACTCATTATCCATTTTCTTCCTGTCTCTTGGTTCTCTTTCTTCCTAACATCCACCTTTGTCTCCATGGGCCACCCAGAGGCCTCGTAGAAACTTTCTCTCTCCAACCAACCCATTGACTCCTCTCCCTGTGGTGCCTCCCACACCACCATGGTTGTGTCCTAGTTTTTCTATTGACTTCTTTTCAAATTTTTGTTCATCAGATTAGAACAAGAAGAGGTTGCAGATAAAGTTTACAGGGGAAGGGTGTGACCACCATCCTCTTTACAGGAAATAAGTGGCAGTCGTAAATAATTAATCCAGGCTGCAGCCAGGAACGGTGGCTCACGCCTGTAATCCAAACACTTTGGGAGGCCGAGGCAGGCGGATCACGAGGTCAGGAGATCAAGACCATCCTGGCTAACACAGTGAAACCCTGTCTCTACTAAAAAAAAATACAAAAATTACCCGGGTGTGGTGGCAGCTGCCTGTAGTCCCAGCTTCTCAGGAGGCTGAGGCAGGAGAATGGCAGTGAATCTGGGAAGCAGAGCTTGCAGTGAGCCGAGATCTTGCCACTGCACTCCAGCATGGGCAACAGAGCCAGACTCCGTCTCCAAAAAAAAAAAAAAAAAAATTAGAGAATTAATCCACTCTATAATACCTAATGTAGCCAGAGAGAGAGAGAGCATTGTCTGTGTGTATCTCCTATGGTAGTAGAATTCCCCAGGGCCTGGCTTGCTTGGCAAGGGGCTAATGCAGGGCAATAGCCAACAATAGCTGGCTCTGGGTGTCCACTTAAATGTCCCAAAACTCATAAGGAATCATGAGTTATTAATATGGCAAGAGGATGAAAGAGATTTGTTTCTGCACATGCCCGAGATCCCCCTGGCTTCAAGTTTTCCAAATTTGCTTTAAAATAATTGTTCTGTTTTCTATAATAGCAACAATTTTATTGCAGCAAAGATGGTTCATTGTGTCTGCTATGGTTTGACTGTGTCCTCTCCAAAATGTAGCTCCTGAAACTTAATGGCCAATATGGTTTGGCTCTGTGTCCCCACCCAAATCTCATGTCAAATTGTAATTCCCCATGTTAGGGAGGGACCTGGTGGGAGGTGATTGAATCATGGGGGAGAATTTCCCCCTTGCTCTTCTCATGATAGTAAGTGAGTTCTCATGAGATTTGGTTGTTTAAAAGTGTGTTGCACGTCCCGCCCCCCCCCCCACTCTCTCTCTCCTGTTGCCATCTAAAGACGTGCTTGCTTCCCCTTTGCCCTTCCCCAATGATTGTACGTTTCCTGTGGCCTCCCCAGCCATGCTGCCTGTACAGCCTGTGGAACTGTGAACCAATTAAATCTCTTTTCTTTATAAATTACCTAGGCTCAGGTAGTTCTTTATAGCAGTGTGAGAATGGATTAATACAATGGCCAATTGATAGTATTAAGAGCTGGGCCTTTAAGAGGTGAGTAGGCCATGTAGGCTTCTTCCTCATGAATGGGATTAAGGATCTTATAAAGGAAGCCACACACAGCATTCCTCCCCTCCATAGCATACAGCAACAAGGCACCATCTTGGAATCAAAGAGCAACCTTCACCAGACAACCAAACCTGCTGGTACCTTGATCTTCAACTTCCCAACTATGAAAACTGTGAGAAATAAATTTCTGTTCTTTATAAATTACCCAGTCTCAGGTATGTTGTTATAGCAACACAAATAGCTAAGATAACATTTCAAAATGTATTCTCTTCTTTTTAAATAATAGCACCCCTAATTTTTAGCTGGACACATGGGTATCCAAAATAAAAACCAGACTCATTTGTAGCTAGGTGTGGTCATAAATCTGAATCCTGAGCACAATGGGGTGTGATTTCTGATCATACCCTTAAAAGTAAGGGATGGGTCTTTCCTTCCCCTTTTTCTTGCCTCTAGCCCTCTGCTTGGAATGGCAAAGAAACAGGGCAGAAGAAGCCAAGGTCTCTGCATGATCTTGTGGATCAGAGCCACTATACCTGCCCTGGACCATCTTCACAAGACAGAAATAAACTTCCATCTTGTTCAGCACACTGTTACTTTGGGGCTCTGTTACCTTCACCTGAGATTGTATCCTAATACCTTCATCCTTCTCTTTCTTTAGCTATATAGGTGACAGACACGTACAAAATGCCTAATGCATGCTTTCCTCTGTCCATCCTTCATTCCATTATTGAATCCATCATTAATAAGATTGTCACCTTGGTGATTTTCTTCTTAATAATAGAGCATTTAAGATTTATATCAGGCTGAGCATGGTGGCTCACACCTGTAATCCCAACACTCTGGGTGACTAAGACAGGCAGATCACCTGAGGTCAGGAGTTCAAGACCAGCCTGGCCAATGTAGTGAAACCCCATCTCTATTAAAAATATAAAAATTAGCTGGGCATAGTGGTGGGCGCCTGTGATCCCAGCTACTCGGGAGGCTGAGGCAGGAGAATCACTTGAACCTGGGAGGTGGAGGTGCAGTGAGCCAAGATCTCGCCAATGCACTCCAGCCTGGGTGACAGAACAAGACTCTGTCTCCAAAAAAAAAGTATATCAAAGATAAGGCTGAATTTTCTTTCTGAATTTCTGGAGTCTGCAGTTGCAGTGACTAGATCCTATTCCCAAGCTTATGGTGATAAATGAGTGTCTTTGATGTCTTTGGGTAAGTTAGATAGCAAATACTGGAGTAATTGAACAATATTTTTTGAATAGTAATCTTTTTTTTTTTTTTTTTTTTTGAGACGGAGTCTCGCTCAGTCGCCCAGGTTGGAGTGCAGTGGCGCGATCCCGGCTCACTGCAAGCTCCGCCTCCCGGGTTCACGCCATTCTCCTGCCTCAGCCTCCCAAGTAGCTGGGACTACAAGTGCTCACCGCCACGCCCGGCTAATTTTTTTGCATTTTTAGTAGAGACAGGGTTTCACCGTGTTAGCCAGGATGGTCTCGATCTCCTGACCTTGTGATCTGCCCGTCTCGGCCTCCCAAAGTGCTGGGATTACAGGCTTGAGCCACCGCGCCCGGCTTGAATAGTAATCTTTAAACAGAACTAGTTGTATTTAATTCTGAGTATTCCAATAGAAATGGTTTCCTTTACAGTATGCCATCTTGCCCTTTCCCCATTTGTATTGTTATTGCTAAACCACCCCCATTTTAATTATCATTTAATTATCTTCATCTACAGCTGAGTGCCCCCCTTCTGTTGGAAAGCTTATTTTATACAAACCAAACCATGGGTAATTACCTATCAAAAGCAGATTTATCTAAATTCCCACTGAAACTAGATGAAGCAGTTCCCTTAAGTCATAAAATCATTCAAAATTAGATCCAGGAAAAAAGGCCGATATTGAATTTGAATTTATAGAATACCAACAACATTATAGGTACCATCGGGAATCAATGCTTATTCATATTCCCTGCTAGGGGAGTATAGAATCTTAGTTCTAAATTCATCCTCCAGGATATAAATTGTGGCAGGTACTGTAGGTGGACTCATTCACCACCTTTTCCCAGCCCACATTATCTTGCCTTTATCTACTATACTGGAGAGACCAGACACGGTGGCTCATACCTGTAATCCCAACACTTTGGAAGGCTGAGGCGGATAGGTCACGAGGTCAGGGGTTCAAGACCAGCCTGGCCAACATAGCGAAAGTCCATCTCTACTGAAAATACAATAATTAGCCAGGTGTGGTGGCAGGCACCGGTAGTCCCAGCTACTTGGGAGGCTGAGGCAAGAGAATTGCTTGAACCCGGGAGATGGGCTGCAGTGAGCGGAGAACACGCCATTGCACTCTAGCCTGGGCAACAGACCAAGACTCCATCTCAAAGAAAAAAAATTTAAAAGACTGCAGAAAAAAATTAAAACCTCATTTTCTCAGCCCCACCCCATTCCCTTGCAGTAAGGACACACCATGTGACACAGGTCCTGTCAGTGAGACACATGTACAAATCCCCTATTTAAAAACATAAACTAGCCTGGTGTGGTGGCTCACCCCTGTGCTCCCAGCACTTTCGGAGGCCGAAGTGGGCAGATCACTTGAGGACAGGAGTGCAAGACCAACCTGGCCAATATGGTGAAACCTTGTCTCTACTGAAAATACAAAAATTAGCCGGGCGTGGTGGCACACACTTGTAATCCCAGCTACTCGAAAGGCTGAGGCAGGAGAATCACTTGAACCTAGGAGATGGAGGTTGCAGTGAGCCAAGACTGTACCACTGCACTTCAGCTGGGGCCACAGTCAGACTCCATCTCAAAAGAATAAAAACACGAATTACCAGAATTTCCACTCCCAGGTATGTTCCCAAAAAAATTGAAAGCAGGGACTCTAACAAATCCTTGTTCACACCAATATTCATTGCAGCATTACTCATGATAGCCAAAAGGTGGAAACACCCCGTGTAGATGGATGGATAAACAAAACGTGGTCTACACCCTATGATGGAATATTATTTAACCACAAACAGGAAAGAAATTCTGCTACATGCTACAATAGGGATAAACTTTAGAAACAATTATGCTAAGTGAAATAAACTCGACACAGAAAGACAAATACTGCATTATTCCAATTATACGAGGCACCAAGAACACACAAATACATAGAGACAGAAAGTCGAATAGAAGTTACCAGGGGCTGGGAGGAAGGAGGAATGGGAAGTTGTTGAATGAGTATGGAGCTTCTGTTTGCAATGATGAACCACTTCTGGAATAGACAGTGCTGGTGGCTGCACAACACTGTGAATGTGTATAATACCACTCAATCGTACACTCAAAATGGTTACAGCAGTAAATGTTTTATTATGTATGTTTTACTACAAAAAAATACAAATTTTTAAATCCTTATGCTTATTTTCTACCTAACAAATTGTTAGTCTGGGTCTCTCAATCCTATATTTTGTATAAAGATTCCATGTTACTGACTTTAAATAGGATTCTAGCTTACTACTGAAGGTGTTTTGAAGGCAGTTCATTTTACCTGAGGCTAACTAGAAGTAAAACCAATAATAAATAATGACAGGCCAGGCGCAGTGGCTCACGCCTGTAATCCCAGTACTTTGGAAAGCCAAGGCAGGTGGATCACTTGAGGTCAGGAGTTCAAGACCAGCCTGACCAACGTGGTGAAACCCTGTCTCTACTAAACATACAAAAAAAAAAAAAAATAGCCAGGCGTGGTGGCGGGCACCTGTAATCCCAGCTACTCATGAGGCTGAGGCAGGAGAATCGCTTGAACCCGGGAAGCAGATGTTGCAGTGAGCCAAGATCACGCCATGGCACTCCAGCCTGGGCACAAGAGTTAAACTCCATCTCAAATAAATAAATAAATACAGAGGTCTGTGGCTCCCTAAATATCTGCTTTGCTTCCCCATCTTGAAGACATGGAGAACAGAAGGGATCTGGAGAGAAAGAGGAGGAAATATGTGCAACCTTCCATCTGGTGCTGACCAAGGCCGGAGCACCCATAGGAGGCAGGAGATGCCTGTGGCAGATGATCAGGAAGGAGGGATATTCTTTCCAGAAGCTTCAGATGCTCCTCCATTTGGAGGTGTCTTACCACAAGATTTAACCTGCCTAGTTGGGAATCACGTTGATGACATGTGGTACTAGCCAGAAGTAGAAGCAGCTTCTCCTCCCCACCCCACCCTACCCTCACCTCCTCTGGACTCTGGACCCCTGCTTGACACAAGGTTTTTACTTGGTAATAATAATTAACTAACATTTGTGGAGTGCTTCCTTTGCCAGGCACTGCTATAAGCATTTAACACATATTACCTCATTTGAATCTTATAAGATTCTTATAAGGTAGATATTATTATTATTATTATTTCCATTTTATAAATGAGGAAATGGGAGTAAAAAAAGTTCAACTGTCCAAGGTTGCAGATTACAAGTGGCAGAGCCAGGATTCAAACCCAGTCTGACCCCAGTTCCCTCTTGCTTAAGCATTACTTTGTGCTGCTTCTTGTTATCCTACAGATAATTTTCTTCTCTGAGTAGTATCTCAGTTTCCAGCTGTGTTTTAACTTCAAAATATTTTTAGCTAGTATCATCTCTGCCATCGTCATAGGTTTACAGAGAAACAAAAATAATGTCTCTGTGTGTGTGTGATTATAAAAATCAAATAACTTTCTATTTCATAATTATATTAATTATGGTAACATTAGCAGCTGTTATGGTTACAACCCCAAAGTTTTCATTTGCCTAACACAACGAAAGACTAATTCTTGCTAAAGTGCAAAATAGGTGTTCCTAATCAGAGGATGACTCTCTCCTGACACAGGCTTCCAACTTATGGCTTCCCCTTCTAGGAAAGTCAGAGATTCTAAGGACGTCATGCTCTTCTGCATCAAGCAGGAAAGAGAAAGAACATGGAGGCTTATCTGTAGAAGGTCATTATGGTCCAGGCCTGGAAGAGGCACTCATCACATGAGTTCACATCCCATTCTCCAGAACTCAGTAACATGGCCACACCTAGCTGCAAAGAAAGCTGGCAAATCTCAGTCGGGTGCGGTGGCTCATACCTGTAATTCCAGCACTTTGAGATGCTGAGTGGGGCAGACATACTTGAGGTCAGGAGCTCAAGACCAACCTGGGCAACATAGTGAAAACCCATCTCTACTAAAAAATACAAAACTTGGCAGGGTACAGTGGCTCACGCCTGTAATCCCAGCACTTTAGAAGGCCGAGGCGGGCAGATCACCTGAGGTCAGGAGTTCGAAACCAGCCTGGCCAACATGGTGAAACCCCGTCTCTACTAAAAATACAAAAAATTAGCCAAGCATGGTGGTGGGCGCCTATAATCCCAACTACTTGGGAGGCTGAGGCAGGAGAATTGCTTAAACTCAGGAGGCGGAGGTTGCAATGAGCTGAGATCGCGCCACTGCACTCCAGCCTAGGCAACAGAGTAAGACTCCTTCTGAAAAATAAAAGAAAGAAAGCTGGCAAATCTCAACCAGTTGTGCACGCAGGGAAACGAGAAAATAAGTTTTGGGTGAACACAAATGGTAGTCTTCCATGATAGCCTTCCCATCCAACAATGCATTTGCCTAGGTAATGTTTTCAGAACTCTTCTGAGCCAGAGACTCGAGTCATTGCAAACTGTCTTGGGTAGGTAAAATGGACCACCAATAAGTGAAGACTTTGCCTAAAACTCCTCTCGAATGCATCTATCATTACATACCCTTACGCCTATTTTATTTTATTTTATTTTATTTTGTTTTTTTTTTTTTTTTTTTTTTTTTTTGAGGCGGAGTCTCGCTCTGTCGCCCGGACTGGAGTGCAGTGGCCAGATCTCAGCTCACTGCAAGCTCCGCCTCCCGGGTTTACGCCATTCTCCTGCCTCAGCCTCCCGAGTAGCTGGGACTACAGGCGCCCGCCACCTCGCCCGGCTAGTTTTTTGTATTTTTAGTAGAGACGGGGTTTCACCATGTTAGCCAGGATGGTCTCGATCTCCTGACCTCGTGATCCGCCCGTCTCGGCCTCCCAAAGTGCTGGGATTACAGGCTTGAGCCACCGCGCCCGGCCTATTTTATTTTGTTTTATTTTATTTTTTGTGTAAGGGTCTCACTCTGTCACCCAAGTTGGAGTGCAGTGGCATGATCTCGGCTCACTGCAACCTCTGCCTCACGGGTTCAAGTGATTCTCCTGCCTCAGCTTCCCTAGTAGCTGGGATTACTGGTGTGCACCACCACACCCAGCTAATTTTTGTATTTTTAGTAGAGATGGGGTTTCACCATGTAGAGCAGGCTAGTCTAGAACTCCTGACCTCAAGTTATCTGCCTGCCTCGGTCTCCCAAAGTGCTGGGATTGCAGGCATGAGCCATGGTGCCTGGCCCTTTATGCCTTTTTTAACCTTACAGATTAAAAAACCACAAGTATGGCTGGGCTTGGTGGCTCACTTCTATAATCCCAGCACTTTGCAAGGGAAGCAGATTGCCTGAGTCCAGGAGTTCCAGACCAGCCTGGGCAACATGGCGAAACCCCGTCTCTAAAAAAAATACAAAAATTACCCGCCTGTAGTTCCAGCTGCTCGGAAGGCTGAGGTGGGAGGATCACTTGAGCCTGGGAAGTCAAGGCTGCAGTGAGCTGTGATCATGCCACTGTACTCCAACATGGCTGACAGAGTGAGACCCTGTCTCTAAATAAATAAGTAAATAAAATGAAAATGAAAAACCACAAGTAACATGACAGTTTGAAGCTTTCACTGATTACTCACATAGAGAGGTATCAGCTAAGGTCCAGAAGATTTAATCAAGCACAGCCTCCCCAGTTATCAACACTTTTGAGAAGTGTTTTGATACCTTTTGATAATGTTTGTGGGCAAACATTATCTTATGATAGATCACAATCTCAAGGAGCAGGAAATGGGGCTATTATTTTAGCCCCTTTTCTGTTTAACCTATACTTTAATAGATGGATATGACTTTTAGGTTACCTGAATGCATGTCTATATGTCACACTAGATAAAGAGGGGATGATAATGTGGCTTCTGTATCAAAACTAGGAATGACCCCAAAGAGCACTTGGTCTAAATGTCTATGACCAGAAGAAAATGTACCCCTCTAATGAAGTGAGATGATGGTTGAGATAAATTAAGGCACGCATGGCTTTTAAAACATGTTAGCAGCATACGATGACTTTAAAAAGAAAAAACCCATTCCTTAAAGACCTAGCATGAAATATACATAAAGTGACTTGATACTTGCCAAAAACATCACTTGCAACTATGCCCAAAATATGTACATATTTAAGTAAGGACCAACAGGCAACATTCAAAAACAAAAAGAGTAACCACTATGCTCAGGCAACATGATTATGAGTGGCTTATTTTCTCCTTTTAACATTTTCTCTAATATTTTTACATCCTACTGTTAACCATTTGTTTCCCATTTATTGCAAAAGAACAAAGTAAAAGAAGAATCCTTTCCTGTTCTTAACACAGCTGTAAGAAGCCTTCCATTCTTCAGTAAGAGACAGTCACCATTTTCATCGAGACTGGCAGAGTAAGCAGTTCTAAAGTAAAGTGCAGAATTTTTAAAAATTATAGTCCCCTGATCAAAACTGGGGGAAATTAATTTTTTAAAGCATGAGAAAAGAACACTTTCCTAGAGGATACACAAGCACTGGTCAGTCTTTTCCTAACACTGAGGATGCCCAAAATCTGCTACTCTGACCAGCACTTTCATTATTAAGAAGCTGAGAGGTGAGGCTACTCTTTGACTTAGAGAATATTTTATTGGCAGAAGCTCCGAAGAGATCCTTTCTTTAAATATTCACTGTGTTCAGCGTACCCTATTACCTCAGGGATTTACTGAGATATCCAAGAAAGTCTGTTTTGCATCCTTAGGCAAAGGTTAGCTATTTCAGGGGGTTGGTGTATGTGATGTGTTTTCTTATGGAAACCATAATTCTGTCCCTGAAAACCCCTTTTTTCTGCAAGGTCTTTTAAACTTCCTGAATATCTTTGAGATTCTTAAGCTCATCAGTGAGTATCAAAAAGTGCCACCTGCGTCCAAACACACAATTTCTCACCTTCATTAAAATATCTGCCTTCATTGCTATATTAGCTCCCAGAGAATCTTTGTCTTACCTACTTGGATATCACTTAAAAATCCAAGAAGATGTAGGGACATTTGAAGCTTCCCTGAGAAGTCAAGTTAGAAATTCAGGGCTCTCTCCTTTATTTATTTATTTATTTATTTATTTATTTATTTATTTATTTATTTATTATTTTATTTTATTTTATTTTTATTTTTATTTTTATTTTTTTGAGACAGAGTCTTGCTCTGTTGCCCAGGCTGGAGTTGGGTGGCACGATCTCTGCTCACTGCAACCTCTGCCTCCCAGATTCAAGCGATTCTCCTGCCTCAGCCTCCTGAGTAGCTGGGATTACAGGTGTGCACCACTACACCCAGCTAATTTTTGTATTTTTGGTAGAGATAGAGTTTCACCATGTTGGCCAGGCTGGTGGAATCTGCCTGCGTCAGCCTCCCAAAGTGCTAGGATTACAGGCATGAGCCACTGCACCAGGCCTGAATGTCTAACAAATGTAACACCACTATAAACACCAACTGTGTGGCCAGGCTATGCACGCACTTACTTTTGAAAAGAGCTTTCCCAGGAGGGAGCTGTTTTGTTCTCATTGAACAGAACAGAGTTCTTCCAGGAAGAAGACAGAATTTAGACAATGAAAGCTGAAATGTTAAAAAATTTCTACTAAATCAAATAATCTTCAACTAGGAAACAATAAAATATACAAAAGTCATATGCAGATACCACAGTTTAAAGTGAACCATCAATATTTTGCCAGCTATACCTAATGACATATTTTGATTATCAGTTACTTTCCATTCAAACTGTAAATCTTTTTCTAAGAATGAAAGAACTAAAAACATGAGAGAATCTGGCCATCTCTAACAGTAACAGATTATGATAATTAACTACAAACTTGTGTTAGATAACTTTGATCTACACTGGACACCTGGGATGTAGAATATATTTCATATTTTGTTATTAATGATCATCCAGAGATAGTCTAGAAATTGTTTTCTAGTATCTATGTCTTGTTTTTCAGACTAATACAATCCAAGATTGTTCTAAAGATGCTTAATTGCAGTAAACCAGAGATTTATACGAAATTTTCCTCATTCAATCCAAATATGTATATGATATTTCTACTGTAAACTGGGATAAAAGCAGGTTTAACCACTTTAGTTTTAACTTTACTCTTTGCTTTTCACTAAAATGATAGAGCTGTATAGTAAAATTGTACTATTTCTCATCAGTATTATCATTTGTTACTAGCGAGAAGTTCTTTAATATCAAATGTGTTTTGGAAGAAGAGGGGCCAGTATTTTAAAGATAACTTTTTAAAGGGACATTGAATCTAACTCAAATTGAAATTTCTAAACTTATTCTTTACTTTCCCTACCCAGAAATATCCCCTAGAGATCAAACCCATTCATAAAAAGAAAAATGCGAATTACAATCACACTGCAATGCTGAAATACATATTTTTACCTATAAAATGTACAAATATAAACAGATTTGGTCATATACTGTGTTACAAGTATGGGAAACCAGGCACTGTTATATTTTACTTAACAGGAGAGGAAATTGATATAACCTCTATAAAGAACAATTAGACAATAGATAAGTATTTTAAATGCAGAAACCATTTGGCTGAGAAATTGAACTTCCAGGGACTTAATATACAGATATGCTTGCACACATGCAAAATGACGTATGCACAAAGCTATTCATTGAAGCACTGTTTGAAATAGCGAAGGATTGGAACAACCCAAGCACAATGGAATACTGTGCCACCACTAAAAAAAAAAAAAAAAAAAAGCATAAATCTATATATAAAAATTTGGGCCGGGCGTGGTGGCTCACGTCTGTAATCCCAACAGTTTGGGAGGCCAAGGCAGGTGGATCACCTGAGGTTAGGAGTTCAAGACCAGCCTGACCAACGTGGCAAAACCCTGTCTCTACTAAAAATACAAAATTAGCCAGGCGTGGTGGCACGCGCCTGTAATCTCAGCTACTCCAGAGGCTGAGGCAAGAGAACAGCTTGAACCCAGGAGGCATAGGTTGCAGTAAGCTGAGATTGCGCCATGGCACTCCAACCTGGGCAACAAGAGCGAAACTCAGTCTCAAAAAAGAAAAGAAAAGAAAAAGAAAAAGAAAAAAGAATTTGGTAGGACCTCTAAGCAAGGTGCAAAAGAATGTATACAGTATGGTAGCATTTGTGTAAGAGACAAAAATGGTATGTATGTAGTGCCTCTGTAATGTGTCAGCTTGACTAGAATTCCCGGGAACTACATTTCCCAGAATTCCTTTCCCAATTTGTTTCCAGTTAAAGTGGGCCTCCGGAGACACTTCTGCATGAGGTTTCAGAAGCAGAAGTGAAACAAAGCCATTTTAATTTTTTGCGGAAAAGGTGGAAGCAGGCACTTTTGTAGTTCACACACAATGTTGTGTATCTGTTGGCTCATCTCTTTGGCATGGAGAGCATCAGCTGGCCTTCAACCACTTCACCTTCCCCTGGATTCTTCTTCAGCAAGCGTCTCCAACTCTGGGCTCAGATGTGTGCTTTGTTTTCGTTTTGTTTTGTTTTTTGTTTTTGAGATGGAGTCTCGCTCTGTCACCCAGGCTGAAGTGCAGTGGCACAATCTCGGCTCACTACAACCTCCACCTCCCAGGTTCAAGCAATTCTTCTGCCTCAGCCTCCCGAGTAGCTGGGATTACCAGTGCCCACCACCACGCCCGGCTAATTTTTGTATTTTTAGTAGAGATGGGGTTTCACCATGTTGGCCAGGCTGGTCTTGAACTCCTGACCTCAAGTGATCCGCCCACCTCAGCCTCCCAAAGTGATGGGATTACAGGAGTGAGCCACCGCCCCCGGCCAGATAGAGGTTTTATATGAGGGACTGGCTCACTTGAGTATGGAGCAGTCCCTTGATCTGCAGTCTGTAAGCTGGAGGCCCGGGGAAAGTTGGTGGTGTAGTTTCAGTCCAAGCTCCAAAGCCTGAGAACCAGGGGCCAATAGTGTAAGCCCCAGTCTGAGTTTTATAGATACAGAGATAGAGATAGATTGATGATTGGTAGATAGATAGATAGATAGATAGATAGATAGATAGATAGATCGATCGATCCTATTGGTTCTGTTTTTCTGAAGAACCCTAACTAATACTTAGGGTTTCTCTGTCTATAATCAGCCTAGGCAAATATAAAAGAGAACAAAGCTCATACACTGGTCCTCATGTGTCCTTTGTCCTTTGCTTTTTCTACCACTCTCTGTCAAAGTACCTCATTTGTTGGGACACTTAAGATGTATAACACCAAAAGGCATTGGGATGCCCTAAGAGAACGAGTCCCTCTTAAGGCCTTTATGTAAAGCATACATAACCAACTGTGTAATCAGCATCAAGTAGACCCTTTCAAAGGTAGCTCATCTCTCAATGGTTTGTTCAGTCCCACTGAGATCAAGCATCCTGCATATAATCAGAGTTCCTTGAGGGTTCGGGACTTTGGAAATAATACAATCACTTTCAAGAACCAAAATAAGACTTGTGGTAAAGATGATCATCATTAATAACTGTATAACTCTTTACAATGTTCAAAGTACTTATATATACACTGTCTCATTTCTGATTTATATATTAATAGAAAATATTAATTGCTGTATATCCTCATTGTGCAAAAATTTCAACATACTCTAGTCACTCCTGAGGGACCATCATTAATCCCATTCTACAAATGAAGACATTGAGGTTTAAAGACATTGAGACTTACCCAATATATTCAAGTAAGTATCACAATTAAGACTCGAGCCTAGCTGGGCACAGTGGCTCACACCTGTAATCCCAGCATTTTGGGAGGCCAAGGCAGGTGGATCACTTGAAATCAGGAGTTCGAGACCAGCCTGACCAACATGGTGAAACCCCATCTCTACTAAAAATACAAAAAAAAAAAAAAAATTAGCTCTGCTTGGTGGCACATGCCTGTAATCCCAGCTACTTGGGAGGCTGAGACAGGAGAATCACTTGAACCCAGGAGATGGAGGTTGCAGTGAGCCAAAATCACACCATTGTACTCTAGCCTAGGCAACAAAAGGCAAACCCTGTCTCAAAAAAAAAAGACTTGAGCCCAGACCCACCTGAGTCCATGCTCTTCACTAGTTCACAGTACTCTTTCTCACTATGGTCCTGTGAAGGTGGTAGGGTTGATTTTTTTATTATACTCATTTCACAAAAAGTAAGGCCCCAGAAAGAATATGACTTGCCAAGGCCATGTAGCTATGACAAAGTAGAAATCAATAAGAATGTCTGACTTTATATCTCACACTCTGGTTTACTTAACCCCAGCTGCTTGTTATAAGTATATATAAATGCATTCTTGTTTAATATGTATTACTTGCAGAGGATTGATAAATTTTTCCATGAGTAGCTGGAAGCAAAATCTATAAACTGTTTTGATCTTCAATAGCTCGTGTGTGTGTGTGTGTGTGTGTGTGTGTGTGTGTGTGTGTGTGAAGTTCTCACTATGTTGTACAGGCTGGTTTCAAACTCCTGAGCTCAAGGGATCCTCCCGCCTCAGCCTACCAAAGTGCTAAGGTTATAGGCATGAGCCACCATGTCCAGCCTTTTTTTTTTTTTTTTTCTTTTGTCCTGGACATATGTAGTTTATTTCCTAGGTATCTCGATGAGCCTTGAGGTTGGCAAAGAAGTTCTCAGACTCCTCTTGCAATATCCCTGAGTCTAACTATCGTATAGTTCCCTGCTCCCACTGATGTCCCTTAGACCAAGCTCTCATAGCGGCATCTTCTCTCCTTCTTACCTCTCGATCTTACCACCTTTGGCAAGGATTGCTTTCTGTTCAGTGCCCCTCTTTGTGCTACTTCTGCATTCGTGTTAGCTTCTAAAATACATTTCAAGCTTCTGAATTTTAGGCAATAAGTCTCAGATTTGTTCACAGTCAGAACACTAGAAAACATTGCTATTAAGGAAGTAAATTAGGGAATCAAAATGGCAAGCCAGGAATTCAAGAGTAAGGAGCAATCTCTAAACAATGAAATGGGAGTAGAGTCCTACGTCAATAACTGAGACAAGACCTGTCAGTTTGCTTTTTAAAACTTTTTTTAAATATTTGATACGAATATTAAAGCACATAGAACAACATACTGAACACCTGAGTGCCTATCCCTTCCCACAATTTTTCTAAAACTAATGAAAGCATCAATTTCAAGATTCAAGAACCACTGCAGACTGTGCACAATGGTTCACGCCTATAACCCCAACACTTGAGGCCAAGGAGGAAGAGTCACATGAGCCCAGGGGTTCAACACCAGCCTGGGCAACATGGCAAGACTTGTCATTACAAAATTTAAAAATTAAGTAAATAATAAAACTGAACCCCTACACGGGCCAAATAAAATAAATATTAATGGCCAGGTGCAGTGGCTCACACCTGTAATCCCAGCACTTTGGGAGGCCGAGGTGGACAGATCACCTGAGGTTGGGTGTTTGAGACCAGTCTGACCAACATGGAGAAACCCCATCTCTACTATAAATACAAAATTAGCCAGGCATGGTGGTGCACACCTGCAATCCCAGCTACTTGGGAGGCTGAGGCAGGAGAATTGCTGGAACCCAGGAGACGGAGGTTGTGGTGAGCCGAGATCACACCATTGCACTCCAGCCTAGGCAACAAGAGTGAAACTCTGTCTCAAAAAAACAAAATAAGTAAGTAAATAAATAATTTTTTTTTTTTTTTTTTGAGACAGAGTCTCGCTCTGCCGCCCAGGCTGGAGTGCAGTGGCCGGATCTCAACTCACTGCAAGCTCCGCCTCCCGGGTTTACGCCATTCTCTTGCCTCAGCCTCCCGAGTAGCTGGGACTACAGGTGCCCGCCACCTCGCCTGGCTAGTTTTTTGTATTGTTTTTAGTAGAGACGGGGTTTCACCGTGTTAGCCAGAATGGTCTCGATCTCCTGACCTCGTGATCCGCCCGTCTCGGCCTCCCAAAGTGCTGGGATTACAGGCTTGAGCCACCGCGCCCGGCCAATAAATAAAAATATTAAAACAGACATATTGGAACAGAATTTCTTAAAACTAAACAAAAAGGATAATTTCTGACCCAAAGCACCCAGAGAGAAAAGAAATATTACTGTCGATCTCATAACAATAATACTCGCAGTTGACTTCTCAACAAAAACAATGAAAGACAGATGATGATAGAAAGATATATATATATATATATATATATATATATATATGTGCATGTATATATAGGCTGGGCGTGGTGGCTCACACCTATAATCCCAGCACTTTGGGAGGTCGAGGCGGGTGGATCACCTGATATTGGGAGTTCAAGACCAGCCTGACCAATATGGAGAAACCCCATCTCTACTAAAAATACAAAAAGTATCCAGGTGTGGTGGTGCATGCCTGTAATCCCAGCTACTTGGGGGGCTGAGGCAGAAGAATGGCTTGAACCCAGGAGATGAAGGTTGCAGTGAGCCGAGATCCCGCCATTGCACTCCAGCCTGGACAACAAGAGCAAAGCTCTGTCTCAAAAAATAAATAAATAAAAAGAAAGATATAAATATACACACACACACACACACACACACACGAGTAAATCTATCTATATGCTGTTTCTCTTTGTGCAATTTATAATAATGCAATATAACATGTAGCTAAAATAATGGGGCTTTTTTTTTTGTTTGAGACAGACTCTTGCTCTGTGGCCCAGGCTGGACTGCAGTGGCCCCATCTCAGCTCTCTGCAACCTCCACCTCCCAGGTTCAAGCAATTCTCCTGCCTCAGCCTCCCAAGTAGCTGGGACTACAGGTACGCACCACCACACCAGGCTAATTTTTGTATTTTCAGTAGAGACGGAGTTTCATCATGTTGGCCTGGCTGATCTTAAACTCCTGACCTCAAGTGATCCACCCACCTCGGCCTCCCAAATTGCTGGGATTACAAGCGTGAGCCACCATGCCCAGCCAATAATGGGGCTTTTTAAAGCAAGAATTAAGAGAAAAAATGATTTTCTTTTAGTAAATATGTGCCTTTTACATGTGTTAAACTGTAGCACTTGGCTTTGGGGGATTTTTTTTTTTTTAAACTAACCCTTTCCCACATTCAGGGAATATTTTAAAAAAATATACACAGCCTAGGCGACATAGTGAGACCCCATCTCTACAAAAAGTAAATTTTTTTTTTTGAGGCGGGGTCTCGCTTTGTCGCTCAGGCTGGAGTGCAGTGGCATGATTTCAGCTCACTGCAACCTCCGCTTCCCAGGTTCAAGCAATTCTCCTGCCTCAGCCTGCCGAGTAGCTGGGACTACAGGCATGCACCACCACACCTGGCTAATTTTTTGTATTTTTAGTTGAGATGGGGTTTCACCATGTTAGCCAGAGTGGTCTCAATCTCCTGACCTCATGATCCGCCCGCCTCAGCCTCCCAAAGTGCTGGGATTACAGGAGTGAGCCACCATGCCCAGCCAAAAAGTAAATTTTTTTTTTTTCACAAATAGCACTTTTTATTTGACACTAATTGATGTCTGAACTTTAAACAGATTCTTGGACTGGTGGTTCATATCCATCAGCTCGTTCAACTTTAGCACCTGTCTCGTCCCCAGTGGCTTTTCCAGAACTACTGCCTTCACCATGAAGCTCCACGAGCTTTCCCAATTCAAACTTGGGCTTCTTCAGCATTTTTACTTTTCTAACGAAGACATCATGGAGAGGATAAATAGATTGGCAAGCCTTTTCTATGTCTTTTCCAATGCTGTCTGGAATCCTCATTTAACCTGCATAAATCCTCCTGTAAGATAAGCTATTATTTTCCTTTCACATGTAAAGGATAGATGATCTATCTGAATTACACTTAGTAAAGTCTTCTGAGTCCAAGTCTTATGCTTTTTCCATTACACCCTCTTAGCTAACTGTATATTGCATGGGGTAAATTTTAATAGTAAATTTTATTAAAAGTAAATTTTAATAAAAATTAGCTGGGCACACTGGTGTGCACCTGGAGTCTGAAATACTCAAGAAGCTGATGTGGAAGGATCACTTTGTCCTTTCCACCTCTAAAAGCAAACAAAAATAAATAAATGTGTACAAAATTCAAAAACAATTCCATATATGTTATGATCAAATGCAGTGTATTTAATAAAAAAGTACTGTTGAGCAATTGAAGCAGTTTTGGTTGCTGATTCTTATCCTACACATTGTAATGTAGTTTGGCACTACCAAATTTTTCAGATTACACTAAATAGCACTTACAAGTAAAAATTCTTAATACTATATATATGTGTATGTGTGTGTGTGTATATATATATATATATATATTTTTTTTTTTTTTTTTGAGACAGTCTCGCTCTATTGCCCAGGCTAGAGTGCAGTGGGGCAATCTCGGCTCACTGCAATGTCCGCCTCCTGAATTCAAGTGATTCTCCTGCCTCAGCCTCCTGAGGAGCCGGGATTACAGGCACACGCCACCATGCCCGGCTAATTTTTGTATTTTTACTAGAGATGGGGTTCCTCCATATTGGCCAAGCTGGTCTTGAACTTCTGACCTCAAGTGATCTGCCTGCCTCAGCCTCCCAAGGTGCTGGGATTACAGGTGTGAGCCACCACAGGCAGCCTTAATACTATATTTTTAAGCAGTTTTTGGCTTACAGCAAAATTGAGAGAAATGTCTAGATTACAAGCGTGAGCCAGCATGCCTGGCCCAGGTTATGCTTTTCTTGAGTATTATTACCTTCCTTTAGTTTAAACTTTCCTATGTCATTCTGTTATAGATGTACCTATTGTAAGAAGCATAATCAAATCTGGTAGCCACTTGTCTTTCGATGTATGACTTTCATTTACTTATATTTGTTGTTTCAGTGATCTATATAGATTTATTTCTATCACCATGGTTGTTTTCTTTACTATTTGCAATTCTTTTTGTCAGTTTTTTCTCTTTTCTTCCTTGTCTTCTGTTGGATTGATAAATTTTTACAATGTCACTTCACTTTCAAAATCTGTACATTATATTTCTATGTTTAGGCTCTTAAATATTTAGCATATATTCTTTGTTTTCTTTCTTTTTTTTTTTTTTGAAACAGAGTCTCACTCTGTTGCCTGGGCTGGAGTGCAGTGCAATCTCCACCTCCAGGGGCTCAAGCAATCAGCCTACCTCAGCCTCCCAAGTATCAGGGATCACAGGCACTCACCACCATGCCCGGCTAATTTTTGTATCTTTTTATAGAGATGGAATTCTTCCATTTTGCCCAGGTTGGTCTTGAACTCCTGGGCTCAAGTGATCCTCCTGCCTTGGCCTCCCACAGTGCTGGGATTATAGGTGTGAGCCACGTCACCTGGCCAAATATTTAGCATATATTCTTCACCATAAGTTTTCAATAACATCTAAAATTACTTTCTATTTGTATCCTCTTCCTGATTATAAAAAGCACATAAAGTTGGGGCACAGTGGTTCACACCTGTAATCCTAGCACTTTAGGAGGCTGAGGCAGATGAATCACCTGAAGTCAGGAGTTCAAGACCAGCCTGGCCAACATGATGAAACCCCACCTCTACTAAAAATACAAAATTTGCCGAGCAGTGCTGGCAGGTGCTTGTAGTCTCAGCTAGCCGGAAGGCTGAGGCAGGAGAATCACTTGAACCCGGGAGACACAAGTTACAGTGAGTCCAAAATCACGCCACTACACCCCAGCCTGGGTGACAAGAGTGAAACTCTGTCTCAAAAAAAAAAAAAAAAAAAGTTGGCAAAATGTTAATTATTGCTAAAGCAGGGTAATGACTACAGTATTTTAAAGGACTTAGAATAAACTATCCATTGAACACACACACAATCTTTTGTTTTGTTTTGTTTTTGAGACGGAGTCTCCCTCTGTTGCCCAAGCTGGAGTACAGTGGCACGATCTTGACTCACTGCAACCTCCACCTCCCGAGTTCAAGCGATTCTTCTGCCTCAGCCTCCTGAGTAGCTGGGACTACAGGCACACGGCACCATGCCCAGCTAATTTTTATATTTTTGGTAGAGACGTGGTTTCACCATGTTGTTCAAGCTGGTCTTGAACTCCTGACCACGTGATCCACCCGCCCTGGCCTCCCAAAGTGCTGGGATTACAGGTGTGAGCCACCGTGCCTGGCCCTTTTTTGTTGTCTTTTGAGAGACTGGGTTTCTCTGTCGACCAGGCTGGAGCACACCAACACAATCATAGCTCACTGTAACCTGGCACTCCTGGCCTCAAGCAATCCTCCCCCCTCAGCCTCCTAGAGTATTAGGATTACAGGCATGAGTCACCACACTCAGCCATAATCTTTTTATAGAGGGGAGTTACTGTTTTTATTGTTTTATAAAAACATACAAAAATGTGTTTTATGGGGGACTGTTCAGCCACATAAATACATATCCTGATAGAGTTCATCTGCACCTGTGCCTAGTCTTTCGGTCAGTCGGTTGCTTACGTTTGTGTGCCATGCTTTCCCTCTGGGTGCACTTTGCTTCTTGAGGAGATTCTTAACCATCTCTTCAATGAGAGCCTGTGACAAGTTTTACTTTTATTTTTGAGTGACAGTTTAATGGGGCATACAATTCTAGGTTGATGGTTATTTTTTTTTTTCTCAACAAACACTTTCATAATTTTACGTCTTTGTCTTCTGGCATCTATCATGGTTGATGAGAAGCCAGCTGTCAATGTAGTTGTCATTCCTTTGTAGATAATTGGTCTTCTTCCTCCTTCTGGTCACTTCTAAGATTTTTCTTTGTCTTTTCCTTTTTTCTGAGACAGAGTTTCACTCTTGTTGCCCAGGCTAGAGTGCAATGGAGTGATCTTGGCTCACTGCAACCTCCACCTCCCGGGTTCAAGAGATTCTCCTGCCTCAGCCTCCCAAGTAGCTGGAATTACAGGCACGTGCCACCATACCTGGCTAATTTTTTTTGTATTTTTAATAGAGATGGAGTTTTGCCATGTTAGCCAGGCTGGTCTCAAACTCCTGACCTCAGGTGATCTGCCTGCCTTGGCCTCCCAAAGTGCTGGGATTATAGGCGTGAGCCACCTCTCCTGGCCAACTTCTAAGATTTTTCTATTTATTTCTGATGTAGTGTCACAATGTGGCCAGTGTGTGGACTTATTTTCATATATTCTGCTTGGTATTTGGGATGCACTTTCATTTCAGGATGCATATTATTTAATTCTAGATTTTTTTTTCAATCCTAGAATTTTAAAATATTTAAATTTCCTCAGTTCTCCTTTCCAATCTACTAATATTCTAATCCTTTCTGATCCAGAGTTTGTCTCAGCTATTGACTTCTCTTTCAAGAACTGTATTTTTATTTCCATTTGTTTTCCTTATATGGATAGTATCCTTGAATTTTTCCTTTTGAGAATGTGACATTGAAGTCGAGAAAGTAGAAGCCATGGGAACCGGCAGGTCTGGAGTATT
Source organism: Rhinopithecus roxellana (assembly GCF_007565055.1). Lineage (NCBI taxonomy): Eukaryota > Metazoa > Chordata > Mammalia > Primates > Cercopithecidae > Rhinopithecus > Rhinopithecus roxellana. The sequence continues at coordinate 40,876,492 of NC_044565.1, read as the reverse complement.
CCTGGCAGAGAGGATACCTTTAGGACTGTCTACTCCTTTACCAGCATTTACTTTCAACGTGACCTATAAGCACAGCTTGATTCGCCAGCACGTTGACCAAAGCTAGAGGCTTCTGGTGCTCTATCCACGCACTCATCACCTAGGTTCAGAGTTGTGAGTAATGTGATCCACGGACCCTCCGAGTAGCTGACTGGGTCTTGGTCTCATTAAATGAGCATATACTAACCGATAGAATCTCTACCTCTATTAGGCCAATTCCACCATATTGTATCCCAGAGATAAACACAGCGTAAGCTGACTGAGCAAGACTGCATGGTTTTAGCTGGAATGAACAACAAAAGACAAATTTTTATATTTACTTATTATTGTTCCTTTTTTAAATTAACCTATAAATGTCCACATGTTCCAGCACCATTTGTTTTGTTGTTGCTGTTTTTTTTTTTTTTTTTTTTTTTTTGAGACGGAGTCTTGCTCTGTCGCCCGGGCTGGAGTGCAGTGGCCGGATCTCAGGTCACTGCAAGCTCTGCCTCCCAGGTTTACGCCATTCTCCTGCCTCAGCCTCCCGAGTAGCTGGGACTACAGGCGCCCACCACCTTGCCCGGCTAGTTTTTTGTATTTTTAGTAGAGACGGGGTTTCACAGTATTAGCCAGGATGGTCTCTATCTCCTGACTTCATGATCCGCCCGTCTCGGCCTCCCAAAGTGCTGGGATTACAGGCTTGAGCCACCACGCCCGGCCTTGTTTTGTTTTTAACAGATAGGGTCCCATGATGTTGCCCAGGCTAGTCTGGAACTCTTGGGCTCAGATGACCCTCCCACCTCAGCCTACCAAGTAGCTGGGACTATAGCGGCACACCACCACACCTGGCTTAAATTTTATTTTTAGTGTCAAATATGCACTTTATGGAAACCAATAAAATAATTCTATACATATAAACAAAACAGTTAAATATCACTTAGCATGATCTTGATTGTATATAAAAGTGCAAACTTGCTCATTAAAATCACATGGCAGTGCTCACAAAGGTATTATATGGATGATCTGGATGCTCCAAACTGTACTAATGTTGATTTTGGGGGGTTTGTTTTGTTTTGTTTTGAGGCAGCGTCTTGCTCTATCACCCAGGTTGGAGTGCAGTGGCATTATCATAGCTCAGCTGCAGCCTTGAACTCTTGGGCTCAAACAATCCTCTCATCTCAGCCACCCAAGTAGCTGGGGCTACAAGGGCACGCCACCACAACCTGCTAAATAATTTCTTTTTTTAGAATATTTAATTTGCAACCAAAAAAAGTTTAATCTTGGCTAGAATTTGAAGATACCCAGTTGTAGAATTATTGCTCCCACTCCCTGTAGATGACTGAGTAGCTGGCTGAGTCTTGGCCTCGTTAAGTGCATGTATAGTGGCAGACAGAATCTTTACCTCCAGTTGGGTGGCAGTGGCAGTAGACAATTCTAATGTTGTTTTCCTCATGCCATGTCACGTTCAATACCAGAGTCAATCCCACTGATGCCTCTTCTCTCCCTCTTCCCTTCCTCCTTCTCAACAGTTAACATTCTTACAATTGCCCATTTTGAGCCACAGGACAGTACTATACTTTCTGACTGAGAAATTAACATATCCACATATCTTGCATTGTCTGATAAAGTGAGCTTTACTATCAGTCTGTCAGACCACTAGGGTGCTGACACACAGCACAGGTAGGTAAGGCGATTCTCTTGGCACGACCACACAGTTTGCCTACACATAGCACAATGAGCCCACTGGCTATATGCATGCCATCCACCAACCTTGAAGTTATGCTGAACGTTTTTCTTTTATAAACTTAATAGTGTTACTCTGTCTAGCATTCATCATCCTCATTTCTCACAGTGCTTCTAAATTAAGAAACATTTAGATAAAAAGAGGCTGACTAATCTACATTGAGCTTTAAATTTTTAACTCATTTCTGAAATTCCCTGACAAAGTAAAACAATGTTAAGTTTTTCACATTGCAGAAAAACTCTCATACTTTGGGGCTTGGCTAATTCTAGTCAGTCTCTTTTTGGATGAAGTAGTTCAAGCACAGAAGCTGTCTTCATGAAAAGAGAAAACTCTCTCCAGTTCCTCCTTAGAAAGAGGTCAGTGCCTTGATGATGTTCTCTTCAAGAGAATAATGTCCTATGTTTTTCAACAAAGAACCTGCTGTTTCCAATTCAATAACCTGTCTAAATTCACTACCAAATGCTGGTACAGAAAGAATGTTTAGTACAAAAGAAATCTATGGTCTTAGAAACCAACAGATCAAATCAGTTAATATGAAATCAAATTCAAGTTTTTAAAAAATATTTCTTCCATTTAGAAGCAAAGTATGTGTACAGATAATTTCAACAAAATTAATTTTTAAGTGAATACAGGCTGGGCGCAGTGGCTCATGCTTGTAATCCCAGCACTTCGGCAAGCCGAGGCAGGTGGATCATTTGAGGCCAGGAGTTCAAGACCAGCCACTGCCAACATGGCGAAACCCCATCACTACTAAAAATACAAAAATAAGCCGGGTGTGGTGATGTGCGACGGTAGTCCCAGCTACTCGGGAGACCGAGGCAGGAGAATCAATCACTTGAGCCTGGGAGGCAGAGGTTACAGTGAGCAGAGATCGTGCCACTGCACTCCAACCTGGGCGCCAGAGTAAGACTTCATCTCAAATAAATAAATAAATAAACACAGTCTGTTAAGATGGGATGAAAGTTATCATAACTGAACTTCCCATGGCTTCTGAGGTTTCCCATGGCCTTCAAGAACTGGTGTGATCTGGCCCTTGGGGTGTCTTCCAGCCACAACCCAAGCCTTATGCGATTTGCTAATTTCGTTTTCCAGGTATGTCAGCCTTCCCTCAGCTCCTAGATGAACTGTTCCTACCACAGGTCCTTTGCATTTATTGCTTTCCCTGCCTGGAATATTCTTCTGCCTCTCCTCATTTAAAGGTCACCTCTTTTAAGAAACCTTCCCCGAGCGCCCTCCGCAAATAGGTCAGCCTTCTTAGTCCCTGTCACCACACTCTGCCTATTTCCTGCCATAACATTAATCAGAGCCTTACTTTCTTATTGACTGGTTATTTATTATCTGTTCCCCACACGAGAATGCAAACACCATGAGGACAGGAATCTGATTTGTTTTGCTCTCCTAGACTTTATGTGCCTGGTGCAGAAGTCTACCAGCCAACGACGTCTTCCTGATACAGCTGCCTCCGATTTGGAAAAAAATCATTAATTTGATTCAAACAGTAAAGCCAAGACACTTCAATGGAGTTCATGCAGAATTATCCACATAACAGAATTTAGGATATTCCCTAAAAGCCACAAACCCTAGCTAGTCTCGAGGTTTGAAATTTTGAGTTCAATTCTGAAATATTTGTGTTATGGTTAATTCTGCACAATGGCCACTAGAGGGGGCCATGGCCAAATTATATACTCTGAAATTTAAGCTTTTTCAGAGATAATTTTTTGAAGTTCTGCAGCCCAACCCTACTTCCAGCGTCCCTGACAGATGTCCATCCCACTTCTTTAAAAACAAACAATATATGATGAAGTCATTACCTCGTGGGACAGACTATTCTTCAGCAGGGCAGCACCGTTACTTAGAAAGTCCTCTTTGTCCTTGACCTATCTGTAACTGCCCCTCCTTGTCCAAAACCATTAAGACAGCAACACTAGGCCAGGAGCAGTGGCTCATGCCTGTAGTCCCAGCACTTTGGGAGGCCAAGGTGGGTGGATCACTGGAGGCCAGGTGTTGGAGCCCAGCCTGGCCAACATGGCAAAACCCCGTCTCTACTAAAAATACAAAAAAAAATTAGCCAGGTGTATTGACCCGAGCCTATGGCCACAGCTACTTGGGAGGCTGAGGCACAAGAATCGCTTCAGCCTGGGAGATGGAGGTTGCAGTGAGCCGAGATCTCGTCACTGCACTACAGCCTGTGGGACAGAGGGAGACTGTCTCAAAAATAAAAATAAAAGAAATCATCACTTAGAAGCAGATCTTAAAATGAGGGGGGAAAAGCCAGGCACAGTGGCTCACACTTGTAATCCCAACACTTTGGAAGACTGAGGTGGGCAGATCACTTGAGGCCAGGAGTTCGAGACCAGCCTGGCCAACGTGGTGAAACTCCATCTCTACTAAAAATACACAAATTCCCAGGCGCCTGTAATCTCAGCTACACAGGAGGTTGAGGCAGGAGAATTGCTTGAACCTGGAGGCAGTGGTTGTAGTGAGCCAAGATTGCACCACTGCACTCCAACCTGGGCGATAGAATGAGACTTCGTATCAAAAAAAGGAAAAGAAAAGAAGAGAAAAAAGAAAATAAATCAATGCTACTTTGGGCTCTAGGCTGAGCCATATTGTCTAGAATATCATTTAGAGTCTTGGCCAGTCTATGCTGGCATGCCTCCCACCCTTCCCATCCTCAGCCACTGCTCCAGATGGAAGGCCCCTGTGTTTTCTCTCCATTGACCCACTGGCCCACTGCTTGCACAGTAAGCCTACCCCCAACATTGTCGGCACCCCCCCTACACAGGAAAATGCTTCATTTCTTGCCATGACTGAAAGCTGGCTGTCCTGAAGAAGGTCTGGCTCCCCTGCCTTTGTCTCCAGGAAAGGTGGCAGGTTCTCCCAAGGCCCCAACATCTTAAGCAGGATTGGCATTTGCCCAGCTGCCAGCATTGCTCTCAAGGCATCACTTCTGCTGGGAGATTTGTGTCATTCTGCTGCTCTACTGCCCCTTGTTTATCTACTGGTCAAGCCAGCATAGAAGACTTTGGGCTCTCATGTCGATCCAGTACTACCCTGTTCTGTGCGAATAACTTGTGCATTCCCCTCACTCCATCACTGAGCCCACACCTGGGATCTCACATTGGCCTTCACATGGGCCCTAGTAATTGTCCCTCCAGTTTACTCAGTCCCCACTCCCCATACTATCTCCTGCCTCTCACTAAGCTTCCACTACATTTGCTCCTCACAGCTCAGTCCCCACTCCCCATACTATCTCCTGCCTCTCACTAAGCTTCCACTACATTTGCTCCTCACAGCTCAGCCTTCCACTTCTTTTCCTATCCAACCTACATTCCCACTACTATTTTTCTGTCCTCCTTAATATCCTTATCCACTTATCTTTCCTTCCCATTACCCAGTGTCAAAACCCCAACTGTATAAATCCAACCATTGTTGGATTGCCCCTTTTTGTTGCTCCTACACTAAACACTGCTAGTGAAGATAACAACAGCAAATATTTATTGATAGTTATTTCAGGAGAGAGCACTGTTATTATCAGTAGATGATGAATGAGAAAAACAAGGTCCTGAGGGAATTAGTAAATCACCCTAGGTTACACAGGGAGTAAGCCACACAATCTGGCTTAATCAAATGTATTTAAAACATGTAAAGGCATGGTGGCCCACACCTGTAATTCCAGAACTTTGGGAGGCCAAAGTGGGCAGATCACTTGAGGCCAGGAGTTCGAGACCAGCCTGGCCAACGTGGCAAAACCCCATCACTACTGAAAATTCAAAAATTAGCCAGGCATGGTAGCATGCACCTGTAATCCCAGCTACACGGAAGGCTGAGGCAGGAGAGTCACTTGAAACCAGGAGGTGAAGGCTGCAGTGAGCCTGGGCAACAGAGCAAGACTCCGTCTCAAAAAAAAAAAAAGATATAGATGATGAGAACACACTTAGCAAGCTCGATCTTGGGCCGGGCGCGGTGGCTCAAGCCTGTAATCCCAGCACTTTGGGAGGCCGAGACGGGCGGATCACGGGGTCAGGAGATCGAGACCATCCTGGCTAACACGGTGAAACCCTGTCTCTACTAAAAAATACAGAAAACTAGCCGGGCGAGGTGGCGGGTGCCTGTAGTCCCAGCTACTCGGGAGGCTGAGGCAGGAGAATGGCGTAAACCCGGGAGGCGGAGCTTGCAGTGAGCTGAGATCCGGCCACTGCACTCCAGCCTGGGCGACAGAGCAAAACTCCGTCTCAAAAAAAAAAAAAAAAAAAAAAAAAAAGCAAGCTCGATCTAGTGGACAAATATAGAACACCATCTCCAATAAGTAGACAAGCACACACGCATTTACAAAGATTGGCAATGAACGAGGTAAGTAGTACTCAAAATTTCTGGTCTCTGAACCCCTTAACAAATATTATATTTATAAATTGTATTTACACACTTAAAATTACTTAGGACTCAATGAGCTGTGTTTATTTGGGTTATAGTTACCAAGATTTATTAAATTAGAAATTAAACTGAAAGATATTTTATCTATGAACATATTAAATAAATTTTAAAATAACAATAGGCCAGATGGCTCATGTCTATAATCCCAACACTTTGGAAGGATCATTTGAAGCCAGAAGTTCAAGACCAGCCTGGGAACGTAGCAAGATGTTATCTCTACAAAAAATAAAAAATATAAAATAAAACAACAATAATTAAAAACCCATTGCATGTTCTCATAAATAAAATTTTTGTGGGGAAAAAAATGCCTTTTTAAAAAAAGGGGGGGAGGGGGAGAAAATGGCATTGTTTTACATTTTGGCAAATCTTTTTAACATCTGGCTGAATAGAAAAGAGCTGGATTCTCATAGCTTCTGCATTCTGTCTGTTGGGATGTGTTGTTTTGGTTGAAGTCCATAAAGAACACCCAGTCTCACATATGAGAGAAAGAAAAGTAGATCCCAATGCCCAACCAGGCCTTGGTTCTTCCAGGAGCTGGCCTGGCACACAACTGGCCTTCGTAGTCTCCTGCTGAACATAATGTCACAGAACACCCACATCAAACAAGTCCACCCTGTGACTGTGATGAACCAAAACAAAAACAGAACCAGGAACTTGTCTGAAATGACCAAACATCCTCCTTTTCCAGTCAATCTGAGTCACTGCTGACAGCTACAGCGTGGCTCCACTGAGCCCTTCTCTTCTCCTTTCCTGCAGCTGCTGTGGTGGAGTACCACAGACCTGATAAATTCAAACAGAATATAGCCTCTCTCAGTCCTGAAGTCTAGAAGTCCGAAGTGAAGGGATAGGTGGGGCCATGCTCCCTCTGAAGGCTCCAGGGAGAATCCTTCCCTGCTGCTTCCAGCTTCCGGTGGCTCCAGGCGTTCCTTGGTTGGACAACTTCAATCTCTGCCTCCACCTTCCCATGGCCTTCTTCTCTGTACCTGTGTCAAATCTCCCTCTGCTTTTGTCTTCCTCTAAGTAATCCAGATAATCTAGGATGATGTCATCTTGAGAATCTTAATCACATCTACAAAGATCCTTTTCCAAATAAGCTCACATTTACAGGTTCTGGGGGTTGGGATGTACACATACTTTTTGGGGGGCCACCATTCAACCCACTATACCTTCCCATAAATAAGATTTTTTAAACCTTTGCAGCCATCACCAAAGGTGGAGCAGCCAAAATGAAGTTCAATCCCTTTGTGACTTCTGACCGAAGCAAGAATTGAAAAAGACATTTCAATGCACCTTCCCACACTCGCAGAAAGATTATGTCTGCCCCTCTTTCCAAAGAGCTGAGACAAAAGTACAATGTTCGATCCAAGACCGTCCAAAACGATGATGAAGTTCAGGTTGTGCGAGGACACTATAAGGGTCAGCGAATTGGCCAAATAATCCAGGTTTACAGGAAGAAATATGTCATCTACATTGAATGGGTGCAGGGGAAAAGGCTAACAGCACAGCTGTCCCTGTGGGCATTCACCCAGCAAGGTGGTTATCACTAGGCTAAAACTGGACAAAGACCACAAAAACATCCTTGAATGGAAAGCCAAATCTCGCCAAGTAGGAAAGGAAAATGGCAAACACAAGAAAGAAACAATAGAAGATGCAGGAATAAAATAATCTTATTAAGCTTTTATTAAAACTTGAAGTGCGGCCAACCACGGTGGCTGACACCTGTAATCTCAGCACTTTGGGAAGCTGAGGCGGTGGGATCACAAGGTCAGGAGCTCAAGACCAGCCTGGCCAACATGGTGAAACCCTGTCTCTACTAAAAAACACAAAAAACTAGCCGGGCGTGGTGGCGGGCGCCTGTAATCCCAGCTACTCGGGAGGCTGAGGCAGGAGAATGGTGTAAACCCGGGAGGCAGAGCTTACAGTGAGCTGAGATCCAGCCACTGCACTCCAGCCTGGGCGACAGAGCGAGACTCTATCTCAAAAAAAAATACAAAAAAAAAATTAGCCAGACGTGGTGGTGCACGCCTGTAATCCCAGCTACTCAGGAGGCCAAGGCAGGAGAAATGCTTGAACCCGGGAGGCAGAGGTTGCAGTAAACTGAGATCATACCACTGCTCTCCAACCTGGGCAGCAGAGCGAGACTCCGTCTCAGAAAAAGAAAAAACTTGAAGTAAAAAAAGATTACGATACCCGATTATAGAATTATCCCCATTTCCTAACAATCCAATCCAAAGCAAAATCCCATTTTCTTAACTGTCCCCAAAATCACCTAACACAAGCCCAAATCTACAATCATTTTCTAAAACTATCTTACTAAGGTGCCCAACAGTTCCCTATTATGTATGTTCTCCCTCACTGCAATGATTAACAAATCCGTCTTTTCCAATTAACAGCTGTGTTCCGGGTGGTCTTTGTCTGGAAGGCATTAGGCATTGACACATAGAAGGAGGAAAGAATGGTCAGGCGCAGTGGCTCACACCTGTAATCCCAGCACTTTGGGAGGCCAGGTGTGGAGGTGCATGCCTGGCACAGTTAGAAAAAGAAGGAGTGGGCCAGGAGCAGTGGTTCACATCTATAATCCCAGTCCTTTGGAGGCTGAGGCGGGTGGATCACCTGAGGTCAGGAGTTCGAGACCATGGCCAACATGGTGAAACCCTGCCTCTATTAAAAATACAAAAATTAGCCAGGGGTGGAGGTGCACACCTGTAATCCCAGCTACTCGAGAGGCTGAGGCAGAAGAATTGCTTGAACCTGGGAGGTGGAGGTTGCAGTGAGCTGAGATCGCATCATTGTACTGCAGCCTGGGCAACAAGAGTGAAACTTCGTCTTAAAAAAAACAAACAACAACAACAAAAAGGTTATTGTGGACGTTTTTCTCTGATACTATGCCAAAATTCAACAAGTTATGATTTTTCTTTCTTTTTTTTTTTTTGTTCTTTTTTGTTTTTTTGAGACGGGGTCTCGTTCTGTTGCCCAGGCTATAGTATGGTGTTGCAACCTCGGCTCACTGCAACCTCCACCTCCTGGGTTTAAGTGATTCTCCTGCCTCAGCCTCCCAAGTAGCTGGGAATACAGGCATGCACCACCATGCCCAGCTAATTTTTGTATTTTTAGTGGAGACAGGGTTTCACCATGTTGGCCAGGATGGTCTCTATCTCCTGACCTTGTGATCCACCCGCCTCAGCCTCCTAAAGTGCTGGGATTACAGGCATGAGCCACCACTCCCAGCCAACAAGGGATGATTTCTTAAAGGTTACTTGCAATGTGGAATCTGAAACCACATCAGTAAACATTCCATACTCTATTACATTAAAATTCATGAGTCTAGGCCAGGCACAGTGGCTCACGCCTATAATCCCAGCACTCTGGGAGGCCAAGGCAGGTGGATCACTTGAGGTCAGGAGTTTGAGACCAGCCTGGCCAACATCATGAAACCTCATCTCTACTAAAAATACAAAAAACAAACAAACAAACAAACAAAAAATCAGTGTATTTTGCACTTTGGATCATTTGTCCAGGCATAATTTTGAACATCATTCCTTGGTCACTTGGGAAATATTGGTTCATTGAATTATGCAGACCTTTTGAATGTTCACACATTTCATTATACATTTTTTAACCACACTTTTTAATATCCCCACCAATCTCATCAGAAAAGTCATTATGCTTTAAAGGACGTCAAATTTACAGAAATGAACGTAAGATTTTTTTGTTTTTGTTTTTGTTTTTGTTTTTTTGAGAGGGAATCTCCAGCCTGGGCAACAAGAGTGAAATTCCATCTTCAAAAAAAGAGATGGGAGGGTGGCAATTCTAGGTGACATAGCCATTCTAAATGTGTACACAGCAACCAACAGAACTGCAAAATATGTGAAGAAAAACTGTAGAGAGAATATTAGACAGAAAATAAGGAAGGGTAGAGAGGAATGCAACACTATCATTAACCAACAGGAGTTGTCGACATGTATAGAACACTGCACCCAACAACAGCAGAATACACATTCTATTTAGGTGTCCATAGAACATATATCAAGACACACCATAACTGTGCCATAAAACAAACCTCAACAAATTTAAAAGAATTGAAATCATGCAGTGTGTTTTTCAACCACAATGGAATCAATCTAGATATCAATAACACACTTTTCTTCTTTTTTGTTTTTGAGATGGAATCTCGCTCTGTTGCCCAGGCTAGAGTGCAGTGGCGCCATCTTGGCTCACTGCAAGCTCCACTTCCTGGGCTCAAGCAATTTTCCTGCCTCAGTCTCCCAAGTAGCTGGGATTATAGGCACCCGCCACCATGTGTGGCTAATTTTTGTATTTTTAGTAGAGACAGGGTTTCCCATGTTGGCCAGGCTGGTCTCAAACTCCTGACTTCAAGTGATCTGCCTGCCTTGGCCTCCCAAAGTGTTGGAATTACAGGCATGAGCCACCACACCTGGCCCTACACAATCTCCTCTGTAAAATAGAAGAAAATGTTTCCTAATTCATTTTATGGAGTTAGTGTTATCCTGATACAAAAACTAGACAAAGGTAGTATGAAAAAGAAAACTACAGACCATTATCTCTCATAAACTTCAATGTGAAAATTCTCAACAAAATATTAACAAACCTACTCCAGCAATGTATAAAAAAAGTATATACACTATCATCAAGTGGGATTTATTTCAGGTATGCAAGGCTGGTTCAACATTTTGGACATAGTGTAATCCACCATATCAATAAGCTAAAGAAGAAACATTATATGATCAAATTAATTGATGCAGAAAAATCATTAGACAAAATTAAACATTCATTTATGATAAAAATAGGAATAAAGGAAGATTTTCTCAACTTTATAATGAACATCTGCAGACCTATAGTCACATTATTCTTCATGGTGAAAGAATGAATGCTTTCTCCCTAAGAGCAAGAACAAAGCAAGATGTCCTTTCTCACTACTCTGATTCAGCACAGTGCTAGAGGTTTTCAATTAATGGTGGTCTTTTGTTGGTGTATCTTGGATGTGATTGAATGGCCATAGTTAACATAGAACACTTGGAAATTGTCCAATACAGAGGAACTGCAGGTGGTGTATTTAGGTAGCCCATGGAGGGAGAACCTTCCACAGATCCCACCTCTCCCACCATTTGTCTGTTTTAAGGGAATTTGCCTGGAATGCAGGGTGCACCTGTAGCACCCGGAAACCCACAGGCTTCAAGAGCCCCAGGCTGATGTCCAGACTAATGGAAGCAGAGCTGAAATGACTTCCTGCCCCCATGGGGTTATTGCAGCCATGATTGTGGCCATATATGGATATACTCATATCCAGCCCCTTAAAGGTAAGTGTTATTACTTTCCAGATTTACTATTTCCTTAATGATATAATATGTAATCTATTTCAAAGATGAAACATTCTAGACACCTCAAATCATTTTTAAAACCAGATTAGATTCAAATAAATTTCAAAAATTAACAAATAGGCCAGGTGCAGTGGCTCCCGCCTGTAATCCCAGTGCCTCGGGAGGCCAAGGTGGTCAGATCACAGAGCCCACCTCTCCCACCATTTGTCTGTTTTAAGGGAATTTGCCTGGAATGCAGGGTGTACCTGTAGCACCTGGAAACCCACAGGGAGTTCAAGACCAGCCTGACTAACATGGAGAAACACCATCTCTACTACAAATACAAACTTAGCCAGGCGTGGTGGCATATGCCTGTAATCCCAGCTACTTGGGAGGCTGAGACAGGAGAATCACTTGAACCCAGGAGGCAGAGGTTGCGGTGAGCCGAGATCATGCCATTGCACTCCAGCCTGGGCAACAAGAGCCAAACTTCATCTCAAAAAAAAAAAAAAAAAAACCCAAAATGTGGAAGCAACTTTGGAACTAGGTAACAGGCAGGGGTTAGAACAGTTTGGAGGGCTCAGAAGAAGACAGGAAAATGTGGGAAAGTTTGGAACTTCCTAGAGATTTGTTGAATGGCTTTGACCAAAATGCTGATAGTGATATGAACAATAAGGTCCAGGCTGAAGTGGTCTCAGATGAAGATGAGGATGGGAACTGGAGCAAAGGTGACTCTAGTTATGTTTTAGCAAAGAGACTGGCAGCATTTTCCCCTGCCCTAGAGATTTTTTTTTTTGAGATGGAGTTTCCCTCTTGTTGCCCAGGCTGGAGTGCAATGACTTGATTTCGGCTCACCGCAACCTCTGCCTCCCAGGTTCAAGTGATTCTCCTGCCTCAGCCTCCCAAGTAGCTGGGATTACAGGCGTGTGCCACCATGCCCGGCTAATTTTATATATTTAGTAGAGACGGGGCTTCTCTGTGTTGGTCAGGCTGGTCTCAAACTCTCCCAACCTCAGGTAATCCACCCACCTTGGCCTCCCAAAGTGCTGGGATTACAGGCGTGTGCCACCATGCCCGGCTAATTTTATATATTTAGTAGAGACGGGGCTTCTCTGTGTTGGTCAGGCTGGTCTCAAACTCTCCCAACCTCAGGTAATCCACCCACCTTGGCCTCCCAAAGTGCTGGGATTACAGGTGTGAGCCACCACGCCTGGCCTTTTTTTTTTTTTTTAACCTTTGCCTAGATGTCGGAGGATGTATAAGAACACCTGGGTGCTTAGGCAGAAGTTTGCTGCAGGGGCAGGGCCCTCATGGAGAACCTCTGCTGGGGTAGTGCAGAAGGGAAATGTGGGGTCAGAGCCCCCACACAGAGTCCCTACTGGGGGCACCACCTAGTGGAGCTGTGAGAAGAGGGCCACCATCCTTCAGACCCCAGAATGGTAGATCCACCAACAGCTTGCACCGTGCACCTGGAAAAGCCACAGACACTCAATGCCAGCCCGTGAAAGCAGCCAGGAGAGGGGCTATACCTGCAAAGCCACAGGGGCGGAGCTGTCCAAGGCCGTGGAAGCCCACCTTTTGCATCAGCATGATCTGGATAGGAGACATGGAGTCAAAGGAGATCATTTTGGAATTTTAAGATTTGCCTGCCCTGCTGGATTTCAGTCTTGCATGGGCCTGTAGCCCCTCTGTTTTGGCTAATTTATTCCATTCAGAATGGCTATATTTACCCAATTCATGTACCCCCGTTGTATCTAGGAAGTAACTTACTTGCTTTTGATTTTACAGCCTCTTAGGTGGAAGGGACTTGCCTTGTGTCAGATGAGATTTTGTACTGTGGACTTTTGAGTTAATGCTGAAATGAGTTAACTCAAAAGGACGACTGGGTGTGGTGGCTCAAGTCTGTAATCCCAGCACTTTGGGAGGCTGAGACAGGTGGATCACGAGGTCAGGAGATCAAGATCATCCTGGCTAACATGGTGAAACCCCGTCTCTACTAAAAATACAAAAAATTAACCAGGCGTGGTGGCAGGCGCCTATAGTCCCAGCTACTCAGGAGGCTGAGGCAGGAGAATAGCATGAACCCAGGAGGTGGAGCTTGCAGTGAGCAGAGACCACGCCACTGCACTCCAGCCTGGGAGACAGAGCGAGACTCTATCTCAAAAAAAAAAAAAAAAAAAAGACTTTAGGGGACTGTTGGGAAGGCATGATTGGTTTTGAAATGTGAAGGCATGAGATTTGAGAGGGGCCAGGGGCAGAATGATATGATTTGGCTCTCTCTCACACCCATAGCTCCCATAATTCCCATGTGTTGTGGCAGGGACCTGGTGGGAGATAATTGAATCATGGGGGCAGGTCTTTCTTGTGCTGTTCTCATGATACTGAATAAGTCTCACAAGATCTGATGGTTTTAAAAATGGGAGTTTCCCTGCACAAGCTCTCTGTTTCTCTTTGCCTGCTGCCATCCAAGTAAGATGTGACTTGCTCCTCCTTGCCTTCTGCCATGATTGTGAGGCCTCCCCAGTCATGTGAAACTATAAGTCCATTAAACCTCTTTCTTTTGTAAATTGCCCAGTCTCAAGTATGTCTTTATCAGCAGTGTGAAAACGGACTAATACAGATCAAGGGTTCAAGACCATTCTGGCCAACGTGGTGAAACCCTATCTCTCCTAAAAAATACAAAATTTAGCCAGGCAAGGTGGTGCATGCCTGTAATCCCAGCTACTCAGGAGGTTGAGGCATGAGAATCACTTGAACCTAGGAGGCAGAGGTTGCAATGAGACAAGATTGTATCACTGCACTCCAACCTGGATGACAGAGCAAGGCTCTACTCAAAATAATAATAATAATAATAAATAATTAACAAATAGTCCCCTTGCCTCTCACAAATTAGACAGTACTGCCCAGAATGCCCTGCTGAAGAGTTGTAACAGATAACCCTGTTCCTCCTTAACCTCTCTGTGCTTCATTTACTCACCTGTAAAATAGTGATCACAGTAGTACCTATCTTGTGGTGATGCAGAGAGGATTAAAGAAGCTAATTAGGGGGGCCAGGTACAGTGGCTCATGCCTGTAATCCCAGCATTTTGAGAGGCTGAGGTGGGCAGATCGCTTGAAGTCAGGAGTTCAAGACCAGTTTGGCCAACATGGTGAAACCCCGTCTCTACTTAAAAAAAAAAAAAAAAAGACAAAAATTTGCCAGGCACCAGGCATTGTGTCAGGTGCCTGTAATCCCAGCTAGTCAGTTGGCTGAGGCAGGAGAATCGCTTGCACCCAGGAGGCGGAGGTTGTAATGAGCTGAGAGCACCACTGCACTCCAGTCTGGGTGACAAAGCAAGACTCCATCTCAAAAAAAAAAAAAAAAAAGCCAATTAAGGTGGAAGCACTTAGAACAGTGTTTGCACATAGTAGGCCTTCAGAAGTGCCCTAGTCTGTGACTTGCAGTTGTTAGGAAGATCAGCCTTTCAGCAGGGCATGAAAGAGAAGGCTTTCTACCAATCCCACCCAGAAACCAGAAACAATTTGCCAATAGGGTGTTTGCTCCTCACTATCAAAGACTGATGAAAGGGGGTGTATTAGTCTGTTCTCATGCTGCTAATAAAGACATACCTGAGACTGGGTAATGTATAAAGGAAAGAGGCTTAATTGACTAGCAGTTCAGGCTGGGTGCAGAGGCTAATGCCTGTAATCCCAACAACTTTGGGAGGCCAAGGCAGGTGGATCACCTGAGGTCAGGAGTTCAAGACCAGCGTGAATAATACAGTGAAACCCCCATCTCTACTAAAAACACAAAAATTAGCCAGGCATGGTAGCGGGCACATGTAGTCCTAGCTACTCAGGAAGCTGAGACAGGAAAATTGATTGAACCTGGGAGGCGGAGGTTGCAGTAAGTAGAGATTGCACCACTACACTCCAGCCTGGGTGACAGAGCAAGACTCCATCTCAAAAATAATAATAATAGGCCGGGCGCTGTGGCTTACACCTGTAATCCCAGCACTTTGGGAGGCCGAGGTGGGTGATCACAAGGTCAGGAGTTCGAGACCAGCCTGGCCAACATGGCGAAACCCCGTCTCTACTAAAAAATACAAAAATTAGCCAGGTTTGGTGGCACATGCCTGTAATCCCAGCTACTTGGGAGGCTGAGGCAGGAGAATCACTTGAACCACGGAGGGGGAGTTGCAGTGAGCCGAGATGGCACCACCGCACTCCAGCCTGGGCGACAGAGCAAGACTCTGTTTCAAAAAGAAATAAATAATAATAATTGACTCACAGTTCAGCATGGCTGGCAAGGCCTCAGGAAACTTACAATTGTGGTGGAAGGGGAAGCAAATATGTCTTTCTTCACATGGCAGCAGGAGAGAAAACAAATGCCCAGCAAAGGGAGAAGCCCCTTATGAAAACACCAAATTTTGTGAGAACTAACTCACTATGGCAAGAACAGGATGGGAGAAACCACCCCCATGATTCAATTACCTCCCAATGGGTCCCTCCCACGACTCATGGAGATTGTGGGAACTACAGTTCAAAATGAGATGTGGGTGGAAACACAGCCAAACCATATCAAGGGGTATCAGAAAGAAAGTGAGCCGGAGATCACCCACTGGCCTGCAGCTGCATCCATCCATGTATCATTTGCTCTGATTTCCATCACCTGCCTGGCCCCCTGAGGCATTTGAGTTTATGACATATGATATTTTGCTAATCATCTTCATTATGGAATTCTCCACCACTTCAGCCAGACAGTAATGGTTTAATGGCTGAGAGAAAGCAATCCTCTCAGACATAAAGAAATAAAGAAAAGACTTTAGCATTTTCCATCACTGTATGATAAGTCACTTATTTAAAGGTTTCATATGTGAAAACCTCAAGGCTAAGTGGACAGGGGGCTGGGAGTGGATTTTAGGGGTTTTCATAGATACTTTTGTTAGCGTGGACAGCGAGTCAGACATGAGCAGGGTAAGAGAGCCCCCCACACGGACACACACACACACCAGGAATGTCAGGCAACCATCAGGTGATGGTCAGGTGGTTGTTAAACAGTCTCTCTAAAATTGTTCACAGCCAGTACTAGGGAAAGGCAGTCTTCCAATAGATAAAAACACCTGAAACTGGTGATCAGCAGCTTCCCGATAAGATCTTAGGAGTTGGGCAAGTGGGCTCAAGCACAAGCATTAAGAGGCAAAGTGACGGAGTTTAACATACGTGGCCACCCTGTAGGGACATTTGACTGGTAAGAGAAGGACACCTCAAGTGAGCATGGGCAGGACTCCAGAAACACACCGTGCGTGCTCACCTCCCAAGTGCTAGCAGGCCGCTGCACATAAGCACAGCCCACCCCAAGGGAAGAATCAGGGGAGAAGGGATGCAAGCCCCCAGAAGTATGCCAGCATATAAAACCCCAAGTCAAAAGGTCAAACCACACACTTGCCTTTCAAGTTGTCTGCCCTCTTCCAAGTGTACTTTCCTTTCTTTCCTTCCTACTCCAAAGCTTTGTAATAAACTTTCACTCCTGCCCTAAAACTTGCCTTAGTCTCTCCTTCTGCCTTTTACCCTTCAGTTACATTCTTTCTTCTAAGGAGCAAGAACTGAGGTTGCTGCAGACCTGTACGGATTTGCCACTGGTAACATATTTTAGTGCTGTGTGACTCCGACGCTTTCCACCGCTAACATACTTCCCTTACCAGTCTACCATTCCTAGAGGAAGGTCATATAGAAGGTCATATACCAGTTAAACTCCACCACTTCGTCTCTCTTATGTATTTATTTTAATGTATTTATTATTTATTTATTTATTTATTTATTTATTTATTTTTGATACAGTGTCTTGCTCTGTTGCCCAGGCTGGAGTGCAGTGGCACAATCTTGCCTCACTGCAACCTCCACCTCCTGCGTTCAAGCAATTCTCCTGCCTCAGCCTCCTGAGTAGCTAGGATTACACTAAAGTAGAAGCGCCACCACACCCAGCTAATGTTTTTTTGTATTTTTAGTAGAGACGGGGGGTGGAGGTTTCACCATATTGGCCAGGCTGGTCTTGAACCCCTGACCTTGTGATCCGCCCACCTCGGCCTCTGAAAGTGCTAGGATTACAGGCTTGAGCCACCGCGTCCGGCCCATTTTGTCTCTTAATGAGCATGCTTGAGCCCACTTGTCCAACTCCTGAGATCTTATTGAGAAGCTGCTGATCACCAGTTTCAGGTGTGTTTATCTATTGAGAGACTGCCTTTCCCTGGCTCTGGCTGTGACCAATTATTATTTTAGAGATACCATTTAATAACCACCTGACCATCACCTGATGGCTGCCTGACATTCCTAGTGGCGGTTTGAGGAGGGGGGGCTCTCCTACCCTGCTCATGTCTGACTCGATACCTACTGTGATGCTTAGGGTTATCTGTTGTGCTGGTGTCTTTGGTGTGCCCACTTGATGTTCTCTCCACCTTACCCACCATGCCCTGTGCCTGGGACTACATCAGCAACAGGCTGACTTGCTCTCTGCCTTCGAGTTGGGTTCAGTTAAAGGTGGGGGCCGCTGGTGGGAGATGGAAGAACAAGACAACAAGGTCAGGGTATTTGTTTCCTATCAGGGTCACTTCAAACATCTATACTCTGTCAGGTGACCTTGCCCACACAGCTTTCCCTGACTCTGCGTTCCTGTAACCAGTTCTTCTCATGGCCTCTGCAGGCCTAGGAATGGAAACAGAACCTGCTATGACAAGTCTTGAGTGTTGCCCAATCCATTGTGGAGGTAAACCTCACAGCGATAGCTTCGTAGAGTCCCCTTTTAAACTCTCCTTAAATATCTTCATTTGGCAATGCCATCTACTTCCTAGCACTCTACCTGATGAATATATATGTGCTTTTCATATAACTCCCTTTTGAACCTAGCACCTGGGTAAGGTACCAAGAGCCAAGGTCAATAAGAATAGTAGCTTCAAACATCAGTCTGAAAACTCTCAAGTGTGCAAAAAATACAACTTTTTCTACTTTTCTTTTCCCTTTTTTTTTTTGAGACGGAGTCTCGCTCTGTTGCCCAGGCTGGAATGCAGAGGCACAATCTTGGCATCTTGGCTCACTGCAACCTCTGCCTCCCAGGTTCAAACAATTATCCTGCCTCAGCCTCCCAAGTAGCTGGGACTATAGGTGCACGCCGCCATGCCTGGCTAATCTTTTTGTATTTTAGTAAAAACGGGGTTTCATCATGTTGCCCAGGCTGATTTTGAACTCCTGAGCTAAGGCAAACCGCCCGCTTCGGCCTCCCAAAGTGCTGGAATTACAGGCCTGAGCCACTGCACCTGGCCCAATTGTTTCTACTTTTCTATACCCCGACTTAATTTCTCTTTCAGCCCCAATCCTCCAGGGTGGTAGAAACACAAGTTAAATCAGCACAGGTTGCCCCCTGACAATTAAAATACAATTAATAGCCAGGCGCGGTGGCTCACGCCTGTAATCCCAGCACTTTGGGAGGCTGAGGCAGGAGGATCAACTGAGGTCAGGAGTTCGAGACCAGCCTGACCCACATGGAGAAACCCTGTCTCTACTAAAAATACAAAATAAGCTGGGCATGGTGGCACATGCCTGTAATCCCAGCTACTTGGGAGACTGAGGCAGGAGAATTACTTGAACCCGGGAGGCAGAGGTTGCAGTGAGCCAAGATGGTGCCATTGCACTCCAGCCTGGGCAACAAGAGTGAAACTCTGTCTCAAAATAAATAAATTAATTAATTTAATTAAATACAATTAATAGGCCTAAGAATAGAATGACACACTGGGAACTTAGGAGCCTAGAGGAGGGACACCTAACCTAACCTCAAGGGAGAAAAAAAAGAAATGTCAGGGAAATTCCCAGAGAGTGTGATGTGTTTGAGATGAGACAAAACAATGAATCAAGTTAGCCAGACTTGAAAGGAAATGGCATGCTAGCGCAGGGAACAGCCTGAGCAAAGTCATAGAGGCAAGAAATAGCACAACGTGTAGGAGACTTTAGCAGCACATATACTAAAATTGGAACAATACAGAGAAAATTAGCATGGCCCCTACACTAAGATGACATGTAAATTCGTGAAGCATTCCAAAGCAAACAAATAATAAAAATATTTTTAAAAAAATAAATTCAGTCCAGGTGCGGTGGCTCACACCTGTAATCCCAACACTTAGGGAGGCTGAGATGGGCGGATCACCCGAGGTCGGGAGTTTGAGACCAGCCTGACCAACATGGAGAAACCCCGTCTCTACTAAAAATACAAAATTAGTGGGGCGTGGTGGCACATGCCTGTAATCTCAGCTACTCCGGAGGCTGAGGCAGGAGAATGGCTCGAACCCGGGAGGGAGAGGTTGTTGCAATGAGCTGAGATCACGCCACTGCACTCCAGCCTGGGCAACAAGAGCGAAACTCCATCTCAAAAATAAATAAATAATAAAATAAAATAAATTCAGGGCCGGGCGCGGTGGCTCACACCTGTATTCCCAGCACTTTGGGAGGCCAAGGCAGGTGGATCACTTGAGGCCAGGAGTTTAACAGCAGCCTGGCCAACATGGTGAAACCCCACCTCTACTAAAAAATACAAAAATTAGCCAGGCATGATGGCACATACCTGTAATCCCAGCTACTCGGGAGAATGAGGCAGGGAGAATTGCTTGAACCCAGGAGGCAAAGGTTGCAGTGAGCCAAGATCGTGCCACCGAACTCCAGTCTGGGCGACAGAACGAGACATTTCTCAAAAAATAAAAATAACTAATAAACAAATAAATAAATTCAGGCTTGGCATGGTGGCTCACGCCTGTAATCCCAGCACTTTGGGAGGCTGAAGTGGGAGGATTACTTAAGGTCAGGAGTTCGAGACTAGCCTGGCCAATATGGCGACACTCCTACTCCACTAAAAATACAAAAATTAGCCAGGTGTGGTGGTACGTGCCTATAATCCCAGCTCCTCAGGAGGCTGAGACACAAGAATCGCCTGAACCCAGGAGGCAGAGGTTGCAGTGAGCCGAGATCACACCACTGAACTCCAGCCGAGGCAACAGAGTGAGACTCCAACTCAAAAAAAAAAAAAAAAATCAATGTTGTGGGAGTATAAGGTTCAAGGCAGGGAGAGGTGAGAGGCAAGGACTCTGTTTATAACAGAGGAAGGACTTTGAACTCTGTGTTATAGGTCAGTGGTCTACAAGGAGGGATACACACACACCCCATGTACAGAAGAAAGTTCACTGGAATACAGGAAGAAAATGTTACAACTTCTATCTTGTGCTTTAACTTAAAGAAATTTTATGTATGTTTTGTAAGGTATTTGTCCCCTCCAAAACTTGTGTTAGGATTTAATCCCTGCCAGAGATGGCAGCTCAGGCCTGTTATCCCAGCATTTTGGGAAGCCAAAGCAGGAGGACTGCTGGACCTTAGGAGTTTAAGAATAGCCTGGGCAACATAGTGAGATCCCATCTTAGAAAAAAAAATAAAAAGAAAAAGAAGAAATTTAATCCCCATTGTGGCAATATTAAGAGATGGGCCAGGCCGGGCGCGGTGGCTCAAGCCTGTAATCCCAGCACTTTGGGAGGCCGAGACGGGTGGATCACGAGGTCAGGAGATCGAGACCATCCTGGCTAATACGGTGAAACCCCGTCTCTACTAAAAAAATACAAAAAACTAGCCGGGCGACAAGGCGGGCGCCTGTAGTCCCAGCTACTCGGGAGGCTGAGACAGGAGAATGGCGTGAACCCGGGAGGCGGAGCTTGCAGTGAGCTGAGAGCCGGCCACTGCACTCCAGCCTGGGCGGCAGAGCAAGACTCCGTCTCAAAAAAAAAAAAAAAAAAAAAAAGAGATGGGCCTTTAAAAGGCGATGACTTACTGGGCTCAATGGCTCACACCTGTAATCCTAGCACTTTGGGAGGCCGAGGTGGGTGGATCACCTGAGGTCAGGAGTTCAAGACCAGCCTGGTTGACATGTCTCTACTAAAAATACAAAAATTGGCCGGGCATGGTGGTGCACGCCTGTAATCCAAGCTACTTGGGAGGCTGAGGTGGGAGGATCACTTGAGCCTGGGAGGTAGAGGTTGCAGTGAACCGAGATTGTGCCACTGCACTCCAGCCTGGGTGACAGAGTGAGATCCTATCTCAAAAAAAAAAAAAAAAAAAAAAAACCACTTTCTTTATAAATTACCCACCTTCAGGTGTTCTGTTATAAGCAACATAAAACAGACTAAGATAATATATTAATAATACCCTACTGCAGGTATATAATATATTACTGTAGTACGGTATTAATGCAGTATATTATTTTATATTACATAATAAACAAATACATTAGGCATATACTAAAATGAGTTAAGCCAGAATCAGCCAATTGACTTCGATTTTGACCAAGAGCTTGCTATAAACATCATTTCTGATGTCCCTGAACCTGGGTAAATCTATGAAAGAGTAGCTTACTATGTTTTTTTTCTCTCTTTTTTGAGACAGATTCTCACTCTGTCGCTCAGGCTAGAGTGCAGTGGCATAACTTCGGCTCACCGCAGCCTCCGTCTCCCGGGTTCAGCTGATTCTCCTGCCTCAGGCTCCTGAGCAGCTAGGATTACAGGCGTGAGCCACCACACAGGCTAATTTTTTGTATTTTTAGTGGAGAAGGGGTTTCTCCATGTTGGCCAGGCTGGTCTCGAACTCATGACCTCAAGTGATCCACCTGCCTCGGCCTCCCAAAAGTGCTGGGATTACAGGTGTGAACCACCTCAACCCAGCCATGGCTTACTATCTAATCATGTAACAGGAACAATTATATAAAGTAGGCGTGTGATTTGGTCTCATTATTAGTATTAGAATATTTGTTTTCCAAAATGGTGAATATTCTTCAATGTAATTTGGAGTAAATATTCTTTCTGTGTTTTTTATTTGTTCATTTGAGATAGAGTCTTGCTCCATAGCCCAGGCTGGAATGCAGCAGTATGATCTCAGCTCACTGCAAACTCCCATTCCAGGATTCAAGCAATTCTCCTGCCTCAGCCTCCCAAGTAGTTGCGACTACAAGCGCCCGACACCACTCCCAGCTGATACTTGTAGTTGTACTAGAGACGGGGTTGCACCACGTTGGCCAGGCTGGTCAGGAACTCCTGACCTCAAATGATCTGCTCACTTCAGCCTCCCAAAGTGCTGAGATTACAGGCTTGAGCCAAAGTACCAAGAGAGCAAAAGAAAGAAAATTAAAGACCAATATATTATAACAGATCACTTAGGCACAAAAAGCCTCAACAAAATGTTAGCAAGTCTAATCAAACAATGTATGAAAATGGCAATGGTTTGTTTATGGTATAAATAACCATAACCAAGTAGGATTTATTCTATATATGCAAGGCTGGTTCAATATTTCAAAAAATAATCAGTATAATCCACCACATCAATAAGCTAAAGAAAAATCATATAATCATATCAATTGAAAAAAAAGGATTTAGCAAAATGTTCCAGCTACCCCAGAGGCTAAGGCAGGAGGACTGCTCAAGCCTAGGAAATTGAAGGTTCAGTGAGCTATGATCACACCACCGCACTCCAGCCTAGGTGACAGAGTAAAAAGACCCTGTCTCAAAATAAAATAAGATAAAATAAAATAAAAAAGTCTCAGCACACCAGGAATGAAAGGAATTCCCCAACTTGAGAAAGAGCATTGTTCCATGGCCCACAGATCTATGTAAATCTGCCCCAAAGTCTGAGGAAGCTGAGAGGCTGAAGAAAGAGGTGGATAAATCCAGCTTCTTAGGAAAAAACGTTAGTAGAGACTTACTAACAGAAGTTATGTCTGTGTCTCGGGTAGCAACGATGACAAGATGTTGGATGCTGCACCCTTACTCACAAGACTCAGGGCATTTTTTTTTTTTTTTTCTGAGACGGAGTCTCGCTCTGTCACCCAGGCTAGAGTGCAGTGGCATGATCTCAGCTCACTGCAACTTCTGCCTCCCAGGTTCAAGCAATTCTCCTGCCTCAGCCTCCTGAGTAGCTGGGATCATAGGCATGCGCCACCACGCCTGGCTAATTTTCCTTTTTTCTTTTTTTTTTCTTTTTGAGATGGAGTTCACTCTTGTTGCCCAGGCTGAAGTGCAATGGGGTGATCTCGGCTCACCGCAACCTCCGCCTGCCAGGTTCAAGTGATTCTCCTGCCTCAGCCTTCTGAGTAGCTGGGATTACAGGCATGCGCCACCACACCCAGCTAATTTTTTGTATTTTTAGTAGAGATGGGGTTTCTCCACATTGGTCAAGCTGGTCTCAAACCCCTGACCTCAGATGATCTGCCAGCCTCGGCCTCCCAAAGTGCTAAGATTACAGGGTGAGCCACCACGCCTGGCTGACTCAGGACTTTTATATCGTATGGGAGGGGTAGTTCAGAAGGGATGTGTATGACCTAAGGGCAGAATTTATGGTAAGTACCTGCTCTTACGAAAGGAGCAGTAGATAAACTGGAAATCATAGAGGCCTTTCCAGAACATGGATTAATCAAAAGTCAACATGGTAGATTTGTTTCCAAAATGAATGTAGGCTTACAAAAAAAAAACTTACAGCTAACATCATACTTTTAATGGTGAAAGACTGAATGTTTTCCCGCTAAAATAGGATGTCCTGTCACGACTCTCATTCAACATAGTACTGCAAGTTCAATAAGAAAAAAAAGAAAAGAAAGAGAGAGAAAGAAAGAGAGAGAGAGAGAAAGAAAGAAAGAAAGAAAGAAAGAAAGAAAGAAAGAAAGAAAGAAAGAAAGAAAGAAAAGAAAGAAAGAAAGAAAGAGAAAGAAAGAAAGAGAAGAGAAGAAGAGGAAGGAAGGAAGGAAAGAAGGAAGGAAGGAAGGAAGGAAGGAAGGAAGGAAGGAGATAAAACTGTCCCAATTTGCAGATGATATGACTATCTAGAAAATTCCAAGGAATCTGCCAAAGAAATTCCTAGAACCAATAAATGGGTACAGCAAGGTCACAGACACAAAACCAACACAGAAAAATCAATTGCATTTCTATATGTTAATAATGAACATGTGGAAACTGAAATTAAAAACACAATACTATGTACAATCACTCCAAAGAAAATTAAATAGTTAGGTATAAACTTATAAAACATGTACAGGGCTGGGCTCAGTGGCTCACACCTGTAATCTCAGCTCTTTTGGAGGCCAAGACGTGTGGATCACTTGAGATCATGAGTTCAAGACCAGTCTGGCCATGGTAAAACTCCATCTCTACTAAAAATAAGCCGGGAGTGGTGGCACATGCCTGTATTCCCAGCTACTTAGGTGGCTGAGGCAGAAGAATCACTTGAACCCAGGAAGCAGAGTAGCTGCAGTGAGCCAAGATCATGCCACTGAACTCCAGCCTGGGCAACAGAGTGAGACTCTGTCCCAAAAAAGTATATAAATAGATAAAATAAAACAGTACAGGATTTGTATCCTACAGATTACAAAATGCTGATGAAGGAAATTCTGAAAGACCTAAATAAATGGAGAGACATACCATGTTCATGGATTCGAAGACTCAAAATAACAAAGATGTTAATTCCCTCCAAAATTTATCTGTAGGTTTTATGCAATTCCTATAAGAATCCTAAAAAGCTTTCTTGCAGACATAGACAAGCTTATTCTAACATTTATATGGAAAGGCACAGGTCCTAGAATAGCTCCAACAATCTTGACAAAGAAGAAACAGAAAAGAATCACTCTACCAAATATTAAATCTTACTATTTAGCTACAGTAATCAAATGAGTGATATTGGTGAAGGAACAGAGAACCCAGAAATAGACCCACACAAATGTGGCAAATTGATTTTTGACAACAGTATGAAAGCAATTCAATGGAGGAAGGATAGCCTTTTTAACAAATGAACATGCATAGGCAAAAAAATGAACCTCAACCTAAACTTCATACCTTCTACAAAATTTAACAAAAATAAATCATAGACTTAAACGTAAAATGTAAAACTATAAAACTTTTAGAAAAAAATGAGAGAAAGTCTTTGGAATCTCAGGCTAGACAAGGGATTCTTACACTTAACACCAAAAGCATGATGGAAAAATTGACAACTTGGCCCTCATCAAAATTAAAATATTTATTGCTTCATAAAAGATGCTGTTAAGAGAATATAAGTAAAAGCTACAGACTATAGGGGGAAATATTGGCAAAGGTTACATCAGACAAAGGACTAATATCTAAAATACATAAAAAAATACCCCTCAAAACTCAACAGTAAAAATACAAACCAATTACATGGGCACAAGATATAAACAGACATTTCATCAAAGAGAATATTCAGAAGGCAAGAAGGCACATGAATAGATGTCTAACACCACTGGCCATTAACCATATGCAAATTAAAACCACAGTGGAATACCACTACACATCTATTAGAGTGGCCAAAATAAAATATAATGACATTGCCGAATGCTGGTAAGGATTTTGAGAAACTAGATCATTCATACACTGCTGGTGGGTATGTAAAATAATACAACTACTCTGGAAAAAAGTCTGAAAAAAATTTTTTTTTAATTAGAGATGGGGGTCTCACTATCTTGACCAGGCTGGTCTTCAATTCCTGAACTCAAGCAATCCTCCCATCTTGGCCTCCCAAAATGCCAGGATTTGGCTAGGAGCAGTGGCTCACACCTGTAATCCCGGAACTCTGGGAGGCCAAGGCGGTTGGATCACGAGGTCAGGAGATCGAGACCAGCCTGGACAACATGTTGAAACCCCATCTCTACTAAAACTACAATAAATTAGCTGGACGTGGTGGCAGGCACCTGTAGTCCCAGCTACTCGGGAGGCTGAGGCAGGAGAATTGCTTGAGCTGAGATCATGCCACTCACACTCCAGCCTGGGTGACAGAGCAAGACTCTGTCTTTAAAAAAAAAAAATGCCAGGATTATAGGCGTGAGCCACCACACCAAACAAGCTTTTTTTTTCTTGACATTAAGCCTCCCTCTGTTGCCTAGGCTGGAGTGAAGTGGAGGATTCTCGGCTCACTGCAACCTCTGCCTCCCTGGGTCAAGTAATTCTCCTGTCTCAGCCTCCCAAGTAGCTGGAACAACCTGCGTGTGCCACCATGCAATTTCTTGTCAGCCTGTGACAAACAATTTTTTCTATAACAACATGTAACTACTATTTGACCCAGC
Organism: Rhinopithecus roxellana; assembly: GCF_007565055.1. Lineage (NCBI taxonomy): Eukaryota > Metazoa > Chordata > Mammalia > Primates > Cercopithecidae > Rhinopithecus > Rhinopithecus roxellana. Next base: position 40,849,863 of record NC_044565.1, on the reverse strand, counting down.
AACTAACTGCCCTCCTGGATATTTTTTTTTTTTTTTTTTTTTTTTTGAGATGGAGTCTGGAGCGGCTTCCTGGGCTCAAGTCCAATGGCACGATCTCAGCTCACTACAATCTCCGCCTCCTGGTTTCAAGCGATTTTAGTGCCTCAGCCTCTCAAGTAGCTGGGATTATAGACATGCACCACCATGCCCGGCTAATTTTTGTATTTTCAGTAGAGACAGGATTTCACCATGTTGGTCAGGCTGGTCTTGAACCCCTGACCTCAAGTGATCCGCCCACCTCTGCCTCCCAAAGTGCTGGGATTACAGGTGTGAACCACCACGCTGGCCCCTCCTGAACTTTTATCCCAAAGAAAAGAAAACAAGTGTTCTGGCGAGGTGGCTCACGCCTATAATCCTAGCACTTTGGGAGGCCGAGGTGGGAGGCGGCGGGATTGAGCTCAGGAATTTAAGATCACCCTAGACAATATGGTGAAATCTTGTCTCTACAAAAAACACAATTAGCCCAGCGTGGTAGTGTGTGCTTGGCTGAGGCAGGAAGGATTACTTGAGCCCAGGAGGTCGAGGCTACAGTAAACTGTGATCGTCCCACTGCACTCCAGCCTGGCTAACAGACTCAAAAAAACAAAAAGACAGCACTTTGGGAGACTGAGGCAGCCAGATCACTTGAGGTCAGGAGTTTGAGACCAGCCTGGCCAACATGGTGAAACCCCACCTCTACCAAAAATACAAAAATTAGCTGGGCATGGTGATGGGCGCCTGTAATCCTAGCTACTTGGCAGGCTGAGGCAAGAGGATGACTTGAGCCCAGGAGTTCGAGACCGGCCTGGGCATCATGGCAAAACCCCGTCTCTACAAAAAATACAAAAATTAGCTGAGGGTCATGGCCTGTGCCTGTAGTCTCAGCTATGTGGTAGCCTGAGGTGGGAGAATTGCTTTGAGCCCTGAAGGTTGAGTCTACAGTGAGCTATGATTGCACCACTGCACTCCATCCTGGGCAATAAGAGTGAGACCCTGTCTCAAAAATTTTTTTAAAAAAAGAAATGAAAAATTAAAAACTAGGCCCGGCGCAGTGACTCATGCCTGTAATCCAAGCACTTTGGGAGGCTGAGGTGGGTGGATTACTCAAGGCCAGGAGTTTGAGACCAGCCAGGCCAACATGGTGAAACCCTGTCTCTACTAGAAATACAAAAAATTATCTAGGCATGGTAGTACACATCTGTAATCCCAGCTACTTGGGAGGCTGAGATAGAACAATCACTTGTCCCAGGAGGTGGAAGCTGCAGTGAGCTGAGATCCTGCCACTGCACTCTAGCCTGGGCAACACAGCAAGACTCTGTCTCAAAAAAAAAAAAAATTAAATTAAAGTTAAAATTAGTGGTTTGAGGAAAAACTATTCTTTTCACTACTCTTGCAACTTGTATTATAAGCTTGAAATTATTTCCAAAAAAAAGGAAAAAGAGTAAAGTAAGAACAGAGCTTAAAAGTTTGAACTTGAGACAGGCAGTGTCAGAGGCATTTGAACCAGAGCGACTCCATCTTGAATTGTGTCTAGGTAAAATAAGGCTGAGTCGACCGGGCACGGTGGCTCATGCCTGTAATCCCAGCACTATGCGAGGCCAAGGCAGGCAGCTGAGGCCAGGAGTTTGAGACCAGCCTGACCAAAATGGCAAAACTCCATCTTTGCTAAAAATACAAAAATCAGCCAGGCGTGGTGGTGGGCACCTGTAATCCCAACTACTCGGGAGGCTGAGGCAGGAGAATCCCTTGAACCCGGGAGACAGAGTTTGCAGTGAGCCGAGATTGCACCATTGCACTCCAGCCTGGGTGACAGAGCAAGACTTCGTCTTGAAAAAAAATAAATAAATAAGGTTGAGACCTGCTGGACTGCATTTCCAGGTGGTTCACAGTCACAGGATGAGATAGGAGGTCAGCATAAGACACAGGTCACAAAGACCTTGCTGATAAAAGGATGCAGTAAAGAAGCAGGCCAAATCCCACCAAAACCAAGATGGTGATGAAAGTGACCCCTGGTGGTCCTCACTGCTCATTATATTTAATTATAATTATAATGCATTAGCATGCTAAAAGACTCCTACCAGCGCCATGACAGTTTACAAATGCCTTGGCAACATCAGGAAGTTAGTCTATATGATCTAAAAGGGGAGGAACCCTCAGTTCCAGGAATTACCCACGCACTCCCTGAACACTCATGAATAATCCACCCCTTGTTTAGCATATGATCAAGAAATAACCATAAAAATAGTCAACAGGCAGGCCTCGGGGCTCCTCTGCCTATGGAGTAGCCATTCTTTTGTTTATTTACTTCTCTAATAAACTTGCTTCTATTTTGCACTGTGGACTCACCCCAGTTCTTTTCTGCCCAAGAATCAAGAACCCTCTCTTGAAATCTGGGGTCTGGATTGGGACCCCTTTCTGATAACAGAAGGAGTCAAGAATGACTCCCAGGGTCATGCGCGATGGGTCACACCTATAATCCCAATACTTTAGGAGGTCCAGGCGGGAGGATCGCTTGAGCCCAGAGTTCAAGACCAACCTAGGCAACATGGCGAAACCCTGTCTCTCCAAAAAGTCAGGTGTGGTGACGTGCACCTGTATTCCCAGCCATTTAGGAGGCTGAGGTGGGAGAATCTCTTTAGCCTGGGAGGTCAAGGCCACAGTGAGCTGAGATTGAGCCACTGTACTCCAGCCTGGGTGATAAGAGAGAGACCCTGTTTCAAAGAAAAAGAATGACTCTCTTAAGTGACTAGGAATCTAGTCACTGAAAGTGAGAATATAAAATTTCATATCTTTTTTTTTTTTTTTTTTTTGAGACGGAGTCTCGCTCTGTCACCCAGGGCTGGAGTGCTGTGGCCGGATCTCAGCTCACTGCAAGCTCCGCCTCCCGGGTTCACGCCATTCTCCTGCCTCAGCCTCCCGGGTAGCTGGGACTACAGGCGCCGATACCTCGCCCGGCTTGTTTTTTGTAGTTTTTAGTAGAGACGGGGTTTCACCATGTTAGCCAGGATGGTCTCGATCTCCTGACCTCGTGATCCGCCCGTCTCAGCCTCCCAAAGTGCTGGGATTACAGGCTTGAGCCACCGCGCCCGGCCAAAATTTCATATCTTAAAAATACATTAAATATGATTTCTTTCTTTTTCTTTTTCTTTTTTTTTTTTTTTTTTTTTTTTTTGAGACAGTCTCAGTGTGTTGCCTGCCCAGGCTGGAAAAGCGATCTTGGCTCACTGCAAACTCCGCCTCCTAGGTTCAAGCGATTCTCCTGCCTCAGCCTCCCAAGTAGCTGCAACTAAAGGCGCACACCACCACGCCTGGCTAATTTTTGTGCTTTTAGTAGAGACAGGGATTCACCTTGTTGGCCAAGCTGGTCTCAAACTCCTGACCTCAAGTGATCTCCCCACCTCAGCCTCCCAAAGTGCTGGGATTACAGGTGTGAGCCACCAGGCCCGGCATTAAATATGATTTCATAAATTTAATGTGAAAGAGGATTGCATATTAATATTGCATAAATTTTTTAAGGTTATCTTGACAATTTCCTTTATTCTTGGCTAAAGTCTAAAAGTTGCCTATCTATGGTCAGATGGTTTGGTACAAGAACAAGAACCAGAAATACAGAGTGTCATTCCTGGCTCTAATTTCACAGAGAACCACAAAATGCTTAATTTCTTCAATGCTTGCTTTTTCATTTACAAAGTATTACTGATAATTATAATCTGCAAAGTACTTTCCTCAGGAGAGAGTCATGATTTGAGTGCAATTAACTGCTTCTAATTTTTCAAACAAAATTCTATTTGGTTTTCACGTAGAAACACAGTGTCCAAACTAATTGTTTCCTAAAAGTGATTATTTTCTTAGAGTCATCAATTCATTTTGAGGTGACTTCAGGAAATGGTGATTAAGTTGAAACTAATTTAGATAAATATAATATCACTTAACATTAGTCATCACAACAGCTCAACATTCTCATATTAGGAAGGTTGTACATCGTGGAAGTGGGGAGAAATATAAACAACAAAAAGAAATGTCAATTCTTACATAAAACTCTAGTTTCGATAATTATTGGTACAGGTGGCTCATGCCTGTAATCCTAGCACTTTGGGAGGCCAAGGTGGGTGGATCACCTGAGGTCAGAGTTTTGAGACCAGCCAGGTATGGTGGCACATGCCTATAATCCCAGCTACTCAGGTGGCTGAGGCAGGAGAATCGCTTGAATCCAGGAGGCAGAAGTTGCAGTGAGCCGAGATCATGCCACTGCACTCTAGCCTGGGTGACAGATTGAGACTCCATCTAAAAAAAAAAAAAAAAAATTATTGATATCCATTCCTCTGTAAGTTTTCTCAGAAAACAGCCAAGATAATTATATAATTATACATAGTCTCACACCTCTACTATGCTCTGCAAAATAAAAAATAAAAATAAAAAAAGAATTATATATAGTCCCAGCATTAAACTAATGAATTCATGACAACAAATACCACTGGAAATAACAAGATTCTGCCTTGGGATGTTAGTGTCAGACTTTACCATTGAAGACAAGACTTGGAGCTATACTTTTATTTATTTATTAATTTATTTTATTTAGAGATGGAGTCTCACTCTGTTACCCAGGCTGGAGTGCAGTGGCGCCATCTTGGCTCACTGCAACCTCCACCCCCCAGGGTTCAAGCGATGCTCCTGCCTCAGCCACCCAAATAGCTGGGACTACAGTTGCACACCACCATGCCCAAGTAATTTTTGTATGTTTAGTAGAGATGGGGTTTCACTATGTTGGCCAGGTTAATCTCGAACTCCTGACCTCAGGTGATCCACCCGCCTGGCCCAAAGTGCTGGGATTACAGGCATGAGCCACTGCGCCCGGACAGAGACATATTTTAATCTAAATGGGACTGACTGGGAAACGGTGTCCAGGTAGACACTGTGTCCAAACAAGTTGCTCTTATGTGCTCATTGGTAAGCCCCTTTCCCCACCTCTTCAGAATGTCTCTCAGATCTCAGATTGCTCTGTAGTAACTAGAAGCTGAGAGAGAAAAAACAATTCATGTATTCATCATCTCTCCTCACAGAGAAACAATGACTTTTATAATATACTAATTTTTCAAATGTTATCCCCCCTCCTATTTTAAGTCTTTAGTTTAAATAGGCAGACTCATAAAATGATAATAATCATAAAATCATGAAATATGCCTGTAGTCACAGAAATGAAAGAAGCTAATGCTTAGAACATACCTAGATAAAATTCTACAGTCACTGTGCTGAGTTGAGGAGCAATAGCTAATAAAATCTTTAGATTTTTTTGAGAAAAAATTTATTGGAGTGTGACATATATACAGAAAAGTATACAAATCCTAAATATAGAGATTAATAAATAATAAAAAGGTGACTACATCTATGGAAACAACAGTCAGGTCAAGAAATAGTAGAACTAGTAATCAGGCCAAAGCAGGATGATTACTTGAGCCCAGGATTTCAAGGCCAGCCTGGGCAACACAGGGAGACCCATATCTACAAAAGATTTTTTAAAAAAAATCAGGCATGGTGGTTTATGCCTGTAATCTCAACACTGGAAGGCTGAGGTGGGAGGATTGCTTGAGCTCAGGAGTTTGAGACCACCCGGGGCAACAGAGCGAGACCTCATCTCTATAAAACATAAATTTAAAACAATTAGCTGGTCATGGTGGCATGTGTCTGTAGTCTCAGCTACTCGGGAGGCTGTGGCAGGAGGCTCACTTGAACCGAAGAACTAGAGGCTACAGTAAGCTGTGTTCATGACATTGCACTCCAGCCTGGGCAACGAAGCGAGACCTTGTTTCTAAATAAATAATGCAAAATCATAAAGACAAAAAGTGAAACTGATTGCTAGGGGTTAGCGGGAAGGGGCAATGCTCATTATTATTTAAGGGATGACAGAGTTAAGACTCTGTCTTTAAAAAAAAGAAGGAAAAAAAGAAAGAGTAGTCTATGAAAAATCTAATTCAAGGTACAAATAGATCAGAATAGTAGTTGAAGTTTGGAGTTATCATCTGGGAGGGGGACACAGCTACTGGGGGATGAAATAGTCCATATCCGAATCTAGGTATTTAATAGTCATTATGAATGTTTTCCATATGTCAAAATGCTATATAACGCTATACATTTAAGATTTGTACATTTTCTCTGGTTATAATTCAATTAAAAAGTAAAAAAAAATTTTTTTTTTGAGACGAAGTCTCGCTCTGTCCCCCAGGCTGGAGTGCAGTGGCGCGATCTCGGCTCACTATAAGCTCCGCCTCCCGGGTTCACGCCATTCTCCTGCCCCAGCGTCCGGACTAGCTGGGACTACAGGCGCTCGCCACAGCGCCTAGCTAATTTTTTGTACTATTTAGTAGAGACGGGGTTTCACCGTGGTCTCGATCTCCTGACCTTGATGATCCGCCCGCCTCGGCCTCCCAAAGTGCTGGGATTACAGGCGTGAGCCACCGCGCCCGGCCGTAAAAATGTTTTAAGAATGAGTTTTGCCTGTTTTTCAACTATGTGTAAATGGACTCATACTGCGTGTGTTCTTTTGTGTCTTGTTCAACATTACGTCTGAGAAATTCATTCGCGTGGTTTTATATAGTTGCAGTTCATTCATTTTTATTGCCAGTAGTGTTCAGTTGTGTAAATATGCCACATTTTACTTATCTATTCTATTTTGGGGTTGTATCCAGTTTGGGGCTGATGTGAATAATATTCCTGTATATGTCTTTTGGTGCATCTGTCTTTTCTGCAGGACATATATTTAGTAGTAAAATTGCTGGGTCTTAGGGTATGTGTGTGTTCAATTGAGTATACTAACAGCTTTCCAAAGTGATCATACCAATTTATTTATTTATTAATTTTTACAGATGGGGTCTCGCTCTGTCACCCACCCTGGAGTGCAGTGGCATGATCATCGCTTACTGCAACTTTAACCTCCTGGGTTCAAGCAGTCTGAGCACCTCAGCTGGAATCTCAGCTCACTGCAACTTTGGCCTCTGGGATTCAAATAATTCTTGTGCTTCAGCCTCCCAAGTAGCTGGGATTACAGGCGTGCACCACTGCACCCAGCTAATTTTTGTATTTTTAGTACAGATGAGGTTTCACCATGTTGGTCAGGCTGGTCTTGTACTTCTGACCTCAAGTGTCCAGCTGCCTTGGCCTCCCAACGTGCTGGGATTACAGGCGTGGGCCACCCCACCTGGCCCCTCTGTTTATACATTTGAGTAAACTGCAGACACGATGCCACTTTACCACTAAACAGCTTTGCAAAAACAATGATATTCTCTTACATAATCACAATACAGTTATGAAAATCATGAAATTAACACTGATACAGTACTATAATTGGTGTACCTTATTTAAATTTCATCAGTTAATCCACTAATGTCCCCTGTAGCAAAATAATAAGTTTTCTAAAAACCTTGGTCCAGAATTCAGTCCAGCATCACATATTACACTTAGTTGTCACGCATAAAAAGAAAAACCAGGCCGGGTGCAGTGATGTGAGGTGGGAGGATTGCTTGAGGCCAAGAATCCAAGACCAGCCTGGATGACAGGTGGAGACCCCATTTCTACAAAAAAGAAAAAACCTTTTTTTTTTTTTGGCCTTTAATCTCACAACCAACAGAGAAGACTTCTGAGACCCTTGGCCACCAAAATGTGTGGGGATTTTTATCCCACTAAGCAATGCTTCAGTGGATTCTCCATCGGGGTGTCCCATAATTCAGTTCAATTCTGACACCACACATTGCATGCCTGTACCAAAATATCTCATGTACTCCAGAAATACATACACCTACTATGTACTTACAAGAATGATAAATAAATGAATGAATGAGTGAATGAAAACTCTTACATGATCCTTAGGCCACTGGTACTTCTGACTGGCTAGAAATCAGGGTTCCTGCAATCTCCTCCTTGGGTTTGACTAATTTGCTAGGACAGCTCACAGAACTCAGGCAAACACATTGCCAGTTTATTATAAAAGATATCATAGGCCGGGTGTGGTGGCTCAGGCCTGTAATCCTGTTACCGATTGAGGGTGTCCAGGTTCTTGGCATCTTGAACAAAGAATTGGACAAAATGCACAAAGAAAGGAAAGAATGAAGCAACAAAAACAGAGATTTCTCGAAAACAAAAGTACACTCCAGAGGTTGAAAGTAGGCCTGAGCATAGGGGATCAAGAGCCCATTACAGAATTTTCTGGGGTTTAAATACCTTCCAGAGGTTTCCATTAGTTACTCGACGTACACCCTATGTAAATGAAGAGGATGAAGTAAAGTTACAAAATCATTTACTCCCTGTACAGCCTATGTAAATGAAAAGGATATTTCCTGTCATAGCTAAGATGTTTCCATTTGATTTAGTTCTCGGAAGTCCTTAGTTTCCCTGCCTCCAGGTCCTATTCTCCTGCCTAATCCTAGCACTTTGGGAGGCCAAGGCAGGCGGATTACTTGAGGCCAGGAGTTTGAGACCAGCCTGGCCAACGTGGTGAAATCCCTTCTCTACTAAAAATACAAAAGTTTTTTGTACGCCTGCCATGAAATGAGCGCGGTGGCTCACTCCTGTAATCCCAGCACTTTGGAAGGCTTGAACCGGGAAGGCAGAGGTTGCAGCGAGCCGAGATCGCACCATTGCACTCCAGCCTGGGCAATAAGAGTGAAACTCCGTTTAAATAAAAAAAAAAAAAAAAGAGTCTTGCTCTCTTCCCTAGGCTGGAGTGCAGTGGCATGATCTTGGCTCACTGCAACCCCCACATCCCAGGTTCAAGTGATTCTCCCATCTCAGCCTCCCAAGTAGCTGGCCAACATGGTGAAACCTCATCTCTACTAAAAATACAAAAATTAGCTGGGCGTGGTGGCAGGCACCTGTAATCCCAGCTACTCACGAGGCTGAGGCAGGAGAATCGCTTGAACCTGCGAAGCACAGGTTGCAGTGAGCTGAGATGGCGCCACGGCACTCCAGTCAGGACAACAGAGTGAGGCTCAAAAAAAAAAAAAAAAAAAAGAGAGGGTCTTGGCTGGGCACAGTGGCTCAGGCCTGTAATTCCAGCACATTGGGAGGCCAAGGCAGGTGGATTACATGAGGTCAGGAGTTCAAGAACAGCCTAGCCATCATGGTGAAACCCCGTCTGTACTAAAAAATACAAAAATTAGACGGGCGTGGTGGTATATGCCTGTAATCCCAGCTACTTGGGAGGCAGAGGTTGCAGGGAGCCATGATCATGCCTCTGCAAACCAGCTTGGGCGACAGAGTGAGATTCTGTCTCAAAAAAAAAAAAAAAAAATCATAAAGAGATACAGATGAACAACCAAATGAAGAGATGGATATGGCAAAGTACAGAGGGAGGGGTGTGGTGCTGCCATGACCTCTGGGTGTGCCACCCTCCCAGCACCTCCTGGTGTTCAGCAGAAAGGAAATTCATCAAATCTTAGTGTTTAAATTTTTAAAAAATATTTTTCAAATACACTTTAATTTTCTTTTTTTCCTTTCTCACATACAGAACTTCTCCACATACCACATTTCTTGCAGCTATAAAGTCACTTGATGTTGGCTAGATACCATTTTATCTCTAAAACTCTGTTGACATCAAAATATGACAGTGTTATATCCATAAAATATTTGCATAGCACAGCATATTAAGCTTTAGATACTTAACAATTAAACCACATAAAAAAAGGACAAGACCCCCATCCTACATGTTTGGAATCAGGTGTTCACCCGTCCCTATCTGGCGACTGTACACTGGTTCACAGGGCAGCAGAGGCAACAGGCAGTTACTTCTGAGGACATTGAACACTACGATCTGGAAACACGTTATGATGTAACCCAGGGTCATGTACCACACATCTTTCTCCAAGGTGGTCTCATAATTCTAGAATGGAAAGTCCAGCTGATAGAAAATGAAGACAGACAACACAACATTTACTCTGTGGAGATATCCTACTCATACTATGCACATGCTGTGATTTTGAACATAGCTCATCCCAAAAACTTGTCACGATCATCCTGACTTTTTAGGTTGGCTCATCCATCAATCTTGCCCTCAACTGTTACTTCTTTCCCAGTATCGTTAGGAGCAAAGCTGACCTGAACAGTAACCAATGGCTGTAGATACCCCACATGCAGTTTTTTCCCATAATATGGGAAATATTTTAAGTCTATAATTCCATTATGAGGATAAAATGCTACATTTGGCATATTTTCATTCTTCGAAACACACTGTATCCTTGGCACTCCTTCAGGCTTTAATCCAATTATTCTGTTCATTTTCACAAGAATACAAGAGTTTCCTTGAGAATAGCCAAAATCAGGATCATTCATACCACTGCATGCTTGAAGTAACGAAATAGGAAACTGACATGCAACATAAACTGGACCTTTCTGTTCAGAAAGTGCTCCATCAGGACAGACTGTGAGGTTCTTCTGTTCTTCTAAAGTATATGGTTTTAGAAACTTCTTAAGGTCTTCAATGTACCCTGCCTACGAAGTTGGATCAGACCTACTGAATGTATATTCCAATGCAGTCACTGGTTTTGGAAAAACCGTTAAGTCCTGGGCTAGGAATCTGGTCACGGTATTTTGGAACCTCATCGTTGAGAGTCTGAAGCATAACCCACATCGTGAATGAGAAGAGTGCAGCCAGGAACCCATAAAAAACTAGGTAGAAGAGCAAGATCAAACCCCAGCTGCTGGCGGTGCGCCCCAGGAATTCTCCGGTGGTCAGGTTGTATACGAAGAGCTTCCACTGGGCGAGGCTCTGGTTGAGGGACTTCTCGTTCTTCGTCACGGTGTGCGCGCAGACCGCGAGGGGAGCAGAGGCCGCGGGGATGGAGGCGGGGAGGGCAGCGGGGTTGGAGGCGGCGAGGGCAGCGGGGATGGAGGCGGCGAGGGCAGCGGGGATGGAGGCGGCGAGGGCAGCGGGGATGGAGGCGGCGAGGGCAGCTGGGGCGCGTCCGGGCTCCGGCGGCGCAGCCCAGCGACTGCAGGGGAGGGTGGGACGGCCGAGAACACCTCCTCGTTACTGGGAGTACTCGAGCCGACTGCAGTGTTTAAATTTTTAATAGAGCTACATTTCTTGCAGCCTCAGCCCTTCCAGATGTTGGTGGGTGGGGCTTAAGTTCCAACCCTCTAATCCTCTAATCACCTGGACTTTCTGGTGACCAGCCCCATCCTGAAGCTATCTACAGGCCCGCCCTAAGCAGGTTCATTAGCATAAACTCAGGACTTATCAAAGGAATTAATTAGGAATAACAAAACTCCCCCTAGCACTCAGGATATTTCTAGGATTTTAAGAGTTCTGGGGCAGAAAGTAACCAAATACATTTTATACCACATCATGTCTCTTTAGTCTTCTTTACTCTAGAATGGTTTCTCAGTCTCAGTCTGTCTTTTTCTTTCTTTCATTTTTATTTATTTAAAAAGAATATTTTTGTTTTTTTGAGATGGAGTTTCACTGTTGCTGCCCAGGCTGGAGTGCAGCGGCACAATCTCGGCTCACGACAACCTCCACCTCCAGGGTTCAAGCGGTTCTCCTGCCTCAGCCTCCCAAGTAGCTAGGATTACAGGCGTACACCACCACGCCTAGCTAATTTTGTATTTTTAGTAGAGACGGGGTTTCCCCATGTTGGTCAGGTCTTGAACCCCCAACCTCAGGTGATCCACCAGCCTCAGCCTCCCAAACTGCTGAGATTACAGGTGTCAGCCACCGCACCTGACCTTTAATGTTTTAATTCTTTTAAAATTCTTTTTATTCTAATATTTTTTCTGTAGATTATTTTGAATTTTCTTGAAATGCAAGTATGTCAATTCCATACAATTGAGGAGAAAGAGAGAGACCCTCTCATATTGTTTTATATTGTTTTATACTCAGTACCTGTTTTAAGAAAAAAACAAGGAACTAAAACCAAAAACAGGCAGCCTGGTGCCAGGCCCAAAACCAGGCCTGGGCCTGCCTGGCCTAAACCCAGTAGTTAAAAATCAACTAATAACTTAGAAACCGATATTATTCATAGATTCCAGGCGTCGTATAAAAGAACGTAGTGAAACTCCCGGCCCTGTTTTGTTTTTCTCTGACCACTGGTGCATGCAGCCCCTGTCACATACCCCCTGCTTGCTCAAATCAATCACGACGCTTTCATGTGAAATCTTTAGTGTTGTGAGCCCTTAAAAGGGACAGAAATTGTGCACTCAGGAAGCTTGGATTTTAAGGCAGTAGCTTGCCGATGCTCCCAGCTGGATAAAACCCTTCCTTCTACAACTCGGTGTCTGAGAGGTTTTGTCTGCTGCTTGTCCTGCTACATAATGACAGTTTTTTCCTTCTGTTTTGAGCCTTATACATTGTATTTTTTCTTGCCTTCTGTATTTGCTAGGACAATGTAGAGATAGTGGATATCATTGTCTTGCTCCCAACTTCAAGAGGAAAAACTTTGATATTTTACTACTATTTTACTATTTAATATGATATTTGCTATAGTTTTTCATTGAGTCACTTATCAGATTAGGGAAGATCTTTTCTATCCATTGACATTAGAATTTTTTTTTTTTTTTTTTTTTTTTTTTTTTTGGAGAGAAAGTCTTGCTCCATCTCCCAGGCTGGAGTGCGGTAGGACAGCCTCAGCTCACTGCAACCTCTGCCTCCCAGGTTCAAGTGATTCTCCTTCCTCAGCCTCCTGAGTAACTAGGACTACAGACATGCACCGCCACACCCAGCTAATTTTGTGTTTTTAGTAGAGACAGGGTTTTGCCATTTTGGTCAGGCTAGTCTCAAACTCCTGACCTCAGGTGATCCATCCGCCTCGGCCTCCCAAAGTGCTGGGATTACAGGCATGAGCCACTGCGCCCGTGCGCCCGGCCTTTTCTTTTTTGTTGTTGTTTTGTTTTGTTTGAGATTGAGTATTGCTCTGTTGCCCAGGCTGCAGTGCAGTGGAGCAATCTCAGCTCACTACAGCCTCCAGCTCTCAGGTTCAAGAGATTCTCGTGCCTCAGTCACCTGAGTAGCTAGGATTACAGGCATGTGCCACCACACCTGGATACTTTTTCTATTTTTTGTAAAGATGGAGTTTCGCCATGTTGGCCAGGCTGGTCTCAAACTCCTGGCCTCAAGTGATCCACCCTCCTCAGCCTCCCAAAGTGCTGGGATTACAGGCGTGTGCCACCATATCTGTCTTGTTTTTGTATTTTTTAGTAGAAAGGGGGTTTTGCCATGGTCTCAAACTCCCTGCCTCAAGTGATTTGCCTGCCTCAGCCTCCCAAAATGCCAGGATTACAAGCATGAGCCACGGCAGTCAGTCTAGGTTCTTTCTTTTTCTTTTTCTTTTCTTTTTTTTTTTTTTTTTGAGATGGAGTCTGGCTCTGTTGCCCAGGCTGGAGTGCAGTGGCTCAGTCTCGGCTCACTGCAACCTCTGCCTCCCGGGTTCAAGCGATTCTCCTGCTTCAGCCTCCCGAGTAGCTGGAATTACAGGTGCCTGCCACTACGCCTGGCTAATCTTCGAATTTTAGTAGAAATGGGGTTTCGCCATGAGGCTGGTCTCAAACTCCTGACCTCAGGCAATCCGCCCCCCTTGGCCTCCTGAAGTGCTGGGATTATAGGCATGAGCCACTGCGCCCGGCCCCTAGGTTCTTATTTTTAAGAGTAAATTGCGGCCAGGGGTTCTTATTTTTAAGAGTAAATTACGGCCGGGCACGGTGGCTCCCGCCTATAATCCCAGCACTTTGGGAGGCCGAGGAGGGTGGATCACCTGAGATAAGAAATTCGAGACCAGCCTGGGCAACGTGAGGAAACCCAATCTCTACTAAAATACAAAAATTAGCCAGGCGTGGCGGTGCACGCCTGTAATCCCAGCTACTGGGTAGGCTGAGGGAGGAGAATCGCTTGAACCCGGGAGGCAGAGGTTGCAGTGAGCCTAGACTGAGCCACTGCACTCCAGCCTGGGCAAACAACAGTGAAACTCCATCTCAAAATAAATAAATAAATAAAAAAGACTAAATTGCAATTACCCCAAATGGTTTTTTTAATCCTAACTACAATTTGGCCCAGGTTATGGTCAATTTTAGTAAATGTGTCTAGTTCCCTTTCCCAAACACTATGACCATATAACAAATCGCCCATAAAATTAATTGTTTTGAACAACAATCATGTTTACCTCTCATGGTTTCTATGTGTCAAGAATTCTAGAGCAGCTCAAGGGCAGTTCTGCTCAAGGTCTCTCATGAGATTGCAGCCTGACTGGTTGGGGTTAGCTTATCTCAAAGGTTCTTCATTTACATGCCTGGTGCCTATGCTGAGGAGACTCCAACAGCTAGGTACTGGAACACCTGGGGCTCCTCAGCCATCCCTTTGAACTCTGGGTGGTGTCTCCTGCAAGGCAGCTTGAAGGTAGTTAGATTTACATAATAGCTCAGGGGTTCCCAAGGTAGGTACCCTAATAGAGAGGAAGGGAGAAGCTGTTTTATGACCTAATCTTTTATGACCTAATCTTATAAGTCACATGGCATCATTCCACCAGATTTTTTTGGTTGAGGTAGACACAAAAGGTTACTCAGGTTTAAGGGTAGGGAACATAGACCCATCTCTCAAAGGAGGAATATCCAGTCACATTGTAAGGAGAACATGTGGAATCAGATATGTACTGCCATGGCAGTCTTAGAAAATGCAGCTTGCCACAGCAGCATCCCACAAGTCCCACAAGCAGCCTGATGGCCATCTTTGCCATCAGACCCAGCTCTAGCTTTTGTGTTAGGTCACATGTCCCTTTTTTTTCTCTGCCCCCAGCAGCATAGTGCCCATTTCATTGTCTTTCATGTACAGTCACACTCTGGAGTCCCACAGTCCTTGCACTTAAGGGCAAGGTCTTTTCTTGTTTGTTTCTTGTTTCTTTGGCTGGAGGGCAGTGGTGTAAACATGGCTCACTGCAGACTAAACCTCTTGGACTCAAGTGATCCTCCCACCTCAGCCCTGCCAAGTAGCTGGGAGCACAGGCACACGCCACCACACCCAGCTGATTTTTGTATTTTTTGTAGAGATGGGGTTTCGCCATGTTGCCTGTTGCAGGTGAGTGGCAACTATCTAAGATTGCTATCACGCAGGCGGTAAAGGAATTTACCAAGACAGTTGTTGGTAAAGAAAGGCAGATTTATTACAGAAAGTATGAAAAAAGCCGGGTGCGGTGGCTCACACCTGTAATCCCAGCACTTAGGGAGGCTGAGGTCGGCAGATCATGAGGTCAGGAGTTAGAGACCAGCCTGGCCAAGATGATGAAACCCCATCTCTACTAAAAATACAAAAGTTAGCCGGGTGTGGTGGCCCATGCCTGTAATCCCAGCTACTCAGGAGGCTGAGACAGGAGAATCACCTGAGCATGGGAGGTTGAGGTTGCGGTGAGCCGAGATCCCTCCGTTGCACTTCAGCCTGGGCGACAAGAGCCAGACTCCATCTCAAAAAAAAGAGAGAGACAGTATGAAAATACATTGCAAGGATGCAAGGGGCAGGTCAGTGAGAGAGGGGCAGACTGCAAGGAGACAAAGGCTTGCTGGGGATTTTATAGGATGGTACTGTGTGCTGACAAGGGCTTAGAGCAGTGCTGATAATACCAAGGTTGCAACGAGCTAATTAATCTGCAGGTGTCTTGTGATAAATTGGGTGCAGGAGAGCTACATATCCTGGACCATGAAGAAAGGCAGACCCACAGGTTATGTACTTTTGCTTTCTCTTGGTCTTGCCAGCCTGACTCCTTTTCCCTAGATAGGACTCCACATTGCCCAGGCTGGTCTCCAACTCCTGAGCTCAAGCAATCCTCCCCACTCAGCCTCCTAAATGCTGGTATTACAGGCAACAGCCCCTGTACCCGGCTTTTTTTTTTTTTTTAAGACATGGTCTCACTCTGTCACCCAGGCTGGAATGCAGTGGTGCAATCACTGCTTGCTGTAGCTTTGACCTTCCCCGGCTCAGGCTGTCCTCCTGCCTCAGCCTCCTGAGTAGCTGGGACTACAGGCACGTACCACCCCATTGTCTAATAGTTTATTTTCGGTAGAGACAAGGACTGACTATGTTGTCCAGGCTGGTCTCAAATTCCTGGCTTCAAGCGATCCTCCTGCCTCAGCCGCCCGAAGTACTGAGATTATAAGCCTGAGCCACCGCACCTGGCCTAAGGGAGGTTCTTAAGCTTCTCTCAGATACCCTCCCTGGGATTTTGAAGGGTAAGGGAGAGCCCCTGTGGGCTTGAGAAATGGGTGTCACACATCACCCAGGCTAGAGGTCCTGAGAAATGTCATTACACCCCTGGGATCCCTGAATGTATCTTCATGCCAAGGCACCAGGATGAAGTTCCTTCCTCAATGCCTTAAACATTTCTTCAGTGAGGGCCTCCTGTCCTCAGGACTGTTTTAGGAGCTTGCAGCACAATGATAAAGAAAGAAGCCACTGCTCCAGAAGGAACTCACAGTGGAGAGAGGCATCTATAAACTCGTGGGAGTATCATCCAGAGATCACAGGGAACATTTAAAAACGTGAAGGCAAGAAGTATTATGATCGGGTTTGTACCTCACTATGTGAAAGCAAACTACTCGTGTCCTTTACTGCCAGGAACAAGGCATAGTCAGTTGCAATTTGTGTACAAAATGTCCATTACAATGTATTAGACCTGAGGGGGATTTATCTGATATGAGACCTCTTTGACAATCATCCAGGCTAGGTTTGTTTCTGTATATACCAGGAAGCATACACTGAAGAAAACCTGCAACAGAATGGAGTTTGTTTTCCTCAGTTAGGAAAACAGGATGAGGAGTTGGAGTAGCAACACTCATCTTCTAATGAATTTACTTCAAATTCTTTTCCTTTTTTTCTTTTTTTTTTTTTTTTTTTTTTTTGAGACAGAGTTTCACTCTTGTTGCCCAGGCTGGAGTGCAAGGGCATGATCTCGGCTCACTGCAACCTCTGCCTCCTGGGTTCAAGTGATTCTCCTGCCTTAGCCTTCCGAGTAGCTAGGATTACAGGCATGTGCCACCACACCTGGCTAATTTTTTGTATTTTTGGTAGAGATGGGGTTTCTCCATGTTGGCCAGGCTGGTCTCGAACTCCTGACCTCAGGTGATCCACCAGCCTCAGCCTCCCAAAGTGCTGGGATTACAGGCGTGAGCCACCATGCCCGGCCTACTTCAAATTCTTAATTAACTTTCACCATTCCAACAGACAAGCTAATTTGATTCCCTAGCTATGAGAAATGGCCATAGCAACATCCTTAGTTAAATGTTTAGAAAATGTCTGATTTCTTAAAAATGCAAGGAATAATCCAGTCCAGGTGGCACTTGCCTGTAATTCCACCTATCCTGGAGGCTGATAAAGGAGGATCATTTGTGCAAGGCTCTAGTATTGGTTCAAACCCTGAAAGGGCACCAACAAACACAAGGCGGTGTGGAGCAACACGCTGTTTTAATGAGCGCCTGGATGCAGGCAGGCTGAGGCCTAATATGGCGTCAGCACCAAAAGAGGATGGAGCAGGGGTTTTATAGTCTCCTGTAAACAGGAAGTGTCTCAGTCTGACGTACGGATAGCCTCTCTCTCTGTCTTCAGGGGATACGTGTCTTCCAGCCAGCTCTCTTCCTGCTTCTGCTATCTTGCTGACGCACACTACTGGCGCAAGTAGCCTTGCGCCTTGGGACTGGGCCCGAAGAGGGAGGAGTTATTCATTCCCTTAAGCTTTCATGCCCTGGAGAGAATCTTTCAATTTGAGGTCAGGAATTCGAGGCTGCAGTGAGCTATGATCATGCCTGTGAATAGCTACTGCACTCTCACCTGGGCAACATAGTAAGACCTTGTCTCCAAATAATATAAATCTAGGCCCTGCATACGGCTCAAATCTGTAATCCCAGCACTTTGGGAGACCAAAGTGTGTGGATCACTTGAGGTCAGGAGTTTGAGCCAGCCTGGTCAACATGGTGGAATCCTGTCTCTACTAAAAATACAAAAATTAGCTGGGTGTGGTGGTGCACACCTGTAATCCCAGCTACTCAGGAGGCTGAGGCAGAAGAATCACTTGCACCTGGGAGGTGGAGGTTGCAGTGAGTCGAGACCACACCACTGCCCTCCAGCCTGGGCAATAGAGCGAGACTTTGTCTCAAAAGAAAAAACAGAAGTCCTACAACAGTGCTTAAGTATTTTCACAATAGGCCTTCCTGGAATCCAGAACAACAGCAGTAATTCCTGGTAGGACTGTCTTTTCCTGCACCATAACCTACATCGGACATAGAAACTGTACACCTGATTGATTCAGGAAATCAAAGTAATAAAACTGCCAGTGACAATGCAGCCAAGTGATTAGAAGAAGGCTGGTTGAAAATTTAAACACCCTTTTTACTCATTAATCTCCAACCGCTTAAGACAAACAAAAAGCAAAATTAACATGATTGTAAACTAAGCACTTGTGTGCTGTGGCTAGCGTTTTGGCCTGCTGAGAGAGAATGAGTTGATCAAAGCAAGTGAGTCAGCTAAGAACTGTGGGACCAGTGCTGCTTCGGGGAGCGCACAGCTAGGATCCATTAACCAGCACGTTTCAGAAACAGGTGAATACCGTAATTAATCTTGGCTTCAATTTGGAGGGAAGCAGAAAACCTACCTCCCTGTCCACTGAGTTTATACATTAATCCCCTGCGTTCTGGGGGAAAGTTTTAACATTGGAATAAAGACTTTTCCTGCCCTTCCTAATGTGTGGAGAACAAACGTTTGGGAAGGATGGCTTAGTTCCTTAACTTCAGCAGTTAAGATGCCTCCTAGGAAAGCTATGGATCACTGCCTTGTTTGGTTTGACGCATCTAAGCTCACAGACCAAAGGCTCTTCCAATGAAGTTAGCGGGTTTTTTAATGCAAGAAAACAGGGAGCCTCATCTTACAAACATAAATCATGAAAATTCAGAGACTTGGAATTGGGAAGTTTTTCTGAGGGCAAACTCATCTAATTAATGGGCTCTTGAATTGCTTAAAGCATGTCCAGGACTTTATTATTCTAGGTACAGGAAAATGAATAGATACCTGACTTTGCACCAAACTATTTTTAAGAAAAAAAAGGCTACAAGTTGTACAAATATCTGCACCAGCCACGGAAACTTCATATTAGAAACACAGGAAGCTGCGCGCGGTGGCTCACGCCTGTAATCCCAGCTCTCTGGGAGGCCAAGGCAGGTGGATCATGAGGTCAGGAGATCGAGACCATCCAGGCCAACATGGTGAAACCCCGTCTCTACTAAAAATACAAAAATTAGCTGGGCATGGTGATACACGCCTGTAGTCCCAACTACTCGGGAGGCTGAGGCAGGAGAATTGCTTGAACCTGGGAGGCAGAGGTTGCAGTGAGCTGAGATAGAGCCACTGCAGTCCAGCCTGGGGACAGAGAGAGACTCCATCTCCAAAAAAAAAAACAAACAAACAAACAAAAAAACCCCAGGAATTTATGCTAAAATTAAATGCTAAATGAACTGGGTAGCAAAATAAAAACCAAACCATGCAAGGCAATCTTTCCTCAGAGACAGCAAATTATAAGTATAAACCAGAGATGCTACAAGGTGCCCTCTGACATCCATATATACATATATACACCAGCAGTCCAGGCAGCAATAGCACCCCAGCCAGACCTAGCTGTGTACCATGCCCTATTAGGAATGGAAGGATGCCCTTCCTAACGGTGAAGGCTCAGGGTCTAGGGGTGCCTCAGGCACCATGGCCTTAGGCGCATGGCCTTATCTTGCATTAGGACTACAGGTCCTAAGTCTTCTTGTATCTCTGCTGCTAAGGGACTTGCACTCAGCATACTCTGCTGTTCTAAGTAGGCATCCCATTTCACTAAATTAGATGTCTGTGTTGTCCCAGTCCAGCAGATCATTACCTATGAACACACCCATCCTGCTACCAGGTAAGTCATCTGCACAACAACTGTAACCCATCCTGCCATGTTCTTATGAGCCTGAAGGGCAGCATATGCAGTCACTGCTTCTTTATTAATGAACACCGGAGCTCAGCTCCCTTCGGCCGTTGGGACTAACAGCCCATTGGCGCTTCCAAGAGCTCCGTGCATTGCTATAGGCCCTATCCAAAACTATCTGTGGTTACATGTACATCTACATGAATGTGGTTACATGAATGGGCACCCTTGGTTTACTACCCAGAAAAGCTATCTCAGCCTCATTATCCCAATCTCAGGCAAGAAGGGTGCTACTGCTTCTAAACCTGCAAGAAAATCAGAGATTGACATAACATTATTAATAAAATCATGACACATGGTGGGGCTGTACATATATCCATGTGGCAACACTGTAAAAGTCCATTGTTGCCCTCCCATGAAGGCAAATGTTCCAGAAACTGTTCCTGGCTCTCGGTGGACTGTCCCAGTTCCATTGTCAAATGGTCCATCAAGTCCGCGACAGACGGCACAGCTGCTAACCTGTGCAAAACATCCACTCCCAGAATGTCTTCAGGTATGGCACAAACATACACAGTGCATAAGCAGAGAGCCAAACGGCCGATGCCAAGATGTAGAGATACAGGTTTCACTTTCACTGACCAGTCTTCATAGCCATCAATAAATGCAGCTCTGCCCAGAAACTTACCCAGGTTCAGGGACCAGTGGATTGCCAAGTCCACACATGGCTCCCGTTGTCTGGTAACCCCTCAGTCAGGTATCTTGGTCAGTCTCTTATAAAACAGAAAAGGCTTTACACTTCTGCCTGACTCCCGCAGGTACTCTCTAAATTGAACGCTCAGGCAGGACCGGCTTGCACACTGGGGAGAAGCAATGTCCTTCTCCTGAATGATTTGCTCTAAATCTGTATACGACTGCCGACATTACTTGCCTAACTCCCACAACTCAGCAGGGGCACGGGCACCACAGGAAATGTGCTTCACCATGGTAGTGGGGTGTGTCTCTGGGCCCACTCTTGGGGCCTAACAGCTGCTCATGCAGTATTTCCTGGCAGACCACTAGGTTAGCCTGCCACAGAGGTTCTTCTTCCTTCCTGTGCTGCATCCCACAGGGACTGGGCACGCACTTCCTGCAGCACAGTCACAAATGCCCATCTGATTCTGCTGGTAAAGGTATGCTTCTTCTCAGTGCTGTGTACTTCCAGGTGCTTCAGCGCCTTCTCCACACTTGCAGGGGACCTGCAAACACATTCATGTACCTTACACTCCACTCCCCTGTCACAGGGGGCTAAAAGAAAAGTTTGTTGACAGTCCTTTTAGGAATTGCAACACTTGGGTGTCCTTTCCTCTTCTGACACCCTTAGTGGTGTCTGAGATCTCCATGAGGCACAAATTAGCCATTTAAGTATAAAACCTTAAAGGGGAGAGTCCTTTTCCTAGCAATCCTACTCACATTAGAAATATGGCTTCAGCTATCACTCTACCTTCCCCATTCGACTCTGCTCCTCCCTCACAATTTTATAAGAAATCTGCTACATTTCTGAAATTTCACTACTGCCAGCTTTATTCTTTTTTTTATTGTATCTGGATCTGATGTCCTACTATTAAAATTTTGATTTGGAGGCCAGATGCAGTGGCTCATGGCTGTAATCCCAGCACTTTGAGAGGCTGAGGTGGGTGGATCACTTGAACCCAGGAATTAGAGACCAGCATGGACAACACAGGGTGACCCCATATCTACAAAAACTAAAAAAAAAAAAAAAAAATTAGCCTTGCATGGTTGCAGGCGTGTGGTTCCAGCTACTCTTGGAGGCTGAGGTGGGAGGATTACTTGAGCCATGGAGGCAGAGGTTGCAGTGAGCCATAATCAAACTACTGCACTCCAGGAAGACCTTGTCTCAAAAATAAAAATTGGTTAGGGATCCACATCAATTTCTGACAACATCCAACTCAGCTCCTGTTTGTTCAAAATCAACCAAGTAAGACCAGACATGAATCCTCTTGGAGCCCATTCAACAGTATGTCTTTTTCATTTCATTTGGGTTGTTCAAAGTGAGTGGGGATTCCCTTCATGGTTGCCAACCATTGTGCAATAGGGCTTGGGATGAATTTCACATGGTCATTCAGCTTGAATTAAGGAACAGGCTTTAATGGAAAAACATACAAGCCAAGGGTCACCAAGAGATGACATAGTCGCAGAGTCTCCCATCATCCCAGAGGGATGCTAAGGCTATGTGCTATATGTGTTCCAATGGAAGGACGTGTGCCCCCTGAGATGACACCCTCTTAAAATGTGTCAGAATGTGGACACAGAGACTATTTAGAGCCAGGGTGGCTGAGTTTAGGTGCCAGCTGTTTAGGAGTTGTCTGGGAAAGCCAGCAACCCAGCAGAAAGCCATCGTGGGAGAAGCTAAGTGCAGGCTTCCTCCTGTTGATAGAAGGGGAGACCTTAGCCCCACCTGGCACAACATGCAGGCAACCCTAGCACTAGCTCCTAAGATTGTTTTTGGAGGATACTACTGTCAGGTAGGATCACCACACTTTTCTATTCATTCTTTAAAAAGTGCTCACAGCCCACCATATTGACCGGCTAACGACCAGTGCAAGCAATACCATGCTACAATAATCTGCCAGAAAAAAAAGAAATTCTCCAAGTCAATGAAAGAGTCCAGAGATGAAAAGTTTCAATGGAGTAATTGTATAACATTCAGACACATCAGAATATTTATTAAGTTAGTGAGGGAGAAGGCAAGCTTGACATAGTCTGTCAATTGGGGCAAAAGATGGAGAAATGATGAGATAAAGGCAGATATAAGAAAATAATAGTTGAAATGAATTCATTCAATGAATATTTATTGAGCACCTGTGCTAAGTTTTGAGGATGACCCGGTGTACAAGACTGAGATGGTCCCTGTCCTACAGTCAAGTAAATAACCCAGTAGTAGATATTTACAAAAGTTAAAATAATATTTTATTTTATTTTATTTTATTTTATTTCATTGAGATGGAGTTTCACTCTTGTTGCCTGGACTGGAGTGTAATGGCACGATCTTGACTCACTGCAACCTCTACCTCCTGGGTTCAAGCAATTCTCCTGCCTCAGCCTCCCAAGTAGCTGGGATTACAGACATGTGCCACCATGCCCGGATAATTTTGTATTTTTAGTAAAGATGAGGTTTACCATATTGATCAGGCTGGTCTCGAACTCCTGTCCTCAGGTGATTCCCCCTCCTTGGCCTCCCAAAGTGCTGGGATTACAGGCATGAGCCACCACACCTGGCCAAGATAATCATTTTTGAAGATTTTTCCCCATGAATTACTTGTACTAACATTTTAACATTCTTCCAAGTTGCAATTCTGTTTATCTGAATGAACTTTTAAAAAAATAATAGAGCCAATGAATGGAATAGAAGCAATAATACTTTTTATAGCAGAACAACAAAAAAAGAATGTATCTAATCTTTTAAAAAATACTCAGAAAAAAATAATGTTTAACTTGTTCTATATACATTTTTAGGAAAAAGGCCTAACTTGGAGGAATTTTTAAACTTCAAAAATAAGAATTTCACTGGGCACAGTGGCTAATGCCTGTAACCCCAGCATTTCAGGAGACTGAGGTGGGAGAATCACTTGAGGCCAGGAATTCGAAACCAGCTTGGGCAACATGGCAAGACTGGTCCCTACTAAAAATGAAAAAAAAAAATCAACCAGGCATGGTGGTGTGCACCTATAGTCTTAGCTACCCTGGAGGCTGAGGCAGGAGACTCTGAGGCAAGAGGATCGCTTGAGTCCAAGTGGTTAAGGCTGCAGTGAGCCATGATCATGCCACTGCACTCCAGCTTGGTCAGCAGAGCAAGATCCTGTCTCAAAAAAAGAAGAATCTTTACAATGTCTAAGATACAACAGCTAATAACAAAACATCTATCAAGCTCTGAAGAAAATGTTATCATGCAGTAGAAGGGTATTTTCAAATAAACCAGAAGAAAATGTATCCCTTTTCTGAATAAGCTGACATTCTAGAGCAGGAAATCATCAAAAGAAAAAATTCAAGAATAGGGAAGTTGTAGCTGGAAGAGACTGGCAGTAAGCACTGAAAACAGTTCATCTGTAGAGATGAGTGTTGATAATTAGTTACTATACATATATACATTTATATCAATAGGACAATGGACAAAAGATATGACTAGACAATCCACAGAGTAAGAAATATAAATGGCTGGTAAAATATGAAAGATATTCACCACTGGTAAAATACGAAAGATGCTCACCTTTCACCACTGATGAGGGATCTGCAAGTTAAAATCACAAAGAAATAGTACTTTCCAACCTACCAGATTGATTTTTTAAATTTTTAAAAAATACTGGCCAGGCTCGGTGGCTCGTGCCTGTAATCCCAACACTTTGGGAGGCCGAGGCAGGAGGATCACCTGAGGTCAGGAGTTTGAGACCAGCCTGGCCAACATGGAGAAACCCCATCTCTACTAAAAATACAAAAATTAGTTGGACATGGTGACTGGTGCCTGTAATCCCAGCTACTTGGGAGGCTGAGGTGGGAAAATCACTTGAACCTGGAAGGTGGAGGTTGCAGTGAGCCAGTATCATGCCACTACACTCCAGCCTGGGTGACAGAGCGAGACTCTACCTAAAAAAATAAAAATTAAAAAAAAAATAAAATAAAATTTACAGAACCAGCAGCTTGACAGAGGCATTTATTGGCCAAAGTTGGGACAATTTTAGCATCAAAAGAACAATGCCTGTAACAAATTGAAACACATTGACTATATAAAAATCCATGAGTCAGACTGAGCATGATGACTCCCACCTGTAATCCCAGCACTTTGGGAGGCGGGGAAGGGAGGATCACTTGAGGTCAGGAGTTTGAGACCAGCCTGGCAAACGTGGCAAAAACCTATCTCTACTAAAAATACAAAATTTAGCCAGGCATGTTGACGCATGCCTGTAATCCCAGCTACTCAGGAGACTGAGGCGGGAGAATAGCTTGAACCTGGGGGACGGAGGTTGCAGTGCGCCGAGATTGTGCCACTGTACTCCAGCCTGGGCAACAGAGCTAGACTCCGTCTCAAATAAATAAATAAATATCCCTGCGTCCATAGAATACTTAAAAAAAAAAAAAAAAGAGGAGGAGGAATAAAATAAGTGAGCAAATAAACAAAAACTTTTCTACAGGTGGCCATTCCACCAAGTTCTTATCTGAAAGGGCAAAGAATTAAGTTATTTGCAGTAACCTATTGCAGAGTAACCTAATAGTCCCAGCTGATGAGCAAGAGCCCTTCTTTCCTGAAAAAGGCTAGCTATCAATGTAGACAGAATTGAAAACAAACAAACAAATAAAAAACCACAATTTGCAATCCCTAGGGAAATAATTTATTAAGCCACGAATTATCAATGGATGCTGAAACAATTAGGTGAAAGGCTGGGGAGCTGCATATTAATCTGGTGCTAAAGTTATCACCCTGCAGCTTACTAATGAGTTCTAAGATGACTGTCACCACATAGACCCAGTGATCAATCTTAATATCATTAATAATGGGATAAACAGAGCTTCACTATGTGCCTTCTGGTATGATGCAGTATTTAGCCTGAATCTCATCAAGCCTTTAGATTCAACTTTCATTAATAGAAAATACTGAGGTTATTGTTAAATGACACCACAAGGAAACAACCAGAAACATCTAGAAGTTGGAACATTCTAAGGAAATACTAATCTACTCTCTACAAATCAATGTAACAGGAAAAATGAAAAGCTAGGGAGAAAGTCTGTTCTAGATTAAAATATATTTCAGGATGTTGATAATGGAGGAGACTATGCGTATCTTGGGGGAGGCAGCACATGGGAAATCTTTGTATTTTTTTTTTTTCAATTTTGCTATGAACCTAAAACTGCTCTTAAAAAATAAAGCCTTTTTTCTTTTTTTTTGAGACACAGTTTCACTCTGTTGCCCAGGCTGGAGTGCAGTGGTACAGTGATACAACCTTGGCTCACTGCAACCTCCACTCGAGAATCGCTCAAGATCAAGCAATTCTCCTGCTGCAGCCTCCCAAGTAGCTGGGATTACAGGCACCCGCTACCACGCCCAGCTAATTAAAAAATAAAGACTTTGAAGAAAAAAAAAAGCCATTTCAGAGACCCAACAACTAAATGCAATCATACTTCTTGCTTGGATCACACTATAAACAAACTTGGTACAAAAGATATTTGGGCAACAAAACTTGAGTGTGTTAATATTATTAAGGTTGTACAGGAAAGTATTATCATTACATATGTATATCAAAATATTTAGGAGTAAAATTTTATGTGTTTACTTAAAAAGACTTCAATGAAAAATGTGTGAAACATGACAAAATGCTAAAAAAATTCTACGTGATAGGTGTATGATGTTTATTATATTATTCTCTCTACTTTTTCTGTACATTTATAGTTCTTTTTTATAAGCATGAAAACATTTTTTTAAAAATAGAGTTGGGGTTTCACTGTTGCCCAGGCTGGTCTCAACTCCTGAGCTTAAGGGATCCTCCTGCCTCAGTCTTTCAAGTACTAGGATTGCAACCATAAGCCACCACACCTAGCCAAATTAAAAAGTTGTTTTTTGTTTGTTTGTTTGTTTTCGAGATGGAGTTTCACTCTTGTTGCCCAGGCTGGAGTGCAATGGCGAGATCTCAGCTCACTGCAACCTCCACCTCCTGGGTTCAAGCGATTCTCCAGCCTCGGTTTCCATAGTAGCTGAGATTACAGTCACCCACCACCACACCCAGCTAATTTTTTTTTTGTATCTTTAGTAGAGACGGGGTTTCATCATGTTGGCCAGGCTGGTCTTGAACTCCTGACCTCAGGTGATAAACCCACCTGGGCCTCCCAAAGTGCTGGGATTACAGGTGTGAGCCACTATGCCTGGCCAAAAGTTGTTTTCTGGTTGGTGCTTTTTTTTTTTTTTTTTTTTTTTTTTTTTTTTTTTTTTTTTTTTTTTTTTGTGAGACAGAGTCTCCCTCTGTCACCCAGGCTGGAGTGTAGTGGCTCACTGCAACCTCCACATCCCAGGTTCAAGTGATTTTTGTGCCTCAGCCTCCCAAGCAGCTGGGATTACAGACGTGCACCACGATGATCAGCTAATTTTTATATTTTTAGTAGAGACGAGTTTTCACCCTGCTGGCCAGGATGGTCTGGAACTCCTGGCCTCAAGTGATCCACGTGCCTCAGCCTCTCAAAATGCTGGGATTACAGGCCAGAGCCACCATGCCCAGCCACAAAAAAAAAACAAAAAACAAACAAACAAAAAACCCGGATATTTGGCTGGGCACAGTGTCTCATGCTTGTAATCCTAGCACTTTGGGAGGCCAAGGAGGGTGGATCACCTGAGGTCAGCAGTTTGAGACCAGCCTTGCCAACATGGCGAAACTCCGTCTCTACTAAAAATACAAAAAATTAGCCCAGCATGGCAGTAGGCACCTGTAATCCCAGCTAGTTGGGAGGCTAAGGCAGAAGAATCACTTGAACTCAGGGATGGAGGTTGCAGTGATGCCATTGCACTCCAGCCTGGGCAACAAGAGCGAAACTCTGTCTCAAAATAAATAATAATACCCAGCATTTGAGAGTGTTTGAGAAAACAGACTATCACATACATATTGGAGTATATACTGGTATAAACTTCTAAGAGAACATTTCGAATATATACATTTTATTTTACAATATACATATCGGCAGGGCAAGGTAGCTCATGCCTGTAATCCCGGCACTTTAGGAGACCTAGGCGGATGCATCACTTGAGGTCAGGAGTTTGAGACCAACCTGGCCAACATGGTGAAACTCCATCTCTACTAAAAATACAAAAATTAGCCAGGCATGGTAGCGTGCATCTGTAATGCCAGCCACTAGGGAGGCTGAGGCAGGAGAATGACTTGAACTCAGGAGGTGGACATTGCAGTGAGCCAAGATCACACCACTGCACTCCAGACAGAGGGAGAGTCTGTCTCAAAAATAAAATAAAGGCCAGCCACGGTGGCCCACGCCTGTAATCTCAGCACTTTGGGAGGCTGAGGCAGGCGGATCACCTGAGGTCAGGAGTTCAAGACTAGCCCCGCCAACATGGCAAAATGCTGTCTCTACTAAAAACACAAAAATTAGCTGGGTGTAGTGGCGGGCACCTGTAACCCCAGCTACTTGGGAGGCTGAGGCAGGAGAATGGCGTGAACCCGGGAGGCGGAGCTTGCAGTGAGTCGAAATTGTGCCACTGCACTCCAGCCTGGGCCATAGAGTGAGACTCCAACTCAAAAAAAAAAAAAGAAAAATACAGTGTTATTTCTTGCGTGTCTGAATTTTTGAACTGAGATTGATATTGTCTATATATACTCTTCTCATTTCATTCTCTTGCAACCCTACTATTTTCATGTTACATATAAGGAAAAAAGGTTTTTTGTCTTTTGTTTGTTTGTTTGAGATGGAGTCTCCCGGGTTCAAGCGATTCTCCTGCCTCAGCCTCCCGAGTAGCTGGGATTACAGGCACGCACCACCAGGCTCGGCTAATTTTTGTATTTTTAGTGGAGACGGGGTTTCACCACGTTGGCCAGGCTGGTTTCAAACTGCTGACCTCAGGTGATCCACCCACCTTAGCCTCCCAAAGTGCTGGGATTACAGGCGTGAGCCACCGTGCCCGGGCAAAAAAAAAAAAAAAAAAAAGATGTTTTTAAGTTCATTGTTCTGAAGTGACAAAACTAGAAAGTGCAAAATAAGAACTCAAATTTGGGTCTATCTTGCACTGAAGCCCATGCCAGCTACTACTCTATGCCATCTGGAATAGGCTTTGACTTCTCTCCACCACCTGCACTCAATCCCTCCTCTCAAATCTTGCCGATTTAGACCGAATCCCCTCTTCTAAAAAGGCACTATTGAGGGCCCCCACCACCATGTTTAAATGGCCCTCTTTAGGCCTCCCTTAATACTTTGACACCATCTGTATCACAAACTATACTGTATTTTAATGATCTATGTATAGGTTCTCCATTATATAGTAAACTCTTAAGGGCAGGAATTAAGTATCTGGAGATACTATTGAAGTGCTTGACACATAGTAGGTGGTTTCATTCTACAACAGAAGAATATCACTTATATTTCTATATGACTATTTCCTTCCTAACCTGTGAATGAACTTTATAGGATCAAAGACTATATCTGGTTTTATGCACCATGAAATCATTGCAGCCTAACACACAGCTTGACATAGATCAGGATTTTTGTTTTTTTGAAAC
This sequence comes from Rhinopithecus roxellana, assembly GCF_007565055.1. Classification (NCBI taxonomy): domain Eukaryota; kingdom Metazoa; phylum Chordata; class Mammalia; order Primates; family Cercopithecidae; genus Rhinopithecus; species Rhinopithecus roxellana. Next base: position 40,820,684 of record NC_044565.1, on the reverse strand, counting down.
AGACTCTTGCTCTGTCGCCTAGGCTGCAGTGCAAATGGCATAATCTCGGCTCACTGCAACCTCCGCCTCTCGGGTTCAAGCAATTCTCCTGCCTCAACCTCCTGAGTAGCTGGGATCACAGGCACGCCATGCACCCAGCTAATTTTTCTATTTTTAGTAGAGATGGGGGGGGTCTCACCACGGTGAGAGGCTGGTCTCGAACTCCTAACTTCAAGTGATCCACTTGCCTCAGCCTCCCAAAGTGCTGGGATTACAGGCGTGAGCCACCGCGCCAGGCCACATCAGGTTTCTGTTGTTGCTTTTTAAACAAAGATGGTTTTTTACCATGTTGGCCAGGCTGGTCTTGATAGAACTCATGGCCTCAAGTGATCCACCAGCCTTGGCCTCCCAAAGTGCTGGGATTACAGGCAAGAGCCACTGCACCTTGCCCAGGTTTTGAAAAATATTTTTTTGTAGTCTTTTTTTTTCTTGAGACAGGGTCTCCTTCTATCACTCTGGCTGGAGTGCAGTGGTGCTGTCCTGGTTCACTACAGCCTCCACCTCCCAGACTCAAGAGATCCTCCCATCCCAGCCTCCTGAGTAGCTGGGACTACAGGCACAGGCCACCACGCCCAGCTATTTTTTTTTTTTTAACTTTTTGTAGAGACAGGGTCTCACTATGTTGCCCAGGCTGTTCTCGAACTCCTGGCCTCGAGCAATTCTCCCACCTTGGCCTCCCAAAGTGCTGGAATTACAGGTGTGAGACACTGTGTCCTGTCTCAATAAATATTTTTGAGTGAATTAATCAGCAAGTAATCTTCTCTATTTACTGTGACTCTGAGTTATGTTCAAGGGCAAGCAGTTCTTGACTTCCTTTTCTTTGTAATGATTTAGTGCTTGAAATTACTTCTACCCATCAGCATTTTAAAATTGGTCATTATTTTCCCATTTTCATCCCCACACTCACATAGAACATGATCTCCACTATTTAAAAGTGTAAGATTTTTGTTTCAGCCTGGGATTTATCCTATTGCAAACTGCTAGCTATAATTTTCAACCTTTCTCAGCTAAATGCCAGAATGTCACTAATCAAAGGTGACACTTAGGGGTGAAGTGAACAGTTAAGCCTCCAATTTACAAGCTTGTTTTTCCCTGGGATACTTGTGTTAAAGTCGCACGTTCCTGGGTGTGACACTTTCGAGACAAAAATTTCAACTGGTGAGTTAATTACATATTACTATAATTAAATCAAAGATGTAGGATAATGGAAGCGTTGAAATAGTATTTGCTAGGCAAGGGTGTGATCTTTTCAAAAAATGTATAATATATGCTGCCATTCGAGAAGCAAGGAAAACATTTCCAAATTTCCTTCCAAGCAGTCTACCGGGATTGACAGTACCGCGGCCAAAGGAGGGCACCAAATGCTCCTTCGAACCAACGGTACACCAAAATCCCTGAGCCTGTGGGCGGGGCCCCGGAGCCTCCCGGGACCCAAAGACAGAGGGGGCGTGGCTGAGGGTGGTCCAGACCTCTAGGGGCGGGGCCGCGGCCGGCGAGAGGCAGGCTGGGAAGCGGCGCCATATTGGCGTCGGCCGCGCTGTATTGTCATAAATAGAGCCGGTTTTGTGGTGTTTTCACTACTCGGTTGGATGCCTCAGCCATAGTAAGTGGGAAAGTGAGGGAGCAAGCGAGCTACAAGCGACCGGAGGAAAGTGAACAGGGGGAGAAGGGAACAGCAAGAACAGGACTCCAGAGCGATAAACACTCGCTGGAGAGGGAGACGCAGGAAGCGATGAAAGAGATGTCTGCGTAAGTGGTGGGGGGCGGCGGTTGGGGTGAGGCGGGTTGGGGTGAGCTGGGGTGGTCCGTATGTGTCCTCTTTTCCGTTCCCTGTCCCTTGCGCCCTGCATGCAGCTCGCCGGGGGTGGTCTCCTTCCCGGCTCCCGGCCGGTCCGCAAGGGCACCTCCCCTAAACCCGGCGGCTTACCTGGCCACCCCTGCACGGACTTGGGGACTCTGGGAGTCCCCAGCTGTCCCGCCTCCGAGGACGCCCTCAGAAAAGGATGAGGAGGGAAAGAGGTTCCTGTGTCCGTAGGGAGAAATTGTCGGTCACTCGCCTGCCCCCAGCACTGTCTGAGCCCGTCTGCTCCTGTCTGCATTGGCGCAGATACCATCCCCCTGCCTCCCCCTCCTCCCTTCCCGACCGGCTGTCTCCAGGTCTTCAGGAGTGAAAGACCTATGGCAGCCCAGGGGTTTCTCTTTCATATGAGGCTAAAGTCTTTTCATCGCTGTCCCCACCCTCTCCCTCACCCCCTGCCTCCCCACCTACCCACAACATCTACCGGTCTGTACCTCTTGTTCACACTTTGATAAGTCAGAAACAGTTCCCAGACTTGGCAAGATTTTGTTGTAGCTTCTTCCATTTTGGCCTATTAGGAAACAATTTAAACATGCAGAAAAATGCAGAGAATAACATAAGCATCATTTGTGGAGCCACCACCCATTTCTCCCAAAACGTAACTGTACACACACACACGGTGTGTATATACATATCTATGTATTTATTTTAAAGAAATCAAGCATTCCAGATACATCTGAAGGACTCTCCTACCTCCTTCTCTGGTCCCAATCATCTCTTGCTCCAGATGTCTCCACAGTCTTGAATTTGATGTTTATTGTTGCTGCGTGTTTTTTATTTTACTTTTTTTTTTTTTCGCCCTCGAATCATGGGAGCTGCATGTTTTTTAATGCTATTACTGCATACACATGTGTTCATAATAACTGGCATAGTTCTAGTTGTTTTTAAACTATATAGCTGGTATCACACTTGGAATTCTGTAACTTCTTTAGCACAACTTAGTGTCTCTGAGCTTTGTTCACGTTAGTATTTTAGTTGTAATTAATTAATATTGTATTGTATTCTATTGTAGGAATGCATCCTAATTTAATTCTTTTCCTGTTAGTGACTATTTTAGGTTATTTCTAAGTTTTTAGTGTTATAGTGTGACAGCGAACATTCTTTTGCAGTCTCTTTGTGCGTTTGTAACCAAAATCTCTCTAGGGTGTTTGCCTACAAGTGAAATTGATGGTTTAAAGGGAATGTGGGATTCTGTTTACTTTTCCCTCCCCTCTAGATGGGGGAAGTTCAGAACTCTAGATTTGGAATTTTAGGGCCAGTAGGCTAGTTGGCCAACTTTGTCAGCATACAGGTAAGAAAGTGAGGCCCGTCATCATAGTGTCAGAGCTGAAGTAGTTATGGAGGAGAGAATGGAGTAGTGGAAAACGGTTTTGGAGGTCAGATTCTGGCTTGTCCTCTCTTAATTTTCAGATACTTATCTGTAAAATGGCACTTATTCAGTACCTCTTAGGATTATTGCGATTGAGTGATATTATATACGTATGTAGATAATTACTCTGTCCTATTCATTTACCATGTATATTTACATATATATAACACAAACAATACCAAAACACTGCTCTAGCTTTCTCAGAGGTAAAAAAGCCAAATCTTTAAAAAGAAATTATAACTTGAAATAACTAATTGGAGTTTTGTTTGTTCTACAACAAAATAAATACAGAAGAGAAATTAAGCTGTATTTTGTTTTTTGGTTTTTTGGGTTTTTTAAGTCATTTTGGAAGGTATACATGCTGTTTTATCTTCCATTGATTCTTTTTCCCTCTCTACCTAATGAGATCTTTTTTTTTTTTTTTTTTTTTTGAGACGGAGTTTCGCTCTTGTTGCCCAGACTGGAGTGCAGTGGTGCGATCTCAGTTCACTGCAACCTCCACCTCCTGGGTTCAAGCGAATCTCCTGCCTCAGCCTCCCAAGTAGCTGGGATTACAGACGTCCGCCACCACGCCCGTCTAATTTTTTGTATTTTCAGTAGAGACGGGGTTTCACCATGTTGTCCAGGTTGGTCTTGAGCTTCTGACCTCAGGTAATCCACCCACCTCGGCCTCCCAGAGTACTGGGATTACAGGCATGAGCCACCACGCCTGGCCTCTAATGAGATCCTTATCTAAAGAGCGTGCCTTACTCTGCACTTAGTAGGGGTAAGACAGTGTTTTGACAAGTTAAAATCCAAAAACAATTAAACGATCTCTATAGTGTGTTACTTTTTACGGGGCTAATTTATTTAACTGGAAAGGTTGATTCTGATTCTGAGATTACATTCTTACTCTTGGTGTTACTGGCCCTTCGTGGAACATGGTGGAGACAAATGGTAGCGTTGGTTGTTTAGTGTGTATGTTTGCACTTTCATAGCAAAATTAAAAGTTTTGTCAACCTCTGTTGGTCCCAGAATTTATTTTGAAGTTAATTAGTTTGTGTAAACTCAAAATCTCAGAACTTCAGTTGGTCGAGCGCAGTGGCTCACGCCTGTGATCCCAGCACTGTGGGAGGCTGAGACTGGTGGATCACCTGAGGTCAGGAGTTCGAGACCAGCCTGGCCAACATAGCGAAACTCCATCTCTACTACCAATACAAAAATTAGCTGGGTGTGGTGGCACACTCCTGTAATCCCAGCTACTTGGGAGGCTGAGGCAGGAGAATTGTTTGAACCCAAGAGGTGGAGGTTGCAGTGAGCTGAGATCTCCCTAGTGCACTTCAGCCTGGGAGACAGAGGGAGACTCCATCTCAAAAAAAAAAAAAAAAAAAAAAAAAAATCTCAGAACTTCTGTTGTTCAAGACCGTAGTTTCCTGATGGCTAAGATCTTTAGAGGGTGGCTCATGTATCTTCCAAAAGATTGCCAGTAGTGTAAAGAATTTTATTTCAATGTGAAGATGGTATGGGTACCAGTCTAAAATGAAGAGAATAATTAACTAGAGTTGCAAAATACTAGGACTGTAAACTCTGATTCAAGCAGAGGATGTTGACCTAGGTTTCCCAAGGACAAATCTAATTGTGATTTCTTTTTAAAAGCCAGATTATTTCACAAGGACCTTCTAATGGGATGTTTTCGTTTCTTTCCTGGGGGAAAAAACCCCATTGTTTTTACTAAAAGCTTTCTTTCAAGTGGTTGACTGCTTTTCAAAGATTCTAGAATCTGGATGGTACTTGACTTAAGTCTGCAGGGTAGTGGAGGTGGCCCTGGCACAAATCCCAATCAAACTCTGGGTTTCAGCTGAGTGGTGTTGGTACAATTGTCTTGATGCCAACACATGCTGCGTTTGGCTTGAAAAGACATCCTAACCATGAAAGCTGCAGGCAGTATGAATAGCCCCTTCATAAACATAAACATAAAATACCCTTTTTTCCTTTAAAAGAAAGTATCTGCCCCCACTGTTAGTACTAAGTAAACTTTTAAGGTAACTGAATTAACATGAGTAGATTGAGAGATTCAATGTATCAGTATGATATATACTTTAAATTTTTTCTGTTGTTTCGTTTTTCTTATTTTCTTGAACAGAAACACCGTGCTGGACAGCCAGTGTCAACAAAAGCATTATGGAATTACCTCTCCAATTAGTTTGGCGTGTCCTAAAGAAATTGATCATATTTACACACAGAAATTAATTGACGCCATGAAACCATTTGGAGTGTTTGAAGATGAGGAAGAATTGAACCACAGGTGTGTCACTGAAAACCATAAAATATTTGACAGTGCATTGTTTTTTTTTTTTTTTTTTTTTTTTTTTGAGAAGGAGTCTCGCTCTGTCACCCAGGCTGGAGTGCAGTGGCCAGATCTCAGCTCACTGCAAACTCCGCCTCCCGGGTTTACGCCATTCTCCTGCCTCAGCCTCCCGAGTAGCTGGGACTACAGGCGCCCGCCACCTCGCCCGGCTAGTTTTTTGTATTTTTTTAGTAGAGACGGGGTTTCACCGTGTTAGCCAGGATGGTCTCGATCTCCTGACCTCGTGATCCGCCCTCCTCGGCCTCCCAAAGTGCTGGGATTACAGGCTTGAGCCACCGCGCCCGGCGACAGTGCATTGTTTAATCATTAATTCTACGAACATATTGAATACCTACTATGTCTCTACATACAGGTGCAGAAATGACAAAAAGAAAAGTCTTGGCCCTCTTGGAGCTTACATTTTAGGTAGGGGTTAGAGGAAGAGATTTGTCATCAATAATATCAGTATTACACTCGTGAGTAATATTATACATGATAAGTGCTACTGAGAAAAAGCTGAGGGGGTAGAGGTTTCAGGGAAAGCCTCATTGAGAAAGTCACATTTAAGGGAATATTTAAAGATGAAAGAAGGAGCCATGTGTCTATCTGAGGGAAAAGTGTTCTAGGCAGAACTCTTGAAGTGGTGTATTTGAAGAGTACATAGCAAGATACCCTGGGTATCAGTATTGAGGAAGCAGGAAAATACAGGCTTGCAGAAAGCAAGGTGGGAAGGAGCTTGGAGGGCAAGAGCTCTTAGGACCTTGTAAGGTGTTGTCAAGGTTTGGTTTATTCTGAGTGAAGTGAGAAGCTATTAGAGTTTTGAGAAGAAGATTGACATGACTGGACTTTAAAAAAGTTTTAACAGTCACTCTGGCTGCTGTATTGAGAGTAATCTTAAGAGAAGTGCAAGGGCAGAGCAGAGAAACCAGTTATCTAGCAATTATAATAGCCCCAGGAGGAAATAATGGTGGCTAGAACCTGGAGGATGGTCATAGAGGTAATAAAAAGTAGAAATCTGGATATATTTTAAAGATAGGGTTCTTAGAGTGTAATGACTGGAATGTGTGTGTGAGAGAGGTCAAGGATGATGGCCAAGATTTTTGGTCTCAGCACCTTGAAGGAGTAAATTTGGACAGAAGTTCAGTTTTGCATGTTATCTTTGGGATGTCTTTTTTTTTTTTTTTTTTTTTTTTGAGACAGAGTCTTGCTATGTCACCGAGGCTGGAGTGCAGTGGCATGATCTTGGCTCACTGCAAGCTTCGCCTCCCAGATTCACGCCATTCTGTTGCCTCAGCCTCCCCAGCAGCTGGGACTACAGGCGCATGCCGCCACGGCCAGCTAATTTTTTTTGTATTTTTAGTAGAGACGGGATTTCACCGTGTTAGCCAGGATGGTGTCGATCTCCTGACCTCGTGATCTTCCCACCTCAGCCTCCCAAAGTTCTGTGATTAAAGGCCTGAGCCACTGCACCTGGCCTTCTTTGGGATGTGTTAAACCCTGCTTTTCTCTTCTAAATGTGGATTAATTTATGCCATTGGTTATAAGTTTGTTTTAATAATACTAAACTTCTTTAATACTATTAGACAGAAATTAGCCAGTAATTAGTTTGCCCATTTTAATTAGTCAGAGACGTATTACTAGCAATTCTAGCTTCTATTACCACATTGAATTGAATTAATTCCATAGTAAAGCCAAGAAAATTGACAATTCACTAGGCCTTTAGAGCCTCATTAAAGGCAATTTTATGGTTTTTATTAGGCTTTTTGAATTTTGAACATAGCTCAAAAACTAAAATATTGTAATCAGATTTATCACCTCTTTGACACTGTGAAGTATCTAAGAATGCCAAAGAGATGGCCCTGTGTCAATAGATGTGATAGCATTATTGCATGTATGTTTTGGTTTTACCCTAATATCAACACAAAGGGTATTGCCTATATGGGTTTTTAAAAATACTGTTTGTTCATTTTAATCTGAAGCCTTTTTGTTTTTTTTTTTAGGCTAGTGGTTCTTGGTAAATTGAACAATTTAGTAAAAGAATGGATTTCTGATGTCAGTGAGAGTAAGGTAAGATTCTAAACTATGTGGAATTATTGTTTTTATTATATCTTGGTCATTCATCCTGGCAATAAGATGCAGGTGTTGAGAAGTATCTGAAATACATCAAAGCTTGGCTGTCTGGTATACATAGGAATGAACTGGTCTAGACGGTTGAATTTCTAAGTAGATGAGGATTTACCCAGAAGTAGCCAATATATAGCTGTGAGTCCACATAATTGTCTTGTTTGACTTGTATGTAGTAGGCCAAATATCAGATTTTACTTAAAAATCACATTTCAACTGTCTTTATAAAGTATTAGATCTGGCAATGCTGGGCCTGCCTTTGTGCACAGCAGGAAGAGGCTTTAAGGGGATTGGGCTCCTATCTTCCATTGCCTCATGGCCCCCACCACTCCCTGTTTTCTTTGCAAGGTGGTTAGTTGAGCAGTTACTATGTTTCTCATGTGGGATTCCCTTATTTGCCTACCTGCTTGGTTCCTAAGACATAGGAATTTGCAAACTAATTTATAACTACAGAACTCTTTTCCCCTCCTGTAGCTTAACTATTTTTCCCCTGGAATTGATTACATTTTCCTGCTTTGTGTAGTGCGGTCCTCCCTTGGTATCCTCCGGGGGATTGGTTCTGTGACCTCCAAAGATACTAAAATCTGTGGATGCTCAGGTTCCTTATATAAAATAATATAGTACATATTTGCATGTTACCCTTTCATATCCTTTTGCATACTTTCAATCATTTCTAGATTACTTAAAATATCTAATACAATGTTAATGCTATGTAAATAGTTGTCACTGTAATTTTTTTTTATTAGCATGTTTAATTTTTTTTTTTTTTTTGAGATGGAATCTCACTCTTTCGCCCAGGCTGGAGTACAGTGGCGCAATATTGGCTCACTGCAACCTACTCCTCCCAGGTTCAAGCGATTCTCTTGCCTCAACCTCCTGAGTAGCTGGGACTACAGGCGTGTACCACCACTCCGGAGTAATTTTTGTATTTTTAGTAGAGACGTGGTTTCATCATGTTGACCAGGCTGGTCTTGAACTCCTGATCTCAGGTGATCCACCTGCTTCAGCCTCCCACAGTGCTGGGATTACAGGCATGAGCCACTGCGCCCAGCCTAAATTTTATTTATTATTATTTTTTTTTTTTTTGGAGACAGAGTCTTGCTCTGTCGCCCAGGCTGTAGTGCGGTGGCACAATCTCACCTCAGCCTCCCCAAGTGCTGGCATTACAGGCATGAGCCACCATGCCCGGCCATAAATTTTATTTTATTTTTTTTATAGATAGAATCTCCCTCTGTCACCCAGGCTGCAGTACAGTGGCACAGTTATATAGGTCACTGCAGTCTCAAACTCCTGAGCTCAAGTGATCCTCCCACCTCAGCCTCCTGAATAGCTGTAACTGCAGGAATGCACAATTGTGCTTGGCTTATTTTCTTCATTATTTTTTGTAGAGACAAGAGTCTTACTATATTACCCAGGCTGGTCTCAAACTCCTGGTTTCCAGCAGTCCTCCGACCTCAGCCTTCCAAAGTGCTGGAATTACAGGCATGAGCCACTGCGCCTTGCCTAAATTTGCTTTATTTTTTATGACTTTTTCCCCCCAGTATTTTTTATCCGTGCACAATTGGTTGAATCTGCAGATATGGAACCTGCAGCTATGGAAGGCCAACTGTATTTTGAATATAATTATTTTTGTTTTTGTTTTGATACATAATCTTGCTCTGTCGCCCTGGCTGGAGTGCAGTGGTGAGATCTCAGCTCACAGCAACCTCTACCTCCCAGGTTCAAGCGATTCTCCTGTCTTAGCCTCCCAAGTAGCTGGGATTACAGGTGCATGCCACCATGCCACCAGCTAATTTTTGTATTTTTAGTAGAGATGGGGTTTCACCATGTTGGCCAGGCTGGTCTCGAACTCCTGACCTCAAGTGATCCGTTCTCTTTGGCCTCCCAAAGTGATCCACCTGCCTCAGCCTCCCACAGTGCTGGGATTACAGGCGTGAGCCACTGCGCCCAGCCTAAATTTTATTTATTATTATTTTTTTTTTGGAAGCAGAGTCTCGCTGTGTCACCCAGGCTGTAGTGCAGTGGCACAATCTCACCTCGGCTCTTGACTTACAGGTGTGAGCCACCGTGCCCAGCCTCACAATTGAATTTTTATTGTTGTCTGAGAATCGCCACTGTGAAGATTATTTTACTGGCTGTACCAGAATGAGGGAGAGAATGTTCAACTGGGTGATACCATTTGCTTCATCGCTAGGTAGACAATACTGTTACATTTTAAGGTTTTTGTGTTTCATAGTTTTCCCATCTTTGCTCTAACAGCAATCAGTTGAAAGGTAACGTCTCACAGTTGTCAGTGTGTCTACCTGTAAAGTCCCTTTCTGCCCCTTAATCTGCATGGATTTAGAAATTAGGTAAACACCTGCAGAATTGTTTTTTTTTTTTTTTTTTTGGAGATGGGAGTCTCACTCCGTCACCCAGGCTGGAATACAGTGGCGCGATCTCAGCTCACTGCAACCTCCGCCTCCCAGGCTCCAACAGCCCTCCTGCATAGCTGGGACCACAGGCATGCGCCACCATGCCTGGATAATTTTTGTATTTTTGATAGAGACGGGGTTTTGCCATGTTGGCCACGCTGGTGTCAAACTTCTGAGTTCAAGCAATCCACCCGCCTTGGCCTCCCAAAGTGCTAGGATTATAGGCATGAGCCACCACACCCGATCTAGAATTCTTTCTTTTACAGCTTTAAACAGTGGGCTCAGAATAAAGTTGAGTCTCTTAAAGACTACAGTCATTGAGTTTAACATGGTCTTTATGCTGTTTACTTTTGTTGACAAAAGGCCGTCTGCCTCATTTCTGAACTCAGCAGGGTTATCAATAGTTGAAGTTATTGGATGAGTCAAATTCTGAGTAGGTGAAATTCTAGTCACAAGCAATTAAAAAAAAAAAAAGTTAACATCTTCCATTGAGCAGATGAGGTCATTTTTCTATGTGAATTATAATTGCCTCTTTCATGTGGGGGAATGCGGGAAGGATCTCTGTCTCCCAAGCTGTAGTGCAGTGGCATGCATAATCGTGGCTCACTACAGCCTCAAACTCCTGGGCTCAAGCAGTCCTCCCACCCCAGCCCCCCAAGTAGCAGAGACTACAGGTACACATCCTGATGCCCAGCTACTTTTTTTTTTTTGTAGAGATAGGGTCTTGCCATGTTGCCCAGGCTGGCCTCAAACTCTTGTACTCAAGTGATCCTCCTGCCTTGGCTTCCCAAAGTGTTGAGATTACAGGCATGAGTCGCAACCATGCCCAACCTATAATTCTCTCTTTTTTTTTCAAATTAAAAAAAAAGTCATGAGGTCTCACTGTGTTGCCCAGGCTGATCTTGAACTCTTGAGCTCAAGTGAACCTTTCACCTCAGCCTCCCGCAGTGTTAGGATTGCAGGCAAGAGCCACCACTCACAGCCTATAATTCTCTTTATGTATATTTTACTTTGGAAAGTAACTGAAGGATGTGGGTTCAATCAAAGATGATTTGAATCCATACACAATTGGGATATTTAACCTTTAAATAGTATAGAACCCCAGATCAAATAATTTTAGTTAGATACTATGGCCGTGGCAAACTGTGATTTAGCATATCACTTTCTCATAAATCATACAAGAATCAGACTTCTCAAAGTAGAAATGTGAACTAAAAGTTTTTTTAAGGTCCTGGCTTATCTGTCCATTTCATTCATGTTAATTATGAATAAATTTATAGATTCCTGGGCATAGTGGTACATGCCTGTAGTCCCAGCTACTCAGGAGGCTGAAGCAGGAAGATCTTGAGCCCAAGAGTTCAAGGCCAGCCTGGCAACATAACGAGACTCTGTCTCTTTAAAAAATCTGATTAATAAAATTTACTGACTTCTTTTTAGCTATAAAATTATTTGTGATACTCTGAACGTTAATATTCATTACACAGAGGCGTTAAGCATAATATCCTATTATATAGATACTTTTATTCAAGGTGAAGTTAATCAGCACATATTATTCTTCACAACTTGTACTGGGCATTGTGAGATAATACAGAGAAGTAGTAGACAAAGTTCTTAACTTTGAGAAATTTAAATATGATTAAAGATTAAATATGAAATACGATTTTACATACCACAAAAGTCAGTAAATATAGCAAAAAGGAATTTAAGAATTTTAAGGGCAGAGAGCACACAGGAAAAAAAAAGCTTGTTAGGGGGTAAGGATAACCAGGGAAGGCTTCATGGAAGAGGTGGAACTTGAAGTGAACTTCCAAAAGTGGATAATACTGATACCCAGAAGCTGGATACTGTGGCTCATGCCTGTGATCTCAACACTTTGGGAGGCCGAGACAGGGGGATCGCTTAAAAACAGGAACTTGAGACCAGCCTGGGCAACAAAGCAAGACCCCATCTTTACAAAAATTATTTAAAAATTATCCAGGCGCAGTGGTATATGCCTATAGTCTCAGATACTCTGGAAGCCAAGGCAGGAGGAATATTTTGTGCTCAGTAGTTTGAGGCTGCGGTGAGCTAAGATCACACTCCTGTGCTCACTTCAGCCTGGGCAATACAGTGAGACCCCATCTCCCATCTTTTTTTTTAAAAAAAAAACAAAAAACCAAAGATGCCCAGAGAGGATGGGCAAGCACTTGAGGCAGGGACAATGGCAAATGCAGTGGAAAGGAGGCTGGATTCTGTGACCATGTTGGTTGGTTGGTTGGTAGTTGAAGCTTCAGAAAGGAAGATAAGAAAGCAAGAAAGATCCCTAGGAACATATGGAGATTTTCAACAACAGGCCCAAGGATCCTTACCTCAGTAGTTAGAGAAGAAGGCATTGGCAACTTTTGAGTAGAACAGCTATATTTAATAGAGTAATTTAAGAACATCAGCCAGTGAATTTTATACAAGATAGTGAAAGAGAAAAGGAAGATTCATTAGAGGGTAGTTTAGGATGCCGTTAAATAACCTAGAATTAGGGAAGTATTCGTTGAATAGAAGGGAGGCCACAAATTTGAGGGTATAAGCCAAGAATTGGTAAGCCAAGAAGAAGGAAAAGGTTTGGGCAGTGAGGATAATGAGGAACAAAAATAGAGAACTCAGAAGCAATATCTGTTAGCATTGGAATGAATTTTTTTGCTTGCTTGAGGCTGGATATTGAAGTGGATCAGGATACTTGAGTGAATATCCGATGGGCTTTTGGAATTGGCTCTGAAGGGAGGCGAAAATTAGCTTTTTTTCTTTCTTTTTTTTTGAGGTAGGGTTTCACTCTTGCTGAGGCTCAACCTCCTGGGCTCAAGCAGTCCTCCCATCGCAACCTCCCTAGTAGCTGGGACTAGAGGCACACACCACCATGCCCAGCTAATTTTTTATTTTTTGTAGAGATGGAGTCTCATTGTGTTGCCCAGGCTGGTCTTGAACTGGACACAAGTGGTTCTCTTGCCTCAGTCTCCCAAAGTGCTGGGATTACAGACATGACCATGCCCAGCCAAAAGGTAGCATTTTAATTATGTTATAATCCAAGAAATGTTAATTAAGCTTGTTGGAATAGCTCTCATAAGGAGATCATGTCAGGAATGACCCCGTTCTTACAGAAAGGTTGTAGAGCTAGAATCGAGAAATTAAACATACCTGTCACAAAAACTAAAGGGGATATGGATTGGCCAAGAGTATTATGTTTTAGAGAGCTGAAAGCACATTAGTTTGGTGAGAGTTCCTTGGTGACTACCAAAAGAGTGATGAAGCGAAAGACAGGCAATTGGAAGGGACATGTATGGTCAAGTGATTAAAAAGAAAAGCTTTTCTGCAGAGAGAGATGTATGCATGTGTTGTGGGGGTGAATTTGTTTTGTCTTCCCTCTGGTAATACCCCTACTACTTCAAATCACAGTCAGAGGATCTGTGAAGTACTTTTACAAGTCTAATCTTGACAAAGTTGACAAGTCTAATCATTTGCTCAATAAAGGCCAGTAGACATTATGGTGATTTTTTTTTTTAAATTTTTTGAGGTGGAGTTTCACTCTTGTTCCCCAGGCTGGAGTGCAATGGCATGATCTCGGCTCACTGCAACCTCCACCTCCCAGGTTCAAGTGATTCTCCTGCCTCAGCCTACCAAGTAGCTAGGATTACAGGCGCCCACCACCAGGCCCAGCTAACTTTTGTATTCCTAGTAGAGAAGGGGTTTTGCCATGTTGGCCAGGCTGGTCTCAAACTCCTGACCTCAGGTGATCCGCTGGCCTCAGCCTCCCAAAGTGCTGGGATTACAGGTATGAGCTACCACGCGCAGCCAACATTGAGGTGACTTTTATGCTAAATAATTTGAATAATTGAATGTCTTCTGCTTAATTTTATTTTAGAACCTCCCACCTTCTGTTGTGGCTACTGTTGGTGGTAAAATTTTCACGTTTGGATCCTATAGGCTTGGAGTACACACCAAAGGTAACTGCTTTTCTGTGTTCTAGTGCTAAGAACATTCAATGACAAACTCTTGTTCATAATTAGAAAATACAGGAGAACAAAGTTCCCATTATTTCAGTACTTACAGCTAATCATTGTTAACATTTTCTTGTACTCAGCTTCCATGCTTTCTTCTGTGCATATGTTTGAGTGTACTTTAACAAAAAATATAACACATAATATATTCTTCTTAAGAACTGCTTTAATTTACAGGAGCTGACATTGATGCACTTTGTGTAGCTCCAAGACATGTGGAGAGATCTGATTTTTTTCAGTCTTTTTTTGAAAAATTGAAACATCAAGATGGCATTAGAAACTTAAGAGTAAGTATCCTCTGGCATTTAATATTTAGAATTTAGATTAGAACAAATATCTATAAAAGCTAGGGCTTAAGACTATTGAAATACCTCCTAAGTTACTATCAGGAGATATTTAATAAGAGTAACTTTAATAAGTGATGATTAAATGATGATTAAGAACATGGGCCTTAGAGTTATACAGACTTGAGTTGGCGTCTAGATCTAATCTACTACATAATGGCTCCTAGATCTTGGTCAGGTAACGTAATCCTCTGAGCCTGTTTCCCAATCTGTAAAATGGAGATGTGGTAATAACTTTTTTATAAGGTTTTTGAGTATTGATGAGATATTTACATAAACCATTTACTGTAATAGCCAATAATGATTGATACATATCAAATGATGAGTGCTATTATGTGTAAGGTTCAGTTAGTAACTCTTTATATGTGTATATCTAGCCATTCATTCAGCAAATAAAATTTCAGCACCAGTAATTTGTTAGATGCTGTCATTAGTCTTACAGATACAATAATAAACCTGACATTGTTTATTGAAGGGGGGTTATGTGAACTAAATAAACAAAACAGTGTTAATGCATTCTGAAGTGCTAGAATAAGGTGAAGGTCAAAGAATCTGTGGTATTTGGGGAATCTGGGAATTTTTTAGACAAGGAAGTTAAGAATTTGTTAGGTTGGGGAGTTAAGGAAGACTCAGAAAAGCATTATTTCTACTAATCTCAACTGTATTAATTAAATTTTTAATATATAAATCATGAGCTCTCATTATTTTAAAATTTCTAACCCTAGTAGCCTTTCTAAATAATCAGTTTTCAGTTTAGACTCAAGAAATTATAAGTACCCAGATGATAGCAGCTTTTTGGGTTTTTTTCGGTTTTTTTTTTTTTTTAATTTTACTTTAAGTTCTGGGATATATGTGCAGAACGTGCAGGTTTGTTACATAGCTATACATGTGCCATGGTGGTTTGCTGCACCCGTCAACCCGTCATCTAGGTTTTAAGCTCTGCATGCATTAGGTATTTGTCCTAATGTTCTTCCTCCCCTTGTTCCCCACCCCTGGACAGGCCCCAATGTGTGACGTTCCTCTCCCTGTGTCCATGTGTTCTCATTGTTCAACTCTCACTTATGAGTGGGAACATGCAGTGTTTGGTTTTCTGTTCCTATGTTTGCTGAGAATGATGGCTTCCAGTTTCATCCATGTCCCTGCAAAGGACATGAACTCATTCTTTTTTAGGGCTGCAGACAATAGCAGTTTTGCTTTCCAGTTCTGAGGAATATTTTTAGAGGGATAATAAATTAGATACTGTTGTAGGCATTTTGTGTTTCTTACATAATATAGGTCACAAAGTAGAAATACCTGGAATGTAAGACCAAAAGCATTTTCACTTTGTCTGTTGAGTTAAAATACAAACTGGGAGCAAAGATATTCACATTATTGGTAGTTAGGAAGGTTAAAGAAGGGATTACACCTATATGTTATGATTGTTTTCCTTTTTTGTAGGCTGTAGAAGATGCCTTTGTACCTGTTATAAAATTTGAATTTGATGGTATTGAAGTAAGTGTTTAATATTTTTGTGACTTTACAATTGAACTGTTTAACTTGTAAGTTTGTTTTCTGAAATCAGGCTTAACATAAGTGCATATTTTAAAAAATCAAATAATCTCTTTTTTTTTTTTCTTTTTTTAAATAAAGAGATAGGGTCTAACTCTGTGGCCCAGGCTGGAGTATAGTGACACAATCATAGCTCACTGCACCTTTGAGCACCTGAGTTCAAGTGATCCTTCTACCTCAGCCTCCTGAGTGGCTGGGATTCCAGGCACACACCACCACACCTGGCTAATTTTTTGTATTTTTAGTAGAAATGGGGTTTCATCATGTTAGCCAGGATGGTCTCAATCTCCTGACCTCGTGATCCACCCACCTTGGCCTCCCAAAATGGTGGGATTACAGGTGTGAGCCACTGTGTCCGGCCCATATTTTTAATTTCTAAGAATACTATTTTATTCTTTAAATGTGCCTTTTTATTTATGTCTGTATTTATTTATAGCCTCCTGACCTTATTTCCTAGATACAACATTTTTACCTGCTTTCTTAGGTCTACTGGGTCTGTTACCACTTGTCCATCTGCTTTCCAGCTTTCATAGCTTTTGCTGTTGTCACTTTCTGTTCTTTGTCCTAGTGAATTTTGCGTTTAAAATAAAGATAATACTAAACAAAAAAATTAAATTTTCCTGGTATTTTAGTGAGGTTTCAAGAGGGAGCGAATGTAAATGTGTGTTGGATCTTCTATCTTTATCTAGAAATTTGCTCGTAAGGCTTTGATTTTTTTTTTTTTTTAAATGCTTGGCATATATGCTAAAATTTAAATGCTTTCATTAATTTGAAAGTTTAATTACCTTAACAAAACTTTACAGTGATTTTCCCATGTGAGATTGCCTACATAGGCCTATTGAAGCTTTGGTAGAACTTCCCAAACTAATAATCAGAGCTTTTCACATTTTTATGGTGGGATGGGAGAGGATGGATTGAAAGGAGAAAATGTAATTTTTTTCTCTTTTTTCGCGTCTTTCCAAAGATTGATCTAGTATTTGCAAGACTGGCAATACAAACCATATCAGATAATTTAGATCTAAGAGACGACTCTCGCCTGAGAAGCCTTGATATAAGGTGTATTCGCAGCTTAAATGGTAAGCTTCTAAAAAGAAATCTCAGATACCTGCTTCAAAACAATTAGATAAATTTTTGCAGAATTGACTGTTAATTCAATTTTGGAGATTGGACTCAGTTTAAAATGTAATTTTCTTTATACAGGTAATGTGACCACATTTAAGAATCCTAAAAACCACGAATTTATTTGAAAGACTGTATATGTATGTGTATATATATATATATATATATATATATATATATATAGTAGTGGTTCTCAAACTTACTGGTCTCAAGACTTCTTTGCACTTTTAAGATTTATGGAGGACCCCAAAAAGCTTTTGTTTATGTGGGTTATATCTGTCAATATTTACCATGTTAGAAATAAAAACTGAGAAATTTAAAAAATACTTAGTCATTTATAAATAATGAACCCATTTTAAATTAATATAAACTTGTGTGTGAAGAATGACTTTTTTTTTTTTTTTTTACATTTTGCAAATCTCTTTAATATTTGACCTGATAGAAGACAGCTAGATTCCTATTTGTGTCTACAGTCAATTGTAATATTTTGTTTTGGTTAACATATAAGAAGAAAATCTGGCCGGGCGTGGTGGCTCACGCCTATAATCCCAGCACTTTGGGAGGCCAAGGTGAATGGACTACTTGAGTCCGGGAGTTCCAGACCAGCTGGGATAACATGTTGAAACCCCATCTCTACCAAAAATACAAAAATTTAGTTGGATGTAGTGGCACTTGCCTGTAGTTCCAGCTACTCAGGAGGCTAAGGTGGGAGGATCACCTGAGCTCAGGAGGTGGAGGCTGCAGTGAGCCGTGATTATACCACTGCATTCTAGCCTAGGTGACAGAGCGAGGCCTTGTCTAGAAAAAAGAAAAGAGGCCGGGTGCGGTGGCTCATGCGTCTAATCCCAGCACTTTGGGAGGCCAAGGCAGGCGGATCACCTGAGGTCAGGAGTTTGAGACCAGCCTGGACAACATGGTAAACCCCGTTTCTATTAAAAATAAAAAACTAGCCAAGTGTGTTGGTGCTTGCCTGTAATCCCAGCTACTTGGGAGACGGAGGCAGGAATATCGCTCGAACCCAGAAGGCAGAGGTTGCAGTGAGCTGAGATCATGCCACCACACTCCAGCCAGGGTGACAGAGCGAGTCTCCGTCTCAAAAAAGAAAGAAAAAAATCTGTCCTCTTAGTTGGAAAAGGGAGGAGTGTTTTCATAGCCTTTTCAGATAATTATAGATGTTCTTCTTAAACTTGACCAGGGACTTTTTTTCTTTTTAACAGTTTTATTGAGGTATAATTACATACCATTAAATTTATCCTTTTCAGGTGTGCACCTCACTGGTCTTTTTCTTTTCTTTCTTTCTTTTTTTTTTTTTTTGAGATGGAGTCTCACACTATTGCCCAGGCTGAAGTGCGATGGCGCGATCTCAGCTCACTGTAACCTGCGCCTCCTGGGTTCAAGCGATTCTCCTGCCTCAGCCTCCTGAGTAGCTGAGATTACAGGCATGTGCCACCACGCCTGGCTGATTTTTTTGTATTTTTAGTAGAGATGGGGTTTCTCCATGTTGGTCACACTGGCCTCCAACTCTTGATACCAGGTGATCCGCCCACCTTGGCTTCCCAAAGTGCTGGGATTACAGGTGTGAACCACCTCACCTGGCCTTCACTGGTCTTTAGTACACTACAATCCAATGTTAGAATATTTTATCACTCTCAAAAGATGCTTTATACACATTTGCAGTCATTTCCCTTTCCAATCCGCAGTCCCAGGCAACCACTAATCTGCTTGCTTGCTTTCTTTGTAGATTTGCCTCTTAAAGACATTTCATATAAAAAGAATCCTTTGTGGTCTTTTGCATAAGAGTTCTTTCA